>NC_084832.1:11370341-11995341 GCF_033115175.1 Lepus europaeus | reverse complement strand
GCTTTCTGTTCCATGGCATAGTAGATTATTTTCAATTAAATTTTGTTTGTTTACTTGAAAGAGAGAGAAAGAGAGAGATCTCCTCCCCACTGGTTCATTCTACAAATGCCCACAACAACCAGGGCTGCTGGGCTAGGCTGAAGGCAGGATCCCAGAACCCCATCTGGGTCTCCCAAGTGGGTGGCAGGGACCCAAGTCCGTGAGCCATCACCTGCGGCCTCCCAGGGTGTACATTTGCAGGAAGCTGGAATCAGGTCAGAGCTGGGACCGTATCCCAGGCATTCTGACTAGGATGCCAGTATCCCAAATGGCATCTTTACAGCTAGGGCCAGCACCTGCTCTATTTTTACTTCCACTCTTTTCTTTGATAGTAGTACTTTTGCTGATTTTATTTCCTTTGGGTACTTTTGCAATCTGCCCACAGCCTTTAGAACATCCTAAAACTGAATGAGTAGGACACAGATTTCCCTGTCCTGCTGCTCTGCTGTGGCCAGGTTTGCTCTGCTTTGACCCCCAGAGTCAAACAAAATATCTGGGAACAAAACTCTCAGGGATTTGCTTACAAGGAAGGTAGATTTTCAAACTTAGAGCAATTCCTTTTCTGCTCTCCCTTCAGATCTTTAGGTTGCTGGGGAGACCCTTTGCAGCTATACATTAATCCTATAGGCCACCCATGGCCCAGAAGTGTGACATTTTACAACCCCCCAAAGCACACTGGATGTCACCATCAGTTCATCTGCTCTTTCTCAGGGAAAGTGCTTTTGAAACAGAGATGTGATTGAACCTATGAAACTGAAGTTAAATTCCAAACAGGTGACGATTTTAGAAAAGACATTGAAGTTTTGTTTAATTTGGCTGTTCTTTTCTTGTGACTTTTTACCCTCCTCAGTGCAGAAGCAATCCTATTTGGAAAAGAAAACGCTATTTTTTGTGTGTGTATTTTCATTAAAACTTACACGTGACATTGAACAACTGGGGCACAGTTAGTTCATCCCTTCCCAGGTTCCCCTGGCCTCTTCAGCTACCATCACACAGTTTTGGAGAGATAGTACATATTGCCTGTCTTACTGTCACCCTTCTCCCCATTCTCTTCCTCGTGTATTTCCAAATTAGACAAGGACATACAGCTGTTTCCACTGCTAAAAATGCAGTTTTATGGTGGGCCAATATTTAACATCATTTTCTTTATGGTTAGCAACAAAAAAGAGCTCTCTTAGAGACCTTGTTTTAGGAGGAAATCTCCTTCCACTTTTCTACAAAGTAGGAAATCTCTCAAATATTTCTGCACATTTGAGTAAATTGAAAAATGACAAAAGGCCTTTATTAGGAAAGCCTCAACATTGCAGGTGAGCAAACACCATCTCAGTGCTGTGGCGAACTGCATGGGCTGGATATTGAGCACCAAGACCTCATTTCTTTATAGACCACATGGAATTTGCCGACATTGACATTTGCACTGAATGTGCAGACACATGAGCAAAGTCTAGTTTGTGTTTGGACAAGACATTAACAATCAACAATCATCTGCTTTGTATTTTCTGTGGCTCCAATAAAATCTACAGAAATCAAGTTGATTAGAAACTCCATTTTTCAAATCAAATTATGTAAGATCTAAGAGGATAGTTTTGCACAAATCCCTTAATTTACTATCGAAAATGTGATCACTGGCAAGATCTGAAGAAACCAAGCTGTAATAGGCCAACATAGCTGTTATCAAAATGCTCTTTTTTGGCTCATCCATAGAGCATGGTCATTTTAAGTCTGAACCAGGAAACTTGACAATATCATACAGCAATCATGGGAGATATGCAGTGATGTGTGTATTCCTCCCTGTGATATGCCCAAGCTCATCAGTGGTAACATTTTTCTTTTAGTGAAAACTTTTTATTTATAAAGAATTCTAACTTCACTGCTATTTTTGCATAATTTTTTAATAACCAGACAAGCTAGAGAGTGTTAGCTTCATTTTATAGAAGAGTGAAAACATTGTTCCCATATTTATTTACTTGGTTTTGAAAAAGATTTATTTGGCAGTGACAAGAGAAAGACAGTTCTTCTACCCATTGGCTCACTTCCCAAATGTTGCAATAGCTGGGGCTGGGTGAGCCAAATCCAGAAGCCCAAAACTCCATCCAGGTCTCTCATGTGGATGGCAGGGACCCAAGTACTTGGGTCATCTTCTGCTTCCTCCCTAGGCACATGAGCAGGGAGCTAGATCAGAAGTGCAGTAGGTTGGATTTGTACCGGTGCTCTTGTATGGGATGCACCTTAACCCACTGTGCCACAAAGCCAGCTCGTTCCCATATCTAGCATGACACACCTGAGGTAAAAGCCCTGGGCATCCATACCCACAGCTGTTTTCCCATGACTTTGCAATACGTCAATTTAAAGTAATCTGATTTCACAACGCTTTACAGTATAAGAGTAACATTTTCTGATGGGTTAACTCTGTAGCCAAAGAACCTAATTAATTATCTCACAACCTGGCACATTTTAACGCATTGTTTTGCTGCTAACTCAGTTTCACAGCTATGTTTAAAGACTCCATGAGCCAAAATTAAAGCAAAGCTGATTGAAACTACCAAGGAAGACAACAGTTAAGCAGGTTTTCATGTTTAACTTAGGCCTGGCACATCTTCATAAACTGCTTAGATCACACATTGAAGGCAATTTAGGTACGGACATTGATGAAAGACACAAGATGTATCACACTTATCCCATCCCCCACCACTAGGATTAGTTTCCCAATAAGTCTTGTTGGTGGTCTATTGCATCATTAACAGCAGGATAAACAGCAGTACTTCTGGGTTCTAGAATATGCAAGGAAAAGGTCCAATTAAGTTGTTTACTTGGGGCCTTCAAAAGCCACAGTGCTAGTTTCATTCAAGAAAATGGTTCACTTCTTCCTGATCTCGTTTCAAGCAGATGCCTAAAACAATCAGAGATACCAGGAAATTCAACTCCCAAGCCTAAGAGGGGGAAATGGTGGGCATTTCCAGAGTTACAGATGGCACAGGAAGCAACATGAGCTGCCAGTGTGTTAACCATAAACACCCGTTTGGCTCGACGGGAAAAAGCTACATTGGTACATTTTGGTCATCATACATTAGCAAGATGAAAGCCTGGGAGACCAACGCTCATAAGAACAGGACTTCCTCACACCAGGGGTGTGGCTAGCAGCTACATTCTCTGACCGAGCACTGGTGTCGTTTTGGGAGATGAGAACATTCTGATTTAGAAATTCTTGCCTGTCTCATTCTGAACTTGCCAGGTGCAGTCTCCAAATATGCATTCATGGGCTCAAACTATCTTCTGGCTATTTACATATGAAATCCAGTTATGTGGGTCTTCCAACTGTGATGAAAAGAAGACAGTCGTTGAGGTTTCTTGCTGAGCTATGTCTGGGTCATGCCGGGGTACGTGTTGTAATAGTTCTCACTTTCATCACCTGAACTCTTAGAAAGCTCAACTCACAACAAAAGGACTAGCTAATTCTGGTCCTCATCACAATACTGAGTGTTTAATATTAAACTAGCACCATCTTATAAAAGGCACACTGGGTAACCCACAGGCAAGCCACACAAAGGCTCACTGTCACAGCACACTTGAGTTGTGTCACTTGGAATGATAAAAAGTGGAGGACTCATTCATGTGAACCACATATCAGGTCGTCGAATCGGTGGGTGGGGGAAGAAACAGTGGCAGCAGCTGTGAAAGGCTGATAATCTTGGCCACATCCATTAGGAACTCAACATACTGTTGCTTTTAACCCCTCTCCCTGCAGCCATTTTTTTTTTGGGGGGGGGGGACTACCATCAAAGATTTGACCTTTTCTCCTCCAACTTCTGCACTCATTGCCAAAAATCAGAACTTTCTGTGTCCTCAAGAGAGGCTTTATAGAAATGAGATTTTCAGTGCTAAAGCCAAAAACTCTTGGGCAAAACAGAGTGATGATTCACTCTCCTGGTTGCTTATATTCTGGTCGCCAAACTCAGCCCCTTGAATCTAACTGCAAGTAAATCTGAATAGTTGAGTGCCCAGGAAAGTGTTTAGTAAGCACCTAGTAAGACTGCCTTATTCCTATTTATTTTTCAAGTCTGATTTCAGATGTAACTTTTTGGAGGTTCCATTCTTGCACAGTTGGAGCCTTATCTGGTACGAGTTGCTCGATTGCAATACATTTCCCTGCTGTCTTCATTGCCTTTTTCCTTCCCATCATCTCTCCTATTCTTTCCTTCCTCCTTGCTTTCCAAAAATAATTACTGTCCATCACCTAAAAGCCAGATTCATTGCTAGGTCTCCGCCAAGTAAGTCTCTATTTACCTTCATAAGAAACTGCCAAACTGTCTTCCAAAGTGGTTGCTCCCTCTTGAGTTTCTACCAGCTCTTCTTGTTCCACATCCTTGCTGATTCTTGGTGGTGTCTGTGTTTTTGATGTTAGCCATTCGACTAGATATATGGGCATAATGGGGTATCCACAAAGGTTTTTTTTTTTTATTAAACTTTTATTTAATGAATATAAATTAACAAAGTACAGCTTATGGGTTACAATGGCTTCCCCCCTCCCATAACTTCCCTCCCACCCACAACCCTCCCCTTTCCCGCTCCCTCTCCCCTTCCATTCACATCAAGATTCATTTTCAATTCTCTTTATATACAGAAGATCAGTTTAGTATATATTAGGTAAAGATTTCAACAGTTTGTCCCCATATAGCAATACAAAGTGAAAAAAATACTGTTGGAGT
Organism: Lepus europaeus; assembly: GCF_033115175.1. Lineage (NCBI taxonomy): Eukaryota > Metazoa > Chordata > Mammalia > Lagomorpha > Leporidae > Lepus > Lepus europaeus. Next base: position 11,990,596 of record NC_084832.1, on the reverse strand, counting down.
ACTAGTTATAGCATTAAATAACAGTGTACAGAACATTAAAGACAGAGATCCTACATAATATTTTTTTTAAAAATTAATTTTCTATGCCATTTCCAATTTAACACCAGGTGTTTTTTTTTTCATTTCCAATTATCTTTATATACAGAAGATCAATTCAGTATATAATTAGTAAAGATCTCATCAGTTTGTACCCACGCAGAAACACAAAGTGTAAAAATGCTGTTTCAGTACTAGTTATAGCATCACTGCACATTAGACAACACATTAAGGACAGATCCCACATGGGATGTAAGTACACAGTGACTCCTGTTGCTGACTTAACAATTTGACACTCTTGTTCATGGCGTCAGTAATCTCCCTAGGCTCTAGTCATGAGTTGCCTAGGCTATGGAAGCCTTTAGAGTTCACCGACTTTGATCTTATTCCGATAGGGTCATCGTCAAAGTGGAAGTTCTCTCCTCCCTTCAGAGAAAGGTACTTCCTTCTTTGACGGCCCCGTTCTTTCCACTGGGATCTCACTCACAGAGATCTTTCATTTAGGTCTTCTTCTTCTTCTTTTTTTTTTTTTCTTTTCCATGGTATCTTGGCTTTCCGTGCCTACAATACTCTCATGGGCTCTTCAGCCAGATCCGAATGCCTTAAGGGCTGATTCTGAGGCCAGAGTGTTGTTTAGGACGCCTGCCATTCTATGAGTCTGCTGTGTATCCCCCTTCCCATGTTGGATCCTTCTCTCCCTTTTTGATTGTATCAGTTAGTATTAGCAGACACTTGTCTTGTTTGTGTGATCCCTTTGACTCTTAGACCTATCAGAGCCATCAATTGTGAACTGAAGATGATCACTTGGACTAGTGAGATGGCATTGGTACATGCCACCTTGATGGGATTGTATTGGAATCCCCTGGCACATTTCTAACTCCACCGTTTGCGGCAAGTCCGATTGAGCATGCCCCAAATTGTACATCTCCTCCCTCTCTTTTTCCACTTTTATATTTAACAGGGACCACTTTTCAGTCAAAATTTAAACACCTAAGAATAATTGTGTGTTAATTACAGAGTTCAACCACTAGTACTAGAACAACAACAACAACAACAACAACAAATACTAAAAAGGATAAAGTATTACATTGTACATCTAGAGTCAGGACAAGAGCTGATCAGGTCATTGTTTCTTATAGTGTCCATTTCACTTCAACAGGTTTCCCCTTTGGTGCTCAGTTGTCACTGATCAGGGAAAACAAATGATATTTGTCTCTTTGGGACTGGCTTATTTCACTCAGCATGATGTTTTCCAGATTCCTCCATCTTGTTGCAAATGACTGGGTTTCATTGTTTCTTACTGCTGTATAGTATTCTATGGAGTACATGTCCCATAATTTCTTTATCCAGTCTATTGTTGATGGGCATTTGGGTTGGTTCCAGGTCTTAGCTATTGTGAATTGAGCTGCAATAAACATTAATGTACAGATGATTTCCACGTGCAGAAGCTTGAAGCAAAACTCCTACCTTTCTCCTTACACAAAAATTCACTCAACATGGATTAAAGACTCAAATCTATGACCCGAAACCATCAAATTATTAGAGAGCATTGGAGAAACCCTGCAAGATATAGGTACAGGCAAAGACTTCTTGGAAAAGACCCCAGGAGCACAGGCAGTCAAAACCAAAATTAACATTTGGGATTGCATCAAATTGAGAAGTTTCTGTACTTCAAAAGAAACAGTCAGGAAAGTGAAGAGGCAACCAACAGAATGGGAAAAAATATTTGCAAACTATACTACAGATAAAGGGTTGATAACCGGAATCAACAAAGAAATCAAGAAACTCCACAACAACAAAACAAACAACCCACTGAAGAGATGGGCCAAGGACCTCAATAGACATTTTTCAAAAGAGGAAATCCAAATGGCCAACAGGCACAGGAAAAAATGTTCAAGATCACTAGCAATCAGAGAAATGCAAATCAAAACCACAATGAGGTTTCACCTCACCCCGGTGAGAATGGCTCACATTCAGAAATCTACCAACAATAGATGCTGGAGAGGATGTGGGGAAAAAGGGACACTAACCCACTGCTGGTGGGAATGCAAACTGGTTAAGCCACTATGGAAGTCAGTCTGGAGATTCCTCAGAAACCTGAACATAACCCTACCGTACAACCCAGCCATCCCACTCCTTGGAATTTACCCAAAGGAAATTAATTTGGCACAAAGGTTTTAATCATTATAGTCTAAGGAACTAGCACAGGCTACTGTTGGAATGGGTCAATGAATGACTAAAAAAAATGAGATATTGCTACTTAGGTCTGCAAGATTCCTCTGTAATGGAAAAAGCTGCATTTGGGTAAATATTACATTGGAGAGGATTGCAAGCTCAAATGCCTTACAAAGTGAATGAGTGGAAGGACAATTGGGCGTGGTAAGGCCTTTGCAATATGGAGCCCCAAGAGAATCCCCACATCTAGTTTTGCCATATTTTCCAAATTTGGAGGTTGAGCCATAAAAGTAAACTTACAGGAAATCTCTCCCTTGTAAATGTTGGCAATTCACTAATAACTTTAGAACACTCTTTGAGGTAGAAGTACCTACTTGTAGGCGGTCTTTCACCAGAGTGCTCCTAGATCTCTCATGGTGTGGCATCCAGGCCGTGCATCCTTAAGGACCAGGATTTTAGTCATTCTTGGTTATTTATTTATTTATTTATATGTGCTCTGATCCTGATTATTTGAGCTTTGGATGTTGGAGATAGTGCTGTGTAGGAGAGGAATGCCATGTAGATTTCTGTATTGGGGTGGAAACTTGAAAGCATGGCTCTGCCCACCCAGAAGCTTAGCTTAGGGATCCTGCTGATGCATTGATTGCTGCTGCCCCAGTGTGTGTGTAGAAAGTCACCCGGCTCGCTCAGCTCCAGCTTGTGGGTATTGAATCTGAGCTGGTGCCTTTCTTGAAAATCTTTGTTTATTTGTAGTGGGGTTTTGTGGGGGAAAAGTCAGGCAGGCTACCCTTTTTGTTGTCTTGCCACGGTTTCCCCCACTAGATGTGCAAATACATCCATAATTTATGGGGAGAGAAGAAATTATGTGTCACATCCAACAATCTGGTAAATATTTATGAATTTTCTGCTTCTTAATATGAGGGTGCGAAAATAACTCCTGATTGCCTATTAGCAATTACTATTAGCCTGGAGAAAAAGACAAGAAACCCACAGGCCCCAGAAATCCTCAGCTACTGCACAGAAATGATCCTGTTACATTGTCTGTATCTTTTTTTTTTAACTCCCTTTGGTTTCATTAATTTTCTAATAAACTTGGAAGCTTGTGCTTGCTCAGATTCTATGCTGTCTAATCAGAAACAACGTGATACTCACTAAAATGGTTTCCATTCAGTAAAATGGTTTCCACATCCTGTGTGCAATGGACAACAGGCAAGAAAAGCACCCCCTTTTCTGATTTTGATTAGAATTAGAAGGCTCGGCAGGGTGGTTCGCTGTAGAGAGAGCAACCCAAAGAAGCCACGATCTGACCCTCTCATGGGCCACTTGGTTTTGTTTAGTTCAGTCACCATAGCTTGTGTCTGGGCTCTGCACACACATCCGGGGAACACATTTCCTTAAACATTAAGGAAAGGGGCTGTCTGAGAGAAGGAGCTGGCCAAATAACTTAAAAGTACCCATATCTGTCCCCATTGTCCCCAGACCCAAAGAAGAGAACCTGACATGGACAGGATCTCACTGATGATAGCCTTCCTTGGCCTCTCATAGCTTCAGCTTTCTTATTTGTTTTTAAATTTTTATTTATTTATTTATTTTTGACAGGCAGAGTGGACAGTGAGAGAGAGAGACAGAGAGAAAGGTCTTCCTTTTGCCGTTGGTTCACCCTCCAGTGGCTGCCGCGGCCGGCACGCTGCGACCGGCGCACCGCGCTGATCCGAAGCCAGGAGCCAGGTGCTTCTCCTGGTCTCCCATGGGGTGCAGGGCCCAAGCACTTGGGCCATCCTCCACTGCCTTCCTGGGCCATAGCAGAGAGCTGGCCTGGAAGAGGGGCAACCGGGATAGAATCCGGCACCCCTACCGGGACTAGAACCCGGTGTGCTGGCGCCGCAAGGCAGAGGATTAGCCTATTGAGCCGCGGCGCCGGCCCAAGCTTTCTTGTTAACAGTTGGGATTTAATGACCATGTCTGAAAACTCTCAAGTGAGAAGAGCAATCCCAATATATTGCAGCATGGTTGCTCATGTATGGCTTTTTTCTATGGAGAATTATCTCTAGGTATGGCAACTGCTTTAAATGGGACATCTACATTCTATTTATTTCAAGAAATCATATTTTGGTCTTGTTCCAACTCAATCTTATAAATAACTGCAGGTGTTCAAAAGCTTACTTTTAACAGAAACTCGTACTTTTCTACTAATTCTCCATCTTGGTGTTGTAGGAGAAGGAGTGTCACGTAGATTTCTGTATTGGGGCAGAGGCTCTCTGCCCACCCGGAAGCTTACTTTAGGGTTCATTGCTGATTTGTTCATTTCTGGGGCCTTAGTGAGCATGTAGAAACTCACCTGGCTACCAGTGGCTTCCCTTCCTTATTGCCCTTTGTAGCAAAACTGTCCCAGTGTTGTTTGCATTGCCTCCCACCTCTCTTCTCTCATTCTCTCTAGCAAACAAGTCTCTGCCTCCATTGAAACTGTTCTTGGGACGGATGTTGGTGACATCACTAAATCCAGCAGCCGGTGTCTCGCTTCACGTGGCCTGACCTATGTGTAGACTCTGACTTCCCTCCGAGAGACACTGGTTTCCCCTGGCTTCCAGCACATGCCCCTGTCTGATCTTCCTGCCCTCATTCTGGCTGGGCTGTTTTCTCTCTCATTCTTTTCGTATTTTTCCCAGTTTGTCTTCCTTTGACCTCTATGTATTCTCTGTTCCAAGGCTCGATTCTTGGTATGAATGTTTATGTTTAGTGTGGCTACCTCCTGCTCCAGGTCCTTATCTGACTGCACACTCATCATCTCACTGGGATGTATACAGAGATCTCAGACTCAACACTGTCCCCAACTTCATTCCATCATTGCCCACCCTACCCCAGGTGGGCATTGAGTGTTTGCTGAATTTTAGCTTGAGAAGATAGTTTAAGTATTTGTGCTAGCGTTTTAAAGGTAATTATTTAAAAATTGAAGTGATATGTGTAATTTATAGGTAATCAGAGGAGAAAAGTGGAAAGAAAGTTTTATCCACGGGAGATGGAAAAAAAAAGTAAAAAGGATGCATAATAGGAAATCAGGGGTAGGTTGCCAACAGGAAACCCATCAAGAGTCCCAGCCCATGTGAATGACACGACTCTCGGATGGAATCAGAAGCCCACTTACGCACTGTTTTACAAGAAGCTGCCACAAAACCAAATGATGCAGAACGTTCGGCAATAAAGAGAAGCAAAACGCTTTATGAGGCAAATGTTAATAAAGTGAAAATAGGAGTAATAGTGCTCAGGTGACAAAATAAAACTCAAGAGCAGAAAAAAGGAAGAAAAAGACTCATTAATAAAAAAACTTACCAAGAAGATAAACAAATCACAAAGCATTATGATTTTTCATTATAGATTTGACATATAAAAATATAAGGCTAAATTGAAAAAATATATTTGTAGCAAGGCATTTTAACATTCCTTTCTCAGAAACTGAAAGATCAAGTAGATGAAAAACGAGGTGACAGAGTATATAAAGACCCATAGCAGGTTTTCCTGGACACTGAGTGAATATTGAGAGGATCCTGAGCGTTTAGTAAACAAGGAGACCTAACTGGGAACAATAAAACAGGCACACACCCTGTCTGTGCCATGGAGGCATGAAGAGCCGGTTGAGCAGTCCATTTTGTGATCATTCACAGCGTCTGGATCCTGTCTTAGCACAGAGCTGTGGTACTCGACGTGAAAGCCCTGTACCGGTTGCATTGGCATCACCCGGGGACTTGTTACAAGTGCAGACCCCTGGGCTCCAGTCCAGACTTACTGAGTCAGCATCTCCAGGGCTGTCCCAGCTTTAACAGGCCCCATAAAAGGTTCCTCTTGTGGTACAGTAGGGTGAGTCGCCCCTTGAAGTCCTTGCATTCCTTATCAAAGTGTCTGGGATCAGAGTCTCAGCTAGTGTGCTGAGCTATTGTACTCCCGCTAGCCCCCACCCCATGAGGCCGCCTATGATGGCTTAAGAACATGAGTCCCTGCCACCCATGTGGGAGACCCACATGAAGTTCCTGTCCTAGCCATTGTGGGCATCTGGGAAGTGAGCCAGTGGATAGAAGATTCCTCCCACCCTCCCTCTGTCTTTCTAATAAATAAATATATATATATATTTTTTTGAAAAAGAACCCCATAGGAACTGCTGATGCTAGCTCAAGTGTGAGAGCTAACAGCCCAGCTCACACCGGAGAAGCCCACCTGCTTTCTTCCATTTGGATGTCTTGAAGGCTGTGGAAAAAGAAGTGTTCACACATTGCTTCAGTTTCTATTTTGTTATTTCCATGATAGTAGGCTTTGAGGGAAAAGTTGACTGGGCACTTGAGGTCTTAGAACCTTCTGATCTAGTTACCTATTTTCTATGGCCTGAGTTTTAAAATGGACTTTTACTTAGGAAGAAAGAGATAAAATCATACTTAGCTCTTGTGCTATGAATATTAGAGGCATTAAAAATAAATAGATGGGTTAAAATCAATCTGTTGTGATTTGTCATGCCTGAATTGTGGACTTGGACAAAATGTCTGGGTCCCTGTCTAGCTTTTCATTGGCTGTGTCCAGGCTCTGAGCCATCTCTGGGGAGTCTTGGGATGAGCTATATCCCTGGAGGACCTGGAAAAAGTGGGTATCAGGGAAATTAACTCCCCTTCCCTCTGTTCCTCGCTGTCAAGTGACACCTTTCTCTGTGTCTCTTCAGATTCACTTGCACAATTACAATGCTGAGATTTGCAGGAGTAAATGAGCATCTTCTTTGGAGAGTATTTGTGTAAGCAAACCAACAATGCAGTATCATTCGTACGTGTAATCCCTTGCATACATCTGTGAGCCCATCCGAAGATGCATCTCCAACAAGCCCTGGTGGAAGCCTGTGGGGAGGAGGAAAGTAGGAAGGAGGGTTGGGAACTAAAAACAAAGAAAATGGTGATTATAGTATAATATACTCTTCATTCAGAAGTATACTTAATACAAATCTCTATTCCTAGACCCTAAAGGAAAGCAAAAACTTGCTGCAAGACCTTGAGCAAGCTGCTCTGCCATGCTTGGTCCTCCAGAAGCCCCACTGGAGACCCTGAACCATTCCTGTGCACAGACAGAAGCATCCCTGTGGTCTCCATGCTTCTCCCAGAGAGGATAGGAGGCACATTTCCTTCTGTGGATGGGCTGTCACCAGAATGATGTGTTTGTGCTCTCAGACAACCCAAGCTAACATGTACGGTCTACCATTGTCAATGCTACACGCACATGTCTTGGAAGCTGTCCATCCAATTCTTCTCCCCAAGGGTCCTGAATTTGCAGACATGCAAGGGTACATTTTTTCCCCGTCTCTGGAATGGATTCCTTCATTGCATGTTTGTTTGATGGTGGTTCTTGGTGAGTTTAAATTTCTCATCAGCTGTCACAGAAATGGCCCCGAAGCACTCAAAGCTGAGGTCATTTTTGTGGGCTGAAGGGTTTGAAAGGTAGGGTTGAGCTTCTCGTTAATATCCTAGATTTACAAGCCGATCAAATGTGGGATAGGAAACTTCCTGTGGAAATAATACTAACAATGTTCGAGAATGAAAGTTGCGTAGAGTTGGTGATTAATTACAAATTAGCATAAGCTCTTGGCCTGATGTGGTGATAAACTTGAAAGCAAGGACATAGTTCAGAAGTTGGGTTGACAGCCACGACTCTGGATCTCAGCTAAGCCTCTTGCCAGCTGTGTGACCATTGATATGGTACCAACTCCTTTCAAATTCACTGTTCTCATCTAAACGACGGGGTAATTCTACCTGTTTCCCAGATTGTTGCAAAAGTTGAATATGATGCCATACCTGAAGAAACTAGTAACACGACAGGCATAGAGCAGGTGCTGTTTAGTCTGTTTCTTTCCTCTTTGGTAAAGAGGGAGACGACTTTTGCTAGGCAGCAAGATGGGATCCAAACCGTCTGGTTTTCCAGAATGTATTAATATGGATTACAAGGAAAAGAATGGGCAGAAGTGAAAAGCCTTTGTGGGTTAGATGGCATTAATGGAGCTGTGTTAGTCCTTCAGCACTTTCGGATGGTTCTTGAAGTCACAAGCCAGGCTTTTTTTTTTTTTTTTTTTTTTTTTAATGCAGATGTGTGAGAAATAGATCACTCCCCTTTGCTGCTTCTCTGTCCGAGTAATGCACATTTTCTACCATGCAGGGTTTGAGAAATGTGCTCCTGAGGCTGTTGAAAGAAGTCAGACCCAGAAACTGCCACAGCTTTGTGCAGGTGACTATGGGTGAGTCCCTTTAGCAGCCTTAAAATTCTTAAAAATGGAAGTTTATTCTTGCTAATCTTTTTGTTTCCATGTCACACCACATTTTGCAATTTTCTATTTAAAGACTAATCCCCTCCATTGGCTTCAGGCCTCAGGACTGTCCCCTACTCACGGAGAGCTAATGTGTTCCTAGCTTTGCTACCTGAAGGGTGGTCTGTGGATGAGCAGCAGCCTCACGGCCACTTGGAAGCTTGTGACAAATGCAGAATCTTGGGGCTCCCCTAGGCCTCCTGAGTCTGATTTTAACCAGCTCTCCCAGTGATGTGTATCCCACTGAAGTGGGAGAAGCTCTGCTTTTTGAAAACCATAATTCACTTTATTCCATTCATAGTAAATCCACTGCATTTATCTTAAGGTGTCTTTGGAGACCACATTCTATCTCCAAGTTCCTGTGATGGCACTCGGGTGTTGGCCTTTTTGATAAAGGAAAACTGAGTTGCAGAGTGAAGGGGGAGTTGCTGGGGGCATGGGGATGATATCTATTATATATCTATTGATATGATATCTATTTCATATCAAAATCACATCCATGCAGCTGTCACCATGGATATCATCAGGATTCCCATTGGAGCCACATCAGCCTTTCACTACCTGAGCTAATTCAACAGGATAGAGTGGTGTCGTTTGCACAGGATGCTACCCTTTGCAGGGTGTCAACATTCCTTTGCAATGAGAGCAAGTGATTTGCACACTGGCATTTTTAAGTCGTGATGAGTGTTGTTCTACTTATTTTGGCTGCCCTGAACTTTAATTATAAAATGAGGCCAATCAGAATGTGCAGGTCAGCTCCTCTCTGCCAAGTTCAACTGAACACGTGTCACTCTGTGTGGGCTTCCAAATCAATAAGCCAACTCCTCGCTCTCAGGCTCTTGAGCCTCCCCTTCTGTCCTTGGCAGTCGTAAATTTGAGAACAAATGTTGATTGCTGTTGCTGTGGCCAGCCACTTCCATAGCCACCTTCCAATGGGTTATGAGAAGACAAACTTCACATGGCTGCGAGGTGGTTCGCTGAATGTCAGTTGATTCTCTCTAGCCATTGGTTGTATTCAACTCTTTTCCTTGGAATGTGCGCGCTTTCTGTACAAAAGGGTATTGCTGATGTGCAGTGTAGTCTGTCCACCTATGCTACCAAGAAACACATGGGGAACATGCCAGCTATGAAAGTCTGAGCAAACAGGAAATGCTACTTGCTTTTTTTTCTTACAGTCCTTCTCTGTATTCTTCATATCATGTTTTGCTTTGCAAACTTCATTGTCATCACTTGGCAACTCTCATAGCTCACAATTTTAAAGAGTATGTGTGCCTGTCCCAGCTGCCTCTCCCTTGGACTCTTAAGCTTGAAACAACCCAGACTGAGCTCTTGGGATGGAAGTTTGGGCCTATCATATGAAGTAACAATTAGACACAGTCCCTCCCAAATGCTTCTGAAACCATATGGTAGTTCTAAATGATGCATTCCCAGATATGTCTATATGAGATATCTTTGTATCTTATCCCCTCTTTGTTGGCTTTGGGTATACTTAAAATGATTGCATTTTGGACTTCAGTTTCAGAACATATTTTCTAAAAAATGGAGGTCAACCCCATAATCTTTACTGGATAGATAGTTTTGGTTTTTGATTCTTAAATCTTCTAAATAAAAATTCCACATGAGTCTTTAACACCACATCTCTGTTGAAAATTAAAATGTTGCTTAAAATCACACCATGGCAATTTAGTGCAGAATATGAAACTTTCACACTACTTGATGCTATTATAAATCATTCATATTGAGTAAGTGTCAAAAATGACTAGAATTTAGTAGCTAGGGGAATAAAATGCTTTTTAACAAACTTTGATCTAAAGAATTTTAATGTAGCTTGAAGATCTTGAGAGATGAGTGTAACTGTTCTGTGATGATTGAAATGTTCTATATTTGTGTTGTCCAGTATGGTAGCCACTAACCAGACATGTAGCCCCTCTGTAGATCAATCACTGAGCACTTGAAGTGTAGCTGGTACAACTCTCTTTATTGCCTACCTGTAATTCCCTTGTGAAGAGAGGGAGATACACATTGTAACCAAGGAAATGGCTTTTAAATTTCTTTTTTTTTCAATTAATTTAACATTAAACAGCTAATTATGATTAGTGGCTACAATACCGGTCAAGATATTTGGTTGACAAGCTGGTCCTTGGACCAAATCTGGCTCATTTCCTGGTTTTGTAAAGAAATTTTATTGGACTCTCGCTGCCCAACTGTTCTCATGTTGTTTATTTTGCTTTTGAAATATAACATCAGAGTTCCATAGTTGGAGGAGAGACTAGTCCACAAAGCCTAAAAATTGGTGGTCTAGCTCTCTACCAAAAGAGTTTGTCAGTGGTAGTGTACACCAGTGTTCAGTGGAGTAGGAGTTATAAGGCACAAGGAAAAGCTGTCATGCTGATCCAGAGCTGGCTTATCTTGGGCATAGATATAACACTGTAATCTTGAATATTATAATAAGAGATGGGTAATTTTTAACTAATTTTTTTTTGCCTATAAAATGTCATTCACGGTTAAGGAACATTTCAGAAAAAATAAAAACTGCCAAGTAATAGTCATGTACAAGGGAAAGCAAACAGGCTACATGGTAGAAATAAAAGGGGGGATGTTCAAATGAGAAAACGTAAGCACACAGGGACTATGCACTGATGGAGATACTGCACAGTTTTCATTTCTTCACTCCATAGTCACCTTTTGCCAATGTATTAGTCAGCTTTGTATTACTATGAGAAGCATCAACACCTACCTTATAAAGAGAAATGGCTTCTTTAACCCATGGTTTTGGAGGTTCATAGTTCGAGATCCAGTTGGGGTGTGAAAACGCTCATTGTTTTGTCTTCTGGTGAGGTCAGCAAATGGTGGTACATTATGGCAGAAGTTCATGTGTAAGCAAATGGACATAATTCCAACAGGAACAGGGAATAAACAGGTGAGGTACACGATCTCTTTGAGGGAATAACCCCAATGACATCCATAAGAAAGGTTTGTAAATTTGTAAGATATAGAATCAATACACAAAAATCAATAGCCTTTGTATACACAAACAATACCATGTCTGATAAAGAACTTGTAAGATCTGTAATATTCACAATATCTACAACAATTTAAATACCTTAGAATTAATTTGCTCAAGAATGTAAAAATCTCTACAGTGAAAATTACAAAACATTAAGAAAAAATAGAAGACAAAAAAAAAAAATTGGGGAAAGCACCCATGTCTGTGGATTAGCAGAATAATATCACCAAAACATCCATACTACCAAAAGCAAAATTTGGAAAAAAACTACCAGAAACAGAATTGATGTGAATCCAATCAAAATATCAATGACAAATCATGGGGAGGGATTAAGATGACAGAGTAGGGAGGAAACTTACTGCTTAAATCTAGGAGAAGACAGTTTTAAAAAAAAGTGGAGAGAGCAGTCTCAGGGAAGAGTTAGGAAGAAAATGGCAGAGGAAACCCATGCAAATTAGAGGGACAGAGTGGACTTACATGGGGGGTGTGGATATGCACAACTCAGGCTCTCGACTGAGAGCCTCCACACCAGCTTTGCAGAGTGAAGTGAGACCAGACTACAGCAGCCCAGGCCCCTGGTATAAATCTACAGGAAGAGCCCAGAGGGAATCTGGTTGGAACTCTGCCAAATTAAAAGGAGAAAGAAAGAGGAGGTCATGTTCCTCTCCCTCCAAATACCCTACGATGACATCCTATAACAAGCAGATAGAGAGCAGATGCCATTTTGGACATACATAACAGCTGCACCAGCTTGTGTCTATGCCCAGCAACCAGCCGAGCGGAGTCTCCTGAGTCATGGAGAGAACTGACAGGGGTCTGGGTGTATGTGACTGTGGGAGGCTTATGTACTGGGACTGTGAGAATGCTGAGGCTGCAGAGGAGGACTCAGTGCGTGGTTAGGACTTTGGGCAGTCGCTGTGGGAGGCTCCACATGCTTAGGACTCCCTGGTTCCCTGGTTAGGGACATTTGATGGGGAATCTGGGCTTATACTGAGGATTGCACAGATCCTATGTATAGTCCTTGTGGCAGTGTGGGTGAATATTATACCACTGGTCTCCTCTGAGGAAAGGAAGTGAGCTGAGCCTAAGCCAACAGAGCAGAATAAACCTCACCTCTGATAAAAAAAAAAAGGAGATTTACTAGCCCAACCTGGCAGTCGCTGTAGACATGCCCTTTACCCTGGAGACTGAACAGAGCTCCCTGGCCATACCCACCTCACACCTCTAGGTATTCATTGAAAAGGTAGATACTATACTAATCCACAGAGGAATAGTCCAAAATAAAAGCCACCACAGTGAAAAAAATGAAGAAGAAACCAATGAGTATCTCCACAAATTCTGAATAATAAATGCACCACTCAAGACACAAGATTAAGGAAAACAACTTTATGCCCCCAAAAGAATACCACATTTCAATACTAGATTGTGAAAATGAAGAGATTGAAGAAATGCTGGAAATGGAATTCAAAATACTGATTATAGGATTACTAAGACGTAATCAGAAGCAAATGCATGAACTAATGAAATCCGTACATGGCATAAAAGAAAATTTCTCCCACAAAATTGAGATCTTAAAGAGAAATCAAATGAAATCTTGGAAATGAGGAATTCAATAGAATAAATAAAAAATGCAGTGGAGAGCCTTAACAACAGAATCAGTGAAGCAAAAGAAAGAATATCTGACTTAGAAGACAAAGCATAGGAAATTATACAGTCATATCAAACACACGAAGAAGAAATTAGAAAACTAAAACAACACTGTTGGGAATCTCAAGATACTATCAAATGGCCCAACATATGAGTTCTAGCAGTTCGTGAAAGTGTGGAAAGAGAGAAAGGATTAGAAGGGTTTTTAGTGAAATAATAACAGAGAATTTAGCCAATTTGGAGAAAGAAAGGGGCATCCAAGTACAGAAAACACATAAAGCTCCTAATAGACATGACTAGAAAAGATCTTCACCACAACACATTGTAATCAAACTCTCCACAGTAAAACATAAAGAAAAATTCAAAATGTGCATGAGAGAAACGGCAGATGCCTTTCAGAGGATCTCCACTTAGATTCCTAGCAGACTTCTCATCAGAAACCCTGTGGGCTAGGAGAGAATGGTGAGACATAGTCCAAGTCTTAAGAGAAAAAAACTGTCAACCCAGAATACTATACCTAGCGAAGCTCTCATTTATGAATGAAAGTGAAATAAAGACCTTCCATGACAGACAGAAACTGAAAGAATTTGTCACCACCCATCCAGCCCTGCAGAAGATGTTTAAGGATGTGCTGCATACAGAAACGTAATCATCACTATGGAAGAAGGTAAAGGAAGGAAAGCTCCCAGTAGAAGCACAAAGAAAATCCAAAGTAAACAACAGGAATATTTATGGGAAAATGGCTGGGCAAAGTTGTTACTTCTCAATATTCACCTTGACTGTAAATGGCCTCAACTCTCCAGTTAAAAGATACAGACTGGCTGGATGAATTAAAAAATAAAACCCATCTATTTGCTGCTTACAAGAAACGCATCTCACCAACAAAGACACCCGCAGACTGAAAGTGAAAGGGTAGAAAAAGTATTCCATGCTAATGGAAACCAAAAAAGAGCTGGTGTAGCCATCCTACTACAGGAAAAAATAGACTTTAACACAAAAACTGTTTAAGAGACAAAGATGGGCACTATGTAATGATTAAGAGATCAATTCGACAGGGAGATGTGTGACTATTATAAACATATAAGCACCTAATTACAGGGAACCTGGCTATGTAAAAGAAACGTTAATAGATCTAAAGGGAGGCATAGACTCAAATACAGCAGTAATGGGGAATGTCAGTACCTTGCTTTTAGCAACGGACAGATCAACCAGGCAGGAAATCAGTAAGGAATCATCCAAGTTAATTGACACTATAGACCAAGTGGACCTAAGGGATATCTGCAGAACTTTTCATCTTACAGTTACAGAATACACATTCTTTTCAACAGTGCATGGAACTTTATCTAGGATTGACCACATGCTAAGCTATAAAGCAAGTCTTAGCAAATTCAAAAAAATCATTATCAAACCATGCATCTTCTCAGACCACAGTGGAATAAAGCTGGAAATTAGCAACTCAGGAATCTCTAGAGCATTACAAACACATGAAGACTGAACAACATAATCTGAATGAACAGTGGATCATTGAAGAAATCAAAAGAGAAATAAAAAAAATTCTGGAAACAAATGAAGAGGGCAATACAACATATGAACACCTATGAGATACAGCAAAAGCAGTGTTAAGAGGAAAGTCTATAACAATCGGTGCATACATTAAGAAATTGGAAAGGCACCAAATAAATGAACTATCAATTCATCTCAAAGATCTAGAAAAACAATAGCAAGCCAAATCCAAAACTAGTAGGAGAAAATAAATAATTAAAATTAGAGAAGTCAACAAAATTAGGACCAAAAAAATTAACAGTTATTTTTAAAAAAAGAAAAAACAAAATTGACACACCATTGGCCCAACTATTGAAAAAAAGGAGAAAGAAGACCCAAATAAATAAAGTTAGAGATGAGAAGGAAAATGCAAGAACAGACACCACAGAAATAAAAAGAATCATCAGAAATTATTATAAAGTGTTGTTTGACAGCAAACTGGGAAACTTTGAAGAAATAAGTAGATTCCTGGATATAACCTACCTACATTGAGCCATGAAGACACAGAAAACCTAAACAGACCCATAAGCAATATGGAAATTGAATCAGTAACAAGGACCCTCCCAACAAAGAAAACCCCATGACTGGATGGCTTCACTGCTGAATTTTATGAGGCATTTAAAGAATAACTTACTCCAATTCTTCTAAAGTTATATCAAAACAATTAAAAGGGAGGGAATCCTCCTAAATTCTTTCTCTGAATCCAGCGTCACAGTTGCTGAACCTGAAAAAGATGCAATAAAGAGAACTACAGACCAATTTCCTCGGCAAATATAGACACAAAAATCCGCAACAAAATTCTAGCCGATTGAATCCAACAATACTTCAGTAATACTTCATTCACCCAGACCAAGTTGAATTTATCCCTGATATGCAGGGATGGTTCAACATTTGCAAATCAATCAATGTTATATATCACATTAACAAACTGAAGGGCAAAAACCGTGATTATCTTAATAAATGCAGATAAAGCATTTGATAAAATACAACACCCTTTAATGATGAAAACTCTAAGCAAAAAGGAACATTCCTCAATGCAATCAAGGTGATCTATAACAAACTCATAGTCAGCATAATTTTGAAAGGAGAAATGTTGGAAGTATTCCTACTGAGATCCGGAACCAGACAAAGATGCCCACTCTCACCATTGCTATTAAATATAGTCCTGGAAGTTTTACCCAGAGTCATTAGACAAGAAAAAGAAATCAAAGGGATACAGATTGGGAAGAAGGAAGTCAAACTGTCCCTGTTTGCAGATGATGTGATTATATATATAGGAGATCCAAAAGACTTCACTAAGAGACTATTGAAACTCATAGAAGAGTTTGGTAAAGCAGCAGGATATAAAATCAATATGCAAACACCAACAACCTTTATATATACGGACAATGCCATGACTGAGAAAGAACTTTAAAGATAAATCCCATTCATGATAGCCACAAAAATACACCTTGGAATAAATTTAACCAATGATGTCAAAGACCTCTATGATGAGAATTATAAAACATTAAGGAAAGAAATAGAAGAAGATACCAAAAAATGGAAAAATCTTCCGTGTTAATGGATTGGAAGATGTCCATACTGCTGAGAGCAATTTACAGATTCAATGCAATACCAATTAAATACCAAGGACATTCTTCTCAGATATAGAAAAATTTATGCTGAAATTCATATGGAGGAACAGGAGACCCCGAATAGCTAAAGCAATCTTACACAACAAAAACAAAGCTGTAGGCATCACAATACCAGTTTTCAAGACACACTGCGAGCAATTATAATCAAAACAGCCTGGTACTGGTTCAAAAACAGATGGATAAACCAATGGAACAGAATAGAAATGCCAGAAATCAATCATCTAAAACCAACTTTGGTTTTAGCTCCTTGGTCAAACCTATCACTAGAGCAAAGACAGTCTCTTCAAAACAAATGGTGCTGTGAAAACTGGATTTCCACACGCAGAAGCATGAAGCAAGACCCCTACCTTACATACTACACAAAATTCCACTCAAAATGTTTTAAGGACCTAAATTTATGACTTGATACCATCAAATTATTAGAGAACATTAGGGAAATCCTGGGGACATTGGCACAGGAAAGAGCTCTTGAAAAAGATCCCAGAGGCACAGGCAATAAAAGCTAAAATTAACAAATGGGATTAAATCAAATTGGGAAGCTTCTGTGTTGCAAAAGAAATACTCAAGTAAGTGAAGATGCAACAACAGAATGGGAGAAATTATTTGCAAATTATGCAACTAATAAAGGATTAATAACCATAATATATAAAGAGATCAAGAAACACCACAACAGCAAAACAAATCACCCAGTTAAGAAATGGGTAGAGGACTTAGACATTTTTCAAAAGAGAAAATCCAAACGGCTAACAGACACATGAAAACATACTCAGGAATCACTAGCCATCAGGTAATGCAAATCAAAACCACAATGAGATTTCACCTCACCCAATTTAAAATGTCTTCCATGGGGATGGCACTGTGACACAATGGGTTAAAGCCCCAGCCTGGCGTGAGAGCATCCCATAAGGGCTCCAGTTCAAGTCTCAGCTGCTCCACTACCAATACAGCTCTCTGCTATGGCCTGGGAAAGCAGTGGAAGATGGCCCAAGTTTTTGGGCCCCTGCAGCCACCCGGGAGACCTGAAAGAAGCTCCTGACTCCTGGCTTCGGAGCAGCTCAGCTTTAGCCATTGTGGCCATTTGGGGAGTGAATCAGTGGACGGAAGACCTCCCCACTCTGTTATTCAAAAAATAAAATAAATCTTAAAAAAGATGGCTTTCAGGCCTGCGCCGTGGCTCAACAGGCTAATCCTCCGCCTTGCAGCGCCGGCACACCGGGTTCTAGTCCTGATTGGGGCACCGATTCTGTCCTGGTTGCCCCTCTTCCAGGCCAGCTCTCTGCTGTGGCCAGGGAGTGCAGTGGAGGATGGTCCAAGTGCTTGGGCCCTGCACCCCATGGGAGACCAGGAGAAGCACCTGGCTCCTGCCATCGGATCAGCGCAGTGCGCCAGCCGCAGCGCGCCAGCTGCGGCGGCCATTGGAGGGTGAACCAACAGCAAAAAGGAAGACCTTTCTCTCTGTCTCTCTCTCTCACTGTCCACTCTGCCTGTCAAAAAAAATGGCTTTCATACAAAAATCAAGAAACAAATGCTAGTGAGGATGTGCATTAAATGGTAACTTAATCCACTGTTAATGGGAATATAAACTGGTACAGCCATGATGGAAGACAGTATGGAGATACCTCAGAACTTTGAATATAGACCTACCATATGACCCAGCCATCCCACTCCTGGGAATTTACCCAAGGGAAATGAAATCAGGATATGAAAGAGTTTTCTGAATCCCCATGTTTATTGTAGCTCAATTCACAATAGCCAAGATGTGGATTCAACACAAATGCCTGTCAACTGAAGACTGCATAAAGAAATTATGGCATATGTACACTATGGAATACTGCGCAGTGTTAAAAAATGAAATCCAGTCATTTGCCACCAAATGGTTGAATCTGGAAAACGTCATACTTAGTGAAGTAAGCCAGTGCTTAACAGACAAATGCCATATATTCTCCCTGACTTGACATAAATAATAGAGCACCTAAAAGGCAATCTGTAGAAGTGAAATCATCGCTTTGAGAAGCAATGACTTGATCAGCCCTTGTCTTGACTGCTGAGGAACAGTTTAGTTTTTTTTTCATATTATTTGTTGAACTCTATTTAATATAGAGTTAAACATATATATATAAGTCAACTGAAAATAGATCTTAGTAAAAAATAAGAGTGAGGGCAAGAGAGGGTGGAGGAAGAGGGATTATAGGTGGGAGGGTGGGCACAGTGGAAAGAATCACCATGTTCCTAAAATTGTGATCATGAAATGTATGAAGTTTCTAACTGTAAAAATGTATAATTCTGCATACATTCCTATGGACTTACTTCTAATGGTACAGTTTAAAAAGTTTCCGTGGGATTCCAAATCCCCTTAATCTTAATCTTAAGCATTAATGTCATCATATGGATAGGATTAAGCCTCTGGTAATAATAATAGAATTAAAAAGCAGTGAATGCGTGAACATGGGAAGCAGTCCACACAGCAGACTTGTAGAATGACAATCACTTTAAGTAGCACTATAACCTCAGAATCAGTCTTAAGGCATTCTGGTCTGGCTGAAAAACCCACAAGAGAATATCAGGCATGGAAAGCCAAGATACTGTGGCAAAATATGTCCTACATGAAGTTCCTTGATGAGACCCCCATGGGAAGAAGTGGTCATCAAAGAAGGGAGTACTTTTCTTTCAAGGGAGGAAAGAACTTCCATTTTGCTTATGGCCTTGTCTAAATATTGAAGGAGTTTGTGGATTCAAAAAGATTACATAGCCTAGGCAGTTCTCATGTCAAGAACCACGGGTGATCACTGACAAGATGCAAGAGTGCTCATTGTTAAATTAGCAACAGGAGTCACTGTGAACTAACTTCCCATGCAGGACCTCTGTCCTCAAAGAATTTTATTGTAATTATTTCTAAGTGCCTGAAAAATATGTATCATTCTTGAGTGCTTCTTTAAAGTTAATTAAGTTTCTAAAAAAAAGTAGTGAAGTTAACTTCAAGTTGCAATGACTTTGAAGAGCTATTGTCTCCACAAATTGTTGAATGCAAATTGTTGAACTCTTCACTTAGTATGGAGTTTGCCTTCTGTGTATAAAGTTAACTGAAAATGGATCTTAGTGGAGAATGGGACTGGGAATGGGAGAGGGAGGAGGGGGAGAGGTGGGAGTGTGGGTGGGAGGTTGGGTATGTTGGGAAGAATCATTATATTCTTAAATTTGTACTTATGAAATTCATGAAGTTTGTATTCCTTAAATAAAAGTTTTGTTTGATAAGAAAATCAATGACATTCTTTTCATATCTAAAAAATGATGCTGGGAGCTGCAAGATGGCGGAATAGGAAGGGAGTACACTGATAATCCGGGAAGAGACAGTTTAATAAAAGTGGAGATACTGCAGGTTCAAGGAAGAGTAGGGGAAGAAACAGCAGAGGAAACTCTTCCAGAACTAGTGATTCACAGTGGACCTGTGTGGAGAGTGTGGGAGCCCGAGTTCTGGACACCAGCGGCAGACTCAACACACCAGCGCTGGAACGTGAGGTGAGCCGAACCTCAATAGCCCGAGACACAAGCGGGAAAGTGGAAAGAGGAGACTAGAGGGAATGAGGCTTGAAACTCCGTGGGGAAAAGTTCACCAGGCTAACTAGAAGAGAGAGAGAGAGAAAAAAAAAAAGTGACCGAAACGGAAACGAGTTTCTCTCTGCTCACCTCTCAAAGGCAAGCAAGACAAAGAGCAAGCGCCATTTTGGACATACGTCATAAGCAGGGCGACCGACCTCAGGTCTGCACCAGCCCTGAGCCTAGCAGGAAAACCTGACTTTGGGGGGGGGTGAAATAACATAAGATTAGGATCTAACTTGGCAAACCAGTGGGAGACTGCAGGAGAATTGGAGCCCACACTGAGGGCAGCAGAGATTCCCTGTGTGGTCCTTGGGAAAGAGCTTCTGATCTCTGGCTCCTGTGGGTATATCATTCGCCTGCTAACTACCTCCAATTATGTTCAGTTGTGTGGAATTACTTCCATTTTGAATAAAAAAAAAAGAAAAAAAGAAAGAGATTTACCACACCTAACCTGGGAGTGTCACCTTTGGCACACCCTCAACCCTGAGGAACCAAACAGAGCTCTCAGGCCACACCCATCTCAAGCCTCTAAGGCTCCATCGAAAGCAGACAGTCCACTTAATCTAGACTCATAGTATAACAAGAAAAAACACCACAGTGAAGAAATCAAATATCTCCAATATGCCAAACAACAAACGCAAAAACCGAGGTAACAAAAACAAGGAAGACACTATGATGCCCCCAAATGAAAAAGACACCCCAATTCAAGATTATGAATATGATGAGATAGAAGAAATGCAAGAAGCGGATCCCAAAAAATTGATAAGAACATTAAGAAGTTCTCAAAAACAAATTCTTGAACTACAGAAATCCTTAATGGACAAGATAGAAAATCTCTCTCGTGAAAATGAAATATTAAGGAGGAATCAAAATGAAATGAAACAACTAATAGAACAAGAAACTGTGATAGTGACGAGAAATCATAATGAAATGAAGAATTCAATAGATCAAATGACAAACACATTAGAGAGCCTTAAAAACAGAATGGGCGAAGCAGAAGAGAGAAAATCAGACTTAGAAGACAGAGAACAGGAAAGGAAACAGGCAAACCAAAGAAAAGAAGAAGAAATTAGAAATGTAAAAAATATTGTCAGGAATCTACAGGATACTATTAAAAAACCTAACATTCAGGTTCTAGGAGTTCCTGAAGGCATGGAGAGGGAGAAAGGATTAGAAGGCATTTTCAGTGAGAGACATAGCCCAGGTACTAAGAGAGAAAAACTGCCAGCCCAGAAATTTATATCCTGCAAAGCTCTCATTTGTGAATGAAGGTGAAACAAAAACTTTTCATAGCAAACAGAAATTGAAAGAATTTGTCACCACTCGTCCAGCCCAGCAAAAGATGCTTAAAGATGTGTTACACACAGAAACACAGAAACATGGTCACCAATATGAAAGAAGGTAAAGGAAGGAAACCTCACAGCAAAAGATCACAGGAAGCTCAATTTCTCTTTGACATAGAATTAAACTCTGATGCTCTGTTAAATCAATGCGTTAAAGTAATCTATTATGTTCTCTTGATGTCTGTTAAATTCTAATAGTTCAAAAACAGCTGAATTTTTATTAAGAGCTATGGGTTATTGAAATATGTGCTTATTTTCAAAGATTTGAATAATCACCTTGTACCAATGATCAAATTTGGTCTATGTTATGTCATGATTTTAAGGAATCTTATTTCAACGAGATATTTTGGATTTTGAGCCTTCTTGGCATTCTTGACAGGCATTCAAAAAATCAAAGTTTCAAACAATCTGGTCTCTAAAATTACCAGTAAATCCTGGACTTTGGTTTTTCCAGTTTGGGCCCAACTTAAAAAAATCGAGGGACCTATGTCTCTCATCTTATAGAGATACCAACTAATCAGGCTATTTGGATTATATTAGAAGTACTGTCAGGATGTGACGTGGTACTAAATTTTAAGTTTCTATAATGGAAAATGCTATTAATACAAATGTTTGAGAATTAAAAAGTCTAATGATCTTGTGTTACTAGACATGATAGTTATCTTAATGAGAAAGCCCCAGAGGCCTAAAGGGTTAAATACTTGTAAAATCCTACAGGTGCTTTCAAAAATACTGTGAAGTAAGCAAGTGCCTCTTGTTGGCTGATGAGTTTATAATTTTAAACATGGCAACTTAAAGTCTTTTGTCATCATCCACAGTTATAATATGATTTGCTGCTCATAAAAGTAAAGCGTTGTTGATTCTGTGTTTAGCTGTCCTCCTATAGGTTCCTATGGACTTTTTCCAGCCACTTCTATTGTATTCAATACTTTGGGATGGCTCTGTAAACAGATGAAGCCAATAATGTATTAACAGTACCAACTGAGAGAACATATGGTTGACTGAGGTTACTAAAAACAAAAAGCAATTCAAATCAATTGGCAATCTACAAAAAGAGTTAAAGATTTTAAAAGCTAAAATTAAAATTGCTATATTGGTCTCTTATGTTATATGTGTGTACATATGACCTTTCTCTCTGTCTCTCTCTCTCACTGTCCACTCTGCCTGTCAAAAATAAAATAAATAAAAGTAAAAAAATAAAAATATAAAAAATAAAAAAGTGATGCTAAAATTCATATGCAAACACAACAGACCCTGTGTAAGTAATCTTAAACAACAAAAACAAATGTGGAGGCATCATAATACCATACTTTAAGTCATACTACATGGAAGTTATAATTTAAGCAAGTCAGACTGGCACAAAAATAGACATGCAGTCCAATAGAACAGAATAGAAACCCCACATATCAATCCATGAATCTACATCCAACTAATCTTGTCAAAGAAACCAAAAGCAATCCTTGGAGAAATGACAGTCTCTTAAACAAATGATGCTGGAAAAATTGAATCTGTACATGCCGAAGTATGAAACAAGATCCCGTGCCTTACACTTCACGTGAAAATCATCTCAAAATAGATGAAGGATTTAGATATACAACCTGATACTCTCAAATTACTAAAGGAAAGCATTGATGATGCTTTTACAATGCTTTTACAATGTCTGTAAGACATTGCATAGACAAAGACTTCTTAGAAGGTATCCCAGAATCACAGGCAATAAAAGCCAAAATAGACAAATAATTA
Organism: Lepus europaeus; assembly: GCF_033115175.1. NCBI lineage: Eukaryota > Metazoa > Chordata > Mammalia > Lagomorpha > Leporidae > Lepus > Lepus europaeus. Next base: position 11,967,550 of record NC_084832.1, on the reverse strand, counting down.
CATCAAGCTAAGAAGCTTATGCAATGTAAAGGAAAAACTCAACAAAGTTAAGAGGCAATCAATAGGATGGAAGAAAATATTTGCAAACTATGCAACTGATAAAGGATTAATATCCAGAATCCCCAAAGAGCTCAAGAAACTAAAGAACAACAAAACATGTAATCTGGTTAAGAAATGGGCAAAGGACTTGAACAGGCATTTTTCAAGAGAAGAAATTCAAATATGAAAAAATGTTTAGGATCACTAGCCATCAGGAAAATGCAAATAAAAACCACAATGATGTTTCACCTCACCCCATTTAGAATGGCTTCTGTAAAGAAATCAACAAACAATAAATTCTGGTGAGGATTTGGGAATAAAGTACTCTAATCCACTGCTGGTAGGAATGTAAAGTGGTACAACCATTGTAGAAAATAGAATGGAGATTCCTCAGAGATTTGAAAATAGATCTACCATATGACCCAGCTATTCCACTCATGGAATTTACCCAAAGCAAATGAAATTAGTATGTGAAAGAGTTGCCTGTACTCCCATGTTTGTAACAGCTCAGCTCACAATAGCTAAGGTATAGAATCAACCCAGATGTCCATCAACTTATTACTGGACAAAGAAATTTTGGTATATATACATATATACATGATGGAATACCACTTGGCTGTAAAACAGTTGAAATCCTGTGTTTCACAACAAAATGGATGTCGTTGGAGACTATTTTACTTAGTGAAATAAACCAGTCCTGAAAAGAGAAATAACATAGGTTTCCCCTGATTTGTGGTAACTAGTATAGAGTGTACTAAACAAGTAATGTATATGAGAGAAACTGACATTTTGAGATTTGATTGTTATTTATAGTTCTTGTCTATCCTCTTGAGAAACAGTGGATTTTCTACTTACTAGTTGCTTTCTTTATTTAGTGGAGGGTTAATCTTGTGATTACAAACTAAATTGAAAATATGTGATTGTAAAACTCAACAGAAAAATAAGGAAGGAAGGAGGGACGGGAAGGTAGGAGGCATCATTATGCTTTTAAAACTACATATGCAAAATACATGAAATCTGTTCACTTTACATAAGGAAAAGAGCAAATAAAAAAGAAACTCTTGCTGGAACTGTGGGGCACAGTGGTTTACAACCTTATTCAGCATTTTGTTTCTGTAAGTGTTGCTATGAAATGTATAACAGAAATCATGTGTAAAAATTTGAAAATAGCTTCACTCCAGAAATATGTTCTTTGGAACACTGGAATCACACCCCGTATGGTATCATGGTCACTCCATGGGGCTGTGTGTAGCTTGTTGCTAATGAAGGGTCTTGTGTTCCACCTTCTCTTATCTTGTGGATTCTGTTCATGGAGTGGAATGTTGGGATGAGTTGCAAGGTAATTGCTTCTTCTTCATTTTGGCTATTTCCAGACTGAAACGTTGCAAGGATAGCACAGAATTCCCAATGTTATATTTTAACCACATTTGCTTTATTCTTTCCCCTTTCCCTCTCATATTTTTGCATTATATTTTAAGAGCTGTTAAAAATATGCATTCTAGGTCTGACTTAGATCCTCAGTCTGGTAGCCCCTTTGGGGGAGGATCTAGTCCATGTATCTATCCACTGTATTGACTCACATCCTGGTAGAATCTGTAGAAATTCTTTGAGGAATACCTTACCCGGGGTTGACTTGAAAAGAGATCATGTTATCAGTGCACCAGTATGAAGATACACACACTGTTCAGTTAGTGATATTCATTGCTTTTGAAACCACCAAGGGCAAGCCTGCAGTGATAGCTATGGAAATAAATGAAGACTTACCAAATAAGAAAAGCAAAGGCTACTTATACAAAGCTTTCTACAGCAAAGCAGTCAGTGACTATCATTTGCTTTTATGCAGAGACTCAAAAGCAGGCAGAGGAGAGGAACCGTAGAGTGGAAGAAAACATGCCTTAGGTAAGCCCTGGTTGAAGGCTTTTGGTGTGGGCAAGTTGGTGGTGGCTAACCAGAAGCAGAACAGCCTGGGTGATTGGTTGGGAGAAATGTTTTGCTTTCTTTTGTTGGCTGTTAAGTCAGCAGTAGGAATAAAAATTAAAGAAGCTGTCAGTTATCAATCAAGTTCTGGCCATTTGAGGTCAATAGTTCCAGAAGTTACTGTTATTATTTTTAGATTATAACCAGAGTTAATGATTATTTGGCTTCTCCAAAGTACAACTTAGAGAAAAACAAGTTCTTCTGTTGTTTATAGTGGGCTTCTATAGTTTTGGGTCAGAGTTTGTTTGTTTTCACTTTTTTAACTTTTATTTAATAAATATAAATTTCAAAAGTACAACTTTTGGATTATAGCAGTTCTCACCATAAATACCCTCCCACCCGCAAACCATCCCATCTCCTACTCCCTCTCCCATCACATTCTTCATTAAGATTCATTTTTAATTATCTTTATATATAGAAGATCAACTCTATACTGGGTAAAGATTTCCACAGTTTGCACCCACACAGACACACAAAGTATGAAGTACTATTTGAAGATTAGTTTTACCATTAATTCTCATAGTACAACACATTCAGGACAGAGGTCCTACATGGGGAGCAAGTGCACATTGACTCCATGTTTGTTTTTTAAGATTTATTTATTTGAAAGAGTGACAGAGAAGGAGGGAGGGGAAACACACAGAGAGAATCTTCCATCTGCTGGCTCACTCTCCAAATGGCTGCTGTAGCAGGGCAGGTCCAGGCCAAAACTAGGGGCCCAGAGCTCCCTCTGGGTCTCTCACATGGGTGGCAGGGGGCCCAGTGCTTGGGCCATTTTCTTCTGCCTTCCCAGGTGCATTAATAGGAAGCTAGATCAGAAGCAGAGCAGCTGGTACTGGAATTGGCACTCTGATATGAGATGCCAACGTCATAAACAGCTTAACTCACTGTGCCCCAATTCTCCCAAAGTTCTGTTTTAATATATAGTCTGGACATTGCTGATTTTATGTTTAGTTTTCTATAGTTAAGTCCAAAAATTAATAAATATCCTCACTTAAGTTCTTGTTTAGCTAAGACTGTGTGACTTTGAGGTAGTCACTTAACCTTTTATCTGTAAAGAGGATCATACTACTTGCTCTGGCATGGCTCACAGGGTTGTAGGGGAGTAAAATGAGGAAATATGTGTCCAATATGGTAGCATTGCTTTACAATGTTGAGTCAGTTCCAGCGATGACAGTGGTAGAGACCAGTGGGAAATAACAGCTATCTTTCATCCCCTCTCTTTACTCTAAAATACATGAAACTGTATTGTTATTGATTGGAAAAGGCTAATTCATATGAATTTAGCACCTCTGGCATTGGTTAATATTTATACCATTTCCTCCATGAAGTCTCCTTGTTACTAAGTATATGAGGATTCTTCCTTTATTTCTCTTTCTCTCTCTCAACCTCTTATATTATTATTTGCTTTGGAGATAATAGACTCATTTGAGAATTTGATGAAAGCTATGGATACTCTTCTAGAAAAATACATGGTGAATGCACACCTAATTTTACACAACATTTCAGGGAGTTCTTACCATCTAGATAGTTTAAGAAAATTCCATTCTCTGGGATGAGACCCAGGCATTGGTCCTGTGGAAGCTGCTACAGGTTTAAATGATTGCTGTGAAGCAGTGGTTCTCACACTTGAATGAATTTCAGAATCACCTGGAGGGCCTGTTAAACCTGGACTGCTTGGCCCCATCCCCAGAGTTGTTGATTCCATAGGTCTTGAGTGGGGCATGGATACCTGTGGGTTGGAAAAGCTCTTCTGGTGACTCTGATGCTAATCTCCACTGACACTGGCTCCAGAGGAGTGAGATCTAGACGCAGTCTGCAACATGGCAGCACATCTACACAGAGGCCAAGCCACTTGGGGACATTGTGGCACCACAGGTTAAACTGCTGCTTGTGATATTGACATGCTCAGTTCCTCCTTGTACGTGGCACCATCTGGCTACTGACACTTGTGTTTCTCTAGGGTTGACCAGCCTGGAAATGTGGACTGAAGACTGAAGGCTCTCCCAAGAGCTAGGTTCCAATAGTGGGTTTGTGGGTCCTCTAGTGCTCCCCAAGTCCTCCCATCCCTCACGGTGCTTGTCTCTCAGGCTGTGGCATGAGTGCTGTTGCCAGGCCAGACCAATCTTCTACTGTGGTTCTTTCTTGCCTATCGCATCCCTAACCCCTCTTGGAGTGTAGTGGTCTTTCCCAGTCATTTCTTTTCCTCATCATCTGAGGATTTAAAAGGCTGGGCAGTGATCCAGGACAGACTTCACTGAAGCACAGCCAGGTGAGTTTTGAGGGTTTTTTTTTTTCCTTCAGTCTTCCCCACCCAAGCACCCAATAAGAATTCATCCATGCACTTTGTACTATGGTGGTACTTCCATAAACCAAACTCTTTGACCTGATACAGAGTCTCTCTGGATTAAGGAGGAGTCCAGACAGGCAGTTTTCTAGATACTCAAACCTCATTTATCCACATTCCTTCAGGAAGCAGAATAGGAATGGGGTGGGCAACCATCTAGAAGAAGCTTAACCTAGAAATATAGGTGTGAGTGTAAGATATGCTCAAGTGCTACCCACTGTCAGATGCCATTGAGCCCACTCAAGGTCACCAGGGCACTTCTGTGTGTCACTCATGATGTTACTTTTAGGAGTTTGTGCCTTTGCATTTCCTTTTCCATTAGCAACATTTTCTCCTTCCTTTGGATTATCTTGTTTGCTAGACTGCACTGTGCAGAGTGGCAAGAAGAGCAGCATCAGAAAATCCATAAGATAAGGAAAAAGTCAGGGATAAGATCTTCCCCTTTGATAGGCGGAAATAATTCTCCACTTTTGGTAGAGGGAGCTAAAGAAGAAATCTGATTTCATCCAATAAACTGTGAGCCATGACCCAATAAGGCATGATGGTTGAGGTGCTAGGGATTTAGGACCTAAGTGGGTTTACAATCAAAGGCTATCTGTCAATTTCCAGTACCTCTTGAAAAAGTTGTAAAAATTTATTGAGGCCATTACATCAGTTTATTCTCAAAAGTATCACATTTAACTTATGAGTCTGTCATCAGAACCATTCATAATTCATCCAAGATACCTTCAACCTGTGATGCCTGGTGTTCCTTTGACGCCGAACTGCTTGTAAACTGTAAGAACTGACATTTATAGTATTCAGAGAGGTTATTCTCTTCGTGTTATTGCTGTTCATGTTCTGTCAAGGTCAAAGCTTCAGAAAGGCATCGATGCTGAGTCACTGATTGAGCTCTTAGCACACGGCGGGGAGGGCCCATGATTGCCTGTGCATTTTCTCACTTAATCCTCGTAAGGGCTCGATTTCCCACAATTTACAGATGAAGAAACTGGCCTCAGCAAGGTGAAGTATGTGATCCAAGTTCACACCATGAGGTACTGGTAGGCTTGTGATCGCAACGAAACTTTGTCTGATTCAAGACACATGCCCCTGGTACTGACCCAGGTTCGTTGAGTCCCTTGTGATGGAAATGGAAAGAGGCCAACAGGTGCTTATGCTCAAGATGAGGGAGAGTGGGCAGAGGTTCCGTCAGCTGTCTTTTATCAGGTGGGGAGGCACGGCCATCCCCGTTTTGGCTCTGCCCCTTTCTCCTTGGCACACTGCGCTTTGGTTTACCCATCGTTTTTCTGTGTAGCTTTTTTCCCATGTGACATTCTCCAAATGGCAGTGTTCCCTACGCCTCCCCAGGAATGTCATGTACCAATTGTATTGGGCAGTTCTGGGCACCCACATAGGTTGGGCAAGTCCATAACTGGCCAGCAGGGAGTCTTTTCCCGTTACCCTCTGGGCATGCTTTGCTCCTGATTGTTCAGGAGCTGGAGCTGGGTACAGAGTCACATCAGGGGGTGTGCATGTGGCAGTTCGAGAGGTTTTATTTAGTGGGCTCTGCTTCTGTTCTGTCTCACCTCTCACCACTGAGCCATGCTGCCTCCCCACAGCCCAAATGGATTTCTGTGTTTTTTCTTTCTTTCCTTTTTAAGGACTTGCTCACTTATTTGAAAGTCAGAGTTACAGACAGACGGTCTTTCTTTTGTTGACTCACTCCTCAGATGGCTGTATAGGCCAGGGCTGAGCCAGGCCAATGCCAGGAGCCAGAAGCTTCATCTGGGTCTCCCACGTGGATTGTGGGGGCTCAAACACCTGGGCCATCTTCTTCTGCTTTCTCAGACCATTAATAGGGAGCTGGATCAGAAATGGAGCAGCCAGGACCTGAACCAGTGCCATATGGTATACTGGCATCATAGGCAGTGACTTTATCTGTTATGCCACATAGCCAGCCACTATTTTTCTTTTTCTAAGAGGTCACAATCTGTGTGCTTAAAGGATATTGGCTTCATTTGAACACTTCTGAGTGGAATTGCACAGACCATGTCGGAGTCTGAGCTGTATTTGATTTGTATTCATCCTCTTTAAGGATGATCTTGGAAGTGCCTCCAAATGGTGAGGCCATGACATGGAACCTGGGAGAACGTGGCTGCCTTTTGAGCCCATGTGCAAAGGGACACACAAATACTGGGTGACAAAGCGATTGACTAGTTTATTGGCTGAGTCTCTGCTTCCAAGGACTATTTAGAGATTAATTGAATAAACATTGTAGCCTGATCAGGTGATTAGGAATTGAAAGCAGTGACTCATATTTCCTTGTGTCTGGTGTGAATATGAGTTGCAGGGTGCTGCACCTGTGTTGCTAGACATGCGAAAGGCACATTTCATTTTGACCAGGTATGAACTGAAATAGCAGAGAATCGGAAGAGGCTACGAGGCTTTTGTGCGAGTGAGTATCAGGGTGAGGAGGATGTGTGAGATGAGCAAGGAGAGAACACACAGCTGGAAGGTCTTGAAGGAACAGCAAACCTGGGTGGGCGGGGCCGCCCACTAAAGAATAGCAAAGACCATCTCTGTAAGCTGCCTTCTTTCCTTTCAGTATCCCAAGGATGGAGCTTCAGTCTGAGGCTTGGACACTGTTTTGTCATTGCCTCTTCCCAATCTCAGATCCACCAAAACATCAAGAAATGGACATGCGTTTCAGTGGTGGCTGTCTCTGCCCACTGGATGTGACTTCTAGAAGGAGCAGGTGGTGGGTGTTTAGCCTGGTGGTTAAGACACTCATGCTCCACAATGGAATGCCTAGGTTGGATGTCCTGCTCCAGCTTCTGACTCCAGCTGCCTGATAATGCTTACCCTGGGAAGCAGCAGTGGTGGATCAAATAATTGGGTTCCTGCCTCCCACATGGGAGACCTGGATTGAGTTCCTAGTTCCCAGTTTCAGCCTGGCCCAGTCCTGCTAATGCAGGCATTTGGATAGTGAACCAGTGGTGGGAACTTTCTCTTCCTCTCCATTTCTCTCCCTCCCTCCTTCCTTCTCCCTCCCTCCCTCCCTCCACCCCCATCCCTCTAGCATAAAATAAAACAAAACACAATACAAGGAGTCAGGCTGTCACCTGGCTCTTAGGTACAGGCATATTGTGTCTGATAAAGATTGTATAATAACATATTGTCAGGACAGAGTTGCCTTAGCTCTCCTGTGGGAATACAGTACACAGAATGGAAAATTTTGTTTTATTCCTTTTTTAGAGTCACTCTCTTCTCACTCTTGTGGATGGCTCTTAATGACTCTCTGTCTGGGTCTTGGATGGAAGGAGGAGCATGACCAAGTATTTGGAATCGTTTATGATGGTTGTGTAAAAAAACCCTCATTTTCCCAAAGGACATCTTCTTCTGTGTACTTCTGCTATTACATAAGAGCATAGAAAGCTATCCTTGTGCCCTTGCAAAGAGCATTCTCAGTTTTCTGATTTCTAGCTAAGGAGGCTGAGTTGGGGTGAGACAGGATTTTAGCCTTTCCCTCTGTCATAGTCTGGCTTTTCAGGATGAGGTGTTAATGGATGCAGAAACACTATTATACAGTTGGAGAGTTGTTCTCACAGGCGGACAACATGTAATGTTCATCAGAGAAACTGGTCTAGCCTGTAGTATGAAACCTGCCAATGCCAGGTGGTGACTTCTATAGATCTGGCTTGTGTTCCTCCTGTGGGGCTGTCTCCTTGCAGGTCACTGTTTTCTCCTTGCTGTACTGTCCTTTGGCTTATTTATTTCAGAAGAACATTAACTCCTGAATAAAACAATGATATCTTTCATAGGATTGTGTTCACCATAGCACCACAGAAATGAACAAGTGCCTACTTTTCATTCACCTTCATGAAAAAGCTGCCAGAAATTGCATTTGAAACTCTGACCTTGCAAGAGAACTTGCCTTAGGAACAATAAGAGGACACACTTTTTATGAGGGTGAAATAGGGAAGTGAAAGAATCCAGGAGGGCTATGGTTCACTAGCCCTGGTGGCTGGACTGAGCCCCAGAACTGGAACCAGAATCTAGAGTCTGCAAGAGAGAGAGGAGCTATGTGGTTACTGATTTGCTGTGCCATGGAAGCTTCCTTGGTTATCTTCAGTATTTTTTGAAGGACAGAGTAATATGGGAGGTGCCTATCAAGGTTTAGTAACCTACACTGGGAGCTGGAATAAGGACAGAACTGGGATGGTGAGAAGCCTGAGTCTGGTATGGGACAAAACAAGGATCAAGGGTATTACTAAAAGCAACAAACATTTATTATCTCCTAATCTGGATGTAGCTTAGCTGGGTATCTCAGCCACTAGGTTTTCCCAAGAGCTGGAATCAGAGTGTCAGATGAAGCTGCAGGCTCAACTGAAGGTTTGGCTCATGGGAAATCTGTCTCCAAACTCCTACATGGGGTTGAACTGAGTTGGTTTCTTATGGGCTATTGAAATGAGGGCTTGTTGCTTGCTGGCTGTTGGCTGAATCATTCTCTGAATTTCTGGTCAACAGGCCTCTCCATAGGGCAGCTTGGTCCCCCACCGTGAGAATGTGAGGGCACCCAGGATGAAAGCTGGTGTTTTTGTAACCTAGTCTCTCAAATTCTGTGTTGCAACCCCTGCCATGTTTTCCTTAGAGGTGAGTTGCTAAGTCCAGTGAGCTCTCAAGAGGAGAAGCTTAAGCAAGAGTCTGATACACTGCAAGAGAAAGAAAGCGAAGGTATAGGGGGTCTTCATAGAGGATCCCCACCATTGCAAGTCAGAAAAAGAGACTAAGAGCAGATATGAGGCCATAGGAGCAGAAATACAGAGGTTTCAAAGCCTCATAATAAACAAACTCCCAAGAATTTGGGTTTTGGAAAAGACAGGCAGGAAAGATAGATGTGAGACAATGAGATTTCAGAGCTAGGATTAATTTGGCTGAACTCATAGAAAGAATATGGACCATGGTCTTATACATTTTCATACTCACCATTAGACTGAGTGCCATGCCTTATAAATAACTGTTGACTGCATGAGGCAGAGCAGTTTGTATTTTTCCATACGTACATTGAATGGCTTTTCTAAATTCTTATAATGGTTTAGAGAATTTAAATCTCTTACAGGATAGACTCAGAGTTGATGTCTGTGATTATTCAGGTGACTGTATATATTGCCCAAACATTTTTGACAATATTCACTTTTGAGAGAAGGGGTAGGGGTGCTGCTGATAACAGCGCAAGGTCAACAGTCGCAACTTAACAGCCTTCCAGGCACATAGAACAACTGTTACCCAGACTCTGACAAGAAGGCACCCAAGGTCCTACACTAGCCTAGCAACTAGAGTAGAGGACTCTAGTTTGGGAAGACTTAAGACTCCTCATCTAGAGGAACTGCCAGCTCCCTTAAGGAAACCAGACTTTCATCCTCCTTGATGTAAAAGTTATTTTGGTGTAAAGGTAATTAAGAAGCATTCAACAGAAGAAACAGTCTCTAGACTTCCTGCTTTTTTGCCCAATGACAGGACATAGATTCTCTCCCCGAGGCGCCTCCAGACCCCTATCAACCCCGAGAGGGCACCAGCGGAATCTGCACACGTGAATTTCTTCCCATGGATTTGGATTTACACCCCCTACCCTTACACATCCTTTCCCCACAGAGTCGTTGTTCTTTGTTGAAAATGGTCATTGAGTCGGGGTTCTAGACCCCACTCTGGGGTCTCTGCCATGCAATGACTACTTCGTGTTTAATAACTTTGTCTGTTTTTCTCTTGTTAACCTATCTTATGCTAGTGGTGTCCCCATAAAGACTAGGATGGGTAGAGGAGACTTAGCCTTGCTTACAACACAGACTGGGTCACAGTTATCTATGTAGTCAGGGGATGGTGAACTACGTGCTTTTCCCCTGTTGACTTCTTGCTCTTTCCATTACCTTGACTAGGGCTGATACGATTTTGAGCAGCTTATGGGTACAGAGTACTGATCAACAATTACATCCTAATCCTAGCTCCAGTTCTGACTGAATCCCACATCACCTCACTGGTTTTCCACCTTCATTTCTCCATGAAATTAAAAGGAAATGTCCTCCCCCCCCTACAAATAAAGGGAAAATGGTGATGGGAATAAAGGTTCTAGCTGGCTTCAAACCATTTTCTAAATAAGAGAGATGACAGAAATGATAACTTATCCTGAGCATTTATTATAATAGAGATGAAGAGACCTGAGTTTTCATCTCAGGAATAGCACCACTGGGGAGTCACTCATTGAAAGCTATGGGGTTGACTTATTTTTTGGTAGCTGTTTATTTATTTTCATGTACTTGAAAGAGCAAAAGATAGGTAGGTAGGTTGGTAGGCAGATAGCTAGTGAACCATCAGCTGGCTCACTCCACAAATGCCTACAAAAGTCAGGGCTGGGCCAGATCAAAGCCAGGAGCTAGGATCCCATATGGGTCTCCTGTGGGTGGCAGGGGAAGAAGCATTTGAGCTCCCTGCTGTCTCTCAGGATGAATTGGCAGGAAGCTGAATCAGAAGTGAAGAAGCTGGGACTCAAACCAGCACTCCGATATGGGGTGTGAGTATCCCAGGTCGGGATGCAACCTGCTGTGTCATAATGCTCATGCCTGTGGGGTTGCTTTGAAGGCTAAGGTCTATGTCTGATATGAGCACTGCATCTGATAAGGTGAAAGCACCCTAGAGGCAACCCTTTATAACTGGGATATGTGTATCAGTAGTCGTGAGTACAAATCAGCTTCAGCTGCCGTAAATGGCTAGGAGCCATTGGAGTTTCATTGGCTACTGGATCCTGGGACTTCTTGGGAACTCTGAGGTTGATCTGAGTGTATATCTTATATATCAATGATATTTTTCCCTCACCCAGAGCCAATCCATCTTAATAGGAAGAGAAATATCTTCATTTCCCCATTTTTCCTTTTCCGAAGAAATATTATGAATCGTTCTACTGATCCAACTGATATTTCTAAGAAAAATCTGTCTCATTTATAAAACAGGAAGGAAGAATGGAAATTACAGAAAAAGGCAATAGATTTTATGGTATCGTCACAGCAAAAATGTCAAATTTCACAATTTGTCACATGTAATGGAAAGAGACTGTTGAATAGAGCTGATTTCCTTAACCCAAAGTCATGCACAGATAGATAAATGGCACATGTTTAATGAAAAGAGGTAAAAGTAACCATTACCCCATAATGTTATGTTCATTGCTATTGATATGGAGGTGAAAACAATAGACTGAAAATGCAAAGTTTCCCTTGGAATAAATTCTGCTGGATTTGGCCAATTTTTTCTGACATGCATCAGGAGTCATATTTCCATGGCAGGTTCAGAATTTCACACCTTCTGTGGTTTGTGACATTATGATTTATGTGGAGATTAAAATGGAATGACACACCAGACCGGAAGGGTGTGATGTCAGAATGAATATGCCACAATTGAAGAAATCCAGTATGTTTCCTTCTGAAGCTCCACAGACATCCTGATGTGTTATGTATCATGTTTATGTCTTGAGCAGGATATAAGGGCTTTATCAGTGTTTTTTTTTTTCAGTACAACTTACTTTTATTTCAAATATTCAATCTCTTAAGTATTTCAATTCCCATCAAAACTAACCTATGCGGAGCTGGAGTGGTGGCATGCCAGGACCAATTGAAGTCCTAGCTACTCCACTTCCAATCCAGCTCCATAATATTATACCAGAGAAAGCAGTGGGCAATGGCCAAAGTGCTTGGGCCCCTGCCACGCACATGGGAGATCTGGATGGAGTTCCCTGCTCCTGGCTTCTCTATCAGTGTTTTTTTTAAAAAGGACCTCCCCCCTAAACAGGTTGTACAGTCACACCAAAATTATGAGTGGTGGTAGCTGGATATAGAGCTAATGGCCACATGCTAAAGCAGAGTAGAGTGTGGGAGTGGGTGTGGGAGCCAAGCTCGATTCCATTGGAAGAGATTCTTCCTGGGTGAGGAGGTGTTGTCTGCTGGAAAGAGCAGGACATAAGCTGCAGAGTCAGAGAACTGGGACATTCACCCAGCCTTGACCTTCTGATCGCATGACCTTGGGCAGGTTGGCTAATGTTTCTGCAGATGGCTTTTCTTATCTGGAAACAGGAATCTCTGTTAAACTCACCCCAGAAATATGGGTAACTTAGAGAGTATTCATAAAATGTGCTAATTAAATGAAAGAACACTTAGCACAAAGCGTAAATACAAAGCAGTTATCAGCTGTGATGATCAGAGCATTCAAGGGAGCATCTTCCAGATGGATTTTGGGTTGGTCTTTGAAAGTATTAATATTTACAACACGATAATAATATTTGTATTTTTTCCATGTTTAAAATTTATATCACTTAAGGATTAGGAAACTTATTTACATGAATGCTTTGGAGGTTTGTAAGAGATGCCAGCTGGACTTGGGAAATATGGAGGGAGTCAATGGGCACTCAGTGTTGTGAACATTTCTGAGAATTAAAACGAGTTCTGAGAGATGCTGCTTTATTTGAGATTGAGCCAGTGTCCTCCCAAAGCCTGCTCTGTCGATTGCTGGGGACTAGGATGGACTTGGAGGGTGTCTCCACCCTTCCTGTGCTCAGAGGGAGGGGAATGAGGTCTACAGATCCCACCACCTTGGAAGTGTTTTCGTGTTTCAAAACTTCCCTTCTCCAAGATGTTAAACAACAAAAGAATTTCTCTACCCACTCCTACCAAAGGCCAATTTCTACCCTTCCTTACCCTTCTGGTCTAAGTCACAAGAGCCCTTTATCCCTGGCTTTACTCCTGCCTATTTCATGAACTGGTTCTGACCAGAGGAAGTGAGCACTGGCCTCAGTACACAAGCTGGAGCCACCTGGCCCTTCAGAGCTTCTTCCTGGCCAGATCCTTTCATAATTCCAGGATCCTTCACTGTCCCTGTTAGTTCTCCAGTTTCATGTCGGCACTCCAGGAGACTGGATGCCTCCTCTGTCCTCCCACCCTGAGCCCCTGGAATCCCAGTGCTGCCATCTGACTTGAAGTATTGTGGGCCATTGGCCTTGTGATGCTAACAGAGTCCAGAATGGCTGTATTTGAGTTTTCTAGAAAAACGGAACCATCAGTGTGTGTGTGTGTGTGTGTGTAAAGAGACTTAGTATAAGGAATTGGTGCGTGGAAACTGGTAAGTTCAAAAGCTTTGATGGTTCATCAGACTGGAGTCCTAGGACGGGCTGATGCTGCAGTTGGTGTGAGAAGGTGGCAGGATTGCTCTTGTCCAGAGTTCAGCCTTTGACCTATAACAATCTACTCAGGCCTTCAACTGATTGGATGGGACTCACCACATCAGGGAGGCATTCTGCTATACTCAAGCCACAGATTGAATACTAATTTCATCCCAAAACACCTTCAACCGAAACACCCAGAATAATGTTGCCCACATATTTGGGCACTGAGGTCCAAGCATGTTGAAATAAAATTAACCATCCCAGTGGGTCTTTTGTTAGTTCTTTTAACAGCTGGATAACATTTTATTTTCCATTTAACAGAAAGCATTCTGTTATAAACCAGCTTTAGATAACAAAAGACAATGGAAGTGTAGGTCAAAGGAAAAATGATTGAAGATGAAAGTGATAAGCAATGCAGTTTTGGGTTTTGCTGAGGTTTAAAACATCCAGGGGTATGTGGTACCCCTACTGCACCTTGTGTGTGTTTTATTTGTTTATTTATAATATAAAGAGAATAGATTTAGTGTAGTTCATAGATACAATTCTAAGAATATAATACTTCCCTCCATCACTCTCTCTTTTTAATTGTTGAGATAACATTTTTAATTGACATTACAGTCAGAGGCTTAATGCTCCACTAAATCAAGAGTTCAACAAGCAAAAAGTAAGATCATGGTTCAGCAGGAGCGTAGGCAAGGCTATAAGTAACGCTCAAATGAAAAGATGCCAATTTCACTCAGATACAGTACATTGTAAGGTAATCACAGTTCATTAAAACTGTAGTAGTATATCATTCTTAACTATTTCTGTGACAAGGAAAAAAAAGTTTGACAAAACTACACTTTCAGCAATACATTTCTTTCTCTCTCTCTTTTTTTGATGTTTTTTGATTTTTCTTTTGCTTTTTTTTTAAGGTTTATTTTATTTATTTGAAAGACATAGTTACAGAGACAGGTAGAGACAGAGAGATCTTCCATACACTGGTTCACTCCCTAAATGTCTGCAACAGCCGGAGCCGTGCTGATCCAAAGCCAGGAGCCAGGAGCTTCTTCCGCATTCCCACGCAGTGCGAGGGCCTCTGCTACTTTCCCAGATGCATCAGCAGGGAGCTGGATAGGAAGTGGAGCAGCCAGGACTCAAATTGGCACCCATATGGAATGCTGGCACTGCAGATCGGGGCTTTAACCCACTGTTCCACAGCACTGGCCCAACTTTTTCTTTTTTAATAGGGAGAACAATTTGTATTTGGCCTTCGGTGTCTGGATTGTTTCACTCAACATGATGTCCTCTAGTTACATCCATTTTGATGCAAAAAATGGTAGGCTTTCATTCTTTTTTATAGCTAAGTAATATTCCATTGTGTGTGCTGTATGTGTATTTTCTTTATCATCTGATGATGGACACCTTGGCTGATTCCATATTTTGGCTTATGTAACAATGCTACTATAAACATGGTAGTGCAGGTATCTCTTTGATACAGTGTGTTCATGTCTTTTGCATATATACTGAGCTGTGGGATTCCAAGGTCATATGGCAATGCTATTTCTAGTTTTTTTTTTTTGTCAGAAATCTCCATATTGCTTCCCACAGTGGCTGTATTCATTTCCATTCCCACCAACAGTATATAAGAGTTCCTCTTTCTCTACATCCTTGCCAGCATTTGTCACTCTCTGTCTTTTGGATAGTAGCATTCTGATAGGGTGTAGCGGTATTGTGGTTTTGATTTGCATTTCCCTGGTGCTAGTGATGTTGAGCATTTTTTTCATATATTTGTTGGCTGTTTGTCTTTCTTCTTTTTATATCTGTCTATTCATGCCCTTTATTAGTTTCTTAATTGGACTGGTTTTATCTGTGGTGGTTGTTGAGTTTTTTGCGTCACTGATATATTCTGTCCCTCATCAGATAAGGAGCTAGCAAATGTGATTGTTTCCTTCGATGTGCAGAAGCTTCCGAGTTTGATATAATCCCATTTGTTGGAGTTTACTTTTGTTTCCTGTGCTTTGGGGGTCTTGTGCAAGAAATCATTGCCTACATCAATTTCTTGAAGTGTTTCCCCTACATTTTCTTCTGGTAACTTCATAGTCTCAGGTTTTAAATTTAGGTTTTTAATTCATCTTGAGTTGATTTTTGCATATGGTGGTAGGTAGGGATCTATTCATTCTTCTACATATACATCAATTTGTTGAAAAGATTATACTTTCTCCAGTGTACAGTGTGAGTACTTCTGTCAATCAGCTGGCTGAATGTACATGAAATAATTTCTGGGCTGTCCTGTTCCATTGATCTATATGTTGGTTGATTTTTATGTCCGTACCATGCTGTTTTAATTACTGTAGCTTTGGAGTGTACTTTGAAGTCAGATATGTGATGCTTCCAGTTTGATATTTTTTTCCCTCAGGATTGCTCTGGCTATTCTGGGTCTTTTGTGATTCCATATGGATTTTAGATTTTTTTATTTTCTGAAAAATGTCTTTGGAATTTGTATTGAGTATGTAGATTGCTTTAGGAGGACAAACATCTTAATTACAGTAAATCTTCCAGTCCTTGGAGAGGAGTGTCTGAATTTGTTTGTGTGTCCTTGGTGGTTTCATTCATCAATGTTTTATAACTTTCATAATTGTGACATTTCACTTCTTTAGTTAAATTTATTCCCAATGTTTTGTGACTTTTTTTTGTGGATATTGTGATAGGTTTTCTCTTTTGGCAAGTTCACTGTTTTTTTTTTTTTTTTTTTTTTTTTGGTGTGTGTGTGTGTGTGTGTGTGGAGTGTTTATTTTTTTCCATGTACAACATCATGTCATCTGTAAACATGAATATTTTGACATCCTCCTTCCCACTTTTGATGCCATTTATTTATTTCTGCTCCCTAACTGCTCTTGCTGATACTTCCAATACTATATTGAATAAGAATGTTCGAAGTAGATACACTTGTCTTATTACAGATCTGAGGGATCTTTTCCTCATTCAGTATGATCTTGACTATGGTTTGTCATAATATAGCCTTTATACTTTTAAGGTATTTTCCTTCTCTAGTTAATTTGTGAACTTTTTAAAATCCTGAATTGGTGTTGATATGATGTTAGATACAGTTTTCTAAAATTCTGTTGAGAATTTGTGCATGTGTGTGTGTTCATCAAGGACATAGGTCTGTATCTTTTCTTTCCTTGTTTGGTCTTTGGCTTTGGTATCAGAGTGATGCTGGCCTCATAAAACTTCCCTCTTCATACTGCTTTTGCTGTATCATACAAATTTTGATATGTTGTATTTATTAATTTGTGAGGTAGTAACACAAAGAGTTCCCCATGCCCCTCACCCATTTCTCCTATTAATATCCTCTATTAGTATCTTTGTCACAATTGGTGACCCACACTGAAGGACCCCAAATCTGGGAATCCAACGCGCTCGGGTGGTCGCCCAAAGACCCAAAACTCCAGCCCAGTAGATGCAAAAGCAAGAGGATATTTATTAATACGTTTGCGCAAACGGGCTCCCCAGCACCTCAGGCAGTCGAGAGAGAGAGAGAGAGAGAGAGAGAGAGAGAGCGAGCGAGCGCGCGCGAGCGAGAGAGAGCGCGAGAGCAAGCGAGAGCTAGCGCAAGCGCACCCCGAGCAGGGGTTACAGCGGTTTTTAAAGACAATAGCCACCTGATTAACATATGTATGTGGGGCGTTTGGTGATTAGTTATTTTGAAGGGCAAACTCTTGTTGCGATTTTAGCGAGGGAAGGGGTAAGTTTATACAATGGTCACAGAACCTTATTGCAACTCTTTTCCGGACTTCTGCAAGTGTTATCGCATGAGACAGTTACACGGAGCAGTTTCCCAAGGTTATTCTGCAGGCGGGTGGAGACACAGTTATCTTAAGGAATGGCTACTGTCAGCAGCCAAACTTTTTAACCCTTGCTGAAATATTATTTTAATATTTACTTTTAGCAGGGGTCTTACAACACCCAGCTTCCCTATTTTTTAATTCCCAAATCTTTTATGTCTCCTACCATTTCCAACATCTAGTAATGGACATTCTGTATTCAGATTGAGGTTGTCTTGTTTCTTTTTAAAATTTTAGCTCCCACACTTAAGGGAGAACGTGGTATCTGTCTTCCTGTGTCTGCTTTATTTGACTCAACAGGATGTCCTCCAGTTCCATCATTTTGCTACAAATTATAAGATTTTATTCTTTTTTATAGCTGAATAATGTTCCAGTGTGTGTATGTATATGTGTGTGTACACGCGTGTGCTTGTGTGTATCACATTTTCTTTATCTCTTCTGATGTTGGACATTTTGGGTACAAATATGGTGGCACAGGTATCTCTCTGATACAAGGTGTTCATGTCTTTTGGGTGTATACCCAGTAGTGGGATTGCTGGACCACATGGCAGTTCCATTTCTAGTTTTAAAAAGAAATATCCAATGTAATCCAATATCCAATGTAAATTAGTGGCTGCACTAATTTACATTCCCACCAACAGTGTATACATGTTCCCCTTTTTCACAACCTTGCCAGCATTTGCTACTCTCTGTCTTGTTGATAATGTTAGGCACTATTATCACCCTACTGGTTATGTTCCTACTAGTAATTAATTACTGCTGAAAAGAACCTGAATATATAACAATACTTCCTAAATATGTTACTAAGTAGGGTTTCCAAATAACCCCACACAAAGAAGGGACCCACCAACAGTTTTCATTAGGAATCAAAATGTTAAAAACACTAAAATTTTAATTCTTTCTTGAAGGAGAACAGCTGCTTGGTTGGGGGAGAAACCTTTGGAATTTTCTAGTGTAAATGTGCCAATAAGTTCTGATGAAAAGGTGAAGAAAGATTACAACGTGATCAAATAATGAATTCTGACAAAGAGTCAACAGATGTTCAGGGATTCGGTGATTGATTTGAAAGCTCATGCTATTTTATTGTTTCTTTAGTTCACCTAAACTCAACAAACTAGTCAAAAGAAAACCCTAACATACCTAACTTATATTTGAGATCCCTTTGTGTCAAATAAGTATACAATGTCTGGGCTGTTGATGGTAGATGGTTTTGTTTCTCCTCACATGTTAGATTAGTAAGATGACTACTAAGGAAATATGAGACAGAAAGAGAGAGGAAACCTTTCCAGTCTTGCAGAAGCACCTGGCAAGATCATGGTGGAGCAGGGATGAGGTTGTGGGTCAGGTTTCCACAGCCCCATCGCCTGCGTTAGGAGAGCAGCCACCACGGAGGACACGGCCACCCTTGCTGTGGAACTCAATGGCTTCCTGTGGCTACTCGAAGTCAGACAATGTCAGCAGAAGACGACATTGTTCTTGGAAGCATCAGACAGCCCACAAAATCCTTTGAAGTTGTTGATATGCTACTACATAGTTGATAATTTACTTCAGAGAAATGCTTATGCTAATTTGACTTCTCTTTGTAATTGACAATGACATGGTTTACTTACACAACCTATATACATCAAAGTGAGAGCACAATGAAACATTTATGGACAGATTCAAGAATCATAAGAAAATGAACACCAGTACCTTAGAAACCTCTTTGTGTGACCTGTTGTATTTGTCCATGTTGCGTTGCTGGAATAAAATACCCGAGGCCGGGTAACTTAAGCCAAAAAGAAGCTTATTTCGGCTCAGGCTTCTGGAAACTCAAAGTCTAAGACCAGGCATCCATGTCTGGTAAAGGTCTTGTGGTGTGTCAACTCATGGCAGAAGAGTGGAGGGCAAGTGGGTACATGTGGAAGTGAGGGCAAGTGTGTGAGAGAGGGAGGGCAGGTGCCAGGCTCACACAGAACCACCTGCTCTCAGGAGACCCAGTCACTGCTGTGAGAAGGAGCCCAGCTTTGAGTGAACTTGCTCACCCCGTTGAAGACCTCACTCCATTCATACAGGAGGTGTCGTCATGGCCCAATCATCTTCCAGCAATGCCACACTGGCAGCCACATCCCAGCATGAGTTTTGGTAGGAACAAGCCACATCCAAATCACGGAACCACTATTTTGACAAAATCCGGTCAGTGCCTCATCGCAGTGAGAGAAATAACACTCCAAAGATCATAAGCTATCTCACCAAAACAAACATGAAGATAGTGGCATTATGGGATTTGGCGAAGGTGCTATTTAGGTTCAAACATCAAGCAACACAAGGTCCTATCTCCTTGGAACATGGTTGCTGGATTCAGAACCCCTTACGTGAAGCTCTGCACCTGAACTGGTGGAAGGAAATTAACCATGGGAGAGGGTAGTGAACGCAGTTGAGGAGGTTTTGCTCTAATGATGGGATGCTTCACATTTTGAGTTAAGCAGTGAGTAAGCTGTGCAGAAGCTCTGGGGAAGAACATTCTGGGCAGGGAAAAGGGGGTTGTAAGGCTGAGGGTGAGTCTTGAGTGGTAGAGGTTCAGCCGGTGTGTCTGGGGTGGAAGGAGGGAGAGGACGTGTGAGAGCATACACGGTGGTGACTATGACTGGGAGTCACTCGATACATTACCACTATGACTGGGAGTCACTCGATACATTACTTTGCAAACCATTGTGATAATCTGGGCTTTTACCTTGAAAGAGAAGCATGATAACTGCAGGGGTAAGAGCAGAGGAATTCCAAGATCCAACCTGCGCTTTGATAGTACACCAATTTCAGTATTGGGAACAGAGGCACAAGAAGACCAATCAGGGGGTTAAGGAAAAGTGGGTGGTGAGTCGTTGGAGGTCCATTATTCTGACTTTTTTTTTTGACAGGCAGAGTGGACAGTGAGAGAGAGAGACAGAGAGAAAGGTCTTCCTTTTGCCGTTGGTTCACCCTCCAATGGCCGCCGCGGCTGGCGCACTGCGCTGATCCGAAGCCAGGAGCCAGGTGCTTCTCCTGGTCTCCCATGGGGTGCAGGGCCCAAGCACTTGGGCCAGCCTCCACTGCACTCCTGGGCCACAGCAGAGAGCTGGCCTGGAAGAGGGGCAACCGGGACAGAATCCGGCATCCCAAGTGGGACTAGAACCCGGTGTGTGGGCACCGCTAGGCGGAGGATTAGCCTGTTGAGCCATGATGCCGGCTATTATTCCGACTTCAAACCACAGCATGGTGTACTCTGAGGCCAGCCTGTTCTCAGGACCTTCGAGCCAGGGCTATCACCTGCTTCTCAGGTTGTAGCTATGTTAGAGCCTAGCGGTTCAGAGAAAGGAAAGACGCTTAACTAGAGTTTGCTAAAGTCAAATTAATGGGCATTTTATTATGAGACAAACAGTTCATTTAAGGGTGTATGAGGCAAAGGATGGTACTAGAAGGGTGCATGCCTGATGCTGTTATAGGTCATTAGGGGCAGGGGCATCTGTGAATCTTGTGTATTACGTGGGGAATGGGGTTGTTTGTGAGAAACCGTTTCCTGGAACACAAAGGGTAGGGGTTTAGAATCATCAGTGTTTTCTAGGAGCACAGCCTCAAGTTAAGTCAGCCTTGTCAAGTGGGTTTGAAGAAGTGGACCTGGGGCCAGCATTGTGGTGCAGTGAGCTGAACTGCCGCTTTCAACACTGGCATCCCCATATGGGAGTGCCCACCCAAGTTCTGACTGCTCCACTTGTGATCCTTTGCCTGCTAATGCGCCTTGGAAGGCAGTGGAAGATGGCCCAACTACCTGGGCCCCTGCCATTCATGTGGATCAGGATGGAGTTCCTGGCTCCTGGCTTTGGCCTGACCTAGCGCTGGTTGTTGTGGTCTTTTGGGGAGTGAACTAGTGGATAGCAGATCTCTCACTCTGCCTTTCAAATAAATAAATATATAAATCTTAAAAAAGAGAAAATATGTTGACAGAAGTGAGGAGAAGATAATTAAGAAGGTGTTCAATCCTCTTGTTTGGGGACTGGGTCAATGATGGTGCCCAAATGAAGACAGTGACACCCCCCCACCTCACTCATACTCACACCCACTCATACTCACTCACATACACAGATACAAGCAATTTGCTGTGAAGGAAAATGAGTGAGATACCCATGGGATATTTTCAAGTTCCCTGCCACCCATTCCTTCTTGGTCATCAATTTCTTTACAGTGTGTCTCTTAAATACATCTTAAAGCCAATGCCTCTGCTACTGACTTTCCCATACAATTAACTCAGCTCCCCAGCCAGGTTTCTTGTACTTTAGGCTACTCCCACCCTCCCAAATACACTGTCCGCATTCTGCAGGAATAATAGGTCTGCATGGATCACAGCAAGTCAGTCGTGCTTTTGGACCCAAAATAAACTTCCTCAGTCAGTGGGAAAGCCTTTATTTCTCATCTGGTCTGCTCCTTAAGCTTCCCTCCATTGGGAAGCTTGAACTCTCCTCCCAAATCAAGTTAGTCTGTCTCTCTTTAGGAATATATCTGCCTTTTTCACCTTTGATAACTTGTTCATTGGTCACTCCTTTCATTGGATTTTGATATCATTTAAGGAAGGATTCATTTTGAGTTCATTTAAGGAAGCCCTTTATGTCTCTATCCCCAGTGCTGAGAGAATGCTTTCTATCTAGTAGGTGTTCAATAAACGGTGGGTGAACTATTGATTAAGTTATAGCTACGTAGAGATCTACGGGGAAAGATTACTCTGAAGATGTTTCATAGCATCTTCCAGTGCTCTGCTTTACCTGTACGTGAAGGAGCTCTGTCCCCCTAGGTTCATATTTGAGAAGAATCGTGAATTGTCCCACTCTCTGGTATTTCTAATCTCTCCATGGGTCCATTAGTTACTTGCTTTAAGGGCTTCTGTCTCCTCTGGTGTCTCTGGAATGGACCTTCAAGAAAGAGCCATCATTGCTCCATGTGATCACATGAATGGGTTCACCTGGTAGCCTTTCTCCTTGGCAGGAGTGTGTGTGTTTAGGGAGTAGGTACAGGGGCAGAAGACTAGAGACACACTTGATTTGAGTCATAATGGATTGCTCTACTAAGAAGCATTATCTCTTACCAGAAACTTATAATACCCATCATTATCAGGGGTGTTCATGTTGAGGGTGGATTTCAATGAGTGTTCTATGGAGCTGCTTCTGAGACTTCCACTCCTGATGGGTGGGGATAGGCAGATGGCTGGGGAACAGGACCCCAGGCCTCTTCCTGCCCTCATTCAGCCAGCTACCTCTCTGGATTCCAACCTGGCTTCACTCCTACTACGTCTTAGCCAGTGATCCACTGATACCTATCTTATTTGAAAAAAATTCACTGCTCATCTCCTCCTTGGGAGAGGTAGGTTCTACTTTTCTCTTCAACTATATTAGCATACAGATTTCACAACTTATTTCAGCTAAGAGGGAGACTCTTTGATCTTAATTATTTTTACACGGCTTCCTACCAGATTGCTGATTATGAAGGTTAGCAGGAAGAGTCTGATTCTATCTCTCAAGATAGAATCTCTCACTTAATGCTGTATAATTGTTCAAACCTGGTAAATGCCACTCTTAGGATCATTGGTTACTATCCTCACTCTGTCTTTTATGACCTTGTCTAAATATGATCAGAGTCGGCAAACTTGGAAGGCTTCCATAGCCTTGGCAACTCATGACGACAGCCTAGGGTGGTTACTGGCGCCATAAACTAGAGTGTCAATTTGTTGGGTCAACAACAGGAGCCACTGTGCACTTGCTCCTCATGTGGGATCTCTGTCCTTAATGTACTGTACATTTTGATTTAATGCTATAACTAGTACTCAAACAGTATATTTCACTTTGTGTTTCTATGTGGGTGCAAACTGTTGAAATCTTTATACTAAATTGATCTTCTGTATATGAAGAGAATTGAAAATGAATCTTGATGTGAATGGAAGGGGAGAGGGAACGGGAGAGGGGAGGGTTGCGGGTGGGAGGGAAGTTATGGGAGGGGGAAGCCATTGTAATCCATAAGCTGTACTTTGGAAATTTATATTCATTAAATAAAAGTTAAAAAAAAAAAGAAGTCAGAGTCAAAAGAGGATCAAGAAATCTCAGAATCAGGGTAAGGCATTTGGCCTAGTGGTTAAGACTTCAGTTAAGAAGCTCACATCTGCTATCAGAGAACCTGGATTCGATTCCTGGTTTTGGCTTCTGACTCCAGCCTCCTGCCAGTACAGAACCTGGGAGGCAGCACTGATGGCTCAAGTAATTGGGTTCCTGATAACTATGTGGGAGACCTGGATTGAGTTCCTGGCTCTCTAATGTGGCCCAGCCCAACCCCAGCCCTTGTGGGCACTTGAGGGTGGACCAGCAGATGGGAGCCCTGTCTATCTTTCAGTCTCCCCTCCCCTCCCCCTCCCTCCTTTCCTCTCCCCTCCCCTCCCCTCCCCTTTCCTCCTTTCCTCTCCTTTCCTCTCCTCTCCTCTCCCCTCCTCTTCCCTCCCTTCTCCTTTCCCATCTCTTCTCCCCTCCCCTCTCCCCTCCTCTCTCTCTCTCTCCCCACCTCTCAATAAATAAATGAATAAATAAGTAAATAAATACAATAATCTCAGAATTTCAGGTCAGAGAAACAGTTTCCAAGCCTGGCTCTTTAGAGATCTTGGGAATTACAAAGGCTTTGAGGGCCTCCTGGGGGTGGAGAATTGCCTGGATCTGTGCTTTAGTGAAGCTGTGCTACTTTATCTCTCTTAATTACTGGGACTTTGTGGAATATTTCATTTGCAAACAGGGTTCTTCTGTTAATGGGAATTTGAACACCGCTGGTCTAGACGATTATTAAAATCTTGTTCCACTAAAGTGTGTCCATAATGAAGGGGAAATTACTGTATTTTCATCGTATGGAACACAGACTATGGCTCAGGGAGCCCAGGGGTTGATCCCTGGGTGGCTCTGCCACAGAACAGCAGATCTGTATTTCTCACCCATGAGAGAGGACAAAGAATCTTGGCTGCTAAGAATGCATGGTGCATTTTAATGCCAGTGTCAGGGCAAACTTCCACCAGCTGTCTAAACATTTATGGAACCAAATAATAGCATGCAAGATAGGTGGATTTCAGATATTTGCCATCTTACAGCAGCACTTAGTCATTAACTTAATCACAGCTGCCATAGGCCAGCCCATGTGATTTGTTGCTAAACAGCTCATCTGCTGCCGGCGGCTGGGGCTGTGGAAGTGCACAGCAGGCTGGTTTTCTTGGAGTGACTGAAGCAAACAGGGCCGTCTCTCCAAAGGAGCCTGGTAACTCCACTGGAGAAACAAAACCTCGGGGTTTATTCCATCCTTAGTGCTGTTGTCATGGTTTTTCTCTCAACAGAAGTACAAGTTCAAGTCGGAGAAATGTCCTGTGTCCGAGATCATGGGTTCATTTGAAGCCCCCTAAATAGTCACTTGTCGATCCTTTGTTATGGACCAAGCATGTATGTTGAAAGCCTTACCCCCAGTGTGATTGGATTGGGAGACAGGGCTTGTGAGATGGTGAGTATGCATACAGAGGCCATGAGGATGGGTCCCTAGTGCGACAGGGCTGTGGCGTTGTGAAAAGAGGAAGCAACACCAGTGCTCTCTTCTGTGTGAGGACACAGCAAGAAGCTAGCCATTGGCGATGCAGCAACACTCTCACCAGCATCAGTACATTGATCCTGAACTTGTCAGCCTCCAGAGCCGTGAGAGATAAATGTCTGATGTTTCAAATACCACATTCAGACACTTTGAAATGGCAGCCCAAGCTAACACACCCTTGTTTTCCATCTTGAAGAGTTTCAGTTGTTAAATCAACAACAGGAGTCACTGTGCACTTACTCCCCATGTAGGATCTCTGTCCTTAATGTGTTGCACTATGCGAATTAATGGTAAAACTTGTATTCAAACAGTACTTTATATTGGGTGTGTCTGTTGAAATCTTTACTTAGTATATACTAAGTTGATCTTCTGTATATACAGATAAATAAAAATGAATCTTAATGAAGAATGGGATGGGAGAGGGCGTAGGAGATGGGATGGTTTGCCGGTGGGAGTGTGGTTATGGGGGAAAAACAGCTATAATCCAAAAGTTGTACTTTCTTTTTTTTAAGATTTATTTATTTTACTTGAAAGTCAGAATTACACAGAGAGAGGAGAGGCAGAGAGAGAGAGAGTGCTCTTCCATCTAATGGTTCACTCCCCAATTGGCCGCAATGGTTGGAGCTGTGCTGATCTGAAGCCAGGAGCCAGGTACTTCCTCCAGGTCTCCCACTTGGGTGCAGGGGCCCATGGACTTGGGCCATCCTCCACTGCCTTTCCAGGCCACAGCAGAGAGCTGGACAGGAAGTGGAGGAGCTGGGTCTCGAACCAGTGCCCATGTGGGATGCTGGTGCTTCAGGCCAGGGCTTTAACCTGCTATGCCACAGCGCCGAACCTCAAAAGTTGCACTTTCGAAATTTATATCTATTAAATAGAAAGTTTTCTAAAAAAAAAATAAAAGAAATTCTTGCATCTGACTTTTTTTTCCTGCCAATGAATGGCATTGGGGATTCTAATGTCTTAATCCTTGCTTCTCCTTTGTCAGAAATGGTTTCAGAAGCTCTTATTGGCTCTGACATTTGTTTTCTTCCTTTGGGATGGGATGAATTTCTTAGTCTCTGTCCAAGAGAAGGGAGCTTTACTTATTGCCAATTTCTCTATCATGGCTGAAGCCATTTGGCTTCTCCATCTCCATTTGGTCCTTGACTCTAACCCAAGAAATTTAGAATGATTTGTCTTGACTTCAGAGTTGTATGGTTGATGCTGTAACTTGTGCATGTGACATCTGTGCCTCCATCTGCTCTGCTGATTGAATGCTGCCTTTGCTGTTGAGCGCTAACATATGCTAAGAAGCATTTCAGATGGAACAATTCTTCATTCTGGCTCCAGATATCTCATTCTGGCCAAATGTATATAAGTAGACATCTGGAAAGAAGTAGACAGGTGAAGCTGGTACTGCCTCTGCCTCCTTTCTCCTGCCTTTTACATGGAGATGGTATGTGGAGCTACAACAGCCATTTTGTGCTCATGAGAATAAGAGTTGAAGGGTGGTGAAGCAGACAGGAAAAGCCCAATCTCAAAGGCATCATCAAACTCTTGATAAGGGAAATCTCGCCCTAGTTTTCTTTTACCAAGCACAATACCTTTGAAATTGTCCTATTTTAGTTTTTTTTTGTATGTATATTCTCTTATACAGATATATCCTCATTATTCATCCTCTAGCTGATGAAAGCCTGAATTGTTTCCAGTTTTAGTGTATGATTCATAAAATCACCAGAAACATTCATATAAATTTTTTTCTGAACATATGTTTTCTTCATTTCTTTTTTAAAAAAATAATTGCCAGTAGAAGAATATCCCTGGAATGTAAGTGTACATTTAACTTCATAGAAAATAGACACCTGGTTTCCCAAAGTGGCTTTCTGATCCCCCATCCCCATCAGCAGTGTGGGAGCATTCCAGTGGCTGCACAGCACTCGCCAGCACTTGGTCATGTCAAGTGTTCCTTTTGGCCATTCTGTGAGGGCTTAGAGACATCTCATTGTTCTCTGAATTTACATATCCCTGTGTCTAACGACGTGGAGCATGTTTTCATGTGACCGCTGGCTCCCTGTGTGCCTGTGTATTTCTTTCGTGAGGTGCCAGGTTGAGTATGTGACCCATCAGAACAAATTCACTTGTCTTCTTGTTGTTGAGTTGAAGGAGTTCCTGACATATTTGGGGTATATATTTTATCTGATATGTGTGTGGAAATATCTCCTCCTAGCTTGAAGTTTGCTTATTTCCCTGCTCAAATCCTTCATGCAGACAAAGGCACCACTCTCAGCCTCCAGGCTGACCATGCCTCCCTCCCTACCTCCACCCCCCAACTCTTCCCCCTCTACTGCCCCCTTGTTTAGTGTCCTCAGCTTCCCAAAGTGCCATGCTCATTCCTGACTCCTGACAAAGGGTCTCCTTGGCCAAAGCACCCATGCTCTTCTGAACTCTTCCCTACCAGATCCTGACTTTCATCTCTGCATTGTCCAGTGTTGTTGAGAACGCTGCTACATCAGTCTGGCTGGTATCCCTTACTCTCCATGTCTGACCAGCTTTGATGTATGATGGAGTCCTCATCTACCACCAACCCCTAGGTGATGTCTGGTCACTGTCGCCTGCTATCTTGGGTTAGCCACAACTCCCTCCTTAGGCCTGATGTCTCCTCTTTGTGGTTTCCATCTGTTGACTCCCACCATTCTCCGTGGCTATACATTTCTACTTTTCCTTAAATCCAGAGTTAGACTCACGCTCTCTCTCACCATTGCAGGGGTCCTCACACTTACTGGGGTGGTCCTCAGTGAAGTTTGCATTATAATTCTTTAGCAAGTGTCAGGAAGACCTTCTCTTTGCCACACCATGCCTTTACCTCGGCTCCATCCCTGGGATGTCCTGTCACCACCAAGTGGCTATGCATTTGCTGTTCATAGTACTAATCTTTGCATGCCATCAGACATTTTGTTTCTACTAGTGCTTTTTGTATTGCTATCTGCATTGTTAGTACCTTGAGAGTATAGATGCATCTAATTTTCCCCTTACTATAGTGCGAGAACTGATGTTGGAATCCTGCATGTATAAATGTTTCAGAGTAGAAATCCTCTCAATGTGAGGCTATAGGCAAGATCCTTTTTGAGCCTCTTAGCCCCAAATAGTTGGTTATTTGTACTTTTCACATTCACCTTAGCTAAGAAATTGAGTCAATTTTTTATGTATGTATAGTTTTTTTTTATCGTTTCATGATTTTTTTATTTTATAGTTTCAAATACTTCATTAAGGATGTGCAGAACTGGAAGCACAGATCACTTTTTATGAGAACATTATACCATAATATGCTGGCTTCAGGGAATTGAACAAATTGCACACTATCAAAATCAGAGTTTCCAGAATATCATTATAGTAATTTTTAGGGAAATAATGAGAAGCAAATATACCTTCTTGCTCATACTTGAGTTACTAATTTAAGATGACAGGGTGCTGGGCCATATTTCTAGGAGACACATAATCACCCAATATCAATTAACCAGACAAGAAAATTTTGGGAAGAATGCTACTGCTGCTTCAGAGAGTGGGAAATTTAGAAGAAATACAAAATACCCCCTACTGCTGAGGCTGGACCAGGTCAAAGCCAGGACCCTGGCACTCCAATTGGGTCTCCCATGTGAGAGATAGGGCCTGAGTACTTTGGCCATGTTCTGCCGCTTTCCCAGACACATTAGCAGGGAGCTGGATGGGAAGTGGAGCACCTGAGACATGACAAACTGGCACACATATAGGATGCAGGCATCTCAGGTAACAAATTAACCCACTGCACTACCACGTTGGCCTCCTAAACACACTTACAAACCAGGCAATGAATTTTCTCTGGGTCCTTGGGTTTCTCTTCCTTCTTGGCCATGTTGGGAATACCTGGGTATTGAGGATGATCCACTGGGATCAGGGGCAAGCAGAACTTCTTAATTATCTATTAATTTATCTAACAAAACCAGTTGATTGCATTCCATGACTCAGAAGACAAAAACTGAAGACAGAGTCTATTAATGAGTGCCATGGATGACTGGGTAGTGTGTAGTTTGATTATTGTCTCCCTGAACTCATGTAGAAGTTTAGCTCCCAAGCTCGTTAGTGGTACCAAGAAAATAAAAACCTACTCTAATTATGATATTTGAAGGAGGGGTCTTTGGGAACTGATTAGACTGGGTTAGGTCGTTAGGGTGGAGCCCTTATGGTTGACTCCCAGGGGTTTTTTAAGGAGAGTGAGACCACATACAAATACATAAGCACACCCTTAACATGGTGTGGTCCAGTCCAGGAGGACCCCAGAGCCCAAGCCATGCAATTTGACACTTGCCAAGATCAGTGAGTAATTGGTTCAACCAAATACAGCATTTCCTGTGTCCTTCTAAAGCTGTAAGATATGACCTGAGTTCACATGTGCTCAGGGATGGAAAATAAAGACATGGAAATTAGCTTTTAATTTTCCTGATTACAAATTCATAGACACTAGATAGTTTTCAAATGTCTTTGGGAGCTTCATCAATTTCAAGGAGATGAAAATGACTACAATAATGCGTATTTTCAATCTATTCTTCCAGATTGGTCTTCCATTTAGCTATATCCTCTCTGGCCTGGACTGTGGAGCTGTAGCTATAGTATCAGGACTTCTTTGTCCCCTGGCTCCACTTGGGGTCAACCAAGAGAAATCCTGGCAGGAGATTGAAGGGAGACAGGAGAATGAGGTCAGTGTAGTTTCATTTTACCCCTGATTCACTTGCTGTGGGTGGCTTCCAGTTGGCTGCACCTTGCTCATTTCAAGGCGACTTCAATATGGCCCTTTCCTTCCAAGTGCATGTAACTACTTGCCTCATTCACCCCCTTGGCCTGGGCATCATAATAGTGCCAGGGTGATTAACACTAGTTACTATGTTGCCTCTGATTGTTCCCTTCCTCCTGGGCCAGGCCTTGGGAAGCAGGCTTTCTAATTAAACTGCTGTAAATTATCCTGGTTATAAGTATGCTGTCTTGTCAGTATCACGTATGACAGAGCACACTATGAAATTACATTCTACTTACAAATTGAATTGCTTGTTAAGCACGTCAACTCACTGTGGTTTACTTCTGGGATTTTTCATGCTGTTTGTGAGGAGCCTTCAAAAAGTTTGTGGAAAATGTGTATTATGAGAAAGACATGCATTCATTTCAAGAAATTTATTTTTACAGCAAACTAAACATCTTTTATTTCAAGTTTTGCATGAATGGTTTGATATATCCTTGTAGACCATTCCAAATGCCACAGTAGAAAGAATGGAGGAGAGACACAACGGGTAGACTATTCCACCCAGAGGAAAGATGTAAATTCTCAGGTTAAAGAAACATTCAGTCCTAAAATATTAAAAAACAAGACACAAAGAGTGTCTGCAGATGCATCAAAGTTACACTCAAAAGATAAATCAAAGACAGTGGCAAGCATCTCGTGCAACCTTAAGCCACCACTTGAGACACCCAGATCCCACACTGGATTGCCTGAGTTTGAGTTCTGGCTTCGCTTCTGATTCCAGCTTTACTTTAGTAGAAGGGACGTTGAATAGTCTTTTTTAAATTTTTTTTTCATTTACTAAACTTTTATTTAATGAATACAAATTTCCAAAGTACAGCTTATGGGTTACAATGGCTTCCCCCCTCCCATAACTTCCCTCCCACCCGCAACCCTCCCCTTTCCCGCTCCCTCTCCCCTTCCATTCACATCAAGATTCATTTTCAATTTTCTTTATATACAGAAGATCGGTTTAGTATACATTTTCCATGGTATCTTGGCTTTCCATGCCTACAATACTCTCATGGGCTCTTCAGCCATATCCGAATGCCTTAAGGGCTGATTCTGAGGCCAGAGTGTTGTTCTCTCCCCAACAGCTATAGTAGCCAGGGCTGGGCCAGGCTGGAGCCAGGAACCAGGAACCCTATCCTAGTCTTTTATGTGAGTGAAAGGGGCCCACGTACCTGGGCCGCCTTCTGCTGAGTTCCAAGGTGTGTTAGCAGGGAACAGGATTAGAAGTGCAGCAGCTGGGACTGAACCAGTATTCTGATACAGGATGCCAGCATTGTGAGTGGTGGCTTAAA
Organism: Lepus europaeus; assembly: GCF_033115175.1. Lineage (NCBI taxonomy): Eukaryota > Metazoa > Chordata > Mammalia > Lagomorpha > Leporidae > Lepus > Lepus europaeus. Next base: position 11,936,487 of record NC_084832.1, on the reverse strand, counting down.
CAGCTGCACCACAGCGTGAGGCCCTATATAATATCTAAGATGAATGATCTATATTAGTGTGTTGATGTAAAAACATGCTGATATGTTAAATGAAATATACCAGACATGAGAGGACCAATATTGTATGATTTCCCTTATTTGAAATACTGGGGGTAGCCAAATTCATAGACAGAAGTTAGGATGGGGGGAGCCAGGGGCAAGGAGAGGGAAGAATTTGGGAATACTGTTAATGGGTAAAGAGTTTCTGTTTAGAGTGATGGAAAAGTTCTGCAAACAGATACTGATGGTTACACAACATTATAACTATACTGCATACCACAGAAAGTTAAATGACATATAATATGTGTATTTATAATAGGTAGGCTTTAAATCTATACTTGTTCTCAGCCAAAAGGCTGAGACCTCTATAATACTAAATGAAGAAAACAATTTGTAGAAAGGTAAATATTCTCTCTGAAGAGCTTACAGCTGTCTCTGGGGCAGGTGTTGTGTCATGGCAGGCTAAGCTGCTGCTTGGGACATCCGCATCCCATGTCAGAGTGTCTGGGATGGAGTTCTGCTTCTGCCTCCCACTTGACTTCCTGCTAATGCACCCGAGAAGCAGCAAATGATGGCCCGAGTACTTGGGGTCCCCACCCACATGGGAGACCAGGGTAGAGTTCCTGGTGGGTGACTCGGGCTTAGCTCAGCCCCAGCTGTTGTGCACATTTGGGGAATGAACCATTGGATGGATGATCTCCCTCCCTCCCTCTCTCCCTCTCTCCCTCTCTCCCTCTCTCCCTCCCTCTCTCCCTCTCTCCCTCCCTCCCTCCCCCCGTTTCCCTCCCTCCCTCTCTCCCTCTTTCACATACACACCTTGCTTTCAAAATAAAGCAAATCTTTAACATTGTTTTGAATACAAATATATACATTTACAGCCCTTGTCTCTTCTGCTGAAGAACAGTGTTTTTTTTTTTCTCTTCAAACTATTTGTTGAACTCTTTTACTTAGTGTAGAGTTAGCTATATATGATCATTCAGTAAACTGAAAATAGATATTTGTAAAAATTAGAAGTGGGAATGTGAGAGGAAGGAGGAGGAAGAGTTGCAGCATGGCGGGAGAGAGGATGGATATGTTCCTATATGTTTTAGGATTTGTTCCTAAATCTGTATATATGAAATATGTGAAACTTGTATAACTTAAAATTAAAAAAAAACACTCAGAATGCTGTGCATGGCATTTTCCCTATGAAAACTCCAAAATAACAATAAAAATTGGAGATTAAATTTATTTAAAAAATATATATATCTCTTGAATGAACAGGACACACGTGATTTCAAGATCATTCCAACTGGAGATAGAGGGAGTCAAATGGGGGCCTCAGTTTTAACTGAAGTTTATTAAAAATTCTGGAGAAAACATAAAACACACTTAATTCTTACTGGTGGTGCAATGGACACTAGAGATAGCCGTGCACTGCACAGAGCTGATTTGGTCATTAACAGTGCATACGTGATAGTGGGTGTATGGCCATAGCCTATGTGGTATACTAGGTTGTACCTTCTAAGTCTGTGTAAGTGCACTCTGTGATGGTCACACCAGGGAGAAATTGCTTAATGATGCATTTCTAATCACTGTATTTGCATTTAAAAATCACTGGTCCCAGGATCTGGGGGAATTTCCTGATGATCTCGTTGGTTTATTCTGAAATTTATAAAATAGGTTGGCTGTGGGTGGGAGGTAGGGAGCAGGGAGAAGGTTAGAGTCGAGATACCACTGTTCAGCTCTCAAATATCTACTCACGTTCTTGTTACTCCGAGGAAAGTAAGTACCGGACATTTCCATGGATTGTGTTGGACCAGGTGCCTGGTACTGGTATTGTGACAAACGAGGTGAGCCAGTCTTTTGCTCACAAGTCTTCCACACAAGGTCCTGAAGGAAAGAAAGGAAATCATCTGGGAAGTCTGGCTGCCTGAATCGTACATGGATTCTAGCTAACTGTAAATAACCATGAACAAAGAATATCTCAGTAGCCAATATTTTTCTCTGCTGGTATCAAATGAAATTCATTTGGTATCAGCTGGAGTTTTTATAGTGCTAATGGAAGTTATTTTCAGTTATCACGTCAGCCCATAAGTATACAAAGGCAGCAATTTCACTGGAAATCTGGAGATCAGTTTGTATGTGGGGGGTATGCTTTAGACTGTTTCTGCAGTGTAAGCTTTTATCTCAAGAAATGTGGGGAATCATAAATAAAGAGGGAGCGACGAGACCCAACAGCCAACAAGGGCGAAGGTTGGCCCTGGAAGCGATTCATAGCATGAACATCTGAACTCCGAGGTGTGGCGATATCTGGAAGCCCTAGGCACAATGGGGAGCTCCTGCCTCGGAGAGCTCATTCCCCCAAACGTTGGTTAGCTCCCTCCTCCTTCCGATGACAGCTCTTTAAGTACTGACAGCTCTTGCTTCTGTGCAGCTGCTATTTGATCTCATGCCATGGGGTAGAGGAAAGGAGCTGGAACCATCAATTTTTGTTTTTTAATAAACTCATGTAATTTTGCCTTTCTCCCACCAGGTATAAGAATGACAATAGAGCCCTGTAAATAAAAACCTGCTCCCTGCAGGATTTTAATTATTTATATTCTATCAGCAAACGGAACCCCCGTCTGTTGTGGATGATAGCATGTGCAAAGATTGGAGGATCAAAATGCAGTGCCAAGGGTGTTAGCCCAGAGAGGGGGTGATTTCATTTCCCCCTCTGCTGAATGCCTGAGGTAGCAGGACCAATGTCATATCCAGGAGCAGAGCAGAAAGCATGGTTTGTAGTAAGGACTTGGAGTTCAAGGAATTTTTTTTCCCCCTAATGGTCAAAACTAGGGCCATCTAACTCTCATTATGATTTTACATGTCCTACTCTTGGTAGAAAGTAACACTGCTTTTGGAAGGAGTAAACAAGACTTGGTCACCTAAAAATGATTAAAACTCTGAATTTTGTGTTATGTACATCTTTTACTACGATACTTTTATACGAATAGAAAAAAAAAACAACAGGCAAGTGAACAAAGGTTAACGCATGTTGATGAGGCATGGAACATTGTGCAAGGCACTGCAGGCAGTTGGTAAGATGACTTGGGATGGGAATGCTCTCTTTGTTTCTTTTTCTACCTGTGTCCCCTTAGGATTATTTCCTAGCTCTGAGCATAGCATTCAGCAAACAGTGGGATGGAAAGATGTTTATTGAATGACATGGAAGATGTACTCCCTGCTCTTCCAAAGCACTGGAAGAAGCACTGTTTTCCAAAAGCGCAAAGGAGAATAATTTCTTCCCATGCATCCATCCTTTGCCTGACTGCATCTGGAAGGCACGGACTGGGTCCTGGATCTGCATCTTTGGCACTGAGCCCAGGGCATGAGTGTACAATGGGCTCTTCTGGGGTCCCTGTCAGAACCCTGTACTAAGCCAGTGCACCTGCTCACAGCTCACAGCAGCCCTTGGCTAACAGAGCCACCCATACTGCCTTTGGCTGGCTACATCCTTGTTAACTTATTCTTTTGTTCTATTGTATTCTCATTTTCCTCCTCTGTCATCCAACAAACCATTCTAGTAAGAGTCTTCATCTCAGGCTTTGCTTCTTGGAGACCTGACCACAGACAGAAGTCAGAGAAGGCCTTCCAGTCCTGATGAATGAGTGAGGGAATGGATGCTCCTTTTAAAATCTCTGATGAGGAGCAGATAATGTGTTAAAGAGCTAGCAGGTGGCACACATCTGGAGGTTATGAGTCTAATGACCAAGAACAGAATGCTAGAGCTGGTGGGACTTGAGAGCATGAGGACAAGGGAGAAAATACTGGTACTTTTTTTGCTTGGATTCCCTCAGAACCCAAAGACACAGAATAAATCCACATCACTCCTAGCCCCCTCAAAATACTGCCATTCCTTTCTTTCCTTTGTCATGCAACAAGACAAGATTTCCTCATGGAAATGGCTTCGAGTTAGCTTTGTGGTTGAGCAGAACTCAAATTTTTTAAGTAAATGAGATTAGTGACAGTGGGTCAAAAATAGAAATTTGAGGAAAATGTTGAGAAAAACCCCTGGAGAAATAATTCCTCTGGTGTAGGCTTGCTCAGCCTCAACTCTGGAGCTTCGCCAATGCCATGAACCTTTACAGGGTTCTTTTTTGAATTTTTTTTCTTCTATGCTGTGTTTTATCTCAACTCCAATCCCTGGCCCTCAGCAGGTTTTTTTTTTTTTTTTCCAATTGTGATTTTTTTCCTTTGTGTTTCCTATATTTACTTATTTTAAGTCAAACAATGCGTGAGTACACCCTGGTGGCAGAAATGGTGAGATGAAGCTCCTGGACCAATCTCCCCAGTTCTAGTCTCTACCACAGTCATCATGTTTGCATGTCCTCTTCCAGATCCTCCTTTGTATTTCTAGCTGTCTCTTTCTATGATGTGCAGATACTGAGAACAGTAGAAACTTCACTCCAAGGGATGCAGGTCCCATGACAACGAAGGGGAGCTTCATTTCGGTGCAGGCTTCAGGGCGTTTACAGCAATGACCTACCTACTCGGGGATGTGCTCTTCAGAGTATCAGAACATGGAGAGCTTTAAGGGAGTTCAAGTTCAGAGTCTTAGAGTCCATAGGTTCTCCTTTTAAACTTATTCCTAGAGTTTTGCCTGAGGCCACAATTGTCATCCTTGTTTGGTGAACAAGAAGCAGACCCCTCAGCCATGCCTAATCTTACCCTTAGATGGAAAGGGTAAAAACCTCCTGGGCCTCCAACAAAGGGAAGCCTTCTTGAACCATTGGAAAAGACACAGTGAACCCCTGGGGATTTCTGTGTTTCTCTGTCTTAATGACTTCTTCTCCTCGGGGTGAAAGTTGGTATTTAGGGCCTGGCTTGGAGTCTACTGGCCCAGATGCAGGAATAGTGAGGAGTTACAACAATTTTTGTTTAATGACTACATCTCTTCCATCCCCCTCCTTTTGGCAAAACATATAAAATCCTGTGAACACAAAGCACACTCTCAGAAATAGTGAGTGTGAAAATGATCTTTCTCATATATTTTGCTGCAAGCAGTTCCTTTCTGCTATTCTTAGTGTTCATTCTTAGTCTGTTTTATTAGCTGAAGAGGAGAAATCTCGAATAACCTGACAGCACGTTTGTGTTGCAGAACCCTTTAAACATTAAACAGAATACTTCTAGAACTACCAAGAATTTGTGCATACATCATAAAAACCCTTAGCTAAACTCTTTATGTAATTCCTTTAAATCCAGAATGTATTGGCTAATTACGTATTTAAAATTATTTTATCACTTTCATACAATAAAATACTTAAGAATAATCAGTCTGAATCTTCATGTTTTAAGATGTTAAATATTTTGAATCTCTTATAAACAGAATATATCATAACTTCTAAATTGATTTTTAGTAGTACTGGATTTAAAGGTTATTAAATTCCAATAAAAGGTTTTCTCTAATAATACTAATTAATCAAATTTGAAATTTATTTATATTTTTGATCTAGTGCTTACCAATAATGATCTTAATGATTATACACCATTGAAGAATTTTAATACTTAGAAAACTATGATCATAGGAAATGCAGCAAGTTACAAAATTTAAATTCTATAAATATTTTTCTTGAATAGAATGTGGTGATGAGATCCACAGAAGACTTCCTCCAAGTATTAATATACATTATATTAGGACACAGGTCTGAAGGAAGAGTAATGAGAGTACAAATAAAAGGAAGGAATGGAAATGGAAAACTTTCTAAAGCTAAGAAAGAGCTTGTTGTTTTACTGTAAAATTGATCCCAGGGATATCAGGACTGCAAGGAATCTCAAATTTCCATCCTTTCCACCTAGCAAGTTAGCTTGCAGCAGTTTCATGGGTGCTGGAAGGAGGCATCAGGTCTCTGGGTCAGAGCCAAAAGATTGCATCATTCAGAAGGCAGCATGAATTCATATTTGTCCTGATTCCCCATGCTTGGCTTTATAATGTGTCTACACATGCCAGAGTCAGACTACATTTCCCAGAATTCCCTTTCTTGTATGTTTCTGGTTAAAGTGGGAGATGCACAGGGCAAAAAGGAAGGAGCAGTCATTTTGTAGCCCACACATTGTTCCTGATTTAGTGATCCACCTTGCTAGTGTGAGGTAGCACTGGGCCTGATATAGCCCACTTCTCTTTGGATCCTTTTGCTTCTCTGCCTCCTAGGCCAGGTGTGCATGTTTACCGTGTGCTGAAGGACCCTGGCTTCTGCAGGATACCCTCATCATTGGAGCAGAGGTCAGAAGATGAGGCCACTGTCTCCCAATAGGTGGCTTTCAAACCCTCATTCAGTTTAGACTCCATTGTAAACTTTCATTTTTAGACCTCAACATTTATAATCTACTAGAAATCACATTCTTCATAATTATTTCAAAAGCTTATGAAGAAATAATTTTAAAAATGTACAAGGGGCGCATAGTGTTTCAAAGTAGCTTCAAGATGTATATGACCAATGAAGTTAAAGAGTCCTGATGTGTAGATGGGATAGCCTTGCAGAATGGCTTCTAGGAGAGGTGCTGATGACCAGTTGGGCAAATAGCACATTGGTTTCCATTTATGCTAGTCAAGTAGGGTGTGTGGCTTCTTTGGATTTGCAATTCCAGGTCATGTTCTCAGTCTGCACATCTCTGCACTAATGAATGTGAACCAGTATTCATTTTGAAGATTTTCTTTTTGTCAGGTCACAGAACAATTTCCCTCAGACCTGGAGTGTGAGTCAGAAAAGGCAGCCAGACACTGGTTCATGATCTGGTCTAGGTCTGCCCTGTTGTGAGAGACAGGGGGCAGTGAGCACCATGTCCTGGCTCCTGTGGCTCAGGTTTGGCCAGCTTGTAGGCAGGTCCTATGAGTGATTTTAGCACAGTAGGACAAACTCAGCAAGAACATTTTCCTCAAGCCTGTTCTTTGAGAACAAAGGGAAAAGGTGGTTTATACGGTGTCCAGAACCCAAGCTTCTTGAATTTCCTAAAAAAAAAATCAAGACATTGATTCGCACAGCTTGTAGTATATGGGTACAAGGTGAAAGTCTGAGAAGACAGCTTTCCAAGTTCCATCAGAGCTGTCATACCAAATCTATGAAATCCAGAAGAAAATTGTGATGAAAAGCAAAGGGAAAGAACCTTTCAAAGTGGAATTGGGGAGCCATATAGGGGGTTGGGACTTTTGCATGTCTCCAGCAAATAGGAAACCTTGACATGAGCTTAGGAGAGTGAACTGTACCAGGCCAAGTATGTAAAAGCCAGTATCATCCTTTAGTGAATGTCACCACTCCAACTATCACAAATGAACCTTTAAGCTTAGAGATAGGACTAACCATCAGTAGAGCCTAGTGTTAGGATCATTTGTCCACTTACCTTCCTTGGCAAATGACTTGTAGAGGCTGACAGGAAAGCCCTTTGTCTTTCACTTCTCCTTGCCTTTAAAAATGCTGTGCAGTCTCGGCTCATTCCGAACTATCCACATCTGTGTTTGCTGAATTGCAATTCCTGAGAGCCCAAATGAAGTTCTTTGACAGTTTCTGAGCTTGAATTACAGATGAAATACAATAGAGTGCCTTAAAACTACAGACTTCCTCTTGGGGTTATGGAGGCTAGGCATCTGAAATCAAGATATTGGTAGTGCTGCTGCACTCCTCCTGAAAACGGGGGAGGAGGAGCCTTCTTTGCCATTTGCATTAGCTTCTAATGTTGCTGGCAACACTTGGCATTCCTTGGTTTATACATTGATCATTCCAATTTGTGCCTCCTTCTCCAACCAGTGTTCTTCCTGTGTGTCTCCTTGTGTGTCCTAAATTTCCGTCTATGGACTAGTCATATTGTATTAAGGATCCAACCTATTCCACTATAACTTCATCTTAACTGATTGCATTTCAATGACTCTAATATTATGGTTTATAATAAGAAGTACATATTTGAACTTTTCCTAGTTTCCTGGCTCCCAATATCTAAAACTCTTAGACTCCTCAAAGTGAAAACTGTCTTTTTATACATCAGTGAGATGACTGATGGCTAGGGGCTCCTGGATATCCTTAGGTTTGAGACTGGTTAACTGGTTGCTGGTTGCGGCAGTTATTAGCCTTGGGATTTTCAGTCCCATCTAAACTTCGGGGAGGAGAGGGAGCTGAAGGTTGAGTCAATCAACATTGATTCATGAAGCTTCCATAATAACCCCAATGGACATGGTTTGGAGAGCTTCCAGGTTGCTGAATTCTTGGAGGTGCTGGAAGCTTGTATGCCTTTCACGTGTCTTATCCTAAGCATTCTTTCTGTCTGGCTGTTCTTTTGTGTTCTTGGTAATCTCTTTTACAATAAATGGGTAGATGTAGGTAAAGTGTTACACTGAGTTCTATGAGTGGCCTGAGACAGTAATCAAGCCCGAGAAGGAGGTTTAGAGCCTGGTGGTCAGAAGCACGGGCGTAGCCTGAGACTTGTGACTGGCATCTGAACTTGTGGCAGTCATGCAGGATGGAAGCCCAATCTGTGGGTTCAGATGCTATCTCCAGGTAGACGACATCAGAATGAGATTGAATTGTGGGACACCCAGCTGGTATGTGCTGGAGAACTGCTTGGTGTGTGGTGAACCTTCCCCACCGTACGTATAAAGTGGTTACAGAGGTTCTAGGTTGAGTGTGAGAATGACAAAGATACTTGAGTTTTTCCTCTTTTACAATGACCCTATTTCCAGATAAAGTCATCCGGGGGTTCAGACTCCAGCATACTGTGTGATGGAGTGGGGCAGAGATGGAGTTTTAGGCTCAGTAATTATAGCTTGAGGAGATAGGATCATCTCCTGTTAATTCATTGAGGTTAGTGAGGAATCTCTTATAAGATCTCTTATGAGACCTATGATTCATTCCATTTTTTGGTGTGTGTCTGTAGATTGTCTCCTAAAAAACAGTTTGGATTTGTGATGACATTTCGACTTGAAGCGTGTTTTAGATGAGGATCAGGATGTTTGGGCCTACCACTTAAGGCTATGACTATTGATCTCAGATCTATTTTGTTTTCATGACACATGGTCATTGAATTTTGTGTCTGGAGATTGACTTTCTTGAAAGAAACAATCTAAAGAAATGTTCTTCATGTTCCTTGTCATTTTTCAGCATGGAAGATATGAACATTAACATAACCATGTAGCTATAAAGATAAATACATCATGCTTTTCTCTGAAGGAAGGAGAGAACGTCTACTTTGCTTATGGCCATGTCTAAATACTGATGAATTTAAAAGGCTTGCATAGCCTTGACAGCTCATGTCAAGAGCCTCTGGTGAGCACTGACACCATAGATAAGAGTGTTAGTTTTTAAATTAACAAGAAGAGTCACTGTGCACTTCCTATGCAGTACTTCTATCCTCAATGAGTTTTATTATGAGAATTAACTGTAAAACTTGTTCTCAAATGGTTTCTTTGTATGTGTGGGGGGCAGGGCAAATTGTTGAAATCTTTACTTAGTATAGAGTTGGTATCCTGTGTGTAAAGGTAATTGAAATGAATCTTAGTGGAGAGTGGGACTGGGAAGGGGAGAGGGAGGAGGAGGTGGGTTGGGAGTGGGGGTGGGAGGGTGGGTATGGTGGGAAGAATGACTATATTCCTAAAGTTGTATTTATGAAATTTGTACTCCTTAAATAAAAGGTTTCTTTGGGGGAAAAAAGATAAATACATCAAATATGTTGCAGTTTTAATTCTATAAGTCCAACGGAAAATGTAAAACATGAATATGTGATTTTTTTTGAATATGTGATTTTAATTAAAATACATGCGTAATTACAAGGGCTCACAGGACAGAGCAGAGAGGCATTAGTTTTCTGTCCTCTTTCTCCCTCTTCCCTTAAATGTGATTCTTGTTCATTAAATCCCCTAATATCCTTGGAAATGTTCTGCTCTAGTTTTCCTTTATTGCTCACAGACACTAGGAGTTAAAACCCAAATCCACCTAAAATCCAGTGTGAGAGCCTGTCTGAAGGCTTCACTTTGCTTTTTAGAATAGCAGTACAGTCTACCATGTTCTCATTTGTATCACCAGCAAGGAAGTGTCTCTACAAAAGTGGATTTCTGACTCACCAATCACTTACAGAAGATACGTGACATAAACACGTTAACAGTAGGAATAATATTATATGATGTATTTATAGTAGTGCATACATGGCTTAGAGACTGAAAACTGCTGTTCAGTGTACAGCTCTTGTTTGCTGAATCTCTCATATCCCCATTCCAAATAAACACATCATCTCTGCAGACAGGCAGTGAAGAATACTAGGATAGGTCACTTACACTCGCATTTATTCTCTTTGAATCCAGTGTGATTAAATTTTTGTTTACTTTCTCATTAAATAACAACACAAGCATGAGCTTCTTATTGTATGACAGAGGAAATTAACAAATAGATTAGAAGTGGGGCTGGCACTGTGGCTCAGTAATTTAATCCTCTGCCTGTGGCACCAGCAACCCTTATGGGCACTGGTTTGAGTCCCGGCTTGCTCTTCTTTCGATCCAGCTCTCTGCTATGGCCTGGAAAAACAGTGGAGGATGGCCCAAGTGCTTGGCCCCTGAACCCACATGGGAGATCTGGAAGAATCTCCTGGCTTCTGATTGATGTAACTCCAGATGTTGCAGCCATTTGGGAAGTGAACCAGGGAATGGAAGACCTTTCTCTGTCTCTCACTGTCTGTTACTCTGCCTTTCAAATAAATAAATGAAATCTTTAAAAAATGTATTGGGGTTCCAAAACCCGTTGAATGTTACCTCCTTCAGTGTTGTCTCCGTGGGCAACGTGGATGATAGTGATGCCACTTCTCGAATCTGGGAGATCCAACAGCTGCTGCCTTTGATGTGGATCAAGACGTTTCTGGAGCAGTTCAGAGCAGCTCCTTCCTCTGCTTTCTTCTCCCCTGTTGATTCCAAAGCCACTTTTATCTGTAATGTTAACATGAAATCAAGAGAAATCACTGCTGGTGCTTTATACCACTCCTATTTCATTCTTCTGCATTACAGCAGCAATTATGCACATCATGAAACATTAGTATTAAGGGGAAGATTTTTTATTGCTACACAGAATTCTGTTCCTGTCTGATCAGTTCAAATACTTTATTGCTCAAGCAAAAACTGTGTTCTAGTGAAAAAACAAATTAGGGAGCAATACTTTTATCAGTCTAGTTAAAACCTGATTTGGGATGATTCATGGAATTGCCTAGCAACAAAGCACTTTGATTTTTACAATACTGGGTGCAATTTGACTACTCCAAATACAATAGAAAGAAAATTTTCATTCATCTACTTAAAGATTTTCTACTATTATTGCAAATGTTTAAGTGGATTTCTCAGAAACATGGTGGAATTAAAAACAACACAACAATCTTTTGAATTTTCCTTATCTTTTAGAGCTTTTTTTGAGGTTCTATTATTCAACACCATTACAACCAATAACATGATGATCATTGTGAAGATTACTACAAAAAGCAATTTATTAGAAGCATTTTCCTGTATTGTAGAACATGTCGATTGCTGTGGGAAAGAAGTGTTTCATTAAAGGGTCTCTTCACAATACAAAAGCATTTACGCAGCTTCCATGTTGCTTTCCCATGAGTTTTGGGAGTCGTGTTAACAAGCAGTCAGCAGGAGTTGAAGCTAGTGGAAAGTGTTTCTTAGTTAAGTACCATCAAAGTTAACTTCTCCACATTATCACTCTCCTTAATTACAAGCCACTAGGATGATCATCCTTTGTCAGTTTTCCATGGGGAAGTTTTCTGATGTCCATTAAGAGTGTGCCTCTTGTTCAGAGACGAGTAAAAGATGGAATGATTTCAGTGCTCAGAGTGGACAGGCTTATGGTTTGGGTCAGAAACTCTGTTTTGTCACTTAATTCAGTGGATCAGAGATTCTTAAAGTACCTAATTTGATAAGAGAATGTGACATAACAAGAGGTACAAATTTTTAACCAAGATAGAAGTCCAGGTTTGTTTAAATGGAATGGATGGAGAATGAAAAGTCTATTTAATTGATTTTTTCGTTAACAGAAAATTCTGAAAGCAATATTCTTGGAACTACTTTTTTTTTTAACTTTTATTTAATGAATATAAATTTCCAAAGTACAGCTTATGGATTACAATGGCTTTTTCCCCACATAACTTCCCTCCCACGCGCAACCCTCCCCTTTCCCGCTCCCTCTCCCCTTCCATTCACATCAAGATTCATTTTCAATTCTCTTTATATACAGAAGATCAGTTTAGTATATATTAAATAAAGATTGCAACCGTTTGCCCCCACATAGCAACACAAAGTGAAAAATACTGTTGGAGTACTAGTTATAGCATTAAATAACAATGTACAGCACATTAAAGACAGAGATCCTACATGATATTTTTAAAAAATTGATTAATCTATGCAATTTCCAATTTAACAGCAAGTTTTTTTTCATTTCCAATTATCTTTATACACAGAAGATCGATTCAGTATATACTAAGTAAAAATTTCATCAGTTTGCACCCACACAGAAACACAAAGTGTAAAAATACTGTTTTAGTACTAGTTATAGCATTACTTCACATTGGACAACATATTAATGACAGATCCCACATGAGAAGTAAGTACACAGTGACTCCTGTTGTTGATTTAACAATTTGACACTTTTGTTTATGGCGTCAGTAATCTCCCTAGGCTCTAGTCATGAGTTGCCAAGGCTATGGAAGCCTTTTGAGTTTGCTGACTTCGATCTTATTCCGACAGGGTCATAGTCAAAGTGGAAGTTCTCTCCTCCCTTCAGAGAAAGGTACCTCCTTCTTTGATGGCCCCATTCTTTCCACTGGGATCTCACTCGCAGAGATCTTTCATTTAGGTCTTTTTTTTTTTTTCCAGAGTGTCTTGACTTTCCATGCCTACAATACTCTCCTGGGCTCTTCAGCCATATCCAAATGCCTTAAGGGCTGATTCTGAGGCCAGAGTGCTATTTAGGAAATCTGCCATTCTATGATTCTTCTGTGTATCCCGCTTCCCATGTTGGATCGGAACTACTTTTTAATCACTAATTTTCAAACAATTAGACAAATACATTTTGTTCAGATGACAGTGAATATTTTTAGGGTGTGGTCTCAAACATTGCCTCTGGAAAAAAGCTTTATCTTCCTATTCTCTCCAAAGGCACCTACACATCTCCATCCAAGTAACTACTGCCAGACACCATCTCATAGTATCAGGTATGTGGTACAGCAGGTTAAACAATTGCTTGGGACACCGGCATCCCATATTGCAGTGCTTGCTTGGCTCCCTGCTACTCCACTTCTGATCCAGCTCCTTGGCTTGTGCAACTGGGAAGCAGCGGATGATGACTCAAGTACCTAAGTTGCTGCCACCCACACTGGAAACCGGATAGATTTTCTAGCTCTTGCCTTCAGCCTGGTCTAGCCTCTGACTGGAGGGGCCATTTTTGGGAGAGTGAACCAGTGGGTGGGTGATCCCTCTCCTTCTCTCTCTTACTCCCTTTCAAATAAAATATCTTTTTAAAGAAAGCATCAGGTACACATACTCCATTACATGCTAGAAAGTGAGCTGTACAGGGACCTGGGCACCATGCCCATTTTGTTAGCTAGACTGAATTCCTGGCAGGTGGTTGAAGCCCAGTATATGCGTATAGTTGGGGCTGGCTGACATCATTCTGGTCAAGGATGAACTGTATAAATGATTGTGTATACCATTCACTCTAGGTGTGTAGTAGGCTTTATTATCTAGGTTAGTGCTACCAAACTCTGTGATGTTCACACAAGCACGGAGTTGCCTAATGATGCATTTCTCAGCATGTGTCCCCATTATTCAGCAACTCATTAATTTGTTGATTTAATGGGTACATTTCAAAGTGTTTTAGGGTAATTACCAGTAAGATTTTCTAAATGTTGTGGTATAGAAGGCTATTTCTGTGGAATTTTAACAAATACTACAATGATAAAGGGGAGCTGAGGTCAGGTCAATCAATATGAGATGCAATTAGAATAAACAGGTGCAACGTATGTTTGAAATGTACAATTTCGCAGAATCTTTAAGATATTCACTATTCGATCACAGAGTTCCTCCTCCGACCTGTTTTGGAGTAATATTTTGACCAAGATTAAGAGGAACAGACTTCAGGGAATATTACTGAAGAGAAGATGAGGACCATTCTTATTGTTGAAGAATTTTGGTTGTGTGGACTCTATGTAAATAGGAATATATCAGGGGAATTCAAAAAGGTCATGGAAAATGGAATGAAAAGGTAAGTTTGTTTTGGTGCAACAGCTTTTGAAATTCATGTATTGTTTTTTCATAACATACATTTTTCCACGACTATTTTGAAGATACCCTCATATTATAGGAGGTTCAATATATCCCTTTAAAATGAGGTAATCCATATTAGATGACGTGTAGTGTCATGAAGTGTGTATGGACAAAAGGTGTGATTGTGGTATGAGAGCCATGGGGATTTCTGAACCCTAGTCTTCCCATGGTGTGCATTTCTCTAGTCTTGTCATATCCTCAGAACAGCTCAGAACAGCTCAGGGCAGTGCTAAAAGCATGAGAACAAAAGGAGGCTACAACAGTCCTACATGTTGACCTACTGTGAGCTCTATGAGCCAGCAGCTTATCCAGTCAATAATCAGGTGCCTATTTTCTTCTTTCCCTGATAGCTTCTTGTGTTTTACCCATTAAGATAAAGAGTTTCTATTTAAAAACCCCCTTTTTAATATTGATCTTGGGCTTATATTTTTCCCCTATCTTTTCAATAAGTTAAAAAAAAAGATCTTATGGCTTCCAATGGGATTTTGGTTTTTCACTTTTTCCTGCTGTACATTTGATATTATTTCCCTAATCAATGCTATTATCTTATAGTAAAATTGAGCATCCTTAATGTGAAAATCCAAATCCCAAAGTGCACCATAATCTGTAACTTATTGAGTGCTAACACAATGCCACATGTGGAAATGTGACAGCATGAAACTTAACTCCTCACACAAAATAAATAATGTTTAACAATAATAATTTTTACACCATGGGCATATCAGGTGTATATGAAACAAATGAATTTTCTATTTAGATGTGTGTTTAGACATAAAAGATACATCATTATGTATGTGCAACCATTCAAGAATCTGAAAAAATCTCACACCTGAAGCACTCCTGGTCCCAAGCATTTTGGATATATTATGCCAAACTGGTAGAATTTTCCCTCAAATTCAATAACTGAGTCCTTTTGATTCTCTGTCATGTCCCTCCAGACATTATGTTAAATTTAATCCTACTCAGAGAAAATATTTCTGAGTTGTTCTATATCAGATAGTCTCTGAATAAGATTCTAATATATAAAACATTACCAAATTCAAAGAAATGTACTTTTGTGTATTATAATAGTAAGAAGATAATAAAAGTATAAACATTGTTTTATAAGAGTGGAAGAAATGTTTAATGTTAAAAAGTGTCAAAAGAGTCCTTGCTTCCAACCAAAGAGGGTCCATGATATTTCTCTTTTAGTAATATTTGTATCTTATGTTATATTGTATTGACTGCATACATAATGCTAACACAACATTTCTTCCAATCCTGTTCTTGTCAGATAATTTTAAAGACTATGATATCCATTGACTTCAATAATATTTGTTCATTCATTTTTCACACATTGAAAAATATGTATAGAGCTCACACTGGGAAGTTCTCATCCTTGGCAAAGTAGAAGAATCACCTGTGGAGTTCTTAAAAATATAGACAACTTTCCCCCACACCCAACCACTACATTAACATCTCCTGGAGGGGAGAAAGTTGTTGGGAGCCTCTTTTAAAAGAGCTCCCTGGGAGATTCAAATGCATAGCAAGTGGGGAGAATGAACAGCCTGCTGTGGTTCAGGTACTGTGCTTGGTACCCAACCTCACAAGAGTGAAAAATTAGACTTGGGGACTATATCCTCTAAGACCTTTGTGGAAACCCCACAGCATCTTCTCTTTGAGTCCAGTCAGCTTGTCAACAAATTGTTGTTGTTGTTTTTTTTTTTTTTTGAGATGTTATACTGCAATTATTGCACAAAAATGTCTTACTTAATTAGAAAATGCCAGACATAAGCATTTGATTCTTGGCCTTAACTGCTCAGATACCAGACTGTCTGGCTCTAAACTGCAAACATGGCAAACTGAGTGCACAATGTTTGGTGCATAGACATGAATCAATAGACGTTTGTGTTGAATGAACAACTAAGTAAAAGAGCAATGCTTGGTGTAAAATAATTGTTTGCTAACTTCACAGTTTCAATTACTAGTGTTGGAAAAAAATTCATAATCCACAAAATATGGTCATTTACAAGTAAGGCTTTTCCTATTATACCTCCCAAGTCTATCATATTTCAAGCATATTATATTCATTTATGCTAAATATTACAAATTACCCTTAATTCCAAACAAAATAAATTCAATTTGGACTTCTTCCTGTTGCAGCACTTGAGATTATTTTTGGTTATGGTTTATTTTATGGGGTTTTGGCAAGGAGAAGTAGCCTTTGCTTGTGTACCGGCTTTCTGGATAACTGTGAGAGCTTTGGGAAAATATTGTGGCCTAAGTTTCCTCGTATGTGAACTAGAAATAACAACATTCACTGCATCCCATTTTAGGACAAGAAAACATGTATAAAAACACATCTAACATGACACATGAGTAGTGCTAAATAAATGTAAACTGTGTCTAAATATGTCCCAGTATTCTTATTTTGCATGGGTGGAAAAAATGAGATTTAGAGAGCTCCACCAAGAGCTCAGTCTCATAGCTGTCTGGCACTGGACACCTGTTTAGACTGTGGAGGCAAGGGAGAGGCTGTGGAGAGGAGCGGGCTTTGATTACAGAAAACATCTCTCATGACAGCAAGGTGGCATAGGTGGGACTATATATCAAACATGCTTAGATGATCAATAACAAAATTCCCGTGGACAGATGTGAGGCTGCTGATTAAAATCAGTCATGAAGAAAAGGTCTATAGAAGAGAGGCATATTTGAGACTTTGACCATAGGGAAGGCAGGTGGAACCATGTGCAGTGGGCTGTCAGTTACTTATTTCTCAGTTATGGGGCACAACAAACCACCTGAAATTTTATAACTCACATGTTCAGTGGCTGACTAGCTGTCAGTTGATGCAGACTGGGTTTATGTGGGATGACTGGGGAGCCCTGTGCTGGTCCACATGTCTCTTATCTTGCAGCAGGTCATCCCAGGCATATTCTCATGACAACGGAAGAGGGCACGAGTGAGCAAGCACCCATGCACAAGTGATTTCCAGGGCTTTGCACCATAATTCTTAATATCCATCGACCAAATCAAGTCCCAGTCCAAGCCCACTTTGAGAGAAGGGAGTACCTTCTGATTGGGCCTCAAATCTGCTCTCTTTGAGTGGCTTCCAAGTCATTATTTCCCACAATTCTTGGCTCTGCCCTCTGAGATATACTTATTTTCCCATCTCCTTTGGCGCTCCTGGAGAAAGATGCAAGATTTTGCCTTTGAACAATTCTCACAGCCTGCTTCTCACTCATAGAAAGTTGGGGATGCAGAAAACCTTGTTTCCTTCCCTTTCTGTTTCCCTGTCTTTCTTTCCCTCTCATTCCTAATGGTCTTGGTTCATTTTAGTCAATGTACTTTATACACCCAATTCTCTGGATATGTACTTCTTTAAATATACTTAATTATATTTTAAATCCCTGATGTTCTGTGCATTGAGTGTTGCTGTGGGATAATGTCCTTAAGAATCTTGAAAGCTGTTTTGTTCACTTATGAGTCTGTGAGATGCCACCTTAACTACCCAGATGTCTTAACAAATGGTCTTGCAAATACACCCTTAATTTGTCTTTACTCTAGGCCATGTCTTGATGTGAGAATTTCTTTAATGGTATAAAAAGATTGAGATAAAAAATACAGTTTCTTTTTCCAAATTGGTGGAGCTGATGCTTCTATATGCTCTGTTCAAGGCCAGAATTCATCAGGGACATTTTCTATCATCCAAGATGCATAGTTCGCTACTGTAGTAACATGGGTCACCAATTTTCCATCTTCCTACAACAATTCTTTTAACACTTTTACAGAATTCTATCATGGTTTCATTACTTGTGTGTGTACGTGTGTCTGTGTCTCCAGATCAGAAACTTTATTCCTCAAAGAGCTTCTTATCACTCATTCCCAACCTCCAATCCCCACAGAGTCATATGATGTGTTATCTGGTGTATGGCAGAATTAACCCATTACAGATAACAGAATATTGCTCTTCTTTCTAAGTGTGGTCAGAGGAGGCCCTCTGGGGTTGGGAAGATGGATTTGGTATGGGGAAATGAAGGATCAGCTGGAGCCCTTGGATACTAGCTAGACATCATGAGGATGGGTTGAAATCTTTGTTGGCTTCTCATGGCTTCCTAACCCCCAATGTTGAGGGTGGGGACTGTCTCCCAGGAGCATATGGTGGAAACTTTTGTTACTGAGGTAGACACTCTCTTGATCTCAGAGTCACAACAGTCCAAGAAGGGGATTCAGCAGGAGCTGGAGTTGCTGCAAGGCAGTGAGGTAAGCAGCAGAGAGGCAAAAGGCTCTTGCCCTGATCCAGGCTTCAAAGCCTAAAAAGCAATAGTGTTCCACTTAATTCCACTTTCCAAAATTCAATTTTGAAGCTGGGAAGAGTGTGAGATTTTTACCCTTGCTTCCCACCTACAGGTTAGGCAGCTATAATTTGTATGTGTGTGTATATGTATGTAGTAGCTCTAAACTGTATGTGCCAGTCATGGCACATAATGATATTTCAGGCAGGGATGGACCATATATATGAGATACAAACTGTCTTTTGTTCCTTCTGCCAACTCCAATTATGCAGGCACAGGGATTCTGGGAAATGTAGTGTCAGCCTAGCTAAGTTAGCAGAACCCAAATCCCCATCTTGTTCTGTCCTGGCCTGTTCAGATGTCAGAGATGCCTCTCACTATGTCCTTCACAACGATCCTTCATATAGGCTTTCAGACCAATCCTAAATCTTTCATTCTCTCTTCTCCCTTGGTTGGCATCTTAAAATGTCTACATTTTTCATATTTTGGCTCTTCTAGGATCATCTTCTTTCTCTTAGTTGTATTCCCCTAGGTTCCTCCTCTCTTTAGCTGGTGTGGCTGAGTGCCACACAAAGTGCCTGGCAAAGGCTCAGCCAGTCTTGCCTTATGAGAATGAGAATCAGAACTTTGTGGTTCATAGGCATTGCCCTATTTTTTTGATGACTCTTAAGCTGTATTTATGCTGAGCTAGATACATGCTGTGTTTCTGCAGTCATTTGTGGCTTGGTAGGAAATCTCTCTTGAACACATCTCCTTTTTTTTTGTACCCGGAGTGCACTCATTCCCCTGATTTTGAGCAGATCAGAATATTTACCTAACAAAGAAGAGCAGTGTGCTTTGGCACAGCTGCTTGGTATTTTTCCTAGAATGCTAGAAGGAAGCAGACATTCATTTGATTTCTGCCAGTCTCTCTTTGTCTAAATTGTCCCATTTGGCTCGGCCTGTTGGCTTTAGCCTATTAGAATAGGGATGTGGGGAGCAGTTCCTCTTGGTTTATGAGCTTAATCCTAAGTGCATCAACACGTGTCTCACCAGGACAGAGATTTACATAAATGCTTCTGGGCCATCAGAATGCTTTGATGAGCTCTCCATGGTCCTGATATAGTGCACACATGTGCAAATCCCACAGGGAGATCACAAAATCATAGGTCACTCTCTTGTGGACAGCCGTTTGAAGAAATGATTCAGAATAACCACTGCGACCAATATGCAAGAGACCCAGAAACTGCCATTTTTGGGTGCTGTTTGCAATTTGAATAAGAAGCCACTGACACATTTTTTAGGCAAAGAGGACTGTATTTTCTTTCTCCTAATAAAAAATAAGTCTTTTACATGTTTGGAATAAGCAATGTTCATCTCTCAATTAGTGTTAGCAGCTAATCAGGGTGCAGCAGGATAGTGGAGCCTGGGTGAACAGCAGGCAGCTTGTTTTATTTTTCAATGCTGCTCAAAGATTATCTGAAAAATCTCCTTCAGAGACCAGTGTGCAGGAAGCCGTCTACCCCCAGTCAGAATTTAAAGTGATCCAAAATACAATATTAATGATGGATGCAGAAGCTCACAGTTTGGTGCTGAGGTTTAATTAGATAAGCATTGCAGCTGTTTTTCGGGTGAAGGCAACTTGATAGGCCACAAAGCTGTTAATGTGACTTCCCATCTTCGGGGTATGTATTGATGTGGAAACACAAGCAAGCTGCGAGGGGTGGTGGTGATGACATTGTTTTTCAGTGCTGTAGTGAATAAAAAAATCTGATTGTGGGGAGGGAGAAGCATTTTGTAATTGAAAGAGTGGGCTTGGATCTTCTATTCATTTGTTGAACTTAACCCTCACAAAAATCAGCTAGCTACAGCAAAGACCTGGCAAGCCATGTGGAAGGAACTTAGCCTTGGAGGCTTTTGGACCACGCCACTTTGCACAACCAGAATCCTCTGCTCATTGTTGTCTTGCAGGCCCCACAGTTGTGTCAGACTAGCTGATGTCTTCTGTGTGCACATGAATACCTGTAATAGGATGCTTTAGAATTATTTCTCTCCTAGGAAATGTGCAAAGAATTGAAACTAGGGTCTGCAATGTTTTGTTTCACTGGATCCAAGGACTTGTCAATGTTTAACTGTCATGACTATTGAGTCCTCTGTGTCTTAACATGGAAATGGCTAGTGTACATCGTGCAATGTGCCTACAGCTAAGCTGCTGCACCTGTGTGTGACCTCTGGCCATGTGAGCCATTTAGAGAGAACAACTTATTGAAGCATTCTGCAAGTTAGATGCATAAGACTTCAAGAACACATCACCCCCAAACAAGGCTTGGAACTCTGCACATTTACAGTGGTAGTGTTAGCTTGATATTTAAAACATATTTAAAATGGGGGGCCTGCATTGTGGCACAGAGGATTAGGCTACCACCTGTGACTCCAGCATCCCATATGAGCATTGGTTCCAGTTCTGGTTGCTCCACATCTGATCCAGCTCCCTGTTAATGCACTAGGGAAAATAGCAGAAGATGGCCCAAATGTTTGGGCCTCCTGCACCCAACACCAGATGGAATTCCATGCTCTGGCTTTGCCATGGCTGTTGTAGCCATTTGGGGAGTGAACCAGCTGATAGATCTCTTTCTCTCTAACTCTGCCTTTTAAATAAAGAAATAAATTTTTAAAAAAACCCACACCTATGCAATAAAACAAAAGCCTGTCTAGGTGTTTTGTATTGTGAAGTAATTATAATAGCCCTCCAGCCATTTATGAAATAAATTCTGAATTGTTTATTGTCAATAATTACAAAATGTGAAGATATGTTGGAATGTATACTGTTATTATTTTTGTCGCATAGGGGAAGCTTAATGAACATTCTCCTGATAGTTATAAACAAATCTGTGAAAATTTTGAATGAGCCGGATATGTTCAGTGCATTTTTTTGGAGGGACATTAACTCTCTAGGGTTCATATCATGCCTTGTGGCCTAAGAGACTTGACCTATGCTTTCTCGCTTCCTGTTGAGGTGCTGAAAATTGGGGAGCTAGAAAATAGTTTGAGAAATTGATTCCTGACTTTACTGCGTTTTTTTTTTAAGATTTATTTTATTTATTTGAAAGACAGAGTTACAGAGAGAGGTAGAGACAGAGAGAGAGGTCTTCTATTCACTGGTTCACTCCCCAGATGGCTGCAACAGCCAAAGCTGCACCCATCAGGGTCCAGGAGCTTTTTCCGGGTATCCCACGTAGGTGCAGGGGCCCAAGCACTTGGACCATCTTCTACTGCTATCCCAGGCCATAGCAGAGAGCTGGATGGGAAGAGGAGCAACCAGGACTAGAACTGGCACCCATATCAGATGCTGGCGCTTCAGGCCAGGGCTTTAACCCATTGCGCCACAGCCCAGGCCGGGACTTTGTGATCAGGTCGGTTTGTTAAACTTTCAGCCTCTCTTCTCTTGTTTGCAAAATGGCAACAATAGCACCTGCCCTGCTTCTCTCCCCCTTAGTGGAGAATCTAATTGAAGGAACACTCTTCAGGTTTAAACTCAACCCTGGCTGCATCTAATATTCTGTAAATACACTGTAACAGACTAATGGTGGCTTCCATGAGGCCATTCCCTACAATCCATACTCCTGAGAAGTGATAACTCTCAAACTTTCCACCAAGCAAGGGCAATGACAAAGTGTTTGTTTGCCAAAGCTTTTTGTAACCTGTGTTTTGTGGAGGGGGTGGTGGTGGTGGTGGTTGTGTGATGTGTGTGTATGTGTGTATATTCACATAAATGTAGAGATGAGAAAAATGAGATGAGCATGACTGAGCAGAACTTTGGCTTCCAAGGTGAGTGCTACCACCTTTACAGCAGACAAACGCAGAAGAAATGGAAATGGGGAGGCAGGGTATCAAAGAAATGTGCAATTAATTTGGAATTCCAGAGTGCAGATGTCAACAGAGAAAGTAATTCATTGAGGTAGATCAATAAGCTGGGTAGCAGTGTTGTCACAGACATCGTGATAAACTATTTTTGGTGCCCATGAGAGTTGGTTATATTATGGAGTAAAAAAAAATGAAGCATGCTCTTTTTAGCTGTATGTGGTAATAATTGCTGATCACTTCCAAGAGATGCATTTGTATCTGTTCCCTTGATAAAATAATTGATAAGCATATAGTTCCTTTGTGTCTTTCTAATTGATGCTGATGTAACAGCTGACAACAATAAGTAGTTGAGTTATTACCATACTCCATCAAGGTTTCTGTTGATAGAGATGGATTAAAGTGCTTTAAATGTCACCATACATCTTAAAGGCAGTCAATAAAAATTACAGATGATGGATTGAATGGATGAACCACAGATCGGTGGTACACTGAGTGAAAAGTAGGCGTGTCTATTTTGGATAAAGGGACAGACGAAATGTAGGGAATGCTAATGCAAGTTCATGCATAAGTAATAAACACAGGACTTGAAATGTATAGACAAAGGTTTACCTTGTAGAATAATGGTAATTGTGATGCATCATAACAGCAGATACTTTAAATTTATTGATGCCTATTTATTTTCCCATCTGGTGAACAGTTTTTCCCAGAGGTCTAACTTGGGTTCTCTTTTTCCTATGTCTATCCTCCTTAGATTGATTCATTTTCACCTGAAGGCTGCATTTACCTTTGAATAGCAAGGACTCAAACCACCTGCCACATGCCTTTATCAGGGGCCTGTGGCCACTCCTGCAGCACATAACAGGCCTCTCTTATATAAAGCAGCTGAAAGCATAGCTCTCCGTGAGACAGCCTGGAGACAGCAGATAAGGAAGCTGCTCCAACAATTCAACCCTACCTGAATGAACACAGAGCAGGCGTCTCACCGTAAGGCAGGAGCACAGTCAAGAAGGGCATTGCCGCCGAGGAAATCCACAGGAAGGCAGTGATTTCCAAAGAAGGGTGTGGCCCAGAGGTCTGAGATGTTAGGAGGAATCAGAGCCGCCGGAAGATGCAGGTTGGGTCAAGCCATGGTGAGCGCGGTAAGGACTGCTTTGGTGAAACGTAGAGGGCAGAAATCAGATCTCTGAGGGGTGCAAAGTGGCTGAGAGTTGAGTGAAGGGAAACAGCGTACGAACAGCTCTGGCCTCGAGTTGTTTTCAACGCAAGCACACCACTTTCCAGTGATTCCCTTGGAGTCTTGGTTAAGACAAGCTGTCAAGGATTCTGTCCAGCAAGGCCTCGCAGCCATCTGGAGCTGATGCTATTTCCAGAGCTCGGTGTGGCTCCTAGTAACACACCAGTGCCTTTGCCAGCCCACCTGGCCCAGGGTTTCCAGAAGCAGCCGGCGTTTTCCACAGAGGCACGAGTCTTCCAATCCATCAGGGACGCCAGAGTCCAGTTCTGTGGAATGTGGAACTTTCTAGGCTCCTCATTTTCCCCTTGGTTCATCCTTGTTGTTTTCATCCAAGCAGAACATTTGCTTTGGTCACCTCCTCCTCCTATGCCTGTTTCCTTCTCTCTGAACTGCATGTCAGCATCACTCCTCCCTCCTAAACTTAGCCCTGCGCTCTCAGCACCCAGTCAGGGGCAAAGGACTTCACCTGCACTCTTAGCCTTTTCACGGAGTCCTTTATCGATTCCTGGATTTCACTGAAGACTTTCCGGTGGATCTCTCACTGGGGCTAGGGCCACTCACAAATCTTTGCTGCTTCTCTATCTTCTGGTCACTCCCCCTGCTTCAGGGAGTCCCTGAGTTTGCTGTCAGCCTCTGCATCTCTGGTGTCTGTAACCCTCCTGCCTCCCTAAGCTCTTCTCTTCTCTTCTTCCTCGACAAACACGAAACCTAGTAGGATCCAGCATCCTGATACCTGCCCAAGCCAGCCACTTCTTCCTGCCACCTTGCTTCTGCCTCACCCAGGCCTCCACAGCCCTGTGAATCAGCTTTCTCTCCTGTTTCTCCTCTTAACCCTATATTCTGCCTTCCAGACAAACCTCTCAACATATTACACCATGTCACACTGACTAAAGCCCTCTAGGGGCTGAGTTGTAAACTGAGAAAGCAAAGCTCTCCATGGCCAGGAAAGCCCTCCGGGGTCACCCTTGCTCATCTCTCTTATGTCATCTCCTACCACTCCACTCTTCTCAGCTGCCGCCATCAAACTCTTTACCTCCTCACAGTCTCTGCCCCATTGCTCTTCTTCCTGATGGCCTGCTCCATTCTGTTCCTCACTCAGATGTCAACTCTGCAGAAAGCCCTCTCTGGTCACTTTATCTACAATAGTCCCCTCCTCTCCTGCTCCTGTTTCCACCACCACACTCAGCCCTGACACTGTGATCCCTTCAGGACCGGAATTACACTGTCCCTGTGGGTGCTCAGGGTCTCCTTTCTCCATCAGGTGCCTTGGAGGCAGGGGTTTGCTGATCTTGCTCACTCAGCTCTCCCAAGCTCCAGGAGCTGAGCTGAGTGCATCCTCTAGGCTCAATAAGCAAGGATGGTGTGAATGAAGGCACTAGCATCATGATTTTCTCTTCAAAAGTCACTGGGCACTGTAGTGTGGATGTGGATCATACCCAGAAGGTCCACGTGCTGGAACTTGGCTCCTAGGGCAGCAATGCAGAGAAGCAGCAGGGCCTCAGGGGAGGTAAATAGATCACTATGGGCACCATCCTTGGAAGGGCTTAATTACCATCGCACGAGAGTTCTACCCTCCTGGAACTATATCAGTACTTGTGAGAATAGGTTTACAAGGCGAGCCTGACGCCCACCCTGAGGTCTCTCCTGCACGTGCTGTTTGCCACAGTGGCTCCTGCCCCTGCAGTGCAATCATCTTCCACATGATGATGCAGACAAGGGACCCTCACCAGACACTGGGGCCATGCTGGTTAGACTGTCCAGTCATCGGAATAGCAAGCCAAGTAAACCTCTGTTCCTCAGGTGTTTTGCTGTAGAACAGAAAATAGACTAAGGTACTTTGTCCTAACACCGTAAAACAAGTTTTGGTGGAGTCTCAATTTGCTGGGGTAGAGACACAAAACAGTTAAGTTCTCCTCCTCTTAGTGCAGAGAGGACCTTCTCTCCATTTACTTGGCTTGACTGTCATCGAGTTATAGTCATTCTCAGGTCTTAGGCTCATTCTAGCCCTATCCTTTCTGAACATTTACCTCCGATCTAGCTTGGTGCAGGCCAGCTTGTGACTAGTCCTGGTTTGGAATGCAGGGGAGTATCTTTCTTTTCTCCTGTGTCTTCGCTCCCTGTGGAGAGGGGCCGAGTGAATCTTTGCTGTGAAGGTGAACATGGACACGTTTCATGCTGGATTGCTAGTGGGTGTCAAGGTTGTTGGTTTCTCTGGACTTTGTTCTTCTTCCTTGGGCAAGGATACCTATCAGCAAGCCTGATGGGGAGGTGGCTGTCCCAGAACTGGAAGTGTCCCTGAACCTGAAATCTAGACTCAGCTCTAGATCTTAGTTGCAGCTCTGAGAAAAGCAGGAAAAACTCACCGAGCACCAGTGTCAACCTGAAAGTGCTTACATCCTGACAGGAGCTGCTCAGACTCTGAAACTGTGACTTAATACAAGACGTTGGCTTAGGTTTCCCAGTCCTCCAATGACCTCACTTCCACGCCTGCCAGACTTTCAGTCTTCCCATCCACCAGTCTCTGGAGTCTTCCTTTAATCCTTGACCCTACCTAGAACCTCTGTGTGATCACTTCTGCCTCCATAGAGAAATCTTCCCAGATTCCCCAAACACAGCAGACTCCTTTATATCACACTGATTCTTTCCTGGCTGTTACCCAGCATCAAAAATTCTGCTGACTTACTCAGCTACTTGTTTCCTGTTTGCCTCCACTGCACAAAACCACCAACAGTAGGTGCCATACTGTTCACTAAGGGGCATCTCACACTTAGGCTTTACGAGGCACAAGGTAAACATTGGTTGAATGAACACATTCTCTTATATTGAGCAAAACAACACCCCCATCCTTTAGTTTCTCCACCATCCACCACCAAAAGGCCAATCTTGGTCAGTCTGCCTCTGTCCTTCTTGATCGTACCCAGCCTGTTGAGCATTGTTGGAGAAAATGGTGCAATGGTTGGATTGTAGCTGGCGCCAGTCCATGACCCCCAACCTCAAGAGAGGGCAGCAATCCTTCTGTGATCCTTGGTCATCTCTCTCAATTGCCACCATAGTTGCTTCAAGGATTTCTCACTTCCCCAAGCCCCCTGAACCCACTTAGAAAAACAGAAGCCACCTGGGGTGAATGACCTCAACAATCCCACTTCCCCAACACTTGCCTTCATTCATTCTCACATCCTCCCTTCATTGCAGTGTGGGTAGACTTCTGTTTTCTCCTACATAAACACACTTCGCCCACTATGTTCTCTCATCTCCTTAGGGGCCTCCCGTGGTCGACTAGACTTGTTCCCATAGCTTCACTTCTCTCTTCTTGCTAGATCTTTGCCATCAACATTTAAACATGATCAAATCTCTCCAGAACTGGAAAAAATGAGCTAAAGAAATCACAAGCCACCCTTTCACCCACATTTCTTTTAAATTCTGTCTTATCCTGTTCATTGCCATTTTCTATGCAGTTTTTACTGAATTCCTCCCCTCTCCTTTGAACCATAGCCCTCTACAATCTCATTTCTCCCTCATTACACCAAGAAACCCCTCTCTTCTACGTCCTTATTATGTTATGCTAATGAAGAATTTTTGTCTTAGGTGTCAGGAAGTGTGGACCACTGCTTTAGCTCCATTCTTTAGAGGAAGGGAGAGGCAAACAGTCTCTTCCATGTATTTGTACCTCATTCCCTCACTGGGGTCATCTGTTTTTCTCCTAAAAAACCAGGTGGTGGGTGAATAATGATACAGAATTATCACTTATTCCTAGCCTTCTTATCCCAATATCTTTTGGCTGGTATCATTTACAATGGGTACCTTACAACTCATTAATTGAAAAACATGAATTTTATTTATTTGAAAGGCAGAATTATGGAAAGAGTGAGTGAGTGAGCAAGCACACTTCCGTCTGCTAGTTCACGCCCATATGGGATGCTGGCATTGCAGGCACCCTCCAACCTGCTATGCCACAATGCTGGCCCCAATTCATACCCTTTCTACTCCCATCTGTTTGCTGTTCCATGTGGGGCACATGGTATGGTCTGTGGGAATAATCTGGACCTTGGAAGAAGACAAGGAGAAAGTGTGGTTTGGTGCTTTCTCACATACAAGTCCCATTGACTGGTGACCTAAGCATAGCGGTTGCTCTTGTGCCTGGATCCATAGTCCTTTGTAACTGACTCCTGTTTCCATCTCCTGAGTGGGTTTCACAGGTTGTCTGGGCTCCCTGTGTGTCTCATGAAAAGAACAGAGGTCACAGTGTCCCAAACTGCCGCTCTAGGAGTTGGGAAGCATCTGATGCAGATGGCTAGAAGCAGACAGATGTTTCTCAGTAGCTTGGAGACAAAAGCACTGGCAAGCTCAACTGAATTCTTTTTTAAAAAGTTTTCTGATTTTCAAATCATTCGTTAAGTCTTCTTGGAATGGGAAGGAAGAACAAGAAGTAATTATTTAGGAAAGAGAATAGAGAGCAGTTAGTGGTGTAACTAGCTAGAGGAAAACCCACAGTAAAGGGGTAACAAGGATGAGCATACCTACCTGGTATGCTCATTGTGCGCAGTGTGCCTGTGCTAATCTTTATAGGTCCATGATCCCTACACTTCAAAGCCACATCCTACTAATAGCTAGCCCAGCAACTTGACACCCCTCTGGATTCCTTAGTGGAGAAGTCTCTGCTACATGAATTCCCTACTGAACTCTTTTTTTCCCCAAAGATTTATATATTTATTTAATAGGAAGAGTTACAAGGAGACAGAGGCAGAGAGAGATATAGAGGTCTTCCATCTACTGGTTCACTCCCCAATGGCCGCAATGGCCAGAGTTGAGCTGACCTGAAGCCAGGAGCTTCTTCTGGGTCTCCCACGCAGGTGCAGGGGCCCAAGCATAGAGCCATCTTCCACTGCTTTCCCCAGACTTCTAGCAGAGAGCTGGATCAGAAGTGGAGCAGCTGGGACTCAAACTGGCACCCATATGGGATGCTGGCACTGCAGGTGGTGGCTTTATCTGCTATGCTACAGCACCAGCCCCCCTTACTGAACTCTTACTCTTCAAAGGCATTTTCTTCCACGAAACCCTCTCTGATGCCTGTACCAGAAACCATACTGGGATGGATATCCCCATCTTACTCCATCACCCCAGCATTTCATGTTACTACTTTCATCGAGAACTATCATATTCAGTTAGGAGAAAGAGCTGTTTGACTCAGAGCCCAGCAGTCTTGGGCTCATGGAGAATGGGTGATTTAGTCCATGTGATGTTGGCTGAGTCCTTTCCCTGAGGCTCAGTTTGTCCATCTTTTGGAATGGTGATAATGAGAGGGCTGTGATGAGGACAGAGATGGGAAATACTAACATCTGTGCATGTGCCTGAAGCTCACCTCTGCCTCCTGCCTCCAGCTTCACCATGGGATAACCAGTCATCTCCCTCAGCCCATGGCAAGCTCTAGGAGGCAGGACTGACACCATTACCTACAGAACAGGGTCTGGCACAGTGTTTAGTAAGTAAGTACTCAGTTCAGGTTTGACACAGAAAGTGCAAATTCCTTAACCCATCACCTCCCAAATTTGTTCATATCAGGTACTCATGAGAAGTGAGAATCCTTGTGTGCAAACTAGGATCACTTGAATGGTATTTAAGGGTATCCAGTAGGATTTGGTGAGAAAAATGTGGTCTTTATCCTCTACAATGTGATAAGGAAAATATTGAAAAACATAGTAAACGTTTTATTTCTGAAATACTTAAAAACATAACCTTTTTCATAACTCCTGGAGCTTACAGAGGATACCATAAAATAGAATTCAAAAAATAAGTTTGAGAGAATTTGGGGAGCATTACATTTTGCATTTGAAAACATGTTGAATATTTATGAACATTAGCAACTCTCGGCACCACGAGCGTGTTCTGGGGAGTACAAGTTAGAAAGGCCTGCTTGAGTCAGTTTTACCCAAACTTGCAGACTCTCCTAAGTGAGGAGACAGATTGGTTCAGGTAATGCCTCCTGGAGGTCAGATGTGAGTCAACACAGTGGTAATTAGGGCAGCGTGGCCCATCTGAGCCCAGTCGCTCAGTTGGTGATTGGCGAGTAACATGGCCTAAATACCTCTTGACTTTTGGCTGAGTCCAATTTGCTGTGTCTTTACTCTCAAAGGGACCTTGATCATCAATGAACACACTTTGCTAAAATCCAATAACATCCTAATGAGGTCACTAACTTATTTTGGGCCTGGCTCTTGCTTATAAACCGGAATTTTTGATTCTGCATGGCATGTAGGTGGCTTTGCTTGAGATGTGATTCTAGAATGACTTTGAAGGATACTGTGGAATCCAAGGGACTCTCTGCCTGCCAAAACCCTGTTCCAGGAGGGGAGATGGAAGGGAAGCCGAAAGGTACAACCTCAGGGATTGGAAAATTAGACAGACGTCGCCATCTGTTACCCCTTCTACCTAGCTCATGGGTGGCTGTTACTACAGGGCTATTTTTACGGGTGCATGTTTCTGTTCAGTTTGTCCTCCACTTGTCTTTCTGGGCTCATTTGGAAGCACTTGAAGCGATCCAGGGAGCCCTTTGGCTCTGTAAGGATAACAGGACAGCTCCGCACCTGGCATGGTAGGGAAGGTCTGTCCTGACATTCTGTTGTTGTTTTCATGCCCAAGCATGGGCAGGGATTTGGTGACAGTGGTGGGAACAAGGGCTCAATGGGGGCACCAGTGTGGCCAAATGAAAGTCAGGGCAGGTAATGGATCACTTGCAAAATAACTTCCACTTCCTCATTGATGCCAAACTGAAATACCTGGCTACCTCAGTAACTCTATGCTAATCTCAACATCACAGGTATGATCAGAATGAAACCAACTCATATACGTGAGGATATGTGTAATTTCACCTTTATCATTTTAAAACATTTATTTGGAAGTCAGAGTTAGAGGGAGCTACAAGGAGAGAGCAAGGACTTCTGTCAACTGGTTCATTCCCCGGATTGCCGCAATGACCAGCGCTGGACCAGGCTGAAGCCAGGAGCCAGGGACTTCATCTGTGTCTCCCACATGGGTATCAGGGACCTAAACACTTGGGCCACCTTCCACTGCTTTCTCAGGCCATTAGCAGGGAGTTGGATCAGAAGTGGAACAACCAAGACTCGAACCAACATCCATATGGGATGCTGCTGTCACAGGACATGGCGTTACCTGCTACTCCACAATGCTCACCCCACCACCTTTATCATCTCACCCTAGAAGTGGCTGTGCATGATGTACTGAGTCCCTTGGACTTCAGTGAAACTTCATTCAGATTATGACTCAATTTTGCTTCTGGAACTTTCCATTTAAAGAGAAGTTCAGGTTATAAGAATTCAAGCGTTCTGAGCTTTGTTCTGTCTGGCCAATATTTTTTTTTTATCGTTTGCTTATATTATTCATACAATAAATGCAGCACAGGTTTTAAACATCCATACGAAGGAAGCACTCTGATAGGTATTGGGTACTTAGGGCTGCATAAAACAGTGCCTGCTATTGGCGACTTCCCAGTCCACTGTGGAAAACAGATGTCTGAGTTCACAGGTTTAGCCTGTATGAAATGTGCTATAAGGAAGGGGGAGATGGAGGTATTGAAGGTGGCCCGAGCTGTCGGAGTTTCAGGTGACAGCCAATGAGTGTGCCTGATTCCTGTCTTCAGAAGTACGTATTTGTTGTGTAGTCAAGTAACACGTAGGGAGCAGAATAAAGGTCCACGAAGCTGGAACAGCATGTGTGGAGGTGCTGAGGTAGGAAACGGCCTGGTCTCGGGTAAGGATAAGGGATAACACATAGTTTGATAAGGCTGGAGAAAGAGTTGTTTGGTGGGGCGTGAGAACCGGAGATGCGACCAAGGAGGTACGGAAGCAGTGGATCATGAAGGGTCTCCTGTCAAACCATGGACTCCCTGTGAAAGCAGAGGGGAGTTGGTAAAGTAGTGTGGATAGGTGGCAGCAGGTTTCTCTTTGAACTTGAGAGTAATTGACTTGGTAACAGTCCGGAGGGTAAATGGAGGGATGTTAAAATGGAGGTAAAATGACCAAGAGAGGATGTGGACCTGATTAGAGAGCAGGGTAGGGGTGGAGAGGAGAGGGGGACCTGTCGCACCATCTGGGGAAGGCTTTTTGGAGAGCAAGCACATCTGTTCAGATGGAGGAGGCCAGTGACAGGGCGGAGGGAAGGATGGCCCCCACCATCCGTGAAGGGAGGACTGGTGGGGACGGTGTCATTAGGCGAGGCACGAATTCATGAAGTGGAAGAGGACATGCCTTAAGGGAGGGGATGGAAGGGAGAATTCTGCTGCAACAGAATTGGGACTGCCTCAGTTTCTACTTTCTGAATGCCCACGGCCCAAACAACACCCCCACCCTGTACAGAGTGATCCTGGTGTTGGCCGTCTCTGAGAACTTAGTCCTGACCTGAACTGCTCTCTCTCCCCTCCTCTTCCACAGGAACCCAGGGCCCTCATCATTCCTCCCTAAGCTTGGAGGACCATCTTTAGAGGCCTCTTTGAAGCTGCACCAGCCTCATGTGACTTTCCGTGGTGCATCGCTTTATGTCAATATCCCCCGAGCAGACAGGTGGCATCCCATGTGGTTCTGTACCTATAGTGTGCCCGTTCCCATGTACATGGGGCATCTGCCACATTGGGGTGGACATGGAGATTTCTGGTGGGATGGACAGCAGTCTGTGCAATTGGCTTCTGGTGGTTTGCAGTGTGAGAGCAAAGTCAGTACTGTGGGCTGTGGGGTGGACAGGCTCATGTGTTCTCTACACCAGTCCTCTCACTGTGGTGACAGCCACCCCCGGGGCTGTGGCTCTTTATTTTGCCAGGGCCGCCTGAGGGTTTGGGATTTGACCACGCTGCCAGTGGAGGCCCGCAGACCCCTTCCAGTCCAGGCCAGGCTGGAGCTAAAACTACTCTTTTCCATGTAGCCCTTCTGCTTTCCTACTTTCAGAAGGACCGTGACTGGGATCTGGAGCCGTGTGACTCAGACCCTGAAAATGTTAGGATGCCTTGGGCTTCAAGTCCTCCTTTCCAGTAGGGGGCAGCACCACACTTGTGAAGAATGACATGACCGGCACCATGGCCTGGCACTGTGGTGGGCAGTGACCAGAGTGCCCCCATTTGTCACCTGTGCCCCTGACTCTCTTCATATCAACATAGGAAACCACAGATAATTTTTTTTTTTTTGGTAAAGATTTATTTATTTACTTGAAAGTGGGAGCTACAGAGAGGTTTTCCATCTGCTGGTTCACTTTCTAAAAGGCCGCAAGGACTGGGACTGCGCAAGGAAGAAGCCATGAGCCTAGAACTTCATTTGGGTCTTCCACAAGGTTGGCAGTGTCCCAAGTACTTGGGCCTGCTTCTGTTGCCTTCTGGGCACCTGGGCAGGGAGCTGCCTCAGAAATCGGAGTTCATGTAGGATGCCAGTGTCATAGGCGGTGGCTTAACCTGCTGTACCACAATGCCAGCCATAGACTCTGGAGAGTTCATAGTTTAAACCATCACACTATATTTTCATCTCGTTAAAGGCAGAGGTACATCTTGTTAAAGGCATTTTCTTTAGTATCTAATAGTCATGTGTTAGATGCTCAAGATGTTTGTTGTAAAAGTTTTTGAGTAGGTAAATTTCAAACAATCAAGGTAGATTGAAATAACAACACTTTATACATTTTCATTAAATATAAAACAATGTAAATATACATAACTATCTTCTCTATAATCACTGTGATTTGTTTGTCATTTCTGTGTCTAGAAATATTTCTAGTATCCTGCTTACATTATTTCTAGTCCTTTAAACCCTTTCATTAAGTGTGCTCATATGATTGTAGGCAGGGATTTATTGAGGTTTCTTGAGTTCCCTGTACCAAAAATATCCTCAACTGGTGTTAAAATATGTTTATTTTTAGCCACATCCATGCTCTTTCATAGTGTATTCTTCTCAGTGAACATTTTTACAAGTCTACATGGAAATCAGTACCTACACACTTTGTCTTGGTATGTTTGGCGCTGTCCTGTGTTTTTCTGTGTCATTCATTTTTCAGCACATAGACTGTGTGCTTGCATGTGCACACGCATGTGCGTGTGTACACACACATCCACTTCTGCCACCAGAATCTCATTCACATCACATGCTCCACTGGGAATGGCACCACTGCGGTTCCATGATGTTCAATGCTTTCTTCCATGCATTTTGTGTGTGTGTTTGCACACTTCTTTCTTCTTCTGGCTTTTGGCTATACAGTGGTCGTAGGAAGAAATACTCATCAGTGTGTGAACTGTTAATAAATTGCTTTTCACTAGAGAGCCATAACCCAGCTATTTTTAAAGAAAGGAATGCTAGTTCTTCAATACAAATCACTTGGTTTTGTAATTTATTTCCCCAATATGTTCATCTTTATGTTTCTCCTCCATATTTTTCCTCCTTTAAGGCTCCCTTTCTTCAATATTTTCCTTTTGCATCTGCTGGGACTCTAATGTAGGGGTTTCCTTGGAGACTTGTTACTGTAAAATACTAAGCTACTTTATTGTAGGACTGGGTAAACACTGTGACTTATTGTGGTAAGATCAATTTAATGGCAAGGAAATGCTTGTGTTCCAAGACCAATAATTACAACCCATTCCTCACTGGCTTTCCTGCTTCCAGCCTGGCTCCCCTGCAGTCAATCCTTCATGCAGCTGCCAAATCCGTTCTTCTCACCCGCTGCTCTGACGCTGTCACCTCTCTAATCAAACCCCCACGGTTGCTCGCTATTGCCTTTCAAGTCCAGCCACAGCCAAGGCCGCCCCTTATCTCCCCTCAAGCGCTTTTCACCCTCAGGTCCACCCCAGCATTCTGTGTTCACATGAGGATGCCCCCAGCCCAAGGGGCATTCTTCAGTCCCTCAAAAATCCAACAGAGGCATTTCCACATGGGTGTTACTCCCTTGGCCCCTAATTCTGTTCCCTAGGCTAAGTCCCTCAACTGTACTCCATCAAGGATGAACTGCTGAAACATCACTTCTTCCTTAGGGTCTTTTTCATTTCATACATTGATTGTACTTTGTACATTAATCTGTAAAAATTTTAATGGTAAAACATATATCATGGAATTTACAGTCTTAACCATTTATAACTGCAGTTCAGTAATTCTCCAGAATTCTTTTCATATTGCAGAATCGAAACCTGCATCCATTATCAAAAGTACTTAATTCTCCTTTGTATTAGTCAGCTTTTTTGTTACTCTAATGAACCACCGGAGACAAGCTACTTTTGGAGGAAAGAGAGGCTGATGTAGCTCATGGTTCTGGAAGTTCCAAGTCCAAATGGTGATAGCTCATGCTCTGCAAGTCCTGCTCCATGACCGTGTCACCTCGTGGTGTGGAGAGCAATGGTGGGAGAATGTGCAGGAGTAAACAAGTGCTTGCCTCTTCAGGGAATAGAGAGGAGAGAGTGACCAGGCACAGGCTCCTACTATACGTCTCCTTGATAAAACTCAAGTGGTTGCATGAGAACTGTCTCCCATTCTCAATGACCTAAAGACCTCCTAGTAGGCCCCATTTCCCAAGGGTTCCTTCACCTCCCAAAAGCACCACCCTGTGGAGCAAGCCTTCAATCTCAACAGATTGCTGGAGAAAACTCAAACCACACATAAATGATAGCACCGTGGTACCCTTGGTTCCTGGCCGGCAGCCCTCTGCTTTCCATTTACACAGATGTGACTACTGCAGGTACTTTGTGTATTAGGCAGTTTTGTGTTGCTATAACAAAATACCTGGATCTGGGCACTTTATAAAGAGAAGATCATTTACTACAGAGTTCTGGGGCTTTGGGAACATCGCCTGGCTTCTGCTCAGCTCTGGTGAAGAACTGATGGTGGATGATAACACAATGATGGGAGATTGTATAGCTGAGACCATATGACCAGATTGGAAGCCAGAGGTCAGAGAGCATCCAGGCTCACTCATTTTCTAACAAGTCACTCTTATGGGAAAGAATCTACTCTTTTTTTTTTTTATTCTGGAAACTTTTATTTTATTATTATTTTTTTTATTAAACTTTTATTTAATGAATATAAATTTCCAAAGTATAGCTTATGGGTTACAATGGCTTCCCCCCTCCCATAACTTCCCTCCCGCCCGCAACCCTCCCCTTTCCCGCTCCCTTTCCCCTTCCATTCATGTAAAGATTCATTTTCAATTCTCTTTGTATACAGAAGATCAGTTTAGTATATATTAGGTAAAGATTTCAACATTTTGCCCATATAGCAACATCAAGTGAAAAAACTACCATTGGATTACTAATTATAGCATCACCACTCCCATGACACAGCATTCATGAGCTCCTGTGTCCTAATTACTTCCACAGGGCTCCATCCCTTAATGTTTTCACCCCAACAAAACTGGCAGAATGGGGACCAAGTCCCCAGCACAGGAACTTTTGGGGGAAGAAGCTACTTCCAAGCTATAGCAGCTCATGTGTGTGGATCATACTATTTGTCTTTTTGTGACTGGCTCTTTTCACTTAGCGTGGGAACCTCAAGGTATGTGATGCTGTAGCATGTGTCAGAATTTCATTCCCTTTTAAAGCTGAGTAAATTGCCTTATATGTATCTACCATAGTTTAGCTGACATTTGATGGATACTTAAGTTGGTTGCACCTTTTGGCTATGGTTAATAATACTGCTATGCCCATAGATACACAAATAGCTGTTTTGGAGATCCTTGCCTTCAATCCATCTGGGTACATATCCATCTGTACATTTTAAAACCCAGAGCAGTAGTTTTGGAGAAAACTACCATTTTCAGTTGCATAAAAAAGGTTCAAGTAGGTGGAAACAAAAGCAACCAGGTGGTGACTTTCCATTGATCCTGAGCAGGGGGTTGCTAATATTTAGATGAGTTGCATGTGCTCTGTAATCCAGTAAGTGAATATTTCACAATGAGCTATGAGCGCATTTGTTTGTTGAATGATTCAGATCTCAGAAACAGAGGGAGAGTCTAATCTGCAAAATTGTGGAGTATGGTTGGCTGAGAGACTTTGGATTTTAAATACTTTAAGTCTTGATCTTCATTTTATGGTGCATTTCTTGGATGAGTTCCAAATAATATGCTTGCAGCAGAACATGTGGGGAGCCCAGAATGTGTGTGCATATGTGTGTGTGCATGTTTAAACAATCTTCTAGGTGAGAAGCACATACCCCCAGATCTCCCTGCTAAGAGAAATCCCCTCAGGAATTTTGAAGATTCTCCCACAGCCCCTGGGGTTGGTCCAACCATGTTGAGGGCCCTGGGGATCAGGGATAGAGGACAAGTACATCACAGGGATTATTCTTCTCTGTCTGCCATGGGGCCTTTGCTAAATGTGGCTCATCTTCCCTTCTTTCTCTCCTGGCCTAATCCTTCAGACTTAGCCCTCCAACAACAAAAAGAGGAAGGAAAATGTAAACCCGAGGAAAAGGGCTCCATGGGCAAAGGCCTTCTCCCAGATGGAGGCAGTTTGAGGCCATGCTCCAATGGCAGAGACCTTTCCAGGAGGAGGTTGGGTTTGGGACTTCGGTCATGACCGAAGCTGCAGTCCCTAGCGGTGCCGCTGTTTATACCGGACGTCCATCCTCTGGCACGCACCTGCCCCTGCCTGTGTCTGCATGTGGCTTTGAGCTCTCCTGTACAGCACAGGTCATGGTAGAGGTCCTCCTTCTCCTGCATAATTTGCCTCATGTGATCTGACCTATCTCCCCTAGTGAGCTTCAACTTTGTAGCTTAGATTTTGGAAAAAATGAATGCTCTTCATATTCAGCTTGTATGCTGCAATTTTGTATTTTGAGATGCTTTAATTCCCCTGCAAACAGATGCCACTTCTTGAGATGTTATGCAAGAGAAGACTACTGTTAGAAAAGAAAAGTAAAAAGAAATACAATAACTCTT
Source organism: Lepus europaeus (assembly GCF_033115175.1). Taxonomy (NCBI): domain Eukaryota; kingdom Metazoa; phylum Chordata; class Mammalia; order Lagomorpha; family Leporidae; genus Lepus; species Lepus europaeus. Next base: position 11,898,893 of record NC_084832.1, on the reverse strand, counting down.
CTATCCTTAACTTGTTCTTGCTTATTTCTTTGTCTGGCTTAACAGTAAATTCAATTGAAAAAGAGCTGATCTATCCACTCTGGCTTCTAACCGAGATCCATGTAACTCCTTATGTTAAAGCCCATCTGAAAACCCAATCAATATTTGTGCAAAGAGCAAATTAGAGGCATTATTCTCTCTGGAAAGTTCAGGTCCCCAGAGATCCAGCTGGAAAGTTAGCCTTGCCTCATGTTGGCTCCACCTCATTGCTTTCTCTCTGGTGTTTTATTTTTACTGCCGTCCCACATTCCTGCTTCATCTTCAGCCCTGTGTGCTGTCTACTTTTCTGGACTTTTGCGTTGTAATCTAGGTTTTAGAATCCACTCTTATCCTTGCTGTCCTTCACAGCAGGTTGAACCAAGTAAAAGCGACAATGGCATCCAAATCCCTTGGGAGTGAGTGGCCCTTCGCAGAACAAGCCTCTCTCATAGGCGCTTCTCCTTGATATCGGACCATGTGCACATGAATAGGAACTCTGCTTTCTGCCCCACAGTCCCCCAAAGCATCAGGAAACTTTTCCATGACTGTACCTCCTTTTCCATCAGAATTTTCTTTGGTGGCTTTTAAACTGTTAAGGCCATAACTTTTGAGAAAGACTCATTACAGTTACAAGAGAAGGTCTGGAGGTGGCTGAAGTTGTGTAGGGAAGAGAGCTCTGTGCGGGGTTCTCTTTATCCTTTCAAATCTTTGAGCTGCTGACTGAGCAAGACCTTGTGCACAACACTTTTCAGCAATGACAGGCCTTTATTCCTTGGCTGTCTAAGCTGAGGCATGTGCCCTCTGCAAGGTACAGATCTCTTCCACATCATACCACACCATTCCCATCATAGTGGAGTTTACCTAATGTACCACTTGTTATAGAGCAAAATTGGAAATAAGCTCATTGTATGTGCTTGTGTATACACAAATACAGGCTGATTCAAGTCTCCCTCCCACGTAGAAAGGTTCTGTTGTTATCTTTCACAAAAGTAAAGGCTGAAGGTCTGAGAAGTGACATAATTTGTTTGATGTCTCATGGTTAGTGGATTTGCACTGAGGGTCTGCCCTTGAAAACCCACATTCTTGCTGTCTGCATCATGCTGTTCCTTTGGTGGTAAAAACAATGATTATCAATCAATACTCTTGCTCCATCATTTTCTTTCAAGCAATGCATGGCTGGTAACAGTTGTCCAACAGTGGTTAATTCCATTTCTTCCCTTTCTTCTTCTGCTATCTGGCCAATTTCCTTTGCTGCAAGCATTCACAGATGATCAGAATTCTCCAAACTGTTCAAACCAGTTCTGTGTTTGAGCAGAATATAGAATCTGTCATAATGTTGGCCACCCTGAAATTATGTTTTATACACTGTGCTTTTCAAATTGGGGCCAATCAACTTGTCATTCACAGAACTGTTTTCGGCAGAGAGGATGCTGACACATGGGCACGCGTATGCCATCTTTACAGGAAGAGCTGGGAAACGCAATCATGTCTCTGGCAGTGACTCAAAGATGTGGTTATTTCAGTGCATCCAGCGTGGCACGTTTGGATCAGTTCAGCTGCTTGTGATCTTCCCTGGGCTTTTAAAAATTAGTCCCACGAAGACATGAAAACCAAGTTGCAGTCTCCTGATAAAGCAGGGAAGTGATTATATTATAGGCATTGGAGAAATGGTACCATCTTCAATTATGATACCAGTTTACAAAGCTCCACCCTGCACTGTGTCTCAGTCATTGTCAAGAAGTGCTATCACGCTCAGTTGGGCAGGGTCCCTGGTTGAGGGTTCCCTCGGGTACAGTACATGGGGTGGGTTCTTTTTTGTGGAGCAAAGACCAGTGCAGACCTCAGCGCAACAAGAGGATTCACCTTCACCACTGTATTTCTCATCTGGAGGAGTCCACGCCCTTGCTACAGGGAAGTACAGTGAGCTGGGATGGGCACTGCACCACTTTACAGCTCAGTCACAGAGCGTCTGCTGAAGCCTGACTCACACTTCCAGTAGCATCCTCAACGTAGTCTCTCAGATGGGCAGCTCAAACGTGTCTACAACTGATCTCTGGTTTCTTCACCCCAAACACCAGTATCTACCCCCCCCCCCCCCCGTCAGCATTCGGCAGTGCTGTGCTTCCACTGCTCAGGCCCAAAGCTTGAGCGCTATTCCTGTTTCCTGTCTCACACTAGACATCGAGCCCATTAGCACAGCATGCAATGCATTCAGATTCTAATCACTTCTGGCCAACACGTTGGTCCAAGCTGCCATCTTTTCATGCCTGGACTTCCTCAGCTGCCTGCTAGTTCATTGCCTGTCTCGTGCTTGTCCTGGATGGATTATCATCAACCTAGCAGCCTGGGTCAAACCAGGGGCAGCTCATTGCTCTCTACTGGCAACTCCATTTCTTCCTAGATGATTTATGTCTGAAGTACAGCCTTACAGCTCTGAGCAGGTGCACCACCTGGAAACCTTGACAAGGCCATTCTCTTACCTCTTTACTTAAATGTCTTCCTCTTAAAGAGGCTTATACTGACTATTTATTGAAAGCTACAACCTGATATTTTTCTGCTAGAATCCGTTTTCATGGAGCTTAAAAATAATGATCTTTATTTATGACAAAAGAAAAAAAAACCTGATGCATCAACAAGAACTTGCAACAGAGCCGTACAAGAGGCACTCATTATGTACTAATTTAATAAATGAATAAGCTAGAGAGTGGTTCTAGATCTCAAACTGATATTGTGGGACCTGGGGTGAGACACTTGGGTCTCTGAAAATCTGGTTTTTATGCACAGGGGAGGCTAGTTTCTGCCCTCCAACTTCCTGACTTTGCAGTGACTCTGATTGTCATGAAAACATTCCAGAAAGTAGATCTCACCTTGCATGTATAGTGTGGCAAAAGGACATATGTGCATGGCCTACTCCGCACTAATGCCCAGCGCTGGGGCTGCCCTAGCTGTGAGCACCCATGCTCAGTACTGCAGCTCTGAAGAATTATTATCACAAAGCCTTGTCCAGTTCTAGCTCAGGGCTAATGTGCCGCTGCAATCTGATTGAATCAGAAAAAATTTGGACCATGGAAAGACATGGGATTTGTAATGGTAAATGCTCTTGATAAAAAGCCATTGCTATGGAAACTTCCTATTTTGCTTTACATGTGTAGCATTCTGAGACTGACCAGAATGACAGCTTTAGCTCCTTGAATTATTTAAAACCACACTTCAAATTACTGTAGGCTTTCTGTCCCTACCCTGTCTTAATGATGTGATTGTACTCTGAAGTTCAAAAAATTGTTTCCACAGGTTTTGAAATTTTTTAATGAGTTCTTTATTAAAAATTCTTACATCAGACTCACTTGTCACTTTTTCAAACTGGTGGTTTGTAATTGGAGCAGATACACCGATGCATAGATCTGTGAGAATTCAACTTTAAAGTATTCTTCATTTTTAATGAGTTTCCTACCTTTAGGCATTGTGATATGTGATTTGCTTCATCCTAATTAAGACTATAGTTCACAACAACCTAGGAGATACCATATGAACACATAGCAGGAACAGCTCCAAGTCTCCAGTCATAAAGTGGTGTTACAGAAGGGGGAATGTTGATGACCTGTTTTGATTAGTGCACATGGTATACATGTGTTGAAGTACCACACTGTAGCCCATAAATATGTGCAATTATTGTCAATAAAAATGTTTAAAATTTCACTTGCAATAGTAGTAGACATTCAGCTTTAAAAACAAGCTTTTTTTCTAAAAGAAAATGATTCCTACTTCTCCTTCCTCCCTTCCACTATCTATGATGTATGTACTGTGCACCAACTCCTGGGTTAAGGGATGGAGAAAGAGTGGCTCACACATGCTTCCCATCCTTGCCTTATTCATTGAGTACATAGCCTAGGGGAGAAAGAAATAAACCAAATGCTTAAACACAATGGAATTGCAATGGGGCTAAGCGTTGTGCAGGAAAACGAGACTGGACAGCAGAAGATCCAGCCTAGGTAAGGAAGCGCATGGCCGAATCTCCCCACAAGAGGTGCCCCACTACCTGGGGCCTGAAGAGCTCAGCCAGGTGAGGCCAGGGGCAGGTGCTTAGGAGGAGGGTGAGCATTCTAGGGCACAGGAACAGCATGTGCGAAGATCCTGGGGTAAGCAGGATTGAGAAGAAAACCAACAAGGAAAAAGGCAGGAAATCACACAGGGTCAGATCATCTGGAGCCTAGTAAGCTGCAGTGAAGAATTTTGAAATATTTGAAGAATAAGACAAATCATTGAAAGGTTTCAAGCAAGAGAATAAAATATAAACAACATGATATTACTGTTTCCTGATTCATTGTTTTTTTTTTTAATAGAGATGAAGTTCAAAGAACACATGATTAACCATTTGAAAGTGTGCAGTTCAGTGGAATTTAGTGCATTCACAGCGTTGTGCATCTATTGCCTTTCTCTCGTTTCAAAGCTTTCTGATCACTCCAGGACACCTGTACCTTTCCGGTCATCACACACTCCAATTTTCCTATTGCTCACTCTTCTGGAAACTGTGAATTTTTCTATATTTTACTAATCTTCTTTGTATGTGGATTGGCCTGTTCTAGACTTTTCATACAAAAAGAATCATGAAAATTGTGATCTATTATGTCTGAATTCTTTCATGTAGCATAATGTTTTCAAGATTCACCCAAATTGTAGCATGCATCCACGCTCTATTCTTTTTTTATGGCTGAACAACACACCACTGTATGTCTAGACCACAATTTGTCCAGCATTCATCTACTGAAGGAGGTGTGGGTGGTTTTAAACTTCTGGCTACTGTAAAAAAAAATGCTACTATAACCATGCATGTTTAAGTTTCTGTATAGACATGTGTTTTCATTTCTCTTGGATATATACCTAGGAGTGGAGTTGTTGAATCATAAGATAATTTTATTTTGAACTTTTTGAGGAACTGCTAAACTGTTTCTACATGCCCGTGCCATTTCACATTATCACCAGTAACATGTAAGGGTGCCTGTTTCTCCACTTCCAGGCCATTTTTGTTAATTTGTGATTATTATCATTATTGCCATCCCTGTGTGAGTGAAGTGCTATCATTGTGGCTTTCATTTGTGTTTCTGGACTGCCAATTCTATTCTCTTGGTCTTTATGTTCATCTTTATTCTAGTACCACCCTATCCCATTACTGCCATTTTTATTTTTTTAAAAGATTTGTTTATTTGAAAGAGTTAGAGAAGATGACACACACACAGGCACACGCACACATGGGGAGAGAGGGAGAAAGAGAGAGAGAGAGAGAGAGAGAGAGAGAGAAGGAGAGAAAGAGAGAGAGAAAAAGGGGGAGGGAGGGAGGGAGGGAGGGAGGGAGGGAGAGAGGCAACTTCCATCTACTGGCTTACTCCCAAGATACAAAATAGCCAGGACTGAGCCAGGTCAAAGCAAGGAGCCAGGAACTTTATTTGGTTCTCCAACATGGATGGTAGAAGCCCAAGGAGGTGGGCCAGCTTCTGCTGCTTTTTCCAGGCCATTAGCAGGGAGCTGGATTGTATGTGGAGCAGCTGAACTAGTGCCCATATCAGAAGCTGGCATCGCAGGCAATGGTTTTACTTGCTACACTATAGGGCAGGCCCTTGATTACTGTACTTTTGTAGTAAGTTTTGAAGTAAGTCCTCAAGCTTTTTTCTCTTTTTTTTTCTTGGAGATTATTTTGGCTATTCTGGGTACCTTGGAATTATATAAATTTGAGGGTTGCCTTTCCTTTTCTCCAAAGAAGTTCATTGGGATTTTGAATGGGATGGCATTGAGTCTGTATATCCCTTTTGGGAAACATCAGCATCTAAACAATATTAAATTTTTATGTGGTGTGACTTTCCATGTAATTTAGTGTTCTTTAATTTTGTTCAGCAGTTTTAATTTTTTTTTTTTTTTGGAAGGCTTCAGTGTGGACAAGTCTTATACTTCCTTAGTTAAATTTATGCTTAAGTATTTAACTAGTTAATAGTGTAAATAGAATTTTTAAAATTTCTCTTTCAGATTGTTTATTGTTAATATATAAAAAACATTGATTTTGTAGATTGATCTTGTACCCTGCATTTTGCTTGCGTTCTGTATTGGAATTAGTAGTAACTGTGTTTGTGTGTGTGTGTGTGTAGGTTTTTGGATTTTATGAATATGGAATCATCATATTCAAATTTGGATATCTTATTTCTCTTTTGTTTAGATTTTTTAATTCAATGAAATATAATCATTCTTAGGAGTATGTTAAAAATTCCTAACTTCTGTAATTAAAAGTAGTAATGGTATCAATTTCATGTATAATTTAGTTATTTTTATTTCTCTTATTTTTCTTAGTGTAGCTAAAATTTTGTCAATTTTGCTGATCTTTCCAAAGAACCAAAGTTTTTTCTTCTTTAAAAATAAATATTTGGCCGGCACCATGGCTCAACAGGCTAATTCTCCACCTTGTGGTGCCGGCACCCCAGGTTCTAGTCCCGGTCGGGGTACCAGATTCTGTCCCGGTTGCCCTTCTTTCAGGCCAGCTCTCTGCTGTGGCCAGGGAGTGCAGTGGAGGATGACCCAAGTGCTTGGGCCCTGCACCCCATGGGAGACCAGGAGAAGCACCTGGCTCCTGGCTTCAGATCAGCGCAGTGTGCCGGCTGCAGCGCGCCAACCGCGGCGGCCATTGGAGGGTGAACCAACGGCAAAAGGAAGACCTTTCTCTCTGTGTCTCTCTCTCTCACTGTCCACTCTGCCTGTCAAAAATAAATAAATAAATAAATAAATAAATATTTTATCTGCTTCAGTGGCAGAGAGAGAGGGAGGATAAAGGAGAATTGAAGAAAGAACCAGCTCTCTCCCTACCCAAATGTCCACAACACTTAGGTCTGCGCCAGGCCAAATCTATGAGCTGAGAACTCAGTCGAGGTCTCCACATGGGTCCCAGGGATCCAAATAGTTGAGCCATCGTCTTTCTACCTCCTGGAGTGCCCATTAGCAGAAAGAAGCAGAGCAGGGACTCAGACCTGGGCACCAGGATGTCTTAAATGCCCTTAGGAGCCAACTTTTGGCTTCCTGGATTATTCCCATAATTTTCCAGTAACACTGTGTAAATGCAACCACACTAGTTATCAATGAATTAAGAAAAAATGTTTTTTTTTTAAAATTCATGAATCTGCTGGTTCTCTTGGTAGAAGTTCATGAACCTATATTATAATTATTTTATTCCTTTCACATATTTTTTTCTGTTTCTTTTTTCTTGCAAAAAAATCCAATTTTGCATAAAATTCACCTAAAGCTTTCTCTAAACAAATGTGCACAAGTGCATTTGCCCCATCATTTAGTAAACTTGTTTTTGAGCCTACTGTAGCAGAAGTTAGGGCAATGACATCTGTGGGCATCACTGTAGAACTGCCCTTTCCAGTCAGTTTTCAAAATTGCCACTAATATACTGCAGAAGAAAAGTAAATCCACAGTGACCATTCTGCCTGCAGATGAGGTTATTGGCAACACTTTGCTGTGCAAAAAGAACACTTAGGCTGCGCATTTGGTGTCCCTTTTCCTGGAATCTCTGAGCCTGAATGCCACCTGGACCGGTACAAAAGGTATTCCCAAGCTTACTCCAGGGAGCTGCGAAGAGGTTCTTCCCTCTTTATCCAATGAAGCACAAAATGAATCATTCCTTCTCTTGGTCCTGCTGTTATGAGGGAGAGAACGTGATCATAAAGAAATTTGCAGCGATGAATGAACTTTCTCAGCCTTCCCAGGACTACTTGTATTTCAGAAGGATTTAGGGTCTTAAGCTGAAGAAATGAGGTAATACCCTTTTTGGTATCACTCAAGGAAGAGTACAGATAAGGCAGATAAACTTTCTAGGTAGTACCATAGCACAAGACAGAATCTTGGAGCTATTTCCAATCTTTCTTTTTTTTTATTTAATATTTATTTATTTGAAAGAGTTACAGAGAGAGAGGAGAGTCAGAGAGAGAGAGAGAGGTCTTCCATATGCTATATCAATCCCCAGATGGCCACAATGGCCAGAGCTGTGCTGATCTGAAGCCAGGAGCTTCTTCTGGGTCTCCTACATGGATGCAGGGGTCAAAGGACTTGGGCCATCTTCTACTGCTTTCCCAGGCCATAGCAGAGAGCTGGATCAGAAGTGGAGCAGCCGAGTCTCGAACTGGTGCCCATATGGGATGCCGGTGCTTCAGGCCAGGGCATTAACCCCTCCAATCTTAAGTCTCTTTTCTATGATCTCTTTCCTAGGCATCTGATATGAACCATACATACTATTTTGGCTAGGAAAGTTGGCCCTACATTGTTTTCCATAAATAAGACAGTTTGTGGAGTGAACATCAGGCATTTGGGAATTGTATCTATAAGTTGTATTTTCATATAAATGCTACTATTATCCAGGGCTGGTCCATTCATTGTCTCGTTCCCCTGCCTCAGGTTTGATTTGTTGGTTTCTGATAAATCCCTGGTCTTGGAAATATTTATTTGTAATTGATTTTACTTAAATTTTCCAACAGGATTTCAACACTACACAGTAAAAGGCATAGTAACAATAATCTTTTAAAAATATAAGTCAAGAGGTGAGTTTCGTGGGTTTGGGACACCCTCATCCCTGATCAGAGGGCCAGACAGAGTCTTGGTTACTCTGCTTCTGATCCAGCTTCCCACTAATGTACCTGGGAGGCATCAGATAATGATGGCCTAAGTACTTGTGTTTCTGCCACTCAGATGGGAGATCCTATTAGAGTTCTTGGCTCCTGGCTTCAGCTTGGCTCAGTTCTGTCTGTCATAGGCATTTGGGGAGTGAACCAGTGGATGGAAGATCTCTTTATCTCTCTGTTCCCCACTCTCTCTGTTACACTGTCTTTCAAATAAACAAACTTTTAAAAAAGTCTTTAAAAAAGAGAGACAGGGATTGTGTATGTCACACACACACACACACACAGACTCTAAGTCAGAAATTGGAAAGTATATAATAAAAGAATTATATTGAAAACAACAGGCTTTGAAATTAGGCACCCTAGGACAATTATGCAGCCCTACTCTTGTGTGTATATAATGGAAATGGCAGTGATACCTGGGGATATTATGATGATTAAAGTATTTAGTTTGGTGCTGGCATATTTACAAAAATTTAAAAAATGGAAGCTATTATCATCTGGCTAGGAAGAAAATAAATGGACCCAAATCTCCGACTTTTCAATTTCTTATGAATTTATTTTTTAATCTCTGGGTGTCTTAGAAGCTCGGGCAAAAATACGTGTGCATTGAATTAGATACTTCCTGAAGTTGATGAAATATGGCTAACCCTCTCTGCTTGTGACTCAGGAATCTGTGATGTTCTCAAAAGGCATGACATTCCCACAGAACACTCTCATTAGAGTGAGGAGAAGCTGGGGCACAAGGAATGACTTTGAGTTTCTTTATTGCTCTCAAGAATCCTACCAAGTAGACATAGTTTAGCTTGCATTTATAAGTGGCTAAATTGAGTTTAGTCAATGTGGCTGAAGATACAGAGTCACTTGCACAGTCAGATCTAGAACTCGAATCCAGGTTTTTCTGATACCAAAACCCATGACCTGTCCATGCCGACATCCAGCTTCCTAGCCTATTCTAAGGCAGTAAGTGAGTAGGTGATGGGTAAACTAGAACATGCCTAGTTAAGCCTCAGTCATGATTTCTGGAAAGGTGTTTGCCTTCTCTCACTTTGCTATGCCATGGGGGGGTCTCTGGATGAGCTGCTCACTGAGCAGTGGCGTGGTGTCTTTCATCATCCCTGAGGTTTCGATCTTGGGTAATTTTGCTGGCTTTCTGAGGGTCCCAGGGACGCATGTGCATTCTAGAATCTGGAGTACTGGATCCTGCAGGAGGCCTTGCCTGCTTTTAGGCAGATAAAGAAAGCAGATTGCTTCTAGTCCCGGTCGGGGCACCGATCCTGTCCTGGTTGCCCCTCTTCCAGGCCAGCTCTCTGCTGTGGCCCAGGAGTGCAGTGGAGGATGGCCCAAGTTCCTGGGCCCTGCACCCCATGGGAGACCAGGAGAAGCACCTGGCTCCTGCCATCGGAATGGCGCGGTGCACCGGCTGCAGCGCGCCTACCACGGCGGCCATTGGAGGGTGAACCAACGGCAAAAGGAAGACCTTTCTCTCTGTCTCCCTCTACTGTCCACTCTGCCTGTAAAAAAAAAAAAAAAAGCAGATTGCATTCATCTCTTGTTGAGTCCTCAACTCCCGCTCTTTGCGTGTATGTGAGTGTGTGTGTGTCTCGCTGGCAGGTTGACCTCCTCCCCCAGTTGTACTTTTTTTTGGTGGTGGTTATTTTGTTTTCTTTCTTTCTGGCAGCAGATAAGTTTCTAGTCTATTTGCCTTTTGAAAATTCCCTTATAATCCATCAACATACCTTCACCTTCCACCCACTGCAGATAATTCGTGACAGCATCTCCCACGGTGTCCCATCCCAATGACAACAGCTGAGTTAAAACCATCTGCTGGCTCTCTCATGTCCTCCCACACATTCAATGGCATGATATTATCTCCATTATCTGATAAAAAGGGATTTTTTCTAACTTAGTGAAACATAGCATTTCTACTGAAGCTCCAGAAAGTTTATGTCAATCCATAAAAATAGTGGGCACACAGGAGGCCACCAGGAGCTCCCTTTCAGTTTGGGAAAGTGTTTCACATACTCTGTATTATTTCAGTGGTAATTCTGGCTAAGTATTCACCTACTTGCATGCTTGAGAAAAAAGGCAGAGACAAAGTGAGTCTCATTAGGATGACCAGACTACAACCTGAGAAAGAATAATTGCAGCACATAATTCAAGTAAAAGCTTGTATCCATAATTTAGGAAACAAAACAAAAAAGCCCCTATAGCTCAGAGATGAGACAACATTCAGCAGCAAGGAAATTGGAAAGTGGTTTTAATATATGACAAAAGAAGATGTAGGAATAACTAATCAACACATAAAAAGATGCTGAATATTGTTCACAGCCAGGGACTTCCAAATTAAACCATGATGATATACAAAATGGATATTACTAAAAATACTGGGAATTCCCAGTGCTAGTAAGAATGTAGAGCAACTATATATCTTTCCCATGTTCAGTGGGAATGTAAAATTGAACAACAAAGTTGGAAACAGTTTCTTTCTTTTCTTTTTAAAAAAGATTTGTGTACTTATTTTGAAAGTCAGAGCTACAGAGAGAGGGAGAGACAGGAATCTTCCAGCCACTGTTTTACGTCCCAGATGGCCACAAAGGCTAGGACTGGGCCAGTCTGAAGCCAGGATCCAGGAGCTTCATCTGGGTCTCCCATGTGGTTGGCAGTAGCCCAAACACTTTGGCCATCTTCCACTGCTTTTCCCAGGCCATCAGCAGGAAGCTGGATCACAAGGGGAGCAGCTGATACTCCAACCGGCAACCTTACAGAATGCTGGCATCGCAGATGGCAGGTTTACCTGCTACACCACAATCCTGGCCCCAAAAACAGTTTACTAAAGGTTAAACATGCATGAGTCTATAACTCCATTACACTTCTTGGTATTTACCCAACAGAAATGAAAGCCATAGCAACACAAAGACTTATTTACAGGAGTATTCATAGCAATCTGTTGGTGATACCTTCAAAATGGAAAGTCTGCATTGATGAACACAGACAAAATGTGGTGTATCTATTCAAGGGGGTATCATTCAGTAATAAAAAGGAACTATCAATACATGCAATCACATGGATAAATATTGAACATATTATATTGAGTATATTCTAGGTGATCCCATTTACATAAAATTATAGAAAGAGAACACTTTTGTGTAGTGACAGAAAACAGATTATTGCTTTCCTGGGACTCATAGGAGTAGAGAGAAAAAGATGGGGTATTTACTTCCATGTGTTCACTGAGTTAACCATTGGGTGTTTACGTCAAAGTTAATTCAATTATATATTTAAATATATTCAAATTGTCTTCACAAATTAGTAAAAATTTATAAAATCACTTAAATTAGGAAGAAAATTTGTAAAGACAAAATTAATAGCTATTTTAGTTACTGAGAGAAAAGTAGGAAGGGATTGAAACTGGCCAGTGATACTTAACAAAGAGCTGTGTTTCAGAACCTCTTGGAAGTATTGGCAAGAATTGTTGACTTACTAGATGAGGTGCAGTGGTAAAAATAATAAACTGTAATGTCTATTTTGTAAAGCTTATTTTAGTTGAAAGGTGGAGTTAGAGACAAAAAGAGATCTTCCACCTGCTGGTTCACTCTCTAAGTGGCTGTAATGCCCAGTGATGGACCAGACCAAAGCCAGGAGTCAGGGGCTTCTTCTGGGTCTCCCACAGGAGTAGTGGGGGCCCAAGGACTTGGGCCATCTGTTGTTTTCAAAATGCCTTAGCAAGCAGCGGCATTGGAAGTGAAGCAGCTAGGACTGGAACCGGTTCCCATATGGGATGCTGACATTGCAGAAGATGGCTTTACCTACTACACCACTACAACAGTCCCTAAACTGTGAAGTTTTGAGCAATAGTGATTGAGAGGTGACAGACACTTTGATTAAAATGTAAAGTTGGTCGAATGGATAGGACTTGCTAATAAGAATAGCAGAGGAGTGAAGGAGAGTTAGTGATTCAGTTTTTCATTGGCTACTTTGTACATCTTTACTGCATTTTTGCTACTTTGTTGCTTCCTTTCATTCTACTGGTGTTCTGTGTATTATTATTATTCCACAAAAAGAAACCTCTCTTTGTCCTTAGATTCTTAAGTGAGTACTTGACTGTTTTTATTAATGCTTAAACTGGACCCATCTGGAGCTTAAATCTTAAAAGTTTAGGTACCACTAACCTTTCTTTCGTCCCCATTTCTCATTTGCTGCATAGTATTTTTAATCCATTCTCCTCATCCTGAAAGGATGGTGTCAGAGGTACTGTGATATATTCACTGAATCTATTAGTCTTTCCCAGTTCTATTTCTCCTCCACTTGTGTGTAAGATTTGTGTGCAGAAGTGTGTAATGTATTTTACAAAGAATTCTTTTAAAATTCATTTAAACTTCTCTGTTTCTTATTAAGTTGAACTTATTTATAATGATTGCCTGCCAAGTGATTCTAGAGAAGCTTATGACTTGCTGTAAGAAAATAAAAATAGAAATTCTCTTTGTAGCATTTGGAAATAATCATATTAGTCTGGAATATACTGGGAGGTGAAGATTTAGATCAAGGAATTTTGAGTTGCTATAAATTATTGGCTTCTAATTTCCTTCCCAGGAAATGGTTTGTAACCTATTCACATTCATATAGGACTTCACATTTATTATGATTAGTGGAACCTATACTTGTGCAATAAAGATCAACTCTTGGCTTTCCAACTTGTTTTTTACTAAGGCTCTACCAAAGACTGAACATAAAAAGGAAATCTTTCGATGTTCTTTTCACAGTTAAGATGGCCTATGGCAGATCACATTTAAGAGCAAAGAATGAGACGATCCATTCAATGGAGAATCCAGTGTCACATACTGAAGCCTTGGAATTTCACAACTCTTCCTGCACAAACAGCGGATCATCTCTCACAGGGGACAATGAACCAGGAGAGGACGTCTTGTTTCCATGGAACTTGTGGAATGGGAACACAGGTAGGTTCTATAGCTATAGATGTTATCACCCCAACAACTGGAATACAAAGGGAGGAAAATGATGGTTATAGGTACTGGTGAGCGAAACCAAGAATTCTGGTGGCAGGTACTTCTAGAACTATTTGGAGTATGTTTCCAGAGGGGGTTGAATTTTTGCAGTTGTGGATGGAAATGGACACAAAATACTATTTACATTATTCCTCAAAGCTTCTCCCAGAATGTTACACTTGGGAAACCTTTTATAAATGTGAACAAAAGTGATTGAGAAACACACCAGTATGAAAACGATCACCAGTGAAATAAATTATGAATAAGGAGGTTATATGTTGTCATAGGTGACGATCAACATATACAGATGTTTTCACATAGCTAAGCAGCGTTCTCACTGTTGTGCCCAGAGCACGATTTGGCTCCCCACCCCCATGTAGATGTTTCAAGCTCAAAGTTTTATGTTATGGCTAATGGATTAATCCTAATAGCTGAAGGATTCTCGGTGATTGGCAGTGATTGGATTGGATTAGGTTGCTAGGGTGGAGCCCATGCTATACTCACAATGGATTTATGAAGAGAGCCCACAGAGCGGGTAGAGGAAGAGTGTGCTCTCTGTGTCTCCACCAGCTGGCTTGGCATGTGAGCATCCTTCCACACACGTTCCACCGTGGCCAGCCCAGTGGGGCCACCTGGTCTTGGACCATGAGCCTCTAAACTGCCAGCTCCTCTTTCCCTCTTAAGCTCTTCTCAGATATTCTAGTGGCAGTAATGAAGAATAGACCCAACAGAGACTTTGGGCCAACACCGCATTTCACTCCCACCAACGGTTTTCTGTACCATCAAGAGGCTATCGGCAACCTTCCTTCTCTATTTCTCACTAGCTTTTTTTTTTAAACGACTTTATTTTATTGTGTGAAGACAATTTTACCATTTTAGCCATTTTTATGTGTCCAGTTCAGTGGCGTTGAGTACATTCCCAATCACTGCTATCCACCTGTAGAACTTCTTTGTCTTCCCAAAGTGAAACTGTGCCCATCTGAATGGTAATTTCACACCTCTTCCTTCCTCAGGCCTGGTAACTACTATTCCACTTTTGTCCATCATTGCCTGTCCAACTACCTCATATATTTGTTCTTTGTGGCTGGCCTATTTCACTCAGCATAATGCTTCCGAGGTTCATCCAAGTTGTAGCACGTGTTAGAATTTCCTTTCTTTTGTGACTGAGTGATATTCTGATATATGTCAGTAACACATTTTTACTTATCTGTTCATTTCTCAGTAGATCTTTAGGACTTTTCCACATTCTGGCCACTGGGAACAAAGCTATGAACAGTGGTGTACAACTCTCTGTTTGAGAGCCTGCTATCATTTTTTTTTTTTTTTTTGATAAACCCGAGAAGTGGGATGCTGAGCCAGGTGGTAACATGATTGCGGTAACAACGCATTGTGATGGACAGTCATGCAGAAGCAGGACTGGAGGCCAGCAGGGTGTGATCTGACGGTAACAAAAGAGGTGTACGTGGCAAGGCCTGAGTGTTCAGGTTCCTCTCTGTGCTTTGGTGTTCCCAGGGACAAAGACATTGCTTTTCTGACCTTGTTCCTCTGGAATGAGATGCTCATGATCTTCTCCCCAGGGAAGCCCAAGAGAAGCTTTATGGCCTGCTTCAGAGGAGGGAGAGGGGGGATTCCCCTTGGTTTCTGTGGCCTGCAGTTGCTGTTGTCTCATGTGCCAAGGTACGTGTTTAGAGGGAGTGTGTCCTGACCCCAGTTAGGAGAGTGAGTAGAGGAATAGAAGTGAACAGTGGGAGAGAGATGGAAAAGTTTTCCACTTGTCTGGTTAACCCCACAGCTGTCCATTGTGATGGAGAGTTCAGGAAATAGGCAGAAACACATCCCGAGGAAACAAGAACTAGGACCTTTGTCTTAATAAGGAGCTAGGGGAGGGGAGTGGAGGAGGCTGGCGGGGGAGGCGCTGGAACAGTCGGAGCTTGCAAGAAGACACAGGGGACAGGAGTGCTGGAAAGGGCGGCTGCTGTGGGTGTGAGCTGGACCTGCTTTGCTCATCATTCTTGGGGAATCCTGGCATTTGGATTCCTCTTAAATTCCTTTTGGGGGAGAGAGACAGAGAGAGAGAGAGAGAGAGAGAGAGAGCGAGCAAGCGATCTTCCATCCTGTGGTTCACTTTCTTAATGGCCACAAAGGTGGGGCTAGGTCAGGCCAAAACCAGGACCCAGCAACTTCACCCAGGTCTCCCACGTGGGTGGCAGGGGCTCACATACCTGGGCCATCTTCTGCTGCCTTCCCAGGAGCATTGGTGGGGTGGAGGGGGAGCTCGATTGGAAGCAGAACAGCTGGGACTCGAACTGGGTCTCCGAGAAGGGATGCTGGCGTCACAGAAAGTAGGTTAGCTCACTTTGGTACAATTCCAGCCCTTTGTATTCCTTTTGACTGGGTTGGGTTTCTTGGCATTTGATTGCTTATGGACAGTGAGTTAGCCAAAGCCCTTGTATATCAGTGAATTGGCAAAAGAAGCCAAAGTTTCTGCTATTTATTTAGCTAAGTCCACAATACTTTAGTAAGAAGTTAAAAGAAACAAGCTTAATTAGATGCAAGATAACAACAAAATATTAATTCTTAGGCCTCCAGGCTACAACCTGATACTAAAGAAATGTAGCCATGGGAAGAATATTTTTATTGTCTGCAGTTCAGGTTTTTGGCTTTTCTTTTAATTGGAGTTGTACATTTGAACATTCCTAAGAATGAATTGCAAGCTTACAAGTCAGGATGATTTTCTGATAGAATACCACCCAGAAACAATGCCAGCACTGATTTGGAAAACAATATGGTGTGTGGGATGGTCTAAGGTTATGGAAATAAAACTTTCCTGATCCAAAACTAGGTTATGTTCTGATATATGAGCTGATAAGGCAAAACATTTTAAATCAATAGACTTCTGGAAAAGCTAGGACATATGGCTGCCTTGTTTTTACTACTAAAGTAGGATCCTTGACTCAGACATATTTTCAGTATATTGAATAATATTACCCTGATACATTCAGGATTGCTTGTTTTATTGACTGAATTGTTTACTAGCAAGGTATAGAAACCCTTAGTATATGTTTCCAGCCTCCTCTATTTTTTTTAAAGACTCATTTATCTGAAAGTCAGAGTTACACAGATAGAAAGAGAGGCAGAGAGGGAGAGACAGAGAGAAAGGTCTTCTTCCAATGGTTCACTCCCCAACTGGCCACAATGGCTGGAGCTGTGCCGATCTGAAGCCAGGAGCCAGAAGCTTCTTCCCAGTCTCCCACATGGGGGCAGGGGCCCAAGGACTTGGTCTGTCTTCTACTGCTTTCCCAGGCTATAGAAGAGAGCTGGATTGGAAGTGGAGCAGCTGGGACTAGAACCAGTGCCCATATGGGATGCCAGCACTGCAGGCAGCGGTTTTATCTACTACGCTACAGTGCCGGCCCCCAGTCTCCTTTTTTGATTCTCTTCTCTCTCATACCTTCTTCCATCCTGAACTGCCTCGTCTCACTGGATGCGATGTGACAGCCACATTTCTGCACATGTAGGCTCATCTCCATATGCTCCTTTCTCAAATATCTCTGCTAATTCTTCTAGACTCAGTTTTGATATCACACCCCAAAGGAAAACTTCTTGCATAGTTTTCTTGCATAATTCTTTGCTCTTGGTACTTTCTCTATGCCTCCTGCTACCACTCTAAACCTCTATCCTGGTGTATTTCATAAACATGGTAAAAATGTTGATTTATTTTTTGTCTTCCTGAGACAGTAAGCTATTTGAGGGCAGAGGTATTTTTTAAAATTATAATTTTTATCTTTCCTTCCTATCGGAGTGCTTGGTACCCTATTAGGCAATCACAAACTTAAGAAAGGATTAAATAGATGGGTGAATAAATGAATTGAAAGATGGAGGACTGCTCTAATCATCAAGGCTTGAAAAAAATCAGAACTTTAGGGAAGATCTTTACAGAGCAGCCAATTGAAGCTGCAGTAAATGATATGACCAGGGAAAGAGAAAAAGACTGCAGGTTGAGAGAGGTAAGAGGAGTGAGGAGAAGTGTTGAAGACCAGTATTCATTATACCTGGGGAAGGGCTGAGTTTGATGTGAGAGATGGAGTCTATTATGCTAAAAATTGAAGACATATAAGGCTATTGGAGTAAATAAATTGAAATCACTGATTCATACTCTAAAAAAGGCCAATAATGCAAAAGATAATAAAATACCAAGTGTGGATGAGGATGTGGAACAACTAGAATTATCTTGCACTGCTAGTGGGAGTATAAATTGGCACTCTGGAAACTGGCAATATCAGTACTATTAAAAGAAGTTATGGATGTCCTGGCCTTCAGATCCAGCTGCAGGTACATATTCAACAGGAATGCATGTGTACATTTGTTCAAAGAATACTTTAAAAAGTCCATGGACAAATGGAATTAAAAATTAATGCACATTTCCACAAGCTTTTCAAGTACCCTTTGTGTGTGTGTGTGTGTACACAACTATTCACAAAATCCTTGAGCTGAAAGCGTCCCAAATGTCTATCAACAGGAAGTACAGAAACAATTCTAGTTATAGCCACATATTGGAAAACTTACAGGAATGCGAATGAATGAAATACAACTATATACAACAGCAAAAACACACAGTCACATGTTAGATGAGAGAAGATGGAGGAATATGCATGCTGTATGTTTCCATAGAGAACATAGACTTGAAACATCAGTATGATTCTATGGTTTCAGAAGTCAGGACAGCAGTTAACCTGTTGGAGAGAAACCTTGGGTAATACTGAGAGGTGACCTGAAAGGGAAGGCTGGAACTCTGGTAATATTCTTTTCCTTGGTTGGGCTTCTGGTATCTAAGTGTGTTCAGTTTGCACATATTCATTGAACTTTTCACATATGATTTATGCACTTTGCTGCATACGTATTGCACTTCAATTTTCAGAAAGTAATCAAGGCTCAGTAATTAGGTGACACACTATTCTTGAAGGACCCCAAGTTTGGGAATCCAATGAGCTCGGGTGGTCGCTCAAAGACCCAAACTCCAGACCGGTAGATGCAAAAGCAAGAGGATTTTTATTAGGCGTTTGCACAAACGGGCTCCCTGTGGCTTGAGGCGAAGAGAAGCCCCGAGACCCAGTTACAAGCAACTTTTAAAGGCAAAAACCACAAGATTAACATATTTCGCGGGCTTTGGCTTGACTGGCTAGTTTAAAGGTTGCCATGAGTACTCACTGAGTCCTTTAGATGGGGAGAGGCTGCCCAGGGCGGGAGTTAGCTAATCCTCCGCCTTGCAGCGCTGGCACACCGGGTTCTAGTCCCGGTCGGGGCACCGATCCTGTCCCGGTTGCCCCTCTTCCAGGCCAGCTCTCTGCTGTGGCCAGGGAGTGCAGTGGAGGATGGCCCAAGTGCTTGGGCCCTGCACCCCATGGGAGACCAGGAGAAGCACCTGGCTCCTGCCATTGGAACAGCGCGGTGCGCCGGCTGCAGCGCGCCTACCGCAGCGGCCATTGGAGGGTGAACCAACGGCAAAGGAAGACCTTTCTCTCTGTCTCTCTTTCTCACTGTCCACTCTGCCTGTCAAAAAAAAAAAAAAAAAAAAAACCAGTTTCTTTTCTGGGGGAAACTGAAACATTCAGAGAACCGAAATTCTCCGGAGCTTGAAACTTAGAGTGTGTTAGCTAATCTTGGGGGAAGGGACAGCTGGCTCTTGTTCCCACGCGCCGGCTTTTCAAACCCCAGTTTCTAAAATGTTACAAGATTTATCCTTAGGCATTAGCAAGCAAAGCTAATGTGTACAGAAGCAAAAGATCTGCAGTTAGCTCTTAGCCACACTTGTCACAAAGCACACCAAACACCGGAGTAAGGGTCCCTTGGGCTTTTCATCATTCTGATAATCTTGCCTAGGGACATTTGAAAAGTATTGATGTTGCATAGATAATTTCTTCAGAGAGGAAAAACTGTAATTTTGTTGGTGGCATAGGGGTGAGATACGAAGCTTGGTGTCTGGGTCAGAGGTGGAATAAAAAAACTGCAACTTAAGTGTACTTAGGGAAAACATTGTATTTCATTTCATTTTGTTTGTTTTTATTTAAGAGCAGGGAGGCATCAAGGAGGGAGAAGTTTGAGGTGTGGGACAGGAAGGACTCTGAAGCCAAATCCCAGGGAAAGTGTGAGGATGGGATCAGCGGCAAAGGTCAGCAGTGGGAACCTTAGAAACAGCTCAAGTCTTCCTTAGAAATGGTGGTGATATGAGGGAGGATATTGAAACTCTTGTAGGTGTCTGTCCATTTAGGAGATTAGGGTGTGAGAGGTGAGTGTGGGAATGGGTCTTGAAAAGAGTGAGAAGTTAGTAATAGGGTCTACAGGGAACATACTTAGAGGACAAGAGAGAGATATAAATAGATTAAAAATTGCTCAATATCGCCATCAAAGAAATGCAAGTGAAAGCCACAATGAGATGTTATCTCACCCAAGTTACAATTTCTTGGTTCCAATAGAAAAAAAATAGGAATGCTGGCAAGGATATGGAGAAAGGAGAGCTCTTATACACTATTGTTGGGAATGTAACAGTATAGCCACGGTGGAAAACAGTATGATAATTCCACAAAAAAACTAAAAACAGAAACACCACATGATCTAGTTTCACCACTACTAAGTATATTTCCAAAGGAAATGAAATCAGTGTATCAGTGTGATGCTTGCATGCCCATGTTTATTGCAGCACTATTCCAATAGCCGAGGTATGGATTCAGCCTAGGCATCCAATGGCACATGAATGGGTGAAGAAATGAGATAAACCCATATCTACAAGATGGAATGTTACTGAGCCATAAAATGAATGAAATCCTCTCATTTGTGGCAAAATCGATGAACTGGAGGATGTTATGTTATGTGAAATGGGTCAGGCATAGAGAAGTGGATGTGCCATGTTCTATGTGGAAGCTAAAAAAATGCTGATTTCTTTGCAGTAGAGAGTAGGACAGAGGCTAGCAAGGTTGAGGGGATTAGTCTGAGATAATATTTACCAAAATATCACTAAGAGGAATAAATTCTAGTGCTCTTCAGCATAGTAGGATGACTACAGTTTACAATGAATTATTGTATATTTACAACAAACTGAAAGAGTGGAGTTCCAAGGTTCCCAACACAATGATACATTTTTGTAGAGGTAGAAATGCTGATTTGATCATTATACAGGATATACTTATATTAAGTTATCACACTATACCCCCAGAAATACGTACAATTGATATGTGTCAGTTAAAATTTAAAAACTGCACGAATCTTTAGGGGCTCCATAATTATGCTATTGCGATTTTATGGCTCAGTCTTTGGTATTCAGGTTTTAATGGAAGGAAAAGAGTAGAAAGTCACCCAGCCAAGGTTGGGCATAGGCAAAGCTTGAACAGGTGAGTGGGTCAGGGTGTTATGAAGCACCAGAGTCTTTGGGCAGGGCTTAATTAAACACAGTGGGGTATACAATATCAGATTAGAGAGCGCCCAAGAGAGTAAGGGTTGGGATTCTGTGCCATCAGGTGTGGTCTATGCAGGGAAGAGGAGAGATGCCGAGTCAAGCTTGTGGTCCTTCCTCAGTTTCAATTGTCTTATTGCCCCCATTTCAGAGCGAACATTTTATTGAAGCCATAACTTCTCTTTATAAAGCCCCTTTAGAAACAAAAACATTCTGAAAACAAACAGATGGGACCCTCGTGTTCTACAGGGAATTTCGAAAAGCTGTGGAAAAGTATATTGTAGTAAAATTATGTGAGGTTTTCCAGATTCATTTGCACCAAAATTAACTTATCTTTCGAATCCATTTTCCATAAAGTTTTTACAGTTCGCTCATCCAGCAGTGGTCATCATAGTTGGATGCACATGGCACCACATCTGGACAGCCCCTGAGCCCCAGGAGCCTCCAAGACATCAGATTAACTATTCTGTTGCAAAAGGAGGGTATTAAAAAGTTGATGGCTTCATGTAAAATAACCCTGTGCCACTCAAGAGTGGTGCATGAAGGTTTTCCTCACCCAGGTGTTAGGTTCCTCATTTTGAAATACACTCTTAACAGTTGCTCTTCTCTTTTCTAATGTAAACCTCAAAACCTAATCTTTTCACTAATGGAGCCATTGAATTGAAAGCCAGCTGTTGGGCTATTATCCCTGACCAGTCTTTCACACAGAGCTATTCCACACATATATAACCCTGTTGTCATGGTCATCACCATCATCATCATTGGCATCATCTGTTGCTTCTATTGCAAATTCTCACTTAACACACTTTCAGCATCATTACCCCAAATTGGAGAATTTCAGGCAGAATTGGTGAAAATACTAGAGGTAAAAATAAGCCATAACAGGGTGTTGATGTCACCCCAAGGCCTTGTTTGCTACTTTTCTGTTCATTTTATTGCACTTAGCCCATCAGAAAAGGACCTGAACTATAATCTACTGCAATTTATCAGTGCTAATGAAGGGAAGAGGAGGCACAGCAGTACCAGATAGCAAATAATAAAATATAAGTATAGGGGAAAGGCAATATAGGCACACAGTCTTTTTAGATATTAGGAATTCTATAAATATTTGCCCTAATAATTTAGCAATTCAACTGGAATATTCGGCAATCCAGGACAAAAGAAGTGGTGGAGCAAAAATTACGTGGGAAGGTATAGCTTTTAGTCATCGGCAGAGCAGGGAAAGCTGTGTTAAAGAATACAAGGAGAAAATTGAGAGCAGATTTGCAGCCAGCTACAACGGGAAACAGATATATCTGAGCCACATTCACATGTCTTGTTTATTTTCTCATTTAAAAAATTGCTACACTATTTTCACTCTATGAGTCGTCTTTCTATGAATCGCCTAAAAGTAGATCTTACTTTTGTTTTGCTGAACTCCAGGGAAAATTTAAATTCAGTCTGGATGTCAACTTCTACTCCTATAGGAATGGACACGAAGCTTGGCAGATGTCAGTCTGATCAGTGGGCTCAGACCTTGACTGCCCTTGAAGGATGCCCCTGTGAGATGGCTGGAGACAGGCGTTGGCTAGCTGTTGATGGCATGCAACATTCTTTGCATCCTGACATCTCATTTCTGTAGCAAGGCATGGATCCTTTTGCTAGATCCTGTGAATAAGTCAAAATCAGTCTATATCTGCATTAGAAATGAAATCTCCATCTTTGTTTTTAATCAGCTTTACTTGAGCTGAAACAAATGAATGGGAAAAAGGGCAGACATAGAATGTCAGCAAAGAAATTGTTTCCTTTTTTGTATTGTAGCAAGATAAGCAGCTATGTAGGAGCTTATGGTCTTAACGATTCTGAATCTGAATGTTTACATCGAAGCATTTCCATTTGGAAAGTCTTTCCCTTCCTAAAATGTCATTTTCTCCCTTGTCCTTAGCTGTCACAGTGGTATCACGTTGATCCACGACACTCCCTTCACCCTCGAAAGCTCATTCTCCAGGGAATCGCAGTTTCTTAATATTTGTCTGGCTAAGTGCCACCTTCCAAGACCCAGTTATTACTGTAGCCAATTAGTTAGTTCACTGGCTCATGAAAGCTGCAATGCTTCTAGAAGCAATAAAATTATAGCCCAACACTCTTTGAAAGGGCAGCGAAATTGGCAGGACCTTGGGTTGTTCCTGCCCTCCTTGTTAGCCGTCCTTCATGTTTGAGAAGCCGGACTCTCCAGAGCTTTGCTGTACCCTTTGATGTATGAAGAATTCAATTTAGTCCTTAGCCTGTTCGTGTTTTCCAGAGACTAAGCCGGCCATTGGGCACTGAGGTGTGACATTTGCAAGGCAGTCCTCATAACACAGAAATTTTTTTTTTTTTTTGCCTTGGAAAGTGTAGCTGAAGCAGAAGCCCTTAACCAAACCTACCTCTCCTGCCTCTGAGCCCAGAGCTAGATCACGTGTTCCAGACCCCGTGGTTGGTTGTGTATGGCCACGTGACTGAGAACTGGCTGATGGAGTGTACTAGAAGTCACATGCATATCTCTCAGCCTGGCCCATAAAACCTCCTACACATAACCCTCCGTGGTCTTTCCCCTCTGGCTTGAAGCAGATAAGCATTGAAGATGATGAGACTATAGGCAAGTTTTACATACTCTTTTCCCTCTGAGGTTTAAATAATTTTAGATAATGGAATAAACTGACAACAGATTAACAGGAAAAAGAACATGCACATTTATTAATGTGCACAGGAAGAAAAAAATCACAGCATGGGAGTGATGCACAAGATATGAGTCTCAAAGGAGGGTTAGATAGCTGAAGCTTATGTGTGGACTTGTTCTGCGAGGTCCACACGGTCGGGATGGTGGGGCAATGGTGTTCTTCGACAAGAAGCACTGAAGACAAGTTCTGGTGAACATGTCCATTTATTAACAGTCAGCCACAAGTTTTTAAAGGGCAGGCAGAGGGGGCATAGCTAGTTCAGGGCAACACTAAGTCTATAGGATAAAGCTGATGTTGGTGCCGCTATGCTTCTCCAATCAGCTTGAAGGGTACATAGCCTGCGTAGCCTTCCAGGTAATCCTTATGGGTCTGTGAGCTGTTTATCTGATTGACAACCACAAAGCCCTTCTACAGGAAGTGAGGTTGGAGAAATGTGCCTGGGGCTCCTGCCACCTGCCAGCAGTCAGGTCACAGGGACCTTCCAGGGAGGCATGGTGTGCCATGTGCCCTTAACCTCCTGCATGGGCTAGGTAGGCAGTCTCCTAGCCAGGCACAGGATCACCCACACTTATAGACAGCTAAACAGATGGGGGTTAGGGTTTCCTGGGGGAAGGGAGGGGACACAAGCCATGGGAGTCCAGGGGAAGGAGATGCACAATGAGCAAGGCTTTCTTGTTTTGTAGATTTTGAAGTGTCCCAAGTAATGGCCCCCTGTGGGACCCTCTGGTCTCACCCCAATGTCTGCTTTTTTGTGTGTGAAAAGATATTCTTAGGTGGAAAGAGGGATGTCCAAAAGAGAAACCAGTTTACATCCATTGGTGAAGAT
Organism: Lepus europaeus; assembly: GCF_033115175.1. Classification (NCBI taxonomy): domain Eukaryota; kingdom Metazoa; phylum Chordata; class Mammalia; order Lagomorpha; family Leporidae; genus Lepus; species Lepus europaeus. Next base: position 11,874,246 of record NC_084832.1, on the reverse strand, counting down.
TCCTTTATAGATGTAACCTTTAAAAAAAAAACAGGCAGCCTTTCTGAGCCATTCCTGTGTCTACAGAAGTCTGTAGTTACTGAATGGTCAACACAAAATCTGCTCAAAGAAGAGCATCAGGTGTGATATTTTATTCTTCTGCAGAACCATAGATATAAAGTTCCTGGGTCCCTGAGTCACTGCATGGAGGGTACAGGCCCTCTGATTGGGAAAAACCTGGCTGTGAACAAAATAAACATTCATTTGCTATGCAAAAAGTAGGTTTCCACAATAAAATAATCTGTGACTCTGGAATTTTGAAAGGAGAAAAGCATTATTGCTAGCCATGCAATGGCTCAAATCTGCCTCCTCAGCCAGTCTCCATTGGAAAAAAGATCCTATGGCAATGGATCCTAATGGCAATGGGGGTGTAAAGAAGAGACAGAGAAGATTGCAAGACAAGTCTTAATAAGTCTGTCTTCCTTTTGAGTCCATTCTACAACAGCCCATTGGCTTTGGAGTATCTACTACTAACGCAGTGCCAGATAATTTTGTTGAAAGTTAAACTTTTGGTTCTGACCTTGGTTGTGTTGTAGCGCCTCCAAAACCTGAGTTTGCTTGCCCAACAGGCAGTCAACCAATCACTGACATCAGAGTGGTGCAAGAAAGTCGATGTTTATTGTAGAGGGCAGAGCAAGGAGCTCAGCAGCTATGGCTTCATTCTGGGATCCTTGATGTATAACATAAGGCTTCTTACAGACTGAAGTTGGGTTGGGAGATGGGTGTTCAAATCATTGTGCAGTGCCCTGGTTGGTTCACAATGCTCGTTTCTCTCAGTTGACAAAATCATATTGATTTGATAATTCTGATGATGGTAAAGTGTGCTTCAGTCAGTCTAAGGCTACATGCAGGTGGTAGTTACTGCTTGCTCAGAACCTGGGGCTCCTGGGATAAACCTGCCTCCCCCAAAATAAGATTGAACTTCAAGATGTTGTTTACAGAGGAGATAAAAGACCTCTTGAGTCTTGTGATCAGGAGCCCTAAAGAGGCAGCTATACCACCACCTCAATCAAGTGAGTTAATGTTAGTATGAGGTTGACTTGGTATCATACAATTGGGGTGAAAGACCTTTAAGTTAAGGGAGGGAGGCTGGAGTTCAGGGCAGACTAAGACCAGATGGTAGCTGGCATCTGTGTCAGAGGCATTACAGAGGGGGCTGGTTTCAGCTGAGGTCATCCAAAGTTGACAATTGGTTGTTCTATGCCTACACATAACGAAGTCCTTAATATAATCCGACCTTTATGGTGGTGCCTGTTGTTAAAGCACAGGGAAGAGAGTTTCAGAGAAGAAAGGGGAGGAGGGCACTTTGAGTTTTGGGAGTGTGAAGAGAAATCCCAACTAAAGGGGCAACCTGGTTTCCTGTTCTCTAATGCTAGTGATATTTAACATTTGATCTGTTGCATCCTTAGTTCTTTTTTTTTGACAGGCAGAGTTAGACAGAGAGAGGGACAGAGAAAGGTCTTCCTTTTGCCGTTGGTTCACCCCCCAAATGGCTGCCACGGCCGGCACGCTGCAGCTGGCCCACTGCACTGATCCGAAGCCAGGAGCCAGGTGCTTCCTCTTGGTCTCCCATGCGGGTGCAGGGCCCAAGCACTTGGGCCATCCTCCACTGCACTCCCTGGCCACAGCAGAGAGCTGGCCTGGAAGAGGAGTAACTGGGACAGAATCTGGCACCCCAACTGGGACTAGAACCCGGTGTGCCAGTGTCACAGGCGGAGGATTAGCCTAGTGAGCTGCGGCACTGGCCTCCTTAGTTCTTCCTTAGTGAAAATACTGAACCCAAATACCCCTAAATGTAGTATATATTGAAACTATTTTGACTCACTCTGGCAAGAAATCTTAGATTTCTCTTTTTAAAAGCTAATAAAGCTGTTTGCATTTGCAGGAGTCATTTATTTCCAATCCTTATAAGACAAGAGATTTCTGAAAGTCAGTTAATATTGGTCATCAGAATGCCTCGGTATACAAAACGCTCTCCAAGGTACTGGGGGTCGATGATAGTCGTAGATGAAGATCAATGAAGACTGTAATTAAGGAGGGAGCATAAACCTTCAAAAATATGATGCTTAACCTATGAAAACAGGACGAATAAATAAAGTACACGCACTGGGTAGTTAACATTCAGAGCTCAAAAAGAATTATCAAGAAAGGGACTGACAAGTTTTGAGACTTGCCAAGGATGCATCAAGCCAGGAGTGTACTCTGGTGAGGAATCAGTGCTTGAATTCATGGAGCTGAATAGATTTTTTAAATTATTATCATTTGCTGTCTGTTTGAGAGACAGAGTGAGCAAGTGAGTGAGCTCCCATCTTGTGGTTTGTTACCAAGTGCCAACAATGCCCAAAGCCAGGAGGTTGGATCCCAATGCAGTTCTTTCACATGGGTAGCAGAAACTCAAGTGCTTGAGTTATCACTCTGCCTCCCACGAACTCTATTAGCAGGAAGCTGGAGTCAGGACCTGGACCTGGAAATTGAACCCGGTACTCTGACATGGGATGTGGGCGTCTTAACTGCTAGGCTGAACACTCACGCCTGATTTGATTTACTTTTTTCTGAGGCTGCTTCAGGCTTAGGGGGCACTCTGGGATATGGTTTATGGTGATAGTATTTTCATGCTTGACCTCACCCAGATGTTCCCTGGATAGAGATCTTTCCTTTGGGTTCCTGAAATACATCTTAGCCCTTTCAGGCTGCTTGTGTGGAAATAGTCAAAGATGATCCAAATGAGAAAAGCGAAAGTATTTATTCACATTTTGCTATAGCAAGGGAGTCAGTCACTTCTCCTGCTTGCCTTTCAGCTGCTGTAGTGTAACAGCAGCAATGCCCAGGCCACTTCGTATTTTAGGTGTTTAGAAGACCCTCAAGGGTCAGCTTGTGGGACGCCCAGGGTTCTTAACGGTACAAAGTGGGCAGGTGGGGCATGGCCGTGTTTGCAATCCCCTGAGACCTGTCAGGAGCTGATTAACTCTGATTCAGCTCTGCGAAGGGAAGCTGAAGTGTCCGCTTAGACAAAGGGGTGAGTGGCATTCAAATGAGGGCCGTGGCCTGCCAAGATGGAAGCAGTGCTGTACTCCAGGACCCTCCACGGCCGTCTCACCAACTTGAAGCCTATTTGGTGAGAAGTGGCCACTTGAGCATCTTGGGGCCCGGCAGGGGCTTCTTTGTTCCAGAAAGTGCTTCCAGAGGAGAGAAGGGGCCGTGCAGTGAGGGGGCCCTCTTTTGGAGGAGGAAGGAGAGTGAGAGCTGAAAGGCAGCAGTCGGAAAGAGCTAAGCTAAGGGACCTGCCTTGACTGGCGGGCAGGCACTCGGGAGAAAGCCTGCCTGTGTGTCTGACCTCCAATCATGGGAAACCCAAGAAACGATTTTAAGACAACAGGCAAAGTGGACACTAACCCCCGGGAAATGCTTTTCCAAAGGAGTCTGGATTACAGGGGCAGGGTTGGAGTTCTGTTCTTATTTGTTTGGCTAAGGAATGGAACTCGAAAGGATGGAGTGGGGAGGGTGGATTGGGTCCTGCGCATGTCTGAGGGAGGTAGGGGGTCTCCACACAGGGAGAGTCCTACTGTCCCCCACTGTCCCTGGGCCCTCCTTGACTTTTCACAACAGGCCCCAAGAATGACAGCAAAGATGACTCGGGGCAAATAACCCTGGGAGGCTTTGAACGTGAACTCAGCTGGGGCTGTGGGTTTCCCTGGCAGCCTCCAGTGTTTCCTTCCTGGCTCGGGGCCTTTCTTTGCTCAATGCTCTGTGTGTGGGGGGGCTGGACTACAGAACTCACTTCTAGTATGTGGGATTTTACCCTGTATATTTAAGGTATCCGAGTACAGCGAGCTACAAGACATACACACATATGGTAATATGGCTCCCATATGTAGAACAAATAAACATACCTATCATCTTACACAGCTACTCCTCTTTCCCACGAGTGACAAGAGCAGATATGCTCTGTTCACTGACAATGCACTGCTGTGAACTCTGGCCCTTCTGTCCTAGGTTGGATCTTTGCTCTTGTGCCTCCTACATACATGCTACTCTATACCTTACGCTGTGACTTGCATCTGCTCACTCCTTCTCTTTCTTGTCCTCTCACTCACCTACTGGGATGAAGCAGCTGCCATACCGTGAGCTGCCCTATGGGGAGGCCCACATGGCAAGGAATGGAAAGGGCAGCCTGTGGCCAACAGCCAGTAAGAGCTGAGGCTCTCAGTCCAGCAGGCTGTAAAGCACAGAAACCGAAGAACCACCTGTGAGTGAGCTTGGACGTGGCTCCTTTTCCTGGGGTGCCTTGAGATGGCTGCAGCCCACTGTCACTTTGGTTACAGCTGGTGCTAGGCCCAGAGCAGAGGGCCCAGCCTCACCGTGCCCATCTTGCCAAGTTACAGGGAGTGTACAATGACAAATGCCATGGAGTGGGAGCGCTTGTTCTGCAGCAATAGATGGCTAATGCATTGCCACATTATTGTTGGGCTGCACCTGCTCCTCTGTGCTGTCTCTCTACTGGGCTGCAGAGTCTTGTAGGGATTTGTCCTTTAAGGTTTTCACCTCTTCCCTCATCGCTACTCTTGTAGCTTCAGCCTATTCCAATGAAAGCTTGAAAGTCCCTGTGAAACGATGGGAACAGAGATGAATAACCTTGACACTGGCAGAGCAGCCTCATTACCCCCTCCTGGCCCCGCCCTGGTTCTTCTTCCAGTTCATCGAGTCTCATTTAGCTGCACACCAATTAGACTGATTTTGGCTGCAAGTGATATAAAACCTGAAAAATAGTGGATTATATAAGCAAAGGGTTTGTTTTTCTCAGACAACAAAGTCTGCAGTTGGGTGATCAAAGATATTTGGGAGGAGTTGGAAAACTGTGTAAAAGGTCAGAGTAAGAATTTTTGATTGTGTGGGCTGTACGGACTCTGTTGTAGTTACTCCATTCTGCCCCTGGAGCAGACACAGACAACTTGTAGACAACAAGCGAGTGTGACTACATAATAACCCGACTTTATTTATAGACAACGAAATTTGAACTTCATGTAATTTTACATGTCGTGAAATATCATTCTTCATTTGATCTTCTGCCAACCCTTAAAAAATGTATCAGCCTTTCTCACAGGCTGTCTAACCACATGTGGCAGGCCAGACTTGCTGAATTTTCTTAGTCTCTTTCTACATTTTTAGTGTGTGATCTGGTCTTTAGTAGGAGATACATCATGACTGCTCCTACTCCTGTTGTGTCAGCATTCCAGGAAAAAAAAAAAAAAAAGAGGAGAGGGAAAAGAAGAGAATGGTGTTTAGATCAGATCAACATTGGCTTTCCAGAACAGTTCACTTAAGTTTCAACGGGCAGAATTGGGTCGGCATTTTTAGCTGGGTACATGGCAAACCTGATCAAATTTGAGATTTTATTAGGAAGAAAGAATAGACAGGCTGGATGTTGGAATGCCAAGTAGCAGTGTGCCAGGGCTGAATCATTGATTTACCCTCTCCTGTGTGATCCAGAAATAATATCTAAATGTAAATTTTCCACACCTACATAGGTCCCTTAAATCATCAGTATGCAAAATATTACACTCAGAAGTAGTTCATGATGTATCAAAGCTCACAGGGGGGAGGGGAGTCCTTCCAGAAATTGTGATGACCAAGCATTTCAGAAATTTGGCAATTTTTAAAAATTCTTGCCTGAAAGTTTCCAGTGCAGAGAGACATTAGCAGGGTCCAGTTTATGGAGATACATTCAAGTGCAAATCCAGTGTTGTTCACATATTCAGGGAGAGTCTTCTTTAGCAGCTTCTTGTGACTACTTTTGTAGAAGTAGCAGTGAAAATCCTCAGTGCAGTAGACTGTTTTTTCTTGCTTTGCATCCTTAATTGTCCTTTGAAATGGATTGTAAATGGGAAGTAATTCTTCTTGTTTAGTTTTTATTGTAAGGACCTACTTTAGGTAATCTTTGGAGACATTGGTTGGCCATAGACAGAGGCAGCTCGCCTTGTCCTTGAGATGTGAATGGCTGCAGAGAAACCTCAGCATCTCTTCATCCTTGGGCGTTGTCTGCATGTGAACAGGACATTGGGACTCTTTAGCCTCACGAATATGACACCCTTGAATGAAGAGACCCCGGGTGGTGCTTTAAAAGTGATGGCCTTGGCACATTTACTGGGATATGGACATTTAGGAACAAAATGGCACGACAAAGGCGACAGGTCAATGGCAAACATTCCTTAACTTCTGGGCCTCTGACTGCATTCAAACAAGTCACTAACATCTCTAGGCCTCAGTTTGTACATCTCAAAACATGCCTCTGTCTTGTTTTAAGAGGATACAACATGCACAAGCATGGGCTTCAGCGTTGGGCAGACGTGGGTTCACGTGGCTCTGTCACTGGGTGAATCTGGACAAGTTACCTGATGCTCCTAAATCTGAGTTCCCTGCCCTGCAAAGCGGGACTAAAATAATCTATTTCCTACTTTGTTTTCAGAAGAAAATGAGAAAATATGTGATGCCCTTAGCATAGAACCTGGCATCTAGTAGGCATTCAAAAAAAATGTGTTGGCCGGCGCCACGGCTCACTTGGCCTGTGAAACCGGCACCCCGGGTTCTAGTCCCGGTTGGGGCGCTGGATTCTGTCCCAGTTGCTCCTCTTCCAATCCAGCTCTCTGCTGTGGTCAGGGAGTGCAGTGGAGGATGGCCCAAGAGCTTGGGCCCTGCACCTGCATGGGAGACCAAGAGGAAGCTCCTGGCTCCTGGCTTCAGATCAGAGCAGCGCCAGTGGTAGCGGCCATTTGAAGGGTGAACCAATGGAAGGAAGACCTTTCTCTCTGTCTCTCTCTCTCTCACACTAACTCTGCCTGTCAAAAAAACCCAAAAAACAAAAAAAAATGTGTTACCTATTATGGTTCTCTTTGTAGACTCATGCGATTTTTTTTTTTTGCTAGACATTGGCTTAGTTCCTTTGCATAATTCACCCTGCACATAAAGCTCTGTGTGACAGTCTCAGCTCTATTTCAGAGATATCATTTTCATTAGATAAGCTCCATCAGCCTAGAGTTGTATTTTGGAGCACTATACTCAGAGAAAACCTCACTTACTAAAAGCTTATGATGAGCCAGGCACTGTAATAAGCACTTTACATGTATTATTCATTCAATCTTTACATAATCCATCGAAGGAAGAAGGTGCCATTGATTCCAATGGCATTGAAGGGGAAATTGTGGCACAGGGAGGTCATTTTGTGTGAGGCCATCCAGCTTGTAAGTGATAGAACTGGAGCTTGAGCTCCTAGGTCACACGCTGTCAACTGGGGATGCCCCCCCACACACACACCCCAGGTCTTCCCAGGGGACATTGGGCAATGTCTGGAGATGTCTTGGTTGTCCCAACTTGGGTGGTAGTGGGGGTGCTACTGGCATCTCAGAAGTAGAGGTCCAGGCAGAAGCAGAACATCCCATAATATACAGAGCAGCCCCTGCAATGAACAGTTAACCAAGACAACTGTCAGTAGTGCTGAGCCTGAGATACATTTCCTAGGTTGTCTGGTTTCTGAGCTCATGTTCTTCTTTCTTTATCCAGTTCCCATGTATTTTTTACAGACCCAACAAATATTATTGAAAGACAAAGCAACGACTGTACAGGTTTCCTCAGGTCTTGTATACCATTCTGTGATAACTTCAGGAGTAACTAATGGATCTGAGAATTTGATGTAGTTTGGTTCTTCAAAGAAGAAACTGGGAAATGGATACTGTTTAAAGCCCAAATGTGATATAGTACCAGAAAAACCCAAAACGTCTCCCCCTTTGATCCAGAAATAGCACCTTTTTGTGAGTACCTGGTGAGCTTAAAAAGGAATGCTAAAGTGGTACTTCAGTGAAAGGGCAGATCCTCAGAGGGGTGGCCTTGTGGGCGATGACACAGCCAAGAAAGAGAAGACACAAAGCAGATGCTGGCTGGCTTTTCTTAAAACCCAAAGGACAAAGTAACATGTAAAAGAATTAGTAATAGCTCTGGCAAAACCAGGGCTGGGAGAGAGCTGTTAAGACCAGAAGAAAATCCCGCCATTGCTTTGAATCAAAAGTGTGCATATAAAAAGACTGCATCCTTTCCAATACGACTGCAGGTCCCGTGACAGCTGTGCAGCAAAGGAGCAAGTCCTGCCCTTGTGAGACTTCTACTTTATGATGAAAGCAAATAAACACACTATGTGATATCACTTGGGGTGAAGGATGGGAGAGGCAGGTGGGCCACAATGCAGGGCTGGTGCTGCTCTTAGTTCCTCTGGGAAGACCTTCCCAGAAGATGGCGATGGGGTAGAAACCCAGATTAAGCTAGGCACATCATCACCCGAAGGAACCCAGGGCCAGTTGCTCCAGAAAGAGGGGAGGCATGCGCAGAGATGGAGAAGGCTGTCTTTATCCTTCCAGGAAGAGTAAATTAAGCAGAGTGGCTGAAAAGAGTGCATGAAGCCAGTGTGTGATGAAGTAATGCCAAGCTGCAGCTGGGTGAGATTAACAGGGCCCTGCAGGCTGTGGTCAAGAGTCAAACTTCATTCTGCAGAAAAGAGAAAGGCCTTGATAGATGGAGAGCCTGGAAGCCTTTGGGAGTGAACGTGTCACTGCTCTGTGCAGCAATGGAGGGAGCTCAGTGGCCAGTAAGGGGAACTGTTTTGTTAGGGTCATTATTGTGGCATCTTCTTGTTTTGTTGCTCCATGGGAAAAGAATGGATAAGGTGGGCTTTGGCATTCCTTGATCTTGGGTCTGACTCATAGTTTTGTTATTTACTATTCATGCAATATTGCTACCATCTCCAACACATATTTCCCTCATGAAAGGAAAACACAAAGAATTATCTCACATGACTATGGCAAGAATTGTTTGAGAAAAGTACATCCAGCACCTGTCATGGTCCCAGTCATAGATGCCATAGGCATTTAATACATATTCAGTCTGTTCCCTTCGATGTGGAAGCTTTGCATGTGGAAACAAGAGCCACATACGATGAAAATGAGGCAGAGCTCATATATTTTCAAAGTTCACAACTGACTTGTGTTGGCCAATAGCAAAAGTGCCTTTTCTGCTGAAAGGGCATCCATTCTGTGGCAAAGTCTACTTTTTCTTAAGTAACCTGAGATCTACACCTTGGGTGACAGACTTTGTTCCTTGGTTTCCCAAGTTGCATAATTTTCACTACTGTTGCCCATCTCTATGATAGGAGCTCAATGACTTGATAAGTTTTGATAAGCAAAGGTCCAAGTAAAAAGAAGACTTTGACATACAGAAGGACCCTGCTTCAGTGTGCTCAGCATAGCAGCAATTGTTGATGTCATCAAGCTATTCCCATATAAGGGGAGCTTTGTTAGAAGCTTACATTTAACTGTTAAACCCTAGGGGTACTCAGCTTTCCTGTCCTAAGAAATTCATTACTTTGACCTCATGGTTGTCATTGTGTAAAAATGTTGAAGCCAAGCAGGAAATTTCCTTCTGGCGTCACGATATGAAACCATTTCCATGACTTCACCATGGCTCATGGTCTGGTCTTAGCCTTAGCCATCAGAAACATTGTGTCAGTGAACTCAGGGAGGGGCCTCCTGCTCATTGAGATTATAAGATATTGATGTTTATGTAACAGAATACCCATTTCCTATGTTACTCTGAAAAAGACAATGATTAGGACCCAGGTGTTCATGCAGCTCTGATAACAGCTTTTCCTGTTGGAGAAGCTCATGGAAAATTAAATGATGAGAAATTTATTTGGTTGGCTTTGGGAATGAGACTAAAATCAAGTGCCATAATGATTCCTCTTGTACCCACTGCAGATTTTGAGACAATCTGCTAGAGTCCCAAAGGTAGGTGAAATTAGAGTTCCTTAGTGATCCTGCCATAAGTTAGCAGGATACTGAATCCAAATTCTGGACAACTCATAGAATTACATCCTGGAGTGGGGATGGATGGAGTAGGAAGGATGGCCAAGTTCAGATTGCCTACCAGCCTCACAGAATGTTGCCTCTCCAAGAATTCTCAGTCATCTCAGTGTTCTTGTTCAGCTAACTTAGGCAGAAAAGGAACGTACTGAATGATATTACATAGTTCACAGACTAAAATGGAGGTTTGGAAAAAGTGTAGTGACGAAGAAATCCAACGCAGGGCAGCAAGATGATGTCACCAAACAGTCTGCTCAGGATGGGATGATTAGCAGCACTCACTGCTGCCACCATTGTACTCCAGGCTCTGTCCTATTAGATGTTCAATATTGAGCGGCGGCCATTGGAGGGTGAACCAACGGCAAAGGAAGACCTTTCTCTCTCTCTCACTGTCCACTCTGCCTGTCAAAAATAAATAAATAAATAAAATAAAAAATAAAAAACCCAAAAAACTAAAAAAACATGCAATTAGTAAAATCTTGTCTTGGACATGGCTGTTCAGTCACAAATATTTCAACTTTTTTTCCTAAAAGAACTGCAATGGTAAGAGTATGTCTCATATGTACAAGGATGAGGCTTGGTGGGGAACAGAGTGAGTGAAGGGGGAATGGGAGGAGATGAGCTTAGGTTTTAGGAATGAGGTGGGATTCTAGATAATTGTAAGGAATCTAACTTGTACTCTGATGAGATGGGAAGCCATGGGAAGTGTTTTGAACAAAGGAGTGACTTGATCTTGATTATGTTTCCAAAGAGTCACTCTGGGTGTGTGCTGAATTGACTGTAGGTGCAAGGGTAAAAACAGGAAAATCAGTTATGAGGGCACTGCGATACCCTAGTGAAAGATCGTGGATGCTTGGTCCACATGCTTCCTGGTGGAATGATGAGACGTGGACAGGTTCTGGATGTGTTTTTAAGATGCAAGCAACAGAATTCATCAGGGAGTTGCTAATCAGTCTTAGGAAGAAAGACAATTCAAAGGTGACTCCTTGTTTCTGGCTGGAGCAATTGGAAAGCTGCCATTTAGTTAGTGGAGTAAGATCGAGGGAAGATTTATTTGTGGACATAGAAGACTGATACGCCAATTTCACGTCCAAGTGTAGGTGTCGGGTTTATTTGTTCTTTTTTTGCCATAGGTGGTTCCAATTCAGAGACAGTGTATGAGTTAGACACAATTTTAATCATCATCAATATTTAAGGCCAGTTTGGGAGATAATTGGTGAACTGGAAGGTGAAAGAATGCAAATTGTAGAATGTAGCAAAGAGTGGTAAAGTGAAAGAGACAGGCTAACAGACACGAAGGAAAGGATGAAGTGCTCTAGTGTTTGTCTAGAGGACGAAGGTGAAAGAACACAGAAAAGTTGGGGAGAGAGAGACCATATTTGGAAAACAAAAATCTGATAGTTCTTCCAATTTGGTGAGCATGTGAGTCTGTACCTTTGGAAACCTAGAGGACTTTGAGCAGAGTGAACACAAGGGAAAATTGGCTTGGATGTCTCTGAGAGACTGAGAGCCAGACACCACTGCCATCTGAAATACAACTAGAAAGGAAAACAGATGAATCTAATGTCAGGTTGATGACTGACTTCTCAACAGCAAAAATTCAAACTCAAGGGACTTAGCATTTTCAAAATACTGATAAAAAATTACTGTCATGCTACATAGCTAAACTATCATTCAAGTGATAATAAACATTTTTCTTCAGGTTTTCCAATCACCAGGTTCTAAAATGAGTGAGTGTCTTTCTGGAAGAAGAAAATTAAGTGAGCTGTGAAATCCTACAGTGAGGGGGGAGTTGATCACTGGAAAAATCTAACCAAGTAATCACTGTGTAGAAGAGCAACAAAATATTTATCTGGGATTATAAAAACAAAATAAAGCTACATTATTAGCAATAATGATGTATAAAATAATAGGGAGATGACCAAAGTTCAAAAAAAAATTTCTTGCATTTCCTGGGGTGGGGAGGGGAGCTGAGCTGTTGATTTGATTTTATGTCAGGTGAGCAGGTTGTTAAAGGTAACACTAAAAAATAAAACAAACTGTTAGAGGTTAAAAAAAGCAATAAAGAAAACTTGGCTAATGCAGTGTAGATCAAAAGAAGAACCAAAAAGATCAAATGGAACATAGTAAGCAGGCTGGGTCAGCTTGAGCTGCAGCAGGGTAAGCTGTCTGCTGTAAAGCCGGCGTCCCATATGGGAGTGCTGGTTCCAGACCTGGATGCTCTGCTTCTGATCTAGTCCCTTGCTAGTGTATCAGGGAAAGAAACAGAAAATGACCCAAGTACTTGGGTCTCTGTTACCTATGTAGAAGAGCAGGATGGAGTTCTGGCTCCTGGCTTTAGCCTGCCCAACACCTGGATGTTGTGGCCATTTGGGGAGTGAACCAACAAATGGAAGATCTTTCTTTCTCTCCCTCTTCTATATTGCTCTATCTTTTAAATCAATCATTTTCTAAAAATAAAGAAGAAAATATGATAAAACTTAAATATCCATTAACACATATGTGAATAAGCTCTACTTGCTATTTTTGAAGACAGAATCAAATTGATACACTTGTAGGTCTAATGGGCATTTACAATTCAGTAAGCAAAACTTATTCTGCTGTTTTTCATGTACCATGTGGAAGGATGTCTCCTACGGTGATATTTCTGGTGTCTGGTCCTACTTTCCTTGATTTCTTTGTACAGCCTGGTCCAGGAGTTTCTAGACTGAGTAGAATTAATTTAGTAAAATGTTGCAACTCTCAAAAGAGAGTTGGAATCCACTCATCTTTCTCTCTTCTATGCAATGATGGATGAGTGTGTCTTCTTACAGATTTCAACTTTTCCATGGGTATTCTCTTCCAAAGTCTTAATACAAAGTGGAGGCAAGGGGCTGGCACCGTGGCTCACTTGGTTAATCCTCCACCTGGGCTCCGGGTTCTAATCCCGGTTGCTCCTCTTCCAGTCCAGCTCTCTGCTATGGCCCAGAAGGGCAGTGGAGGATGGCCCAAGTGCTTGGGCCCCTGCACCTGAATGGGAGATCAGGAGGAGGCACCTGTCTCCTGGCTTTGGATCGGCGCAGCACCTGCCGTGGCGGCCATTTGGGGAGTGAACCAACAGAAGGAAGACCTTTCTCTCTGTCTCTCTCATTATCTATAACTCTACATGTCAAATAAAAACAAACAAAAAAACAAAACAAAACAAAAAAACAAAATGGAGGCAAAAAGTGAGCCAGCCCACGGGCCCTCACAAACAAGCCACACTCTCCTCTCCACACAGCTTATTTAGTTCGAAAGGCGATATCTTTCTGCTTGATTCCAGAATCCACTGGTTTCAAATCAGAAACCATAATTGAGATGTTAATTTTTTGCCATGCCAACAATGTCAAAACCATACCTTTGGTTTTCCTCCTTACTTTGCTCCTCTTGCAATCATCTCAAATAAAATGAGGGGGAGGGAGGATATTTGTTTCTTCTAATTGCCTTGGGATCATCCTTGACAGTCATACGTATTTGTTTTGACCATCATGTTTTACATCTAACTCACAGCAAATCCTTTCAGCTCTGACTTTCAAACATGTCTAGAATCTGAATGTTTTCTTCCACTTTCAGCTGCTGGGTCAAGCTGTCACCATTCCTTAGCCATAGTATTGAAATAATCTATTCTTCTTAGACAATTATAATGACCTTTTGCAAATGCAAACCAGATCACATCACTCCACTCCAGTTTACTCATTTCCCTCAGAGGAAAGTCTGCATTGTCACCTACAAGGTCTTTTGGGATCTGTGCCTCACCCTGTGGGCCCAGTTCCAGTCTCATCTACTCTCCTGACATTCTCCCTTGGACCCTCTGCTCCATCTACTTCCATGAGTTGGGTCATGTGCCTCAATGTGCCAAGCCTGCCCGTGACCCTAGCTTTGTTGTTTTCTCTACCACATACCTAGGATCCATTTTTCCAGGTATTTGCCTGGCTTGTTCCTGATTTCCTTTAGATTGTGCCTCAAAATAAAATCTACTTTATTCGTGGATCCTGCACTGATTCTACTCTACAAAAGAGCAACCCTTCCCATTCCCTGACTCTGTTTTCCTGTGTATGCCTTTTCATTACTGTGTTTGTGTATTGTCTTCTCCCTCTCCCCTACTTTCACTCTTACCTACCCCCAGCAGAGTGTGAACTCATTGATTGCAGGGATTTTGTTGAGTTCACAACTTTTTTTGCTTTTGCTTAGGACTGTGCATGGTACCTAATGACCAATGAATAAATATTTTTCTGAGTAACTATAAATGCTATTTGCTAGAGGAAACCCTAAGATATGAACTGCAAAATGATTGAAAATAAAAGGTTGATAGTTATTTCAGGTACATAGTAATCAAAAGAATGCTGGAGTGGTTGTTTCAATGTCAGGCAAAACAGATTTAAGGCAAAAAGCATATTTCAAGTCAGGATTTGGAAATTACATAGGGGTACCTAAAATTTTGTGGAAAATGGAGTTAAAAGATGAGTTTATTTTGGTGAACAAAATGAAATCCATGCTCACTTTCATATAATACGCATGGCCCATGAACTTGTTGAAGATCCTCATTTGCATGGGTCTCCGTAAGCATTCTAAAGTATCCTTGTACATTGTATTATTACCCTTTCTGCACAGAGTCTGTGTCTGGATTGACTTTCCAAAAGATTAGTCATCTTAGGTCAGGATGTTTTGTTTCCTATCCAGTTCTATTCTAAAAAAATACTTTATATTTTTAGCATGAATTTTACTGTTCATCTTTATGATGTACAATGCCAATGTTAAATGAAACTATTAGAACATATGGAATTACTGAAACTACACAATTTGTGTTTGTTAGCTCTTAAAGACATGATTCTGTTCTTACCAGAAAAGTGGGGATCCTGCTTAAAACTCATTTGACTGCTTTTATTTCCCGTCTTGATATGAACACATTTTAACAAACTATCTTTTGCTACTGACGACCAAGGAGGGATTGACAAGAAGAAGACAATGGTTGCCTCATCTTTTTATTTCTCTTCTATCTCAACATTTTAGCATAAGTGGTTGGCCAATTCAGTGAGGGAACAGATAAGAAAGACTATGAAATATCCCTTGGTCATTTGAGTTTCTTGGACAGCCACTGCCTTTCTGCGCACAAGGCAAGTGCTATTTGGAATCAAAAGTGTGTCCTCTGGGGGCTTCCAGGGGTCTTGCTTACTTAGTCATTCTTGCTTTGAGTCTCATGAGCATCCATGAGACTCGTGGGAATTCTGTTCATATGGAGCATTGTAGAGACAATATGTGAACCAGGAAACATGAGGCCATGGCATAAACACTTCTGTGCATATTCATCTGTTCACATATATCAGACTTCATATACAAACCACAAGTTCAGATATGAAACTGAGGACAAGCATAAACCAAGTATAAAGTTAAACCAAGTATAAGAGCCCTTTTTAGACTGTGACACTGTGCAAGTTATATAGCCATGAACCTGGTCCCAGGGCCATATCGGGTCTTTTAAAAAAATGTTTCAAGAAAGATGTGTGTGTGGGAGGAGAGAAGGTGCAAGTGAGGGCTTCCATTTGCTGGTTCACTCCCCCAAAGTCTACAATAGCTGGGCCAGGTTGAAGCCAGGAGCTAAAAACTCAATCCAGGTCTCCCACATGGGTGACAAGGACCCAACTACTGGAGCTATTACCTGTTGTCATCTAGTGTGTGCATTAGGAGGAATCTGGTTTCAAGAGATGGAGCTGGGGCTTACACCCATGCACTCTGCTATGGAATGTGGGCACCCCAAGTGGTGTTTTAACCATTGCACTGAACACTGGCCCCTAGATTATGATTTTTGTGGGATCCATCCCTACATAAAAATATTAAGAATTATACTTTACTACTACATCAGTATAATGACAAATATTTTAAATTAAACCTACATATTTTCTCAGTTTTTAAAAGAAATTAAAGCAGTTGTTTTGGCTCCTAAAAGTATCATGGAGTGTTAACCCTGCTTCTGCTATGTGTGAGTGATACAGGATGCCACAAAACAGATGATCTATAGAAGCAGGCTTCAAGGAAAGCGTGAAGAAGATCCAATGAGCTCTTTTGTCTCCTGTTACATGTGAGGACCCATTTCCTATCGAACCTTCCCATTGGAGTACACTGCACAAGGTCCACATTGCTTTTGACTGCATGTTCCCCCAAAGACTGAGACTATGGGCTACTAATTCTGTATATGATGAATTAGCAGGTAACTTAGAAGTGAGAAGATGCTAATTAGCTTCTGAAAGTTAAAAGTTTATGTTATAGAAAGAAAACAATAACTATTTTGCTTAATCGCTGTTTCCCATATCAAAATAATGTGAATGATAGAGCATCATATTTTAAAAGAAAGTAAGGAATCATATGTGCTCTAGAATAATTTTCACATGCTTACTCTCTCCCTTCATTTAGGTCTTTACCAAAATCTATTTTATCAGAGACAGTATATCGCCATTACATATAAAATGACAACTTCTTCCCAACACTAGGTGCCCCCAAAATCTCCTACTCTACATTTTTATGTCTAATCTCCATCAGGGACAGGAGCCCCATGAGGGCAATGACTTGTTCTCCTGTTTAGGGCTATTTCTACCACCTATAGACATGTTTCACAAGAAATACTCAAACTTACATGGCATGTGGCAACTGGTATTTGATGAATGCAAAAATCAGATGCATTTGTTTATTTGATAGAATTGAGCTCTTGAGGTTGAAACCTGGCAGTTCCAAATGTTGACCACATTAGAAGCTTCAACTCTCATCTGGTTTAGTGGTCAGGGTTGAGTTGGCTAATCTGTATAATTCAGCCACAGGCCTTCTTGCCTATGAATTATTTGCTTCCTTCCTGCCTACTCATTAATTGCACTTTAATTACTTCTTTTCCAATCCATATGGTCTAATAGGATGGATTATCTTGCCTGTAGAATGTTCTTCAGACTGAAATCAATAAGAAAATTTGTTCTCTTTTTAGAATCTGAAAATGTTTTGAAGAGGTATTTGTGGATGAAAAAAATTTTTTTCTATTCTTGATTTTTTGGTATGTGAATTTGAGCTGAGAGATGATGATAGGAGCAGTTCCTACTGATCATCTTGATAAGAAGAAGATTAAGAAAAGAGAGACAGGAAGATGCTGGAGATGAAGTCCCTACAGGGCTTCATAAATTAGTCTTCCAGGGTACTCTAATTCCATGAAAATAGTAAAAAAGAATGCATTTGTTTATCTAATAGAATGGAGCCCTTGAGCTTAAAACCTCAGCAGTTGCAAATGTTGAACACATTGGATGCTTCAATTCTCATCCAGATTAGTGGTCAATGATAGTGATTGAAACCAACACTTCTTGCAGTAACTTGACAAAGACAATAGCACTGGCTTGAGTGGAAAATGAGGCTATCACACGGCTAATGATGAGACTCTGTCTACCTTTGTGTGTCCTCTTTGCCTTTAGTTGCTACGATAAGAGTTAACATGCGTGTGGCATTTCTGAAATGCCTTTTCTGGTTGAAAGATTAGCACCATAATAGAGTTTAGGGAACATGGGAAGCCATCTTTCTTATTTTCTCATTAATATTTCTAGTTAAAATGCTTGTTGTCAGCTAACCCACAGATTATATGATTTCAAGCTAACGAAAGCTTGTTTTCTAAACATTCCGTGACCCAATCGTATAAAAAACTAAAGTGTTGGAAGGATGATTTATTCTTTGCACACATGCATTCTGACTTTGGGGAGCTGCTTACTTAAGATGTAAGCAGAGAAGTTTCACAGTAATTGAATTGATTTCCTTTAAATTTCAAATGCATGTCAAACTATTATGCCATAATGTCCAGCATCCGAGTTATATGATAAAAGTGAAGGTATTTGCATAAGAATGATTTTGCACAGAATAAGAATAAAGTCCTTCATAACATTTCCTTTGACTATGAGGGATTGATTATAGAAATGATATATACCTAAAATTGGGAGAGGATGAAATTGGATTTGAAGCATCACAAAGTGACTGATGGGACCAGTCACCTGTCACACTTGAATCAAAGTTAAAGGTAACTGCTGTTTGACTTACTGGCACACTCTGACTAACAGCTATTATAGAGAATTAAGGAAGAGTGAGAAGTGGAGAATGTATGAAGCACTGTGCAATGCATTAACGATCAGTGGCATATGAGACATTCACTATGTAAATGTAAAAAATGCTTATGCTTAGCACCTTTTATTTTAAAAAATGTTTCCTATCAACTAGCTTGTTGAGCATGTAAAACAACTCTCGGGCTCAACATTTATCTTCTGCCTATTTTACTCACATTCAGGGATATTTAGGAAGATTTTCCCAAATATGGTTCTTAAGTGACAGTTTTCCCTGCCATGTCGTGCTGCATATTTAAGACTGGCAAGTTCCTTGCTTTGCACCGTTATGTCAGCTATTTAGTGCTGGCTAATGCAGATGTATAAACGAGGCTGGCGGAAAATGCTGATATTACTGGAAGGAGATGATAAATGTTTTAAAATCATTGGAAAGCTACTGTAGAGAACACACTCTGCCTCCAGTGCTAAAAAGCAGCAATTTGGATATTATTGATGTGGTCCTTACTGTGACTGCTTTCTAGACTGGAGTTGGCATACTTACCCTACATTTTAAAATCTGTTATCCATCTCTCTATGAAAATCTTGGAGACTTTGAAAGGATTTTCAATGAATGAAAAGCTCTGTCCCTGGTCATGGTCTGCTCCCCACCCTCTCTCCCAGCTTCAGGGGCTCTTCATCTATTGTCAGGTTGCCAACACTGAAAATCAGGGTTTTAATCACGATGATGCCTCCTATGCTTTGGATATAGGATGATTAAGAACAATAAACTGCAACAGCCTGCAAAAACTGATCTCTCTGCTTCCACTTCTGTCTTTTCCAGTCTGTTCTCAATGCAGCAGCCTGGATGATCTTGTTAGAGATCATGTCACTCTGGTCCTGTTCCATGCAGTGGCCTCAATTCACTCAAATTAAAGCCAAATTCCTTCTACAGATCTAGAAAACATTGATCAACCTTCCCACATCCCCCAACATGGCTCTGCTCTCATCTACTCCCCCACCCTGCCCTAAACATTTGCTCTGGGACAGACACTCTGGCTTTTTGCTGGGTAGATAGTCTTGGCACCAAAGGCTGTTCCTTTGCTATCATAAGGCTAACCCCCAGCAGATTCAAGTCTTCTTCAAATGACATCTCTGCAGCTAATTTTATTGACTCCTGTGCTTTTCATTTTTCCAATGTATTTAACCCTACATTTTACTCATTGATTATCTGCAATGTATTATTTGTCTCCTCTGGAATATAGCTCATACTGGGAGACTTGCTTGTTCACTGATGTAGTCTATATGTCTATATGATGCTTGACACATATTAGATACTCGAATATTTGTTGAATATGAAGAATTTTTATTATGTTTATAATATTGTTTATTGAGAATAGAGAATCAAGTAACTTTCTTTAAAGATTTAATTATTTATTTGAAAGTCAGAGTTAGAAGGAGGGAGAGATATAGAGTGAGAGAGATCCTTCATTTGCTGGTTCACTCCCCAGATGGCTGCAATGGCTGGGGCTGGGACAGGCTGAAGCCAGGAACTTCCTCAGAGTGTCCCACATTAGTGACTGGGCCCAAATAATTGGGTCGTTTTCCATTGCTTTCCTCAGGCCATTATCAGGGAACTGGATGGGAAGATGAGTATCAAGAACACAAACCAGGTGACCATATGAAATGCTGCAGTCAGAGGAGGCTTCTTTACCTCCTACGTCAAACAACAGTCCCCAAGTAGCTTCTTTTGATTAGATTTGCTTATCTATAGATCCATTGTCAGATTCCCCCATACATTATAACTGTCCTGTAGTATGTCTTGAAATCTGGTATTGTGTTACCTCTGGCTTTGTTTTTGTTGTATAAGATTGCTTTAGCTATTTGGGGTCTGTTATGTTTCTGTATGAATTTTGGTATCTTTTTTTTCCTAGATCTGAGTAGAATGTTGTTGGTATTGTGATTGGGATTGCGTTAAATCTGTAAATTGCTTTTGGTAGTATGGACATTTTGATGATATTAATTCTTCCAATTCACAAACGTGGAAGATTTTTCTATTTTTTGTGAGTCGTCTATTTCTTTCTTTAATATTTTGTAGTTTTCATCATAGAGATCTTTTACCTCCTTAGTTAAATTTATTCCAAGGTATTTATTTTTTTTTCTGCAGCTATTGTAAATGGGATTGATCTTAGAAGTTTTTTTTGCAGCTGTGGCATTGTCTATGTATACAAAGGCTTTTGATTTTTGCGTGTTAATTTTATATCCTGGCACTTTACTAAACTTTCATATGAGTTCCAATAGTTTTCTAGTGGAGTCTTTTTGATTCCCCTATATACACAATCATGTCATCTGAAATGGAGATAATTTGACTTCCTCCTTTCCAAGTTATGTCCTTTTGATTTCTTTTCCTGCCTAACGGCCATTAGGCAGGAACTCCTAGGACTATATTGAGTAGCAATGGTGAAAGTGGGTATCCTTGTCTGGTTCTGAACCTTAGCAGAATGCTCCAACTTTTCCCCATTCAGTAAGATACTGGCTGCGAGTTTGTCATATATTGCCGTGATTGTGCTGAGGAAAATTCTTCTACACCCAATTTGCTTAATGCTTTCATCATGAAAGGATGTTATATTTTTTCAAATACTATTTTCTGCATCTATTGAGATAAGTATGTGGTTTTTATTCTTCAGTTTGTTATGTGATGTATCACACTTATTGATTTGCAAATGTTGATCCATCCCTGCATATCAGGGATAAATCCCACTTGGCCTGAGTGAATAATCTTTCTGATGTATTGTTGGATTTTATTAGCTAGTATTTAATCTAGAATTTTTGCATATATCTTCACTAGGGATATTGTTCTATAGCTCTCTTTCTCTATTGTACCTTATTCTTTTTTTTTTTTTTTTTTTTTGACAGGCAGAGTAGATAGTGAGAGATAGACAGAGAGAAAGGTCTTCCTTTTTGCCGTTGGTTCACCCTCCAATGGCCGCCATGGCCAGCGTGCTGCAGCCGGTGCAATGCACTGATCCAAAGCCAGGAGCCAGGTGCTTCTCCCGGTCTCCCATGCGGGTGCAGGGCCCAAGCACTTGGGCCATCCTCCACTGCGCTCCCTGGCCATAGCAGAGAGCTGGCCTGGAAGACGGGCAACCGAGACAGAATCCGGCGCCCTGACTGGGACTAGAACCCGGTGTGCTGGCGCCGCAGGCAGAGGATTAGCCTATTGAGCCGTGGCGCCAGCCCATCTTATTCTGGTTTAGAAATTAAGGTGAGGCTAGCCTCATAGAAGGAGTTTGGGAGGATTCCCTTCCTTTCACTTGTTTTGAATAGCTTGAGAAGAATTGGAATTAGTTCTTCTTTTAAAGTCTGGTAGAATTCAGCAGAGAAGCCATCTGGTCCTAGGCTGCTTTTCTTTGTTGGGAGGTCTTTATTACTGATCAAATCTCTGTCTTTGTTATTGAACTGTTAATATATTCTATGTCTTCATGACTCAATTTTGGTAGATTGTATGTATCCAGGAATCTATCCATTTTGAGATTTTCCAATTTGTTGGCATGCAGCTCTTTGTAGTAATTGCTAATGGTTCTTTTTATTTTTGTGGTGTCTATTGTTACATTTCCTTTTTAATTTCTGATTTTATTAATTTGGATCTTCTCCCCCCTCTTTGGTTAGTTGGGCCAATGGTGTGTCAATTTTATTTTTTCAAAAAAACAGCTCTTGATTTCTCTGATCTTTTATATTTTTTGTTTCAATTTTGTTTATTCTCTAATTTTAATTCTTTCTTTCCTCTTCTTAATTTTGGGTTTGATTTGTTGTTGTTTTTCTAGGTCCTTAAGATGCATTGATAGCTCATTTATTTTGTGCCTTTCCAATTTCTTGTTGTAAGCACCAATTGCTGTAAACTTCTCTCTTAACACTGCTTTTTCTATATGCCATAAATTTTGATAGGTTGTATTATCTTCAGTCATTTCCAGAATTTTTTTATTTCCCTTTTTACTTCTTCTAAGACGCACTGTTCATTCAGGAGCATGTTGTTCAATCTCCATAAATTTGCATATTTCCTAGAGATTTTTGAGTAGTTGATTTCCAGCTTCATTCCATTGTGGTCAGAGAAGATGCATGGTATGATTTAATTTTTTTTGAATTTGCTGAGACTTGCTTTATGGCCTAGCATATGGTCTATCCTAGAGGAAGTTCCAGGGACTGATGAGAAGAATGTGCATTCTGCAATTGTGGGATATCAGGTCCATTTGGTCCATAGAGACGATTAGCTCTGTTGTTTCTTTGCTGATCTTCTGTCTGATTGATCTGTCCATTGATGGAAGTGGGGTATTGAAGCCCCCCATTACATACTACTGGGAAGTTATAATCAAAACAACCTGGAACTTGTACAAAAATAGAAATGCAAGCCAATGGAACAGAATAGAAACTCCAGAAATCAATCCACACATCTACAATCAGCTAATCTTTGCAAAGGAACTAAATTCAATCTTTGGAGAAAGGACAGACTCTTTAACAAATTGTGCTGGGAAAATTGGATCTCTGCATACAGAAGTGTGAAACAATACCCTTACCTTACACCCTACAAAAAATCAACTCAGAGTGGATCAAGGATCTGAATCTATGACCTGATACCATCAAATTACTAGAGGAGAACATTGGGGAATCTCTGCAAGACAATGACATAAGCAAAGACTTCTTGGAAAAAAAAAACCAGAAACACAGGAAATGAAAGACAAAATAGACAAATGGGATTTTACCAATCTGAGAGGCTTCAGCACTGCAAAAGAAACAGTAAGGTGAAGAGGCAACTGACAGAATGGGAGAAAATATTTGTAAACTATGCAACTGTTAACGATTAATATCTAGAATCTATAAAGACCCCAAGAAACTCAACAACAATAAAATGAATAATCCAGTTAAGAAATGGGCAAAGTACTTGAACAGGAATTTCTCAAAATAATAAATTCAAGTGGCCAATAGATACATGAAAAAAATGCTCAGGATCACTGCCATCAGGGAAATCCAATCAAAACCACAATGAGATTTCACCTTACCTCAGTTAGAATGGTTTTCATACAGAAATCAACAAATAATAAATCCTGGTGAGAGTGTAGGGGAAAATTGTATCCTAAATCACTGTTGGCGAGAATGTAAACTGATGCAGCCATTGTGGAAGACAGTATGGAAATAGATATACCATATGACCCAGCAGTCCCACTCCTGGGAATTTCATTACCAAAAGGAAATGTAATCAATATATGAAAGAGTTACCTGTTCCCCCACAATTACTGCATCTCAATTCACAATAGCTAAGGTCTGAAATCAATCCAGATGTCCATCAACTGATTATTGGGTAAAGAAATTATGGTATATGTACACCATGGGATACTACTCAACCACAAAAAAGAACAATATCCCATCTTTTGCAACAAAATAGATACAGCTGGAAACCATTATACTTAGTAAAATAATCCAGTCCCAAAAAGACAAATACCATATATTTTCCCTGATCTGTGGTAACTAATGGAGTACCAAAAATGTAATGTATAAGAGAGAAATTGATATTTTGAGCTTTGATGATTTACAGTCTTTTTCTCTACTTTTGAATAATAGTGTTTTTTAATTTTATTTATCTGAAAGACAGTTATAGAGAGAGGTAGAGACAGAGACAGAGACAGAGAGATCTTCCATTCCGCTGGTTCACTCCCCAGATGGCCACAATGGCCGGAACTGTGCTAATCCAAAGCCAGGAGCCAGGAGCTTCTTTCAGGTCTCCCACACGGGTGCAGGGATGCAAGGACTTGGGACATCTTCATCTGCTTTCCCAGGCCATAGCAGAGAGCTGGATAGAAAGTGGAGCTGCCAGGACTGGAATCGACACCCATATGGGATGCCAGTGCTGCAGGCTGGAGCTTTAACCCATTGTGTCACAGCGCCTGCCCCAATAGTGTTCTTTTTATACAATTTGTTGAACTGTTTACTAAGTATAGTGTTAATCTTATGAGTATAAAGTAACCTGAGAGAAAATCATTGTAAAAATTGAGATGAATAGGAGAGGAAGGAGGAGGAATGGTGGGAGCAAGGGCAGGAGGCAGGGTAGGGAGAGAAGTATCACTATGTTCCTAAATCTGTATACATGAAGTATATGAAATTTGTATACCTTAAATAAAATTTTTTAAAAATGTGGCACATTAAAAAAAAGATCTTCCATATGGATTATGGAAGAATATTCAACTTGATTTGGTTTTCTCATTCTCTATTAAAGGAAACAAACAAAACAGTAGTAGGTATGGACCAAATATTAGACAAATGGAAAAGTAGCATGAATTTTAAACAATTATTCTTTTTTCATAAGATCTCTTTTCTCCTGTGCCTTTGCTCTTCCCTTTCCTTCTTTTCTGGATGTAATGTATTCTCAAAGTAATGTTCTTATTAATATTAACTCCCACAGTAATGAGAAGGGTTTGCAAGCTCACCTCCTTTTCGCCTGGGATGAGCTGGTCCACGTGATCTGTTGTGGTCATGTCTGGTGCCGCAGCTTTTCTCAGCTCCTTCCTCAGTCACATTCAGACCAAGGCCATGGGGAAATTGATCAGCTCTGTTTCCCTGGTGGAGTTTGTCAAGTCCAGGAATTATCTTTGAAGAATGGAAACCTGGTGATTAGATTATCCTGATGCTGAAATGCTGGGGCTGGGCCAAACCAAAGCCAGGAGCCAGGGTCCTCATCTGCATCTCTTACATGGGTGTCAGGGACCCAAGCACGTGATCCAACTTCTCCTTCCCCAGGCCATTAGCAGGGAGCTGGATCAGAAGTAGAGCAGCTAGGAGTCGAACAGACACCCATTTGGGATTCCTGTGTTGCAGGTGGCAGTGTAACCCATGACGCCAGAAGGCCAGACCTTAACTATTTTAGTTATTCCTTCACAGTTTATTTCTTTAGAGAAGAAAATTTTCTGTATCTTTTATAGGTAAATATCTGGCCCACAGGACACTCTGGACATGGGGTGCTGGTTCTCAGCCATTTCCCATACAGGCCATTAGTGAATGTCCTTGCTTGCTCATGCTGTTGACTGCACCAGCAATTCTGACCATGGAGCTGCCACAGCACTAAGACTGGCTTCTTCCTTAGCAGCCTTGAACTGCAAATAGTTCCATTTGTTGGCTTCTAGAAATGAGTTCATTTCTTGTTTTATGCCATTTCCTGCTTCTATTTTAGTTATTTTGTGGGTATGTGTTTAAAATAAAAGCTATGCTGTTTTATTAACTTCTTAACAGAGTTAAGAGTCTTGGAGCAAGTGGACATACCCAGTCTGCCACCTTGAATAGAATCCTACTTAACCAAGGAATTCTTCTAAATCCTGTAATTTGAGCATGCTGCTGATAAGTACGGATTATGGCTATTGGAGAAAAAAGTAAAATTGATGTCCTGAAAGTTTGAGTCTCTTTTCTGTGTTCCTTTTGCATTACATTTACTTTACATTAAATATATTTCACATGCAATGAGGTTTCCTGCATATCAATAAAATCTACATGTCTGATCCGTTCGCTCCACTTCCTCTTTCTTTTTAGTATCTGGAAGATGGAGATTATACTTTGTTCATTTTGAGGTCCTTATGCTTGTCCCAGGCCAAAGATTTCCAGGAAACACTTGTTAAATGTAAAAGATAAAGGCTAACTAACAATCTAATATTTCTTTATTTCAACTCTTAGCTGTCACTGATTATCAATTGTGTTATCTTGATTTCTATCCCTAACTTATATGAGTTGTTTAAACAGAAACTCAATCTGAATATTTATCTTGTAAGCAGATTCTTTCTCTGCTGTCTCTATTTTTAGGCCATTTTTTTTTTTTTTTTGACAGGCAGAGTGGACAGTGAGAGAGAGAGAGAAAGGTCTTCCTTTTGCCATTGGTTCATCCCCCAATGGCCGCCGCGGCTGGTGGGCTGCGGCCGGCGCAACGCACTGATCCGAAGGCAGGAGCCAGGTGCTTCTCCTGGTCTCCCATGGGGTGCAGGGCCCAAGCATTTGGGCCATCCTCCACTGCCTTCCCGGGCCACAGCAGAGAGCTGGCCTGGAAGAGGGGCAACCGGGACAGAATCTGGCGCCCCGACCAGGACTAGAACCCGGTGTGCCAGCGCCACAAGGTGGAGGATTAGCCTATTGAGCCACGGCGCCAGCCAATTTTTAGGCCATTTTAATGTAACCCCAAAACCCCAAACTCCAAGTGAGAGGTCTTTCTCTCTGTCATATCTAGATTCTTTAGCAAACCACAGCAATATTTTTACCTTTCTAAATTCAAGATTTGCTCAAAAATCTATGTAGTATTTTCTATGTTGTGTGGCATGAAATTCATGATCATTCATAATGACAGTAGTAGATGTTGTTACTACTCCTTATAATAGAAGTATTATAACTCACATTATCAAAGGCCCCATAAAAATAGCAACTTCAGTAGTAATTACTATTGTCATAGTGAGTAAGTGACTAATATTACCTGATTAATAAGGAAACACAAAGAATCTTCTGAAAGTGTTTTAGAAGACATAAGGACAGAGCACTGCTAAGGAAAAATTTCAAGACACTGGCTTATCCCAGGTCATGTCTTTGCTGAAAGAGTGATGCTACTTTCAGAGGGCTAGAGTGCATCTTCCATGAGATCATGAAAGTAGAAAACTAGGCTTCCAAGTGATTCAATGAAGGCGAAGTTGAATGAGCAAGGAACGTCCCAAGCGGCAAGTGGAACAACACTTCCATGTATAGAATCCCAGGCACGAGTCAGGGTGGATGTTGGGGCTACAGATGGGAGCATCTCCTACGGGTCAGCAAACCCCTGACCTCACCAAAGCAGACCTTCCTGGCGTGGTCATTACCTATCACTGACAGAGCAGTACACCCTTCTCCAGCACGATGCTGTCAGTGGCACCAGGCAGCACAGGGGATACTTGGATACTCCAATGCAAGCCATTTGAAGAGGTTTTTAAATTTTATTTTGCAAATCCACATTACCGTAATGGATCCGGTAGCAGAAGATGAGTAGTGAGATCACTTGTAATGCTGATAATTCTTACTTGCACTGTACCTCCAGGCCACTCCCCAAGACTTATTCAAGTGTATTCCTCTCTGATGTTTTAAAGCTGCGTAGATGGGGCTGGTGCTGTGGCGCAGTGGGTTAATGCCCTGGCCTGAAGCACCGGCATCCCATATGGGCGCTGGTTCTAGTCCCGGCTGCTCCTCTTCTGATCCAGCTCTCTGCTATGGCCTGGGATAGCTGTAGAAGATGGCCTTGGGCCCCTGCACTCATGTGGGAGACCCGGAGGAAGCTCCTGGCTTCGGATTGGCACAGCTCTGGCCATTGCGGCCAATTTGGGAGTGAACCAGCAGATGGAAGACCTCTCTCTCTGCCTCTGCCTCTCTGTAACTCTGCTTTTCAAATAAATAAATAAATCTTTTAAAAAAAAAAGCTGCATGGATATGCTTCCAGATTATGAGGCTGTCACTGTTACCTGACCACACTTACAAACTCTGCCCTTCCTTCAGTTTGGCCAGTAACCTCCCACAGTCCTTGCTCTCTGGTAGAACTCAATACAGTTGAGTGCAACTTACTAGGACCTCAAGCATACTCCCTTCATGGAGTGCGTCCTACATAGAACTTGCCTCATAAGCACTTTGTGGAATATTGTATATGTCTCTACTCATCCCGTGGCCATGGTGCTGACACACTTAATGAAATGTTTCTGTCCCATGACACAGCACAACAAACCATGTGTGGAGTAAGGTGTTTGTGTTTGCTTGGAAGAAATTGGTAAAACTATTAAAAACTTGGATAACAAGTCATAAATTTTCCTTCCTGACACTTTCATGTTGCAAAAGATTATCAGACTCTTTTTGATAGTTGCATCCATTTTTTAAAAAATGAGATTAATTAATTTATTTTGAAAGGCATAGTTACAGAGAGAGAGGGAGAGAAAGAGAGAGGTCCCCTATTCACTGTTCACTCCCCAAATGGCCACAATGGCAGGGGCTGGACCAGGCCAAAGCCAGGAGCCAGGAGCTTCCTCTGGGTCTAGCACATGGGTGCAGGTCCCAAGGATGTGGGCCTTCCCCGGCTGCCTTTCCAGACTCCCCAGCAGAGAGCCAGATCAGAAATGAAGCAGAAATTCTCCCCAGTCTCCACCTGCATTTCCCTTAAAAAATTCTCCAAACTTTTGTCTTATTTTTAAAATAGCAATTTTCCTTGGGATATCACCGTTTCTAAACTGTAAGATGCTTCTAATTCAGATTATTTTCTGATCATGGTTGTGCATGTTCCTATAGACGGTTCCACTTTGCATTGAATTATGAAGGTTTCCTGACATTTCGTTGGATGAACGAAGTGATAACAGTTACTGTTTTCAGGAAGCTGCTATGTGCAAGACTCCTTACAAATATAGATCTCAGGTCTCCAACCTCATCTGTTGCCAATGGGAACAGTCCAATGTGAGCTTGTGTCGCACATGTTGGGAAGTCACCCTCTGCTCCTGTGCTCTGGGAGGGCTCACAGGACTAGCTAGCATTTGCTGCTGGAGATTGGAGGACAGCCAAAGGAAATTAGGAGTGAGGGAAAATGAAAACTCTCAACATCAGATATCCTTGCATTTAAAATATGCATACCATATTCCTATGTGCAGGTTCTTCCAGTAGTCATGGCCTGAACCCTACCGAGCGGCCCCCTTCTCTCATGTCCCCCTCCCAGGAACCCTTGAATGCTCCAGCCTTTGTCCCCTACCCCATCTTTATTAATTGTCTATTTCAGTCTCTAGTCCCATATTCTATTTGTCATCTACCTTTGTAGAAAGAGAGGGGTAGGGTGAGGGAGTGCCATAACTCCAGTCTAGCACAATTGATTTTCCTGTGTAAGGTGTCCTGGGTTTTCCTTCCTGACAGTTCCACATGGCAAAGGGTATTGGATGTCTTGTGTGACAATTCCTTCTTCCTTTTGTTAGTTATCCTGCAACTAATAAAAGAAATATACAGAAAATACAGCGTACATTCAAAGCAGCTGTATTTGATGTTAGTTGGCAGTGAGGTGGATTTGACTGATACAAGGCAGGATGTGTATTCTAATGCCTTGTTCTTCTCCATTCTGCACACATCTCAGCTAGTCTGGGTCCCTCTTGGCATTAACTTCTGCTAAGTTAAAGTAGTACAGGAATTTAGAGTTCAGTGTGCCCTGTTACATAAATTAAACTAATTCTTTTCCTTACCATTAGCTAGTTTTTGGCTTTATAATGCCATTAAAAATGGGACAGTCTGTAGGAACATATTCAGACTCCAGTAGAAAATATCTTGGGTTAAAGGCATTTAACCAAATAAACTCAGGTTTCACTTAGATTGACAGTTTTCCCTCTGCAATCAATGTCAATATCATTACCCTGAGGTTCTGGGAATTTACTTTCTACATTTTAAGTATGGGCAGTTGCCATACAGTGTTTAAAAATGCAAGTTTTTTTTTAACTTTTATTTAGCAAATATGAATTTCCAAAGTACAGCTTATGGATTACAATGGCTTTCCCCCCCATAACTTTCCTCCCGCCTGCAACCCTTCCAACTCCTGGTCTCTTTCCCATTCCATTCACATCAAAATTGATGTATAGCATACGTCTAGAAAAATTTCTTTGCTATAAGAGCATAGTTTGGTGAATTCCCAGAAAGTGAACACACTTATGGGTTCACAACTGATATAAAGAAACTGTTAGCAACCAGAAGCCCTCCTACTAAGCCTTTCTAAATACTGTTTCCCAAAGGTAACCACTATCTCAGTTTATAATGCCAGCGATAACTGCTTATTTTTATAATTGCTGTTAATGGAATCATGTAATATTCTGTATACATCCACTTTTGTTTTTGAGATTGATGCAATGTGTTTATGTTGTCATATCCTATTGAATGAATATGCCACAATTTTAAAACGTATTCTAATATTGGTGGATATGTCATTTATGTGTATACCTCTGTGTTGGATATCTATTCAAAAGTGGAATTGCTGGATCCTAGAGAACCACCCATTCGGCTTTAGTAGATACTATTTAAGAGTTTTCCAAAGCAGCTGTATCTTAGACTCCTACCAGCATTAATTATATGACAGTTTTGGTTAGCCTATGTTCTTGCCAACCTTTGATATTCTAACAGTATTTTGGAATTTCTCTCATTCTGAAAAGTGTGTTGTGAGACCTCATTTTGGTTTTTAATTTTCATTGTCCTGATTAGCAGTGAGGTTGAACACCTTTTCGTGTCTATTGCCAATTTTCATGCCCTCTTGTAAAATGCCTATTTGGGTCTTTTGTCCAATTTTTCTATTATCTTTCTTTGTAATATGAATTCAATAGGATTTAAGTCATTGTCCAGTTATTTGTATTGCAAATGCCTTCTCCCATTTTATTGTGTCTTTTTATTTATGTAATATTGAGCTTTGATACACAGAAGCTTCTAATTTTGGTATAGTCATGTTTGTCAGTGTTTTTCTTTAAGGGTGGTGGTTTTAAGCATCTGTTTAGGAAGTCTTGGTTACCCCAACAACCCCTTGGAATTCTAAAATTTTACCTTTCAGATTTGGATCTAAGGGATTGATTTTTGTGTATACTATGAAGTAGGGATGAAGGCTAATTTTTTTTTTCACATGGATAGCCAAATTGATCTAGTACATAGTATAATCTCCTTGCCTAATCATGGTAGGTTTGTAACACTGATGATAATGAAAATAGGGAATTTATAGGATACTCAGGGAAGATATATTACAACACATACAAATAAAGCTAAACTAAAACCCAGCAGAATGCACAGGTTGTGTGGTTGGCTGTGTCCAGAGGACATTTTGGAGGCATGGATTAGCACTCCTTCCAGAACTTATTTCATGTGACTGGGGAAGAAGCATGGTACTTCCTTTTGAACACTAAATCCTATCTATATGATCAGTTACACCCTTAATATGATCACTTTAACATGTAAGATGACATTGATACCACCCAGCTTAATGGGATTTGGAATCCCATGGCAAGTTTTTAGCTTTACCCTTAGGAGTAAGTCCATGGGAATGTGTGCTGAACTGTACATCTCCTCCTTCTCTTAGTCCAACTCTTATTTTTTTACTGGAATCTATATTTAATTGGATTTAAACACCCATGAATAATTCTATGTTAAGAGTTCAACCAATGGTATTAAGTAGAAAAAATACTAAAAAGAATAAAATAGTAAGCTGTTTGTCTACAGTCAGGACAAGGGCTGATCATGTCATTGCTTCTCATAGTGTCACTTTCATTTCTACAGGTTTCCTTTTAGGTGCTCTGGTAGTTGTCACAGATCAGGGAGAACATATGATATTTGTCCCTTTGGGACTGGCTTATTTCACTAAGAATGATCTTTTCCAGATTCATCCATTTTGTTGCAAATGGCTGGATTTCTTTTTTTTTTTTTTTTTTACTGTTCTGTAGTATTCCATAGAATATATATCCCATAATTTCTTTATCCAGTCTTCCATTGACAGGCATTTAGGTTGATTCCATGTATTAGCTATTGTGAATTGAGCTGCAATAAACATAGAGGTGCAAATAGCTCTTTTATTTGCTGATTTCATTTCCCTTGGGTAAATTCCTAGGAGTGAGATGGCTGAGTTGTGTGGTAGGGCTATATTCAGATTTCTGAGGTATCTCCAAACTGTCTTCCATAGTGACTTTACCAGTTTGCATTCCCACCAACAGTGGATTAGGGTGCCTTTTCCCCCACATCCTTGCCAGCAGTTGTTGTTTGTTGATCTCTGCATGAAAGCCATTTTAACTGGGGTGTGGTAAAACCTCATTATGGTTTTAATTTGCATTTCTCTGATGGCTAGTGATCCTGAGCATTTTCTCATGTGTCTGTTGGCCATTTGGATCAAATAAGCATATTTTATTCCCATCTTCCATAAACCCTTTGAAGTACTCTCATACATGGATCAACTACAAACTCCACCCTCTACCATAAACATCTCCCAAACTAATAATAAATCTAAAATTAATTCTGTTCTGCAAATCTTCTCTAAGTTCTGTGTCCTGTAGTTTTAATCAGACCAAAAACCATTCAAATATTTGCTTGCTTTATATTTCTGTTCTGTATTCATAATTGAAGTTCCTTTTACCTTCTTAAAATTCTTACGTTGATTATACTTCTCTTTGTTCATTCCCTGGTTGACTTTCCTATTCCGTAAATAAACAACCAAACAACAACAAAACCCCAAGAGTCTTTTTTCTTTTTGCTTCATTTAAATTTGTCCTGTGTCTCAATATGATGTTCTATTTTCACATAAAATTGTCCATGGAATTAAATTTTTTAATTGTTCTTTCAGTTGCTGCTTTGATCTGTACTACCTTGACTCAAAGCCCCACATTCTTCTGCTGGCATTCCACATATGAGTATTCTAGTTTTCTAAAATATTGCGCTTGGAGTGAGCCTCCTGGAAAATGCTTGTGTATACAAATATAATTTTTGAGATCCATGCCAAGTAACACTACATCTGTCTATCGGGGAAAGGAAGGAACTATAGCAGTGATAGAAATATCATCCAAGAATAAATGAGCTACGGATCCAGAATGTGCCAAAATAATGTTAGTTACCTGTATTCAAAAGGCGGATGTCTTTAGATGTTTGCAGGGCAAAGAAAGTGTATTTCTGAGAATCAGAAAAAAAAAATCATGGGGCTTTCAACAGCTCTCTCCAACGAGATCCTCTGAACACTTGCAGGTTTCCTGCACAGACACAACTACTTACTAATTTCACAGGAGAACCCCTGAACCCATGGCAACCAGGGATGCATTTAGTAATAATCATCAATCTTGGAGGAAAGTGATAATGTAATTGAATAATAATAACAATATCCCTCTCAGGAAAGAGTCAAACCAGACAATAAAAATAAAGCTTTTATAAGTTTCCCCATTGATTTCTCTTTAGAAAAGGCAGTGCAAATATTTATTTCCTTTAATTCTTTAATACTGAGACTAAAACTATGTTCTTGGCCGGCGCCGTGGCTCAACAGGCTAATCCTCTGCCTTGCGGCGCCGGCACACCGGGTTCTAGTCCCGGTTGGGGCACCGATCCTGTCCCGGTTGCCCCTCTTCCAGGCCAGCTCTCTGCTGTGGCCAGGGAGTGCAGTGGAGGATGGCCCAAGTGCTTGGGCCCTGCACCCCATGGGAGACCAGGAGAAGCACCTGGCTCCTGCCATCGGAACAGCGCGGTGCGCCGGCCACAGCGCGCTACCGCGGCGGCCATTGGAGGGTGAACCAACGGCAAAAGGAAGACCTTTCTCTCTGTCTCTCTCTCTCACTGTCCACTCTGCCTGTCAAAAAAAAAAAAAAAAACAAAATATGTTCTTAAATTGGTTGACCCTGCTGTCTGTGACAAAAGAGGACCTGGCTGTAGCCAAAATATATACCATTTCTAAAGGACGTTTTTCATATTGTCCATTCAGCAACATCTGAGTGGGAGGAGGCTTACCTACTCAGGGCAATCTCAGAACATTCAAAGTCCTGTTTCTTAGCTGGTGAGAGAATTAATGTGTCAACAATGAAATGCTGCTGACTTTTGTTTTCACGTTAACAATGGACTTCTCAGGCCTGGTGATGCCTGGGTGATCTCCTTAGAGTAGAGGTCTCGCCCCTTGGCCACCTGCACAGAGCTGCATGAGGTTGCAGCTCACTGGTCAGCAGGGGTCTTGATGCTCCTCTCCTCTTGGGATGATAAGAAATTTGTGAAAATGCTGAGTCCTGGGGGCTGAAGGAGGAAACGATGACTAAACATACCAAACAGTGCAGAAGCTGGCAGGTGGAATGGAGCAATGGTAAGTAATCCTGGTAATTTGTCATGAGTGTGATGGTGATCATAGGAGAGGGCTGGAAAATTGCTCTTATAGGTGTTGTTGGTGGTAATGCTGCTCTCTTCCATAGGGAAGCCCATGTGCTCATGGGGGTAACTGCAGCCATGAAGTGTGATTGGGCTTGGCTTGGAGGGAGGGAGGATGTCAACCTGCCCAAGGAGCCCTCCTGCTTACAGGAGTCTGGTGTGACACAGACAGAACACCAGGAGGAGTTATTATTGAGGGCTGTCCTGATTCAAGAAAGCAAATACACATTCTGCCCTTCCCCTGCAATCCTGCTGCTGTTGAATGTTTATATGAGAAGGGGGAAAAAAACTCTGCTTACCGCAGTCCACAGGGTCCGAGGGGATCCTGAGCTCTGGGATGAACTGGCTCCGGGCTGGCCTGGCCATGGCCTGTCTGTCTTCAGATTCATGTCTCACTCTTCCTCTGTTGTCCTTTATCCTCTAACAGAGACCAGATCCTGCAGGGTGGATCTCACAAGCCCCATGTCAACTGGATTCCTTCTGGTTTGGCTAATAGAAGATATTGGTGGGAGATATGCAGAGGATATAAAGGGAAAAGCTAAGGAATTTCTGTGGCTCTCTCTGTCTTGCCTGGCCTCTCTAACAGCAGCTGTCTTCTCTCTGGCTGGAACTCCTGCGGGGATCCAGCTTCTGCTATGGCTATGAAGGGTTGGTCCTCTGTAGTTCCAGCACCTACTGGCTGAGTCCGGTTCCTGGGATCCTGTAACACTGCTTTAGTTTCTGGTACATAAAAACAGCAGAGACTATCTTCTGTCAATAATTTCTGGGCTGCCTCATCCCCTTTTGGCTTCTCAGGGTTTTTTTTCTCCACATGTGCAACAAATTTCTTGTATAAAAATGTGATGTAAGTGATCACTCTTTTTCTGTCCATACCATAAATCACGGGCCCGTGGTTTTTGCAGCCTTTCTTGGCACTCCACTGAGATTGATTGCTCATCTGTTCTCTTGTGGGCATTATGATGAGAGGAGTTGGAAAGGAAAATAAGCATCTTTAAGAAAGAGATATTCTAGTGAGAGAAAGAGGTATTTTTTTTCCAAAAAAAAAAAAAAAAAGTCTGGAACAATCAGTGGACTTTCGTGAGGCTTCATAGAAAAGGCAGCATCGAAGGATGAGTAGAATTTTACCAAGACAAGACTCAGGCAAGGCGAGGAAATGGTGCTAGTAACTCCTTGCAGAAGAGCTGTATAGCTAAGGGGAGTGCTGGAGGGCAGAGCCCGGTGTGCCTGGGGGACATGGGGATGGTCTGTGGCTGGACTGCAAGTACAGAATTAGAAAGTTGTAGCAGGAGGCGAGGCTGGTGGATCCTGCTCTCTGCTGATGACTCTTGAAGTTATAACTGCAGCTCAAATCTTTCCCTTAAGCTCCAGTCCCGAAGCTCTACTGCTGGACAATTCCATCTCGAACTTAACATGCTCTGTACTGAACTCATCGTGTTCCCCCACCCAAACAGCTTTCCCACCTGAGTCTTTTTGACCAGAAAATGGCATCTTCTCCCACTCCATCGCTAAAGTCAGAACTCAGGAGGTCATCTCTATCTCAGCTCCTCAAAATGTAATCAACCTCCAAATCCTGTTCCCTGTACCTCCTACAAGAGGGAGAATCCAACCATAACCCATCTCTTCACTACTACCTCCGTAATCAAAGCCTTCTTGTATACATCCATGCCCTTCAGTCATAGCTTCCTCCAGTCCCTGCGCCTGACCGAGGCCAGGGTGCTCCTTCCAGAATGTTGGCCCAGCCAAGTTCTGTTCCTTCTGGGATCCTCCAGTGGTTCACACTGCTTGCAGGGGACTCCACACCCTTTAGTCTGAGCCACAGTTTCCATTGGGAATGAGCTTCACTTGCCTTGCTAGTACTAGATCATTTCTTTTTAAAATTGCTTTGTTTTTAACAGATTCAATGTGCTTTGTGGATACAATTTAAGAGCATAATAATATTTCCTTCCTCCCTTCCTCCCCTCCTTTCTTCTCTCTCTCTCTTTTTTAGTTTTTGAGATAAAATTTTAAATTTACATTACAGTAAAAATACTTCACCAAATAAGAAATTTAACAAGTAAAAAGCAAAACGACCCTAGTTTAGTGGGAATATAGACAATAGCTATGAACAATAATTGAATGGAAAAATGACTCTCACCATATACAAAAATTTTAAAGTAATCATAGATCATTAAAACTATAGTGGTATAACATTCTTAACCATTAGTTTGACAAAGGAATAAAATGAAGTTTTATAAAACTGCATTTGCCGCAGTACTTATATACTCAAACTTTTTTCTTTTTTGTTTGTTTTAAAAATGTTAGTACTCATGTATAAGAGAGAACCTGCAGTATTTGTCTTTCTGGATCCAGCTATTTCACTGAACATGATGTCCTCCAGCTGTGTCCATTTTGCTGCAAATGGTAGCATTTCATTTGCTTTTTGTAGCTGAATAATATCCCATTGTATGTATCTACCACATTTTCTGTATCCATTCATCTGATGATGGACATCTTGGTTGATTCCAAGTTTTGGCTATTGTGAACAGTGCTGCCATATACATGGTGGTGCAGGTGTCTCTGATACATTGTGTTCAAGTCTTTTGGGTGTACACCCAGTAGTGGGACTGCTGGATCATCTGGCATGTCTATTTCTATTTTTTTTTTAAGAAATCTCCACACTGTTTTCCACAGTGGCTGCACTGATTTATATTCCCATTAATAGTGGATTAGTGTTCCCCTTTGACCACATCCTCTCAGCATTTGTTACTCTCTGTTTTGGATTTTCAGCCATTCTGACAGGGATAAAGTGGTATCTCATTGGGCTTTTGATTTGCATTTCCCTGATGCCTAGTGATGTTGAGCGTTTTCCCATATATTTGTTGGCCATTCGTATTTCTTTTGAGAACTATCTGTTGAAGTCTTAATATTCTTCTACTTGTGGTTAACCCCACAACTGTACCAAGTCCCTTGTGATTAACAAAATCGACAGTCTGTTGGCTTTTGTTCATTCCGTGCTCTTGGCCTTGAACTGTCTCCCTTTTCTGGTTCTTGAGGAACAAGCTCAGGTGTCATGACTGAGTTCAGCTAGAAGCACTATCTCTTTGTTTACACAGAATACTGTATTTCTGCCAACTATAGTACTTTTCTCATTTTGTACTGCAGTTTCTTTTCTGCTTCACTAACATGTTAGCATTATCAGTACAGAGGCCATATGTCATTCACCACTGCACTTCCAATGCCTAGCCCAAGACACGTCACTTGGTGGAGTTTAGTAATATTTATGGACTGAATTAATTGAATGAAAGATGGGTTGTGCTTTGCTTCTGGGTGATCCAGAAAAATAGATCGATGTATTTTCCCGTTTCATTGGGTATGTAACAATGTGTGTCATCTTTTCATTGCTATGATGAAATACCAGTAACAGGCTAACTTAATAAGAAAGGAGGTTTATTTAGCTCGCAGTTTTGGAGGTTCAAAGTCCAAACAGCATAGCACAGGTTCTGGTTAAGGGTTCCCATTGGCTGTGTCTCCTCATGGCCTGTGGCAATGACAAAACCATGTGCAGGAGAACTGATTATGTTTTGAACCAGGAACAAAAGAGAGAGCTAGATGAGGCAAAGTTCAGGATTTTATAACAACTTGCTCTTGCAAAAATTTATTCCAGGCAACATGTATGACCTTCTGAGAGCAGTAGCCCTACTAGGCCCACCTCTTCAAGGTTCATACCATCTCCCAGCACTGGCACCTTGGGAACCAAGGCTACCAAATATAAGCCCTTGGGGAACATTCAAACCAAATACAAACCTTAGCTTATAGGGAGCTTCTTGTATTTTTGAGGGGGGAGGTAATTCCATCATGCTTTCGCATGATAGGTCTTGAATGAGAGCCAAGATTAGATGGGATGGAAGATACAACCAATTAGTAACCATTGCATGGTGCACAAGACATTTAATGGACAAGTTAAATGGGGGCAAGGGAAAAGTTCAGTAACAGGAACAGTAAGAAGTGATTGCCAATTATGCAAGGGAGAAGGAAGAATCAAAGGTGATGTGGAAGTTTCTAGTACCTGCTGAAGTAAGCATGAGATATTGACTCTTTCCTATTAGAGGAGGAGAGAATATGGGGTACCCTTCTCTGCTCGGTTGCCTGGACCAAGCGGACTGATGCTCAACTGATTTGGATAGGAATTTGTATAGGCTACAAGCATACTAATATACTTCTATGATAAATACCTTCAACCACCAGACCCTTCCCATTAGAGTCTCTCTCCCACCTGCCACCACCATTATCTCCTCTGTATCCCTTCATCTACTGGCCACTTACTAACAGGTAATGGTGACTCCATCACTGTGGAGTAAGTGTTCTAATTGGACAGTGAGCATGCTATAACCATGTTAAATATAACCCGTATTTCGAAGCAACGATAGCATTGTGGGGATGTTCCCTCTCAAAGTCTGCTGGAGTGGCAGTAGAAAGAACAACACAAAAGAGAAGTCGTGTCTTAGAAGGGTGTGGAGGTGATTCGTCGGTGAGGGCTGCTGTGATGAAGTACATCATAGACACTGGTTGCCTTGAGCAACAGAAATTTATTCCCTTGCAGTGCCGGGGGCTGGAAGTCCGAGTTCTGGTGGATTGGACAGATTGGGCAGGTGTTGGTGGATTGGCTTCCTCCTGGAGCCTTTCTCCTTGGCTGATAGATGCCATCTTTTCCCTGTGTCCTCACATGGTCTCTCCTCTCTGTATGTCCATGTCCTAATCCTCTCTTCTCATAAGGGCATCATAATGTTGGATTGGTGCCCAACCCCATGGCCTCATTCAAATGCATTAGTTCTTCGAAGATCCTGCTTCCAAATCAAGTCACATTGGAGGTACTGGGGAGTTAGGACTTCAGTGCAGGAATTTGGTGATCGTAGGAGTGTAAGTCAACCCATAACATGAGGCAAAAGTCTAGAGTGTAAATACAAACGTGTTGGCAGAAACAGATCCAAAGCTACAACACAATCTCAAAGCATCAGGGAAGGTGAGAGAAAAGAAAGTGATAGGCATAAAGGAGGCGGGCAGAGGGAGTTCAGAGATGAAGTACCTTGTGGGGGGATTTGACAGACCTGAAACAGTTTCCTTGATTGTAGAGGGAACATGGAACGATTGAGGAGCCAGGAGAGACAGCACTGGATTTTATAAGAGAAAGTTACCTTTAGGACTGGCAGTTGGAAATGTCCAGGG
Source organism: Lepus europaeus (assembly GCF_033115175.1). Taxonomy (NCBI): domain Eukaryota; kingdom Metazoa; phylum Chordata; class Mammalia; order Lagomorpha; family Leporidae; genus Lepus; species Lepus europaeus. The sequence goes on along the minus strand of NC_084832.1, from coordinate 11,835,131 downwards.
CAGTGTTGGTCAGGGTTTGGGTTGAGAAGGGAGATTGACCTAAGGGCCAGGAGAGAGGTTATCCACACTCAGTGGTTGCTGGGTTCCACCCTGAAGCCCAGCATCTTGCGGGTCCTCCCCTGGGGAAGCAGACCATTCCTGCCCTGCCCCAAAGGCTCTTAGCAGCTGCTGTAAACATGATGTTTACTGAGGCTCCCTGCTCTGTCAGTCAGCATCACCCCGAGATAACAAGTTGGGCTTCCTGCGAGTCATCCACTTGCAGCCCACTCAGGGATGCTGCTTCAAGGGTTGCAGCTCAGAAGGAGTTAATAATTGTCTCCTTGTATTTCAGGCTCCGGGAGTGCAAGCCCTCCCACTTGCCCTGAGTGATGCTGGTTAGGGATGTTGTATGCATTCCCTTTTAATGTAACAATGTCTTGTTTGACAAGCATCTAGATCACCCTTACCAATCCCTGTTTCCTGGAGCAGGAGAGAAAAAGCAAGAGATCAAAGCATTGATGCAGCAGTCCTGTAGAAGAATGGCAAAGGTTAGGATGTGTAATATTTAGATCCATAATTTGCCTAAGAAAGATAATTGGGACATGAAATTTCCTTGCTGGGAAAGTCAGCAGTCTTCCTGGTTTTGTCTGGTTGTGTAGTCTGGTGAATGCTCATGGCTTCAGTATCTTCAAGGCATTTATAATTCATTAAAAAATGGAAGATTCTGTGTATCAACTGCCTGATTTAATGAGATAAGTCAAGGAGGGGGGAAAGAGCAGGGAGTTTCATGCAGTAATTGGTTGTCACATTTTCCACATTGCCTTTCTAAAGCATTCCTTTGAAAAGAGTTTGTTTCTCAGATTATATAAATGCCCACAGCAGTAAGTGCTACCTAGGATAAAGACATCTAATGAGTCTCAGCGGTACCCAGGAGGTCAGAGGAAGGCAGCAGCCACTGTGTCTTCTCCATTGTTGCTGGGAGACAGAGTCTTGTTTCCAGAGCTGTAGAGGACACAGGAGTTCCCCATGGTGCACCTCAAGTTGTAGGGTCATGGACTACGGCAGGGGGAGTTGTAACTGGAATTTTTTAAGTATTAGATTTTCCAGAGATTGCGTTCAACCAAGGGGTCTGGAGGGGGGCTTTGCATTTCTTTTCTTTTTACCGGGGGAGGGGTGATCTTTGCATTTCTGGAGTGTTTGGGTTCGGATTTAGGTTCTGGCACCTGACTCCAGCTTTCCACCAATGCAGGTCCTTAGAGGCAGCAGTGGTGGCTCAACTAAGTGGGTCCCTATCACCCACATGAAGACCCAGATTGATATCCTGGCTCAGGGCTTTACCCTGGCCCAGCCTTGGCTATTGCAGGCAGTTGGGAAGGGAACAAGTTGATGGGAGCATGCGATATGCAGAAAATAATTTTATAAAATTAGAAAGAAATGCATTATCTCCTGCTTTATCTTGACCTCCTGAATCAGAATCCCATTGCACCCAGAGCCCCAGGTAATTCAAGACCACCATAGGGTTGGAGAAATGGAGCCCTAAAGGAAGGGATGGGATGAACTTTTAGAAATTCCTCTCTTCTCTCTTCACTCCAAATACTGGGTGGACAACTTTACTTACTTACCTGAAAGTTGCCTGCCTAAGTATTTTACTGTTGCCTTAACAAACTTATGTAAAAGTAGTACTGAAAGTAACACCCCACCTGTTACCCCACAGTTCTGTAGATTGGAGTCGGAGCAGGCCATTGGACTTTATGCTCAGGGTCTCCCAGACTGCATTGAGGTGTTTGGATAGGCTGGGCTCCCACCTGGAGCTCCAGGGAAATGTTCACTTGGAAGTTCTTTTGGGTTGTCAGCAGAGTCCAGCCCCTTGCACTTGAGGGATTGAGGCGCCGATTTTCCCATGGGAGGTCAGTCAGGAGTTGCTCTCCTCGTCTACAGACTGAGTTCCCTTTTACATGGTCCCCTTCACCTTCAAGGAGCAGCCATGTATCAAATCCTTCTCAAACTTCCAATCTGATTTCCCCATCTGCTACCAAACTCGAGAAAATCTCTTGCTTTTAGAGAGCTCACATGATTAGGTTAGACACAGCCCCATCATCCTCATTTTTACTAATTCCAGATCAAACTGCAACATCCCCTTTGCTCTGGTGTGATAGCCATCCCCCCCCCCCCCCATTCCCCGATTCTCCATATTCCCAGGGATTAGGACTGAAGGTCTTGGGGGCAGAGAGGGCATTTAAAAATTCTGTCCACCTTGTCACCCAAAACCACACAGCTTGCAAATCAGTCTTACAACCAGATTTGGAATCTAGGTTTGTGGGCCCCAAAGCTCATATTAACACATTCACTAACTTTTCTTTAGAGATAAAAACAAATGTGTTACAGAGAAATGTTATGACTTTATAGTTGTCAGAAATCTTTCACATTATTGCATGATTTGGCTTCATCAAAAACTCTTGTGAGGTACTGTTACTCTTTTTTGATGACTAACGAGAGGATTGAGGATGTTGATTTGCTCAAGATCCTCTAGAGAAAAGATAGCAAATTCAAGATTGAAGAGTAGTCTCCTGATTCCAAATCCCATACTCTTCCCTTCACATCACCACTGTTCCCTAAGGTCTTATTGAGCTCGGTCTCCTTATCTAACTGGGAAATGAATGTAGCAGGACAGATAAAGGATGAAGAAGAGTAGTTAAAAATGTGATGCAAATGTTTGGATGTTACCATGGGCCCTGTATAGAAAATGGGTCCACCTGTTACATGAGCTGAAAGAAGACTTCTGCTCAAATGCAGAGAAATACCCCATTCAGCTTTCGAAAATTATTGCTCTTATAGAAGACAGTCCCTGAATTTTTCAATATAATTTAGAAAATAAGCAATTCATAAAGCACATCATTTTTACAGAATTACAAGCTTATCATGTAATTATTTTTGAGAGGTAACAGGAAGTATTGGCAGAGAGTAGATGCATTTTAGTTTGTACCAAGGGAGTTAATGCACCCCCATAAGGAAAGCTTAAGAGATCCTAGAAATATCCTGCTGTTCTGGTGACTGTCTTCTGACTCATTCCCTTTCTGTTTTTAATGCAAAGAAACCAATGTACCCTGATGAAATGGATCTAATGTAAGAAGTTAAGATTCTTGTAGAGTTCAGGATGACAGCTGTGGGTTAGGGTTTTCGTGGCATGGCCAACTAGGAAGCTAACTTATGGAGTTTCTCTCACCTGAGCCCCATGATGATTTAATCATTTTCCTTTCCATGTGGGACAAAAGTGAGAAAATATCTAGTGAGACACTCCTTATACAGCCAGTTCAGAAGTGATTTTATGCTTAAAAAGTGGTTTGATCAAGTGAAAACATGCATAAATGCAATAATATTTTGGGCTTATTTCCTTGTCATCATTATAGATGTAAAGAGTTCTAATACAGCCTGGGATACAGTTTGTGATGTAATATCTCTCTCTCTCTCTCTCTCTATATATATATATATATATATATATATATATATATATATATATATATATATATATTTATATAGCCTTGGTCAGGCCAATTTTATTAAAAGTCTTTTATTAAAGGTCTTCAGCCCTTAGAAGATCAATGAATTCAAGTGGAAGGTTAACCTCCAGGGTTGTTGGTTGATGAACAAACACATCAAAGTGATATGGAGAAACCCATTATTCCCTTCTCCAACTCCTGACATTGCTCTTTTCAGTTGATTTGAAGAGATGTGGAAGGATAAGCATACAGTTTTCACATGTGGGACACTTGTTACATCCATGGAGCCCGGGGTTTCTCCCTTTATTTTTCATAAGGTGGGTTATTTTAATAATAAACATTAGTAACAAACATCAACATTCACCCTGCCATTTCTAGTATAGTCTTTCCTTGGAGAACATTTCTAGAATGCTTAACAGAGTGCACTATATCTCTGTCATTTCTGTAGTCTCACAGGCAGAAAGACAGGCAAATGTTAGGGAAGAACAGGAGGAGGAAGTCATTGTGTGCACTTTATTTTTATTAGACAATAAGGGTTGATGATCCCTAATATAAGAATGAGAAATATGAAGCATTCTGAGTACTGATATGATACCACAAGTGGAAATTTCCACAGACCTCATGGGATAGGTTACAGTCAACATGCATGCATACTGAAGAGTTGTATGGCATTATCTTTAGGCTGTGTGTATAAGGTATATATGAAACATACATGAATTTCATATTTTGACTTGGGTTCCACCCCCAAGTTATCTCATTGTATGTATTAAGATATTCCAAAATCTGAAAGCTCAAAATCAAAATGCTTCTGACCGATTGGAAGCAACTGGTATCTTATTTTTTTCAATCATAAATTTGATGGGAAATACATTGTAAAAATAATGTGGATGTTGATGCGGAAGGAGAAGGGAGCCAGAGTGATTGGTTGTCTATCACAGTTGGTGATACTGATTTCATGATTGAGAATGAATTAATCCACTCTTACTAGTGGGCAGCTAAGTTAATCAAGACATGGCTTCCTCCATCAATAATAATGATAGATCGATCTTCTAGATTTGATGATTTAGGACAGGCCATCGATATCTCAATCACAATCATTTAAACAAAGGCAAAAATGGATAGTCTCTCTACAGTGTTTCTACAATTGCTTCTGGAGGTTGAAGATTGGTGTTCAAGACTATTGGAAAACCATTCCCTGCAGTCACTCATGAAGTCAAAGGCAATAACTGTCACATTTATTTAGGTTTTATTCATATTGGGAAGAAGAATTAATAAGGTGACAGCATCCTTTCCAAATCTAAGCTTGATGTCTCATTTTTGGAAAGTCCATAGCAGCTCTAATCTTATAAATCAGAAAACAACAACAAGAAACAAAAAACAGGCTCAGGGAGCCAGCAGCTAGTCAATACCAAAGCCAACTGCCTCTTGCTAGTTTAGCTTTCATTTTTCCAACTACAGGTTTTTAGGTTTCACTTTATATTGAGTCAGCTGTGTGAGGGGAGCAAAAAAAATCTTCAAATTGCATTATATATCATTCACTTCCTTTTCCTATAGATTTGCTCCCGCTCTCCCTTCCAGCAACATTGATTTTCTTCCTTGGGTTTCTGAAAAAGCTTTGTTTTGCCGGCATCTTTATGTGGATTGCTGACCAAAGCATCATCCACACTTCTCCTGTGGCCTTGCCCTCGGTGCACCTGCTGGGAGTTGCTCCTCTGTTCCTTCCTCTGAATGACAGCGGCCAGAATTCTGGCATGAGCTGTGGAAGCCTTTGAAGGAAGAATGACTTAAGAATGCTGATTTCTGAGGATGTGAAGCCCTTCATGGGTGCCTACTTCATTTGTAACAGAGCCTGGTGGTACCTTCTGAGAGCATCTACACTGAGGTGCAAGCAGCTAAGTTGTTCTTGGGACTGATGTACTTTTCTGTGGCTGCATTACACCCACAGATTAACGCTTTCACTGACTGTATAAACTGGGAAATAGGTTCAGCATCTTCATAGAGAGCCACCTGGACACTGCTTCACACACAGACAACATGTGGCCTCTGGGTGTGAAGTTTGGAGATGTTATGAAGATAACACCAGCCAGGGTGAGCTCATGAAACCAATGTGCATAAAAGTCCAGCAGCCACAATCAGAGATGAAGACAGCTGACTTCATCAATATGGATTTACTGGCTATAAACGATTTGCACAAACACAAGCCCCTTTGAGCCTCACCATCTCCTTGAGAGGAAGGCAGAGCAGGTACCATTACTAATCTCATTGTGCAGAAAGAGGAGCCCCAAGGGGTCCAACAATGCTCAATCTGACCTGAGCCTTGCATTCATGGAAAACAGCTTTGGTCAAGAGTTCCCTCTAACTTTCTGTGTTCTGAGAAATGGCTAACTACTGAATACAGCCCTTCCTCTATGACTTGAAGAAACTTCACAGGTTACCCCATGCTTACCTAGGTCTGAGTTAGATATGGATCCTTCAAATGCCTGTTCTTTGCCAGATAAATGGTTTGTGGAACTTCTCTGTATGCACACACCAACCTGTGTGCTTGGCTTGTTTCAAAGTTTGAAATATCAACCTTTCATCAAGATAGTGCAATCATTTTTTGGAATAGAGTTCCTTCCTTACTGAAGTTGAAAATTGTTTTTGATGTAGCATGGAGCACAGGTTAAGGATCAAAGTGGCCTCCTGTGACTCAGCTGTGGTCACCCACATGGCCTGATGGCCATACTTGCTGGGTAGTCATTGAGTTATGATTTCAACTCAACCCCTGGCTCTGCTTATTCCAAGCTGTGTCTCCAGGCTTGATCTCTGTGTTCTCACAACATTGCATCCTGTTGGTGTCTCTGACTTGAAACTTTTTGAAAAGAACTGAAGAAAAATCTCATTCCTGCTCCAGGGAAGTTTCCGGTGCAATTCTCATGCTGGAGTTTTAAACCACAGAGACAAAAAAAAAAAAAAAAAAAAAAAGAGAGAGAGAGAAAGAGAGAGAGAGAGAATGATAATGATGGAACAGGGGTTCAGGAGAGAAACATGAGGGAATTCAGGAGGGAAACATGCCAATGGTTTTCTTTTTGTTTTCAGTGAATGTCAGGGTTATGAGACTTTCAAAAAGTTGAGTTTTAAAGAATTCAAAGCATTTCTGCTTTTCAGTTTAGAGGGCAGCAGCTGAGGACAATTTAAGAGCCAACATGCAGTTTGAAGATGCTGGAGGTGACAGAGAGCATGTCCCTGCCCACAAAGGCTCTGAGGTCTAGAGGCGGGGTCAGACATGTGACGTGAGTTGAAGAAGCAAGTGTGAGGATTGTCTGCATGCTAGGGAATACTGTTTAGTACTTGTGTGGAGGTCTTAGTGACTGTAGCTTGTTGGCTTACTCGATGTATTTTTCTTTTGTGCACTATCAACTGTAGTGGAAGGACTTCAGGTATGAATTTTGATTCTTGGTTCTACACCACTTTCTAATAGGACAGAATATGAGCTTGGCAGACAGTGTCTGTAGCTTGTGAATTTGTGTGTGGGGCTCTGGGTCACTGCGCATCATACACTCTCAAATTTGCTCTGGAGAAACCATATCAATGGACCACCTGCAACAAGACTTGTTTTTGTGGTTGGGTTTCCTGCAATCCAATATATTCTGAAAGATGCAATCAATAAGCAGATGGCTCCAGCCCATACACATGCCAAGAAATGAGGCATCTAATTAACAGTTAGACAAGAGTGTGAGGCAATTGCAGAAGGGGAGTGAAGACCCTGCCTGTGCTGGGAGACCCCTGGATAGGAGATTCAGTCCCAGTGGTGTGATATGTCATTGCACAGTGGCTGTAGGAAGTGAGAACACAGCCAGGACCTCAAGGCTGTGCTCATTAGGGCTTTGAAAAATTCCCAATTATCTTTTGACCTGGCCCTGAGGAAGGCCCCTTTTCATTGCACCAAAAAGAGAGTCAATGGATCAGAAAGAACACCCAATTTGACATCCAGCATAGGTTTGGCTCTGAAGCGAAGCTGACAGAACACAGAAGTAAGGCGTCTTTTTAACCAAGGAGTGTGAGAGGACCCAGAATCATCTGGCACATGGAAGCAAAGGCAAGCTTTTGGGATGGGCAGTCTAGTCCCTGATCAGAGATCAGCAAGAGATGTTTTTTGAGACAAGGCCAGCATGGCCCTTGCAATGAATCCCTAAGGGATATTTCTATTAATCTGCAAGTCCCACCAGTGGAGCCCAGAGTCTTGAGGACTCCTTCCCTCACCCATGTCTCTTGACCCAAGGTGAACATAAAGAATCCTTGTGCTCTTTTGTGCATGGGAAATCCTACCCCAGAGTGTCCTCTGGTGTCAGAGAATAGAACTAAGCTCAGGGTGACAGCTTTCCCTGTGGTACGTGAAATACATGATCACCTGTTACAAGCTTGATGTCTCGAAGTTGAACGCTTTGTTGTGCTTCTGATGTCTCCTTGAGTTGGACCTATTTGATGTTTCTTTTTTTTTTAACTTTTATTTAATGAATATAAATTTCCAGTGTACAGCTTATGGATTACAATGGCTTCCCCCTCCCATAACTTCCCTCCCACCCGCAACCCTCCCCTCTCCCGCTCCCTCTCCCCTTCCATTTGCATCAAGATTCATTTTCAATTCTCTTTATATACAGAAGATCAATTTAGTATAAAGATTTCAACAGTTTGCACCCACATAGAAACACAAAGTGAAACATACTGTTTGAGTACTAGTTATAGCATTAAATCAAAATGTACAGCACATTAAGGACAGAGATCCCACATGAGGAGCAAGCGCACAGTGGCTCCTGTTGTTGACCCAACAAACTGACACTCTAGTTTATGGCGCCAGTAACCACCCTAGGCTGTCGTCATGAGTTGCCAAGGCTATGGAAGCCTTCCAAGTTTGCCGACTCTGATCATATTTAGACAAGGTCATAAAAGACAGAGTGAGGATAGTAACCAATGATCCTAAGAGTGGCATTTACCAGGTTTGAACAATTATACAGCATTAAGTGGGGAAGAGGACCATCAGTACACACAGGTTGGGAGTAGAGCCATTGGTGGTAGAGTAGAGGTTATGATTACAAAGGAATGAGGCCCAAGTGCACTAGACAGGGCCTAGAACAAAGGACAGAGTCATTATTAGAGGAGCTAAGAAAGGTGCTGTCTAAGCTACAATTAAGTTTTCTGATTGAGAGGCAAATAGAACCTGATAGAAGGGGCTTGATAATAATCTGTTGGGCTTTAGGCCTTGTAAGTTAAGAGGCCCAGACCTATCTATCTCTTCACATGGGTTACATCCTAAGGGAGGTGTGAACCTCCTAGGGGAAGGCACTCTGTTGACTTTCATTACTTGGCTGGCCTGAGAGGAGAGCTGACCAGGTAAAGGCAGGTGGCATCTCTAACAAGAAATTTACAGTTCTGCCTGCAATGTTGCTGACCCTGCTTGGCCGTCCCCTCAGCTACAGTGGTCACTTTGGAAGTTGGGCTGAGTGAAGGGCTTTTCAGCTTAAAGCCAATAAGATCTGTGGCTCTGACCTGGGCATCCTTCGACTCCAGGGCAGGTCCATTTCCAGTGATCCAACTCTTGGCAGAGCTGCCAGGGCTCTTCACAAGCTGACTTCTGCTGAAGCCCAGGCTTACCAATTTGAAAGCCAATGCAGTGGACTGGCCTGTTGGGTCTCCTTGAGGGCAGATCACTGTACAGATCAGCCATTCATAGGCCTGCCACCCATCGTTTCTGATGCCGAGCTTTCTTTTCCTCCTGGTTTGTGTTAAAGCAGACCAGAGGATGCAAGTCAAGGGAGTGCCCAAGTCCCATCTCTAATCTTCAGTGGCCTGAACTACAAGTCTATAGTCACAGGCATGTTCCATAGTAGTTTTTCTAAGGTAGACAATGCCCATGAGGAAAATTATATTCTCACTTTAAAACTTTCTTTCCCTTTGGTCTGAAAGGGAGGTTTTTTCTACTTACTGTATACTTGGCTGATGGCGAAGTGAATCTAGCTATGAGATTATTATTTAAGTTCTTATTTTGGCTATGCTATTGCAGAAAAATGTTAGCCATCTCTTTTATAAGGTCTAGAGATTAAATTGTGCGTCCTACAGATTCCTTCATAATAGAATTAGTTTCCTACCTTGAAGAGAATAGAGAAATGAAAGAACAAGTTGGGCTTAGAATAGAGAAATGAGGGAGCAAGTCCTAGATCGCTTGCTGACAATAGCAATATTACATGAATACTTAGCAAACCGTTTCAACCATTGGATAACAACTTAAGAAAACATTTACCAGAAGGTCCAATGCCTTCTGTAAATTTTAAGAATCATGTATTTGAAAACACCTCTTAAATATCTAACATGGTGCAGTTTGTTTAGCCAGTAAACTTAAGCACAACCATCTAAAATGTTTTTAGTTTCTTTCTACCAACACGTTTAAAACATATGATACACAGATTCAGGTCACACAAATTAAAATGTATCTTTGATTGATTTTAGCAGCTTAAATTTATGGACAATCTTATCTATAAGCCATTTAAAATAAAACTCTTAATAAAATTTCCCCATGTGGACATACAATATGTACACACATATAACATAACATAATAGACCAATATAGCAATTTTAATAATAGCTTTTAAAATCTTTAACTCTTTTTGTAGATTGCCAATTGATTTGAATTGCTTTTTCTTTTTAGTAACCTCAGTTAACCATACTTTCTCTCAGTTGGTACTGTTAATACATTATTGGCTTCATCTGTTTACAGAGCCATCCCAAAGTACTGAATACAATAAAAGTGGCTGGAAAAAGTCCATAGGAACCTATAGGAGGACAGCTAAACACAGAACCAACAACGCTTTAGTTTTATGAGCTATTATGGGTTATTTTTTTTTTAACTTTTATTTAATGAATATAAATTTCCAGTGCACAGCTTATGGATTACAATGGCTTCCCCCCCCCCACAACCTCCCTCCCACCCGCAACCCTCCCCTCTCCCGCTCCGTCTCCCCTTCCATTTGCATCAAGATTCATTTTCAATTCTCCTTATATACAGAAGATCAATTTAGTATAAAGATTTCAACAGTTTGCACCCGCACAGAAACAAAGTGAAACATACTGTTTGAGTACTAATCACAGCACCAAATCACAATGTACAGCACACTAAGGACAGAGATCCCACATGAGGAGCAAGCGCACAGTGGCTCCTGTTGTTGACCCAACAAACTGACACTCTAGTTTATGGCGCCAGTAACCATCCCAGGCTGTCGTCATGAGTTTCCAAGGCTATGGAAGCCTTCCATGTTTGCCGACTCTGATCATATTTAGACAAGGTCATAAAAGACAGAGTGAGGATAGTAACCAATGATCCTAAGAGTGGCATTTACCAGGTTTGAACAATTATACAGCATTAAGTGGGGAAGAGGACCATCAGTACACACAGGTTGGGAGTAGAGCCATTGGTGGTAGAGTAGAGGTTATGATTACAAAGGAATGAGGCCCAAGTGCACTAGACAGGGCCTAGAACAAAGGACAGAGTCATTATTAGAGGAGCTAAGAAAGGTGCTGTCTAAGCTACAATTAAGTTTTCTGATTGAGAGGCAAATAGAACCTGATAGAAGGGGCTTGATAATAATCTGTTGGGCTTTAGGCCTTGTAAGTTAAGAGGCCCAGACCTATCTATCTCTTCACATGGGGTATATCCTAAGGGAGGTGTGAACCTCCTAGGGGAAGGCACTCTGTTGACTTTCATTACTTGGCTGGCCTGGGAGGAGAGCTGACCAGGTAAAGGCAGGTGGCATCTCTAACAAGAAATTTACAGTTCTGCCTGCAATGTTGCTGACCCTACTTGACCATCCCCTCAGCTACAGTGGTCACTTTGGAAGTTGGGCTGAGTGAAGGGCTTTTCAGCTTAAAGCCAATAAGATCTGTGGCTCTGACCTGGGCATCCTTCGACTCCAGGGCAGGTCCATTTCCAGTGATCCAACTCTTGGCAGAGTTGCCAGGGCTCTTCACAAGCTGACTTCTGCTGAAGCCCATGCTTACCACATTGAAAGCCACTGCAGTGGACTGGCCTGTTGGGTCTCCTTGAGGGCAGATCACTGTACAGATCAGCCATTCATAGGCCTGCCACCCATCGTTTCTGATGCCGAGCTTTCTTTTCCTCCTGGTTTGTGTTAAAGCAGACCAGAGGATGCAAGTCAAGGGAGTGCCCGTTTCCCATCACTAATCTTCGGTGGCCTGAACTACGAGTCTATAGTCACAGGCATGTTCCATAGTAGTTTTTCTAAGGTAGACAATGCCCATGAGGAAAATTATATTCTCACTTTAAAACTTTCTTTCCCTTTGGTCTGAAAGGGAGGTTTTTTCTACTTACTGTATACTTGGCTGATGGCGAAGTGAATCTAGCTATGAGATTATTATTTAAGTTCTTATTTTGGCTATGCTATTGCAGAAAAATGTTAGCCATCTCTTTTATAAGGTCTAGAGATTAAATTGTGCGTCCTACAGATTCCTTCATAATAGAATTAGTTTCCTACCTTGAAGAGAATAGAGAAATGAAAGAACAAGTTGGGCTTAGAATAGAGAAATGAGGGAGCAAGTCCTAGATCGCTTGCTGACAATAGCAATATTACATGAATACTTAGCAAACCGTTTCAACCATTAGATAACAACTTAAGCAAACATTTACCAGAAGGTCCAATGCCTTCTGTAAATTTTAAGAATCATGTATTTGAAAACACCTCTTAAATATCTAACATGGTGTAGTTTGTTTAGCCAGTAAACTTAAGCACAACCATCTAAAATGTTTTTAGTTTCTTTCTACCAACAAGTCTAAAACATATGATACACAGATTCAGGTCACACAAATTAAAATGTATCTTTGATTGATTTTAGCAGCTTAAATTTATGGACAATCTTATCTATAAGCCATTTAAAATAAAACTCTTAATAAAATTTCCCCATGTGGACATACAATATGTACACACATATAATATAGCATAATAGACCAATATAGCAATTTTAATAATAGCTTTTAAAATCTTTAACTCTTTTTGTAGATTGCCAATTGATTTGAATTGCTTTTTCTTTTTAGTAACCTCAGTTAACCATACTTTCTCTCAGTTGGTACTGTTAATACATTATTGGCTTCATCTGTTTACAGAGCCATCCCAAAGTACTGAATACAATAAAAGTGGCTGGAAAAAGTCTATAGGAAGCTATAGGAGGACAGCTAAACACAGAACCAACAACGCTTTAGTTTTATGAGCAGCAGATCATATATAACTGTGGATGACAAAAGACTTTAAGTCGCCATGTTGAAAATTGTAAACTCATCAACCAACAAGAGGCACTTGCTTACTTCACAGTATTTTTGAAAGCACCTGTAGGATTTTACCTTTAAGTATTTAACCCTTTAAGCCTCTGAGGCTTTCTCATTAAGATAACTATCATGTCTAGTAACACAAGATCATTAGACTTTTTAATTCTCAAACATTTGTATTAATAGCATTTTCCATTATAGAAACTTAAAGTCTGGTACCACATCACATCTTGACAGTCCTTCTAATATACTCCAAATAGACTGATTAGTTGGTGTCTCTATAAGATGAGAGACATAGATCCTTCGATTTTTTCAGTTGGGCCCAAACTGGAAAAACCAAAGTCCAGGATTTACTGGAAATTTTAGAGACCAGATTGTTTGAAACTTTGATTTTTTGAATGCCTGTCAAAATCCAAGAAGGCTCAAAATCCAAAATATCTGGTTGAAATAAGATTTCTTAAAATCATGACATAACATAGACCAAATTTGATCATTGTTACAAGGTGATTATTTAAATTTTTGAAAAAAGCACATATTTAAATAACCCATAGCTCTTAATAAAAATTCAGCTGTTTTTGAACAATTAGAATTTAACAGACATCAAGAGAACATAATAGATTACTTTAACACATTGCTTTAACAGAGCATCAGAGTTTAATTCTATGTCAAAGAGAAATTGAGCTTCCTGTGATCTTTTGCTGTGAGGTTTCCTTCCTTTACCTTCTTTCATATTGGTGACCATGTTTCTGTGTTTCTGTGTGTAACACATCTTTAAGCATCTTTTGCAGGGCAGGATGAGTGGCAACAAATTCTTTCAGTTTCTGTTTGCTATGAAAAGTCTTAATTTCACCTTCATTCACAAATGAGAGCTTTGCAGGATATAGTATTCTGGGCTGGCAGTTTTTCTCTCTTAGTACCTGGGCTATGTCTCGCCATTCCCTTCTAGCTTGTAGGGTTTCTGATGAGAAGTCTGCTGTGAGTCTAATTGGAGATCCTCTAAGAGTGATCTGACGTTTCTCTCTTGCACATTTTAGGATCTTTTCTTTATGTTTCACTGTGGTGAGTTTGATTACAACATGTCGTGGTGAGGATCTCTTTTGGTCATATTTATTAGGGGTTCTATAAGCTTCCTGTACTAAGATGCCTCTGTCCTTCTCCAAACCTGGGAAATTTTCTGCTAGTATCTCACTGAAAATGCCTTCTAATCCTTTCTCCCTCTCCATGCCTTCAGGAACTCCTAGAACCCGAATGTTGGGTTTTTTAATAGTATCCTGTAGATTCCCGACAATATTTTTTAGATTTCTAATTTCTTCTTCTTTTCTTTGGTTTGCCTGTTTCCTTTCCTGTTCTCTGTCTTCTAAGTCTGATATTCTCTCTTCTGCTTCACCCATTCTGTTTTTAAGGCTCTCTAATGTGTTTGTCATTTGATCTATTGAACTCTTCATTTCATTATGATTTCTAGTCACTATCAGAGTTTCTTGTTCCACTAGTTGTTTCATTTCATTTTGATTCCTCCTTAATATTTCACTTTCACGAGAGAGATTTTCTATCTTGTCCATCAAGGATTTCTGTAGTTCAAGAATTTGTTTTTGAGAACTTCTTAATGTTCTTATCAATTTTTTGAGATCTGCTTCTTGCATTTCTTCGATCTCATCATCTTCATAATCTTGAATTGGGGTGTCTTTTTCATTTGGGGGCGTCATAGTTTCTTCCTTGTTCTTGTTAGCTTGGTTTTTGGGTTTGTTGTTTGGCATGTTGGAGATATTTGGTTTCTCCACTGTGGTGTTTTTTCTTGTTACACTATGGCTCTATATTAAGTGGACTGTCTGCTTTCAGTGGAGCCTTAGAGGCTTGAGATGAGTGTGGACTGAGAGCTGTGTTTGGTTCCTCAGGGTTGAGGGTGTGTCAAGGATGACACTCCCAGGTTAGGTGTGGTAAATCTCTTTCTTTTTTTTATTTAAAAGGGAAGTAATTCCGCACAGCTGAAGGTAATTGGAGGTAGTTAGCAGGCAAATGATATACCCACAGGAGCCAGAGATCAGAAGCTCTTTCCCAAGGACCACACAGGGAATCTCTGCTGCCCTCAGTGTGGGCTCCAATTCTCCTGCAGTCTCCCACTGGGTTGCCAAGTTAGATGCTAATCTCCAGTTATTTCACCCCTCCCCCCAGAGTCAGGTTTTTCTGGTAGGCTCAGGGCCGGTGCAGACCTGAGGTCGCCCTGCTTATGACGTATGTCCAAAATGGCGCCTGCTCTGTCTTGCTCGCCTTTGAGAGGTGAGCGGAGAGAGAGAAACTTGTGTCCGTATCAGTCACTTTTTTTTTATTTTTTTTCTCTCTCTTCTAGTTAGCCTGGTGAACTTTTCCCCATGGAGTTTCAAGCCTCGTTCCCTCTAGCCTCCTCTTTCCGCTTGCCTGGTGGTATCTCGGGCTATGGAGGTTCGGCTCACCTCGCGTTCCAGCGCTGGTGCGTTGAGTCTGCCGCTGGTGTCCCGAACTTGGGCTCCCACGCTCTCCACGCAGGTCCACTGTGAATCACTAGTTCCGGAAGAGTTTCCTCTGCTGTTTCTTCCCCTACTCTTCCTTGACCCTGCAGTATCTCCACTTATATTAAACTTTCTCTCCCCCCGGACTAAGTGTGCTCCCTGCCTATTCCGCCATCTTGCCGTCCGGGTTATTTAAATATGTGCTTATTTTCAAAGATTTGAATAATCACCTTGTAACAATGATCAAATTTGGTCTATGTTATGTCATGATTTTAAGGAATCTTATTTCAACCAGATATTTTGGATTTTGAGCCTTCTTGGCATTCTTGACAGGCATTCAAAAAATCAAAGTTTCAAACAATCTGGTCTCTAAAATTTCCAGTAAATCCTGGACTTTGGTTTTTCCAGTTTGGGCCCAACTGAAAAAATCGAAGGACCTATGTCTCTCATCTTATAGAGACACCAACTAATCAGGCTATTTGGATTATATTAGAAGGACTGTCAAGATGTGATGTGGTACCAAACTTTAAGTTTCTATAATGGAAAATGCTATTAATACAAATGTTTGAGAATTAAAAAGTCTAATGATCTTGTGTTACTAGACATGATAGTTATCTTAGTGAGAAAGCCCCAGAGGCCTAAAGGGTTAAATACTTAAAGGTAAAATCCTACAGGTGCTTTCAAAAATACTGTGAAGTAAGCAAGTGCCTATTTGATGTTTCTAACATGAAATGTACAGTGAAAGAGAAGACAGTGCCTCAAGTCTGTGTACTCTGTGATGACTTTCCTAACCGTCCTGAGCCAGTGAGACAGAAGCAGTCCAAAGGGTGCCTTGCGAGAAGTCCCTGACCTGCACTGACACAGCCTTGTGCATTAAGATTAGTACTTGGACAGCAAAGGAGCATATGGAAGAGAAGGCAGTGCCACTGTACCTTTTCCTGAACTGCTTTCCTTTCTTCCTTGGAGAGATAAGATACAAGAAGTTGGGGGAATAAAATCAGCTCCCTGCTCCTGGCTTCTTATTCTGGGGAAGACAGAATTGGCTGGGTTCCATGGCAGATGAGGGACAATAGCTAAGTCACTAGCCAGTGACTACAGGTAATGAAGTGGTAGTCACTGTGTGGTTGATTCTATGCATCACCTTGGCCAGGCCATGGTACCCTGTTGTTTGGCTTGATACTAGTCTTGAAGTTATTGTGAAGTCGTTTGTTGGATAGGATTAACTTTAACCAGTTGGCATTGGGCGGACATCACCCTCCATCATGTGTGGGCCTCATCCCATCAGCCATCAGCTAATGGGGCTTCTAGAAGAAAGAATCCTGCCTCAAGGCTGTAACAAAAAAACCCTAACTGCAGATTTGGTCTTAAGACCACATCAACTCAGGCCAGAATTTCCAGCCTGCCAGCTTCCTCACAGATTCCAGATGGGTCACTGAGCTCACAATGGCATGTGCTAATTCTTTGAAATGAAGTGTGTGTGTGTGCAGTTTTCTGAAGAACCCGGCCAATCTGTACTCCCTGGCCAGACCCTTTGGCTAAAACTCTGCTAGCTACCTGCAGGCAGGAAGGAGCACAATCTATTTTCAGAAATGGAGAGTTAGAGAGTCTCACTTATCATTTCTCCCACCTCCCTTCCCCTATCCTCATCCTTAATCTTTCCAACCTACTCTTACACTACTGGAGTGTTACCTCCTCCTATCCTCTTACATCTCTGTAGTCAAAATAAAGAGCATCGAGAATATGTAGGTAATTCGAACCAAAAAGCCTCCTTTGTTTGACGAAATTTATGACTACAACTTTTTTCTTGAGATCCTGGCTAAAAAAGAGGATACTGGCTACTCATTTTCTGCTATTCCTGGCAGTCCTTGGTCAGGTTGCTAATTTACTATTTTGGATGGGTTTGACAAGCTGAGAATGTAAAAGTATGCTCTTTTAATATGCATTTATTTGCACAAAACTCATAGGCATTAGCCCATTTCTATATCCACAGGTGGGTTTGATCTCATTTAAATGCTAAACACCTCAGTGGCTGGTCAGGCATTAGGAATGCTACTAGTAAAATGGGTCAATACATGTGTCTCCAATTAGGGTTATTTGGGGGTCACCATCCACATCACAGAGGAAATGGAGTGACAAATGCCAATTTGAGCATTGTAAGTTAGTTGATTCTGTAGCCAAGATTTAAAAATGGACATTGACCTGTGACAAAGAATGAGAAACAACTTAAACTCTGCCTCGAAACAAACCATCCATGGTTTAATCCATGGAACTGTTAGCCCTCTAGAGTTCAGATGGAATTTAGATATTTGCTAGCATACTGCAGGGGGATTTTCAGCTGAACAGCACTGAAGCAAAATAATAAACTACCATTGCAGGAGTCTCTTCAGCTGATAGACTATAATATAGCATTTAAATCAGGTAAACTAGTCCAGTATAAAATGCAAGGAGACATGAAAGTGTAATCATATTTGAAGGCTAGTGTTGGCCTTGTTTTGTTATTTTTTTAAATTTTTTTTGGAACACTAGCTTTTGGGATCAGAAGACAGTGTATTTAAAATTTTTTTAATTTAGAAATTGTGATAAAGTACACATAACAAAAAGTTTCCCACATTAGCTGCTTTAAGTGTGTAGTTCAATTGTATTAATCATATTTATATTGTTAGGCACTCCAGCAATATTCATTTTATAAACTGAATCTCTGTACCCATTTAACAGCTTCCCCTAGCCCCTGGCAACCACCATTTTACCTTCTGTTTCTGTGATTTTTACTATTCTTCACACTTCATTAAGTGAGATCACATCATATTTGTCTTTTTCTGAGTGGCTTACTTTGCTTGGTGTAGTGCCTCCAAGTGTCATCCACATTGTAGTGTGTGGGTGTCAGAATTTGCTTCCTTTTGAAGACTGAATACTATTTCATTGGTACCTAGACCATATTGTGTCTGTCCACTCATCGATGGTGGACATTTGGGCTGCTTCCACTTCTTGGCTTTTATGAATAATTCTGTCATAAAACAGGGCATACAAATCTCTCTCTTCAAGATCCTGCTTTCAATTCTTTTAGATGTATGAAAGAGGTGGATCATATGTTAATTCTATCTTTAATATTTTAAAGAACTACCATGCTGCTTTCCACTGTGACTGCACCATTATATTCTCACCAACATGGGCAAGGAACAAGGGTTCTACTTTGTTCGCATCCTCAATAATATTATTTATTTTCTTCTTCTTGTTTTGTTTTTGGTTAGGAGCGTCCTAAAGAATGTCAGGCCATGGTGCCACTTTTTAATGGGGACAATTCTTGTCCAGTAGAGGTAGCAATGTGGAAGCCGTGTACCTAATAGTAAGGCATGAGCTGAGCTGATTGGGGGAATGGGTTTCTGGCTGTGAGTTTCTAGGCTGCCCATGAGGACTTCAGATGTCAGCATTCAGGGGCTATTTCTTGCCACGAATTGACATAGAAACATGGCCTCTCTGTTTGCTCTTTGAACACAGATCTTGTGTGATTTGGGGCATGTGGCAAAGGAGGAAAGTCAGAGTTGTGCATCTGGACTACCTAACATAGCAGGCTCAGGCTTACCTTCTCCATCCTCTGAAAGAACATTCTTGCCAGGGAGATCTGCCAGGGACCCCAATATGTGCTGGACTGTGTCCCCCCTCAAATCTATAGGTTGTAGTCCTAATACATAGTACCCAAGAATGTGATTATATTTGGAGATAGGCGCTTTAAACAGGTAATGAAGATAAAATAAGGTAATATGGGTGGTCCCTAACCTAGTACGACTGGTGTCTTTATCAGAAGAGGGGAATAGGACACAGACACACACAGAGAAGAGACCATGCAAAGACACAGGGTAAGATAGTATCTACAAGCCCAAGAAAATACATTTCTGTTGTACAAGTCTTCCAGTCTATGACACTTTGTTACTGAAGCCCTAGCACACCAGTGGAGCCCCTCAGGTACCCTCTCTTTGTATTGAGTCATCACACAATCTCATTCCATCCATTCCTTTAAACACCACAACTTGCTTCTTTATCTCCACTTGAGTCATTTTCTACTTATTTCAACCCACCAAAAATTTCTGAGCATATTCAATGTTCTGTGTTGTGACTTGTGAAGAACCTAGAGAGAAGCATGCCAGCGTTGTCCTTAGCTTAACTTGTAGTAGGGAAAGTAAGACACATGCATGGACCCCTGTCTCTATCAGGCAATTATTATATCTGCCATGGAAGGGTACAATAGAGAAAGGTGGATGCTTTTGAGGTGGTGGTACCCTTCAAACTAGACAGTAAGGAAAACATAATTGGATTTCAGTAGTCATCATAAATGGGAATGCCACAGACAGAAAGAAGCTTTGACTCATTTTGGAGAGAACGTATGGAAGAAAGAATATTCCTGTTCAGAAAACTTGGAATTCATTGAATAGAGTCAACTGGCTCTCTCTTCCATAACCTCAGAAATTTTTGATGGATTGAAGTAAACAGAGAATGACTCAAGTGGAGAAGTTACACTTGGAAACAAAGGAGGACCCTTCTTTTTCCAAGATAGAAGAGCAAGAGGTTAGGATGAATGAACATGTAAGAAAACAGCAAGATTAAGAAAAGCAAGTTGTAGCAGTACATTGCTAGACAGCTGTACTGTCTAGTTCCCTGGGGCTGGAGACAAGGACTTGGAAAGCATCACAATTTTCTTTTTTTTTTTTTTTTTTTTTTAAGATTCTACCAAATAATTTTACTATTTAAATAGGCTTTTGCAATTCAAGGAAATGACAAATTTTCATAGCAGATGCATATGTAGTCTGAATATACTAATTTCTCTTTTTCAAGAGTTAAGCTGAAAGTCTATTACACATATACCATACGCCATATATATTTATGGGTATACATATGTATATGTATTGTTCACATTCAATGAACGTATTTTAAATGCTTGTTATTATTATTATTGTTATAATAATATTATATTATTTTTTATTAAACTTTTATTTAATGAATATAAATTTCCAAAGTATAGCTTATGGGTTACAATGGCTTCCCCCCTCCCATAACTTCCCTCCCGCCCACAACCCTCCCCTTTCCCGCTCCCTTTCCCCTTCCATTCATGTAAAGATTCATTTTCAATTCTCTTTGTATACAGAAGATCAGTTTAGGATATAATAGGTAAAGATTTCAACATTTTGCCCATATAGCAACATCGAGTGAAAAAACTACCATTGGATTACTAATTATAGCATTAAATAGCAATGTACAGCACATTAAAGACAGAGATCCTACATAATTTTTTTTTCAAATTAATTAATTTTCTATGCCATTTCCATTTTAACACCAGGTTGTTTTTTTTTTTCATTTCCAATTCTCTTTATATACAGAAGATCACTTCAGTATATAATTAGTAAAGACCTCATCAGTTTGTCATCACAATTTTCACAGAAAACTAGTCAAGCTGAGGCAAGAAGTACATATGAATGTATTCCTTCAAATGCAAAAGGAAATCTGATGTGTGGTTGGAAGTATGGTTAGGGTAGGGTGGACAAACTGAGCCTAGGGGGACACCTATGGTTATGAGAATGAAGGAAAAATCGGAAAGAGGAGAAGACATCAGTGTTAAAGTATTCTAAAGTAAAATTTGAAAGAGAAGGCTAGCAGAAAGAAAAGAAAATGAAAACCCTCTCTAGTTAAAGGAAGTAGCTTGTGAACAAGCAGTTCAGTTTCAGCAGAGTAGAAGGTGTAGAGACATTCCTGTCCAAGGCACATGAGCTGTGAGAAGACATCCAGAGAGATGAGCACATAGAACAGACTTAAGGTCTTTGACTCCAACAGACTTAGAGAGTGATGTCAGTCTGAAGGGGCACATGAGATTTTTCATCCCTATCCATCCATCCATCTATACATCCACTAATCCAACCATCCAATCACCTGCCCATCCATCCACTAATATTTCCATCCATCCATTCCTCCACTTCCTCATTCTGCAAGTACTTGCTGAGCATGTAGCATTGCCAGGACAGGTGAACAAGACAGACCCCATCCCTTGGACCCACTGTACCTCAGCGCCCTATGATGGTAGTAGTCGAAGAGGACAATTTACACAGGTAATTGCAGTACAAGGATGTACACTACAAAGACGAAACAAGGAAAACAAAGAGTCTGTCGGTGGGGAAGTTCCCTTAGAGAAGGAACTTGAGTTAAATGCTAAAAAACAGGATTTTAATCAATACGAAGGGGTAGGGTTCATCTTATTACAACAGGAGATCCTTTTAGTTAGAAGTTTTGGTTGGAGGAAAAGTAAAGGCAGCCAAGGATTCTGGAATGAAGTGAGCAGAAAGGGGAGCAGTGAGTTCTGAGTGCAGGGGAGGATTTGAGGCCAGTCTGCAGGAGGAAGACTCTGAAGCAGGAAGAGCAGTAGAGGCTGTGTTGGAGACAGGAGGGGTGGATGTGGTAGCAGTTTCCATGGAGAGATGAGATGGACCAGGGAGGACCGGGACTGCAGGTGGAAGGCTCAGTGTTACAGGGGAGGCCCATCGCTTCTCTGAGTCAGTGGGAAATGTTCACCTGGGAGGTGCAAGGGCAGAAGCTGGATTGACAGGAAGCTGGAGGGAGGTGAGGTGGCCCATTGCTAGCTGTGATGCTCATGCTGGCATCATGGGGAGTGGGTTCTGGGGAAACTTCTAGCATGGGCAAAGTTTGGGAAAAATGCAGGCTGAGAACCCCCCAACCTGAGTGTGCCTCATGGACTCCATGGGTTGCTGAGCCTCTGACAGATCTCCAGCCAGGAGAAACACTGTAGGAGCTGGGACACTCTCGCACCAAAACCCCCTCCAGGTCAGAACTGCTACAGCATCGCACTTTGTCATCTGAACTTCTGTTTCTTCCATCCCCGAGCCTGTAGTTTGTTTTGTTTTGAGGTGGGTTCACTGTGAACAACTTGGAAGATTCACAAAGTATATTGAAAGCCAAGGTTTCAGGATACTTCCTTTGAACAAAGCTATCTCTTTATCCAGATGTTACCCTGTGGGGAAGCTAAATGCAGGAGGAGAAATACAAGAAACGATCGAGAATTCATACAAAGAATTACTTGGACCTACTTTTGTAGTGGTTCCAAAAAGTCATTTTATTTAAAAAGCAAAAACAAACTTCTTGGGGAAATTGGCACCAAAAAAAAGAGCCATCCCCAAATCAAATTGTCCTTAAAATCTGGCCTGAGACAATTTTCAAGCATCTTTGCAACTTTAGCAGAGACAATGGAAGCTTACCAACTGTTTAGCTGAGAATTCTGGTAGGGAGCTTAGACAGCCAGTTACTGACTCAGGATGTGTTGCAAGTCAGTGCAGATCAAGTCCATCCAGTGGATTCTGTGAACATCTCAAGTCAACGAAGTCAACAAATTCCTCTTTCTACCTTCTTATCAAGCAAGGTGTTGAACTTTGGGCCAGGAAGGGAAAGAGTTAATCTGGGACTTGAGAATCTCCAAAGTTCATGATCCTTGATCTCTACTAGTGTCTTTCAAACTGGGTTCCTTGGCACATGAGGTTGGATTTGGCCATCTTTGTGGGGGCTGGAGTGTCTGGGACCAGGATGAAGACCCTGTGTTTCCTAGGGCTATATAACAAAAGGCTCACAAAACACATAGTTGACAACAACAGATTTATTCTCTCACAGTTCTGGAGGCGTGAAGTCTAAAATCAAAATGTTGACAGCTCTAGGCATCCTCTGAGGCCTCTTGCAGCTTCCAGAAGCCTCAGGCATTCCTTGGCTTGTGGCAACATCACTCTAATCTCAGCCTTCTTTATCACATGACCACCTTCTTGCATGTCTTCACATGGCCAAGTCCTCCTCTGTGTGCCTCTCTCTCCTTCTCATAAGGGCATCAGTCATATTGGATTAAGGGTCCACCCTGGTCCAGGATGACCTCATCATAACAAATTACCTCTTCAAAGACCCTGTTTCCAAATAAGTTAGCACTTACCAACAGTTAGTACTTCAGCTTACCTTTTTTAAAAAAAGATTTATTTATTTATTTGAAAGGCAGAGTTAGAGGGAAATATGGAGAGGGAGAGAGAAGAGATCTTTCATCCGCTGGTTCATTTCCTAAATGGCTGCAATGGCTGGGGTTTGGCCAGGTCAAAGCCAGGAACCAGGAACTTCATGTGGGTCTCCCACATGGATGGCAGGGGCCCAAGTACCTGGGCCATCTTCCTCTGCTTTCCCAAGTTCATCAGCAGGAGCTGCATCAGAAGTGGAGCAGCTGGACTCAAACCAGTGCCCATACAGGATGCCAGCATTGCAGGCGGAAGCTTAACCACTGCAATACAATGCCAGCCTTTTAACTTACATTT
Source organism: Lepus europaeus (assembly GCF_033115175.1). Classification (NCBI taxonomy): domain Eukaryota; kingdom Metazoa; phylum Chordata; class Mammalia; order Lagomorpha; family Leporidae; genus Lepus; species Lepus europaeus. The sequence continues at coordinate 11,811,529 of NC_084832.1, read as the reverse complement.
TGTGAGGGATGCAATGAGACCCAAAATAGTGGTTAAGAGGAGGCTATGTGGGTGAGGTTCTCATTTTCACTCCAGATTCCACTAGGGCTGCCCTGTTTTTGCCTGGTTGAAGTGCTGGGATCCCTGAAGGACTTGGTTTGAGAAAGAATGCCATGGCTAGACAGGTTATTGAAAATCACCCATCTACAGAAAGCCACTTCCTCAGAAGAAATACGCACACACACATTCAGCTGGCTTAGAGACTGTTTCCATGCAAGGCTTTACAGTGATGGATTTTCTTCTACATTCAGTGTGGGTACAAACAGCCTGGGCACTGGGCTGGAGCCACCACTCAGAGTACAGTGAATGGCAGCAGCCTGGCCATTCTGTCCCTGCTTGTTCCCACTGATCTCCCTTGAATGGCCATATGGGCAGTGCATGTGTGGTCTGCTCTCTGCGACTCCTCATCAACTATTCCCTCCCCCCCACATGCTTTCTGGTGCCCTTGGAACTGACAGCATCCCTGAATTACAGGCAGTGGGTGGTGTGACCACAGGATTAGTATCGGTGTCTGGCTCCCTAAGGACCAGGCAACACTGTGGCCCAACTTTTCCCAACTGTAGAACTGGTTGTTCATGTTTATGTATTGTGGGATAAAATCTAAAAGGGAGTGGCACTTTTCTTCTCCAGCCTGATGCCTGCTCTACTAGCTTAGGGAAAAACCATACAGCTGGGTCCCTCCAGAAGTGTTTGTTTCACTTCATTGAAAATGTAGGGTGCTGTGGCTTTAAACCATTGCTATTCTGCCCCTTGCTCCACTACAGCATGAACGACAATGACGTTCTGCTGAACATGAATTACTGACGTTTCAGGAAGGGCTCAGTGGTTCTGTGAGAGTGAAGCTGTCCTACTCAAGTGTAATGAGCCCAAAAAAATAAAATAAAAAACCCAAAACTTTGTTTTTATGAGCACTAGTGCAGACGGGTACCCTGGACATGTAAATATCTTTTCTGCTCCATTGTAGCTTGCAAAGCACATGGTGTTCCCTCCGCCTAATCGGCACTGGTGTACGTGGAACATTCTGGCTCAGGGAATGGAGCAGAAACAAAGACCAGGGACAGAGTTTCTGGCAACTAATTATGGACTGAATATTCAGGAGAAGATCTGCGAAGTGCCAGCTGTCTAGTGCCACCCTCTGCCCCACCACACACTCACAAAAAGGCTTGAAAAATTATCTTCAATGTAAATTCTTTTACAAATCCAATCTTTATTTTTTTATATACAAAAAGTAAACTACAAGTGAACAACAACAACAACAAAAAACAATCCTTTCAGCTGCACTGACTTGAACTGCCCATGATCTATCTCACAGTTACAATGAATCATACAGACTGACACCACAACATTTTATTTGTGATACAGAGGAGTGTGGTGTTTGGCTAACTGAGGAATGTTAAATAAAGAAAAAGAGGCCATAAAGCAATCTAGAGTCCCAGCAGTATGAGATAACCACTCTGGAGATATGTTCTTTAGATTCTTTTTTTAAACAACCAGTGGTAATACAGTTAAAAGCCTAAACCCACAACTACTCCGTTGACCCAGCACAAAGGGTCTGAAAGTACTTTTAGTCATTTTGCTTTTCTAATTTTCCCAGAGGACATGAACCAATGATGTGTGCAAAAACTACGGTGGAGTTGTGGGAGATCTAACCTGTGAGTTCAGAGAAAGGTTCTGCAGAAACCATTATTCCCCTAGGGGATTCTGGTAGCAAGGGAGTCCTTTGGAATCTGACAAAGTGAGTGTGTGTTGGGAATCTGTGATTTATGGCAAAATAGACATACTTTGAGTAAGAAATGAAGCCTATGACAACTTCACACATGCATTTTTTTTTAAAAAAGTCTTATTTTTTCTAAACTCAGTAATTAGATGGATTTTAAAGAAACTCAACATTTTTGCATAACTATGTCCCTCCAGTGACCAACTACAGATTTGCTTGGAATCAATTAGCTCCTTGGACCGGTATCATTTCCTGTTCCCTGTGCATATTTTTATTTTTTTATTCAGGCAACAGTTTCATCAGAGGAACTAAGGACAGATGTTAACTTGCTCTGATCTCCAAATGACTTGTACCCATTTTTAAAAATAAAACAAGAAAAGAAATATAATAGTAAAAATTCAGGATCTGTAGTTTGTAAAACTACTATCATTTTAGCATGAGCACAGCGCTGACCTTTTCAGATCAATCATAAATAATAAATTCTCCCAAGAGAAGTATTTCTGGTGGATTGGAAAGAAGAAAACTAAAACTACAGCTCCTGTACCATAAATATCAGCCACTTTGGCTTAGCACTCTGGGGCTGGCAATAACGCAGAAGAGCACAGATGAAGGTACACCTTAGTTCACTGACACAGAACACAGTGCGGGAGAATTTCTGAGTGGTCCACATCTACTGTTGATGTGGTTGCTAACAACCTCAATACTGCCATCGCACAACTGTCCTTGAACACATGACAATAGCCCATCATAGCCACAACTTGGACAGACCAATTATTATGCCTTCCTATGGCAGGACAAAAGTCACTTAAAAAAAATTCTTGTGCCACATTGGGTTTGAATTATGTATCGATTACAGATTATTCACTGGACGATCAAGAAAAATCCTAGAAAATGGTTTTCACCACTAGACCTGCACCTGCTTTGATTTCCACCTAAATGTCCAGAAGGTCATCTCCACTTTCATCACTCTCCACAGTCAGTTGCCTCGTCCACCACTTCTTCACCTCAGAACCACAGGAAGCTGCATCCGTCATGGGGTTCATCTTGCACACTACAGATTTCATCGTCGTCCTCCCTCCAAACCGTAAGTTGACTGAAGACACGGAGTGGCTTATTGGTTTTGGTGCTGTGGAATTGACAAGAGTCTTATGAGCAACTTGGTGTTGCCTCAACATAAACCATTCCTGAACAACCATCATATTCCCATCAGTAACGCTTTTGGCTCCCAAGTCCTGGCCATAAATGTTAACCAACAAACATTTCAGGACTTGGTTCTTTATTTTCATTATATATTACTTGCTTGCTTATTTATTTAATTTGAGAGAGAGAAAAACACAAAGAGATGAGAATGAGAGAGAGGTCCCATCTTCTGCTGTCCTCCCCAAATACGCCCAATGGCCAGGACTGGCCCATGGTTGAAGCCAGGAGCCAGAAGCTCAGTATCCAGGCTCCTACATAAGTGACAGGGACGCCATCACTTGAGCCATCATCTGCTCCCTCCCAGGGTGCACATTAGTAGGAAGTTGGAATCTGCAGAAGAACTGGGACTTGAACTCAGGTACTCTGATGTGGGACGTAGGCATTCCTAGCAGCATCTGAATCATGAGCTCAAACATTCACCGCCCCCTGATAATGTCTTAGATTATGCACAGGAAGAACCAATAGCACCGGTGGCAAAATCTGCTACTTACACCTTTCATTTTGAAGAAAGTACAAAAAGTAGAAACTATTCTAAGTTACCTGCATATAAAATGAGAATGCAAAAATTTTCACTGGACTATGACCTAAGACAAGTGCATTGCATGACACCAGGCACATTGTTAGAGCCCTCTTAAAATGTTCTCTTCTCCTTTCTTCTCAAACTCGATGTGTGCCAGTAGCATGCCCATTTGGTTATCTCCATCTTTGACATTGGGGTTCCATAGGCACAACCCACTGGGGCCACTTCTAACAATATCCTTTCTTTTATCCATTTAAGCGAATACCAAGGATGGTTCATTGTCCCCAAGATGGTCTCTCCTATCTGTCCCTGCAGTGTGGCCCATGCCCCTGTGACCTAGCGATGAGGACTGAACAGCCCACTCTCACACCTTCCAGTTTGTAGCCTGGCTCCAGGTACAGCAGGCGACTGTTCACTCTCTATTGTTGCCAAATGAATCCTCCTGCAACACAGATTCCAAATGTCCTTTCTGGCTTAGAAATCATTCCTGGCTCATAGTTGTCTACAGGATGCAGTGCAAGGGGCTCAGCTTCTTATTTAAGGATTTTCATGACCTGGCCCCACCAACTACTCAGTCTTATTTCCTGCCACTCTAGGCTTTGCTTGATCCAGGAAGAAGAAGATATGACCTCTCTGATCCTTAAATAACAAATTCCAGGACATGCAACAGGATAGTTGCCTCAGGGGTAGCATTAATTATGATCGACTCAACATCCCTAGTCTTGAAATGTAGGCTGCCCTGTCATGTGCTTGTGGGACAAACCTGTTACAGAAAAGTCTGCATCTGTCCTGTCTATTGGGTTGGGCTGAAGGTGGGGCCCAGTTAGAGGCATTGTGAAGCCCTTACTCTACTCTGGCCTTGGTTCTGCACACACAGGGAGGACACTGGGACACGAACGACATTGCTGAACTCCATCCTTCAGCGCCCTTAATGGGGTTATGCTGGCTTTCCAAGCTATTGCTCTAGAAAGACATTGTCTTACTGACTCAGCGAAAGGTGGAAAATAATAGCTTTAGGGAGATTAAACGAGAGAACACACGGAATGCACTTAGAATAGTGACTGGAATACGGAAGTACTACCTAAGTGCACACTGTGCCAGGATGGTGGCCAGTGCAGCTACACACCATCTACTGAGACAGCACAGGAGACTGTGCTGTCTTGCCAGCTCTGTGGTACATCCTAAATGACCATGTACGTCCTAAACTGTGCTTGTATTTGAGATGCCCTGTATGCACACAGGCGGCCTTTGGCAATCCCCTCTTTTCCTTCTGGATCTTGGCTATGGTGTCACATTTTCTTAGTAGATGTTGCCTTCTCAACTGTCGGAGCTGAAAGTGAGGGAGAATACATTCGGACATGCACACACAGTGAGTAGCCTCGATGTGCCTCCAGCAGTGCAGCAATGGGTGTACCTACCAGAGGGCAAGCGCCACTGCCCAAACTTCCTCTGGGGTTTCCCAGCATCGGCTGCGTCCTGCCGGCTCCCTCCTCTGTCGGACAGCGTGGGGCTCAGGAGCTGCTGCTGGCTGCTTGTCTGTGAGCGGCAAATGGCAAGCGGTCAAGGCTCTTTCTTCACACTGTTTCCTCCTCTGCACTGGTCTGGATCTTCCCATAACCAGGAAGGATCAGGACAGCCAACAGGAGTAGCAGCATGGATGCTCAGTGTCCACTCCAGGGAAAAGGGACAGGAGAACAGGTCCAAGGAGTCAAGGGGACCAAATACCCAACGTGGCACATGGCACCAAGAAGACACAGCTTCCAAGTGGCACCTCTCCTTGAGCACTCTGGGTATTCCCCACCCCTCATTCCCTCCATGCCCGAGGACATCTTGTTGTCCTCTCTTATCTGGGCTTGTGCAATGGGGCAGGGATGCTGGCACTGCAGGAAGGGACAGTGGTGGGGACTGGCTGGTTTGGACGCCGTAGCCTACTGTCCACCTGCAGGTCAGCTGGCACAGCTCTATGATGGACCCAGGGCAGACAAAGCTGATGACACCGTGAGAGCAGAAGCTTCCTGCACAGTTTACCCATTCTCTGGTTCTTCCGTCCGTCACCTTTATCTTTCCTACCCAAGGCCTTGGTCTTCACAATGCTTCTGTATCCCCTCTTAGTTTTTTTTAATCACCTCTTGGGATCTTTAATCACAGAGAGTTCGACAACCCTCACTTTCCCCTGCCTGCCTGGCTCCCTCTGATTATCTGTCCAGACCTCATTCTGACTCCACACAGGAGTCAACTGCCATCCATCCTCAGAGCAGACCAACGGCAGGGCCCCTGTGCCCGCTTCCCCTCCCTGCCATTACTGACAAAGCCCCGCAGCCGGTGGCAGGGGAAGCCAACAAATGAAACCCACCCCAAAATGGGCTTTTTGGGGAAGGGAAATGAGAGTGCCTCTTGGAGCACCCTAGTGGGCTGTGGAGCCCTGAGCTTCAGATTCCTTCCCTGGTCTCTGTGGCTGCCGGGGCCTCAGCACAGCATGCTGGGTGGGCTCCACATTGTTCCCTCAGCTCATAACTACAGCCCCCTAAAGGGGCAGGACCTCGCTGCCAGCTGCCTCTCCCAGCACAGGGCTCTCCAGGATTCTGATAGCTCTCTGCATATTTCAAACAGACGTGCAGGTGGAGTTTGGAAATGAAAATATGCTGTGTCTTAGTAAAGGGATGCTCCTGGCACCACTCCCCTGAATCCCATTTGCTCTTCCGATGCTCGAGAAGGAAGGACAAATCCTTAATGACTCTGATGGTTTAAAGAGGTGGAGTGTTTCTATGTGGGTGCAAACTGTTGAAATCTTTACTTAATATATACTAAATTGATCTTCTGTATATAAACAGAATTGAAAATGAATCTTGATGTGAAGGGATGGGGAGAGGGAGCGGGAGAGGGGAGGGTTGCTGGTGGGAGGGAAGTTATGGGAGGGGGAAGCCATTGTAATCCATAAGCTGTACATTGGAAATTTATATTCATTAAATAAAAGTTAAAAAAAAATAAAGAGGTGGAGAACCTATTGAAAACATTTTTTTTTCTGATTTGATTGCAAATCTCTGACTTTCAGAGGGGAAGAAAACACCTAGGAACCAGCTTCATACGAAACACAATCTCCTAAATTGTGTAAAAGACTCAAAGCCGAACCCTAGCCCTGATGTTGGGGTGTTATCCATGATGCTGACTTGTTAGACAATAAAATAGCAGCACTATTGAGTTCTGGACTTTCACAAAGTTTGGCTATTCATACCCATCAAAGTCTCGCATAATCACCTCTTCTGATTCCTGCATGGCAAAGACACAAACAGAACCTGGATGCACATGTTCCCATTGTTTTCTTTAGCACTGAAAACAATTCCTATCAGAACAGGGCCACCTTGTTTGGAACATCCCTGGGAGCAGCACTGGGTTTTGTTGTTGTGAAAAAGAGAACCTCAGAGAATCTGTGGACGGAGGCCACACCTACCTCAGGCTGCGTGTTAGGGTCCTGGCTGTTGGCGTTGACATCCTCGCTTGGCTGAGTGGTCTCAATGCTGGGAGGGTTCAGGAACCGGCTCAGCTCTTGCTGCTGGCTCTCTCTCAGGCTGTGGATGATGCTACAGGACTGCTGCTGTTTCTATGGAAATAGGATCATCCTTCAGTCACAGGAAGACGAGAGCTCAACCTCCCCTTGGCCCCCAGCTCTGCCACTCAAATCACATTTTCTTCTCCAAAGACCTGCATTTTCTTTCTGCAAAGACCTGCAGGATGGGTGACCTCTCAGGAATTTCCTTGAAAAGTTAGTTGCAGGGGTGGGCACAGAGACTGCCTTCCTCTTCCGTTGGCATTTTGTGACAGTGGGGCTATTGTGCTGATACTAGCCTGTGTTTTCTTGAAAATTAAGAAACTGGCTGTGCTATTTTTCCCCTTTTCATGTTAACCTGTGCTTATTATAACAAGGCAGGTTCTCCCTGTCTGCACCCAGACTCTTTCTTGCAAGTTCTAAGAGGCAGAGAGCCTCAAGTGGATGACAAACCTTTGCCCTTGTCTGGGTTGTGGATTCCGGCTGACTGGCCAGTGTTGGCACACACTGAAGCCAGGCTCCTGCACACTCTCTCCATAGATTTGCTTCTTGGAGCCAGCAGTGGCACAGGGGCCCAGACAGCCTTGCTATAGGTGGTTGGGGGTTTCTTTTCTCTTGGAGCTTTTCTGCCCCCAATAGAAAGATGTGTTTCTACAGTTGATGCTGTTCTGAGAAACAGGATAAAAAAAATCTGCTCTCCCTCAGTATTTAGTGATTCCTTGGATTTTTTTTCCCTTTGTATGAAGCATAAGTCAAAAGCATTCATAAAAGTAAATAGTGAATAGAAATACTCACTGGGAATAGTATATGCCAACACAGGATACACGCATTAATTTATGGGCTAGAGGACCTTAGAGTTCAGGAAGCAGAAAATAGATCACTCAACTCCCAGGAGAAGGTGGTCTCTTGTTACAGACCAAGCAACCTCCTCACAGTAGGTTGGCAGTTGTAGTGGTAAATGAAGCTGGTTTTGTGAATTCAGTTGCTAGTTGATATGTAAAGATTTTTGGAATTTTGTGCAGTTGAGTTTAATAAATGGAGATCCTAAATATTTTAATAGACTGCTTTTTAGTACCTTCATGTGATATTATAAACAGGTAAATCTACTGAATGTATCATGGATGGAGCTGAAGAGGGCAGGGGGTGAACATCCTCTGGCCACTGTGAGAGGATGACACAGATGTAATTTAAAGGGACATGAGGCCAATCCTGGTAGGATTTCTTCCCATTACCCATGTAGCGCCCTCTTTTGTCCCTCCTTTAAAGAGTTCAAGTTCAAGTGCACTTACAGCTCTGATGCGCTTGAGGCACTTCTTCAGCCACATGCGGATGGTCTGCTTGGCCACCTCTTCCTCTATGGTGTACTCCAGCTGCTCCCGTGCCAGGAGCTCCTCCAACTGCAAACTTTTCCGGATATCAACGGACCGGTATGAAAGCATGCTAGGGGGTACAAAAGCAAGCACAGCTCCCAGTTACCTGAGATGTAGATTTGCAGGTGTTTCAAAATTTGGAGAGGAGACAACACTCAACCCAGTGGCTGTAGTGTTTGGGAACTAAGAGCTAAGTGACAATGGTTTGGTTATGTCACCTCTGGGTCTCCATTTCCTAGCCTGTAAAATGGGCGTATTCATGGTACCTACCTTAAGAAACAATTCACATGTGTGAGGCACTTAAATTAGTAAGTGCCATCTAAGTGTTTGAACAAAAACAGACCAAGGCTAGGCCATGATGCACAGTGCCAGCTGCCGCAGTATAGACTCTGGAACTTCCTCTGCAGAGGGAAGATAGCTCCCACGCTCAGCTCTGTATCACACATGCCTCTACCCGATTCCTGTTTCTCCTCTCTGACCCCGTGCCTTCCTTATGAATTCTAAAGGCTACAAAGCCAGACTTGAAGATTCATTGGTATGTCAGGCCCAAACAGTGTTGAAATGAAGCTAACACTGCTGATGTGTTCTGGAGCAAGACATTAAGGCCACTCACAGGGCCAATGGGTCCACAGTCAAAGGGGCAACAGAAACCAACTGGCAGCTTGGGGAGCCCTGGCGTAGTCTCAGGGTCCCAGGCTCTCACTCACTCAGCCCCCTGCCTGACCTCTGCTGGAACTCGGGAACACCACTAGAGCTCAAATCCTAGCTTGCAGGAGTGCTGGGGACTTGGCCTTCTCTCCTGTGCTATATCTCTTCCCACCATGGAGGAAAACAATGCATTTGCTCTTCCTTTCCTCTGTGATACATTGGGAATCTGTTTAACTGTTTTTATCCTATGCTGGGCCACAGGACTCCATGACTTTGCCTAGGTCCATCTTTATGACATGCACCCCTATGCTCCAAAGAGACTGATCATTGATTACTGGTGATAACACCACTTCTGTGTGCCTCATGTCCAACCTGAAAAAAAACAGGTGTCACCAGGAGAAAAGACATTCAGAGAGAAGTGACATCCTTTGTTAGTCAGATTTTCTATCCCCTCCTATTCTGGTTTTTAGCTTGTTCCTGGAAGGTGTGACTAATGGGAGGGAAAACTGGTAACTTGAGAGAACTTTTCCCAGGTTCTTTTTATTTTGATGTTACGTATTTCAACCTCAAGCCACAGTGTATTTCTGTACACTTGAGTGTTCCTGAAATTTGTGACAAAATAGCCAATACTTAACTTGTCAGGTATTCGTAAGTTGATTAAAATAACTGCTTCTAGTCGAGGACCCTTAACGGCCTGAGCCATTTCTTAGAAGACTTTTGAATGTATAAAATGTCATACCCGTTATAATAAAGGAAACCCGTTGATATGAACTACGGTTCTCAAATTATTTTCCTTGAAAAGGTGATGATAGAGTAACCTAAGTACTTCCTCATTATTCCATTAGTAACCTCTAGCTAAAGCTAAATGACTGCTGTAACTCCGGAGTACTGGTGAGCCTAAGTGATATTTTTGCACAGCAGCTGGGGCAGTCCAGAATGTGATCTGCAAATGCCTGTGATTTCTCCTGGTGCAAAGTCGCAGGCACTGTTAATGCCACTGTGGTTGGTGGCCCACGTTCCATACGGAAGAAAACGCTGCATTTTCGGAGAGCCTTTTGGGAAAAGGAAGATGCAGTTCCCTCTGCATTTCATCCAGGGGCTCCTGTTGAAGAAGCTCCAATGGTTTGAATGCTTTTCCTCCAAAAAAGGTATGTTGGAGTCCTGGCCCCCGGCACCCTGGAAAGGGACCCCAAGAGTTGTTGTAGTGTAATTAGTCAAGATGAGATCGCCCAGACTAGAGGAGTGAGGAGGACTGGTGTCCTTACAAAAGGAGGGATTTGAGCGTGAGTGTGTGCACCAACACACATACCCACAGATACACACGGGAAGGATGGCCTGTGACGATGAGGGCAGAGATCGGGAAGGCACGTCCACAAGCCAAACACTGGTGGCAACCACAAACTCAGGAGTGGCCTGGATTAGATTCTGCCTCCAGCCTCTCAGAAGGAGCCGGCGCCCCTCCTTCTCCCACCCTGATCTCAGACTCCCTGTTAAGTGGGAGGCAGTGCATTCCTGTTTGCCAGGCCCCTGTGTCTGTGGGACACTGGGACAGTGGCCCTGGCCAACTGATATGCATGCCTCTCCCAGAAAGGAATGGCACAGCCTCCGTCTGACCCTGTGTTCTGTCTGCATGCTCAGGAAATATTAGGAAAATGTGTTTGAGCCAGCAGGGGGCCCAAGCGCCCCAGAGCAAGCCAGGTGCATTCTTATCAGAGCCGACCGTGTGAGAGGGTTTTAATCCCAGTTTTGCCCAGGACCCTTAGCCATCACATAGCTCTTCATGTTATTGCTCCCACCAGGAAGTGGTGGCTGTGCCCCCAGACCCTCCTGCTGCACCCACTCGGATGTCAGTCCTCCGTTGCCCACCCCTCTCAGAAGGCATCCCTACAGGACGGTGAGAAAGGCCGCTTGTGCTTTGTAAGGGCGGTGCACCTGGCATTTTTGGAGAACAGCCTTGCTCTCTGTATTTCCCAGGCTTCCTACCTCAGGACGTCGTGGAAGGTGACGTCACCGCCATTGTGCAGCCGCTCCATCTCATAGCACATGTGCTTAAACAAGAGCTTGTCCTTGTCCAGGTCCACCTCCAGCCTCCCGCGCAGCAGCCGCAGCAGGAACTTCACCCGGAATGTGGGGATCACCCCCTGCGGGCAGAGCAAGCCGTCAGAGGCCGCAGGGACACGCTGGGGCTGCCCTTCTCACAGCCAACCAAGCCAAAGCACACTGCCCCGGAGGCTGGGACACAGATGTGTGCCAAGACTGCATGTGATGAAAAGCTAAGCAGTGCGCTTCTGCTCCCATGGGATCTCACAAGAGTGCTGTGTTTGGAGCCAAGGAGGGTGGTAAGCTCCCCCGGGCTTCCCTAGAACCAACGGGTAAGGCTCATGCAGCTCGGCCCATTGACTCAGCCCCCCACTCAATCACCCATTCACATGCTAGCACAGTTCTCCTCTTCACCAAATGCTATATATGCTTCTTAGTAGCTGTTGTTTTTTTTTTTTTTTAAGATTTTTTTATTTATTTATTTGACAGGTAGAGTTATAGACAGTGAGAGGGAGAGACAGAGAGAAAAGTCTTCCTTCCGTTGGTTCACCCCTAAATGGCCGCTATGGCCAGAGCTAGGCCAATCCAAAGCCAGGAGCCAGGCAATTCTTCCTGGTCTCCCACACAGGTGCAGGGCCCAAGCACTTGGGCCATCCTCCACTGCCTTCCCGGGCCACAGCAGAGAGCTGGTCTGGAAGAGAAGCAACCGGGACTAGAACCCGGAGCCCATATGGGATTCCGGCACCACAGGCAGAGGATTAGCCAAGTGAGCCACGGCGCCGGCCCTCTTAGTATCTGTTACAAGATGCTCTTCCATGGGAGGCTAGCGGCTCTCTAGTTCTTCCCCAGGATTAGAACAAGTATAGACAAGAGAACTGGGCTCCCAGCTCTTCCCTCTTCCTGGACCGGAACAGTTCCAGACCCTGAGGAATCTCAAAGGCGTCACCACCTACCCTGCCAGCCCTGGCTGTCTTTGGATAACACCGGTGACCGTGACTTCTTGTCGGTTGCTAACCTCTCAGTGTGAATGGTGATAAGGGCTTCCCTGTGTGTATTGCATGGAAGCAGGCTCCCAAAGGCAACAGCCATGGAAGCTCAGGTGTATCCAGAGGAGATGAAAGAGCTAGACCAGGTACTCTTCCTACAGGTCATTATCTTGGGGGAGAAATCCTGAAAGGATGGATCTTCAGTGAGGGGGCATCAAGGAGGAAGAGCAAAGTGGGGTAGAGAGGGAAGGCCCTGCTCAAGGCCAGGACCCCTGGGCTGCAACACCTTCACTGGCTCCTTGGTCTCTGCACCCTCCACTGGCTCCTCCTGGCACTATTTATGGACCTTCCCTCAGACCCTCCATGGCTGAATTCTTGTTTGTTAGATGTTAGGTCAATTATCTCCTCCCCATACTCCTTCAACACCATCCCCACTAAAGAAGTCTCTATGACCCCAACCACACTCTGTCATTTTACCTTCTATAAAATACTTATAGCTTATTTTTTAAAATAAAATTTGTTAGAGAAGGAAACACACAGAGAAATCTCGTATCTGCTGGTTCACTCTCCAAATGCCCACAATGGCTGGAGCTGGGCCAGGCTGAAACTGTGAACTCAGTCCAGATCTCCTACGTGGGTGGCAGGGACCCAACTACTTCAGCCATAACGTACTGCCTTCTAGGGTGTGCATTAGCAGGAAGCTGAAATCAGTGGAGCCAGGACTTAAACCCAGATACTCTATAGAGGATGTGCATGTCCCAAATGGTGTCTTAACAAACTTCTTGGAATAGGTAAGTAGTAAGAAGTATTTAGGATTTCATATTTTTCCCCCAGGTTTTAGAATATTTGCATATACATAATGATATGTCTTGGGGATGGGAACTGAGCCTAAACAAAAATTATTTACCGCCTATACATAGCCTGAAGGTGGTCTGATCACTCTTTTTAGTGCACCTGGTTTTGACTGAGACTTGTCACATCAGGTGCAGAATTCCCCACTCATCACATTGGTGCTCAAACAGTTTCAGATTTGGAAACATTTCAGATTTCAAATCTTTGGATTAGTGATGCTCAAACTGTGCTATTACTATGGCTAATCCTTGTAGGACATAAGCTGTGTGACTCCCAGGGCCTTGCTGTCTTGTTCTCTATCTTCAGTGTCTAGAATGTGCCCGAGTGTTTGTTATGACAAAGAAGGAAGAAAAGTGAAAGGAGTGGGATGATGATGAGGAAGAAGAAGAAACTGCTGCTGCTTTGGCTAACGCTAGGAAACTCAGGTAAGCTTCAGGGTCAAAACCTTCAAGTAATAACTCAGAAATGGATCAAAATACCCTTTGAGATAACCCTAAACAATGTGTTTGTAGCTTTAATCAGGAGTGCTGCTCGAAGTTGTGATCATGAGCCTGGTTATCTGCTGTCCCTTTGCTAGTTTCAGTCTCCCCCCTTTTCTCGCCCTGAGCCTAAGGTGGATTCCTTCTGAGCTGCTTTGACTTCCGGTCCCTGATGACCTCATGCAAGTTGGAAGAAGAGGTTGTTCATGGCTGGAAAGGGTAAGAGGAAGAACTCCTCTGTCCTTTCTCCTCCTCACATATTCTGCAGAATTGTCAACAACAGCTTTTTGAAGTTCACCAGTGGTCATTCAATGTAAGTCCACTGCCAGCCACAAAGCCGTGTAAATTTTGAGCTACGTCAACAGATCTCTTGGGGTGCAGCATGAAACAAGTCGTTCTCCTACCTCTCTTTTATCATCCACCATATTCCATATGATTTGGAAGTGGCGAAGATCGTTGTAACTTAAGAGCTGGTCTTCCTCGGTGGAGTAAAACAAGGAGAAATTCTCTACAATTATGGCTGAAAAAAAATTCAGAAGTCGGACAATTATGCTAAGCTGTCACTTTTTTTAGGAAAAGTAAAAACACCTATTATACATAATGGATTTTATCATCTACATTATAAGACCAAATTTTTAAAGTGCTTTTACTACGGCTTCCAAGTTGGCATGTTTTATACTTGGACTCAGCTATTCATCCAGCTTCTGCCTTTACAAAACATGCGGGTCATGAACACAAACACACTCTGTGTAGGTAATACTGATGCCAGCTGGCTTTAACTCTGGGTGGAGAGTTCCAGGGCAGTTTTTAAAGGTCAGATCGAATTGTGGGTGGCCATACAGCTGGTGAACAACATGTATCCTTCAAAAACACAAATGCAATATTTCAAGGCTGACAGTAGCCCTGTCTCATATGTGTTCAGCTCAATCCATGGGAAGGGCTCTTTGGAAATTAATAATTATGATAAAGAGTACGATTCTTAAAATTGCAATCAACTGTCATTTACATGCCTCTCAAAGGTCTTTCCAGCTTCTAGATTGGAAGGCAACCGTTTATAATTCATGCTGTGAGATACCCACCCCAAGCAATCCAAGATAATTATTTGAAAATTGTACATAATTATCTAAGTACCTGAATTTAAAGAGATGAAAACATATTCAATGAATATCACCTACCTACGAGCAGATTTAACATGATGTAGGCAATGATGACATAAAAGGAACAGAAATACATAAGTGCTCCAGCGTAATTCCCACAGTCTGTCGCCCAGTATGTAAATTCATCCGGAGTGCAGAAAGGAGGCTGCACCTTTGGGGTGTTGGGGTTTGGGGAGAGGGAGGTGATGATGAGCATAGAGAATAATTTCTGTAGTTAGTGAACATATCCCTAACCATATAGAATAAACTTCAAAGTAACTTTTCCAAAGCTGCATACATTGGGAACATCAGCTAGAGCAAAAATCAAAAGGAATATTTCATTTATGCTGTGCTTTTCGCCTTGTAGAATGCCAACTTCACTGCCAGCTTTAGAGGCGCAAAGAAAACTGTTTTCCTCCATCAGATTCTCTTTCTGCCACCCCCACTTGCCCCAAGGGATAAGTAACCACTTAGAATGCAAACTACAGAGGGTCAACATAAACACACTTGTATTCTTAGAACTGTGTTTTCGAACTGCAATGAATCTGTTCTTTTTGTATCAATATCGCATTAACATGAAAATAATAAGTGAAAAAAGTGAGCCCTCAAAAAATTAACTTTTCTCTGACTTAAGTAATGGGTTAAGATTTAGGAAGATGGATTCAACAGCAAATCCACATTGAATCTGTATAAGGAGTAATCTCAGTTCCTGGAGCCTGTGAAGGGATGTTATGGAACAAAACTCAGGTTTTTTTGTGTGTGTGTTTAAGATAAACAGAGGGAGAGAAACAGAAAGAGAAGGATCTTCCATCCACTGGTTTACTCCTCAAATGGCCACAGTGGCCAGGGTTGGGCCAGGCCAAAGTCAGGAAGCCCCAGCCCTACCATTCTTCAGGGGCCCAATAAAATACCAACGTTGTGGTGCAGCAGGTTAATCTATCGCCTGCAACACCAGCATCCCATATGAACACCTGCTTGAGTCCTGGCTGCTCCACTTCCGATCCAGCTCCCTGCTAGTGCACATGGGAAAGCATCGGAAGACGGCCTAAGTGCTTGGACCCTGCCACTCACATAGGAGACAGGGATGGAGTTCCTGACTCCTGGCTTTGACCTGGCCCGACCTCGGCCATCATGGCCATTTGGGAAGTGAACCAGCGGATGGAGTAGTATTAGGTATGTATTTTCTTTGGGAATGTATTTAATTCTGCCTTAAGTTATACTTAATTTTTTAATTCTGGCCACATTTATTTGTGTTCTCTAGTTCCTACCATGTGCTAGGCAGATGCCAAGTACTGGAGACAGAGTGGTGAGAAAGACATGGGCCTGTCCTCCCACCCCCATACTGCTGATAGTCTGGAGTTGGGCAGTCTAACATGATGGCCACATGTCCCATGTGGTGATTGAAATTTAATTAACATTAAATAAATTAAACAAAATCTGAAGGGCAGTTCCTCCATTGTACTAGTCATATTTCAAATGTTCAACGACCACATGTGGCTGGTGGCTCCTGAATTGGACAGTACCAGTTTCCATCATTGCAGATATTTCTATAGGAGAGCATTCAAGGGAGATGGCATGGACCAATTCAAGCTAGTAATGCACTACAGTTGTAAGTTATGCCACAAAGGAGAAATGCAGAGATCTGCAAGAACAAGGAACTGGCAGTCTCAACTTGGGAGAAAATAACAGATAGAACTGATGCTTAAACCGAGATCAGAAGGCTGATGGGGATTAGCAAAAGAAGAGCAGCTCAGAGGCCTTGCCAACCCTCGGATTGCTGAGGACCCAGCAGCCAGCACACGCCCAGGAGAAACCAGGGGCTCAGTGAACATCTGTTGAAGACTAAATCAAAGACGTGGGGGGTCCCCTGTTTTCCAAAATGACAAAAGTGCATTGGGGGGAAGACTCTGTGTTTGTCGAATGGAACCACAGTAGCTCAAGTTGGGGTAATGGGATACTTTGCCCTGAAGAGTTATACATTGTAATGCAATTTTAGGAACTAAAAGATCAGGAAATATACTTTGCATACACAATCTGGACGCTAACAAGGGTGGTGCTGCCAATACTGCATTGCCCGAGAGTTCTGTGGAGGCATCGTTAGTGATGGGGAGATACTTACCATACAGTCATGCATAATCTTGTTCCAGTCTTCACCTGTGACAATTCGGAACAGAACGGTGATAGCTTTGCCAGCTGAGGAAAAATTTGCATGCCTAATTTAAGGGAAAAAATGAATAGGATATGAATAATGAACAGTACGGTTTGTCATGTAGCACTATCGTTGGTCACCGTCAAAACCGACGGGTTTCGCAGCCATTTTAGTTGCTAAGTGACTACTTCCAAAGGTTTTTCCCTCTTATTTGTCATTGATATTGGCCTGCAAGGATCGCTGATGAAACAGGCCAACTCTCACAAGGCAGCTTATTGCCACGAAGCTTGATTGAATGAGTACTCAATTTGGTAGTTGAAAATGATTCTTTTTTTTTTTTTTTTTTTACAGGCAGAGTGGATATTGAAAGAGAGAGAGAGACAGAGAGAAAGGTCTTCCTTTTTGCCGTTGGCTCACCCTCCAATGGCCACTGTGGCCTGCGCATCTCGCTGATCCGAAGCCAGAAGCCAGGTGCTTCTCCTGGTCTCCCATGCGGGTGCAAGGCCCAAGCACTTGGGCCATCCTCCACTGCCTTCCCGGGCCATAGCAGAGAGCTGGCCTGGAAGAGGGGCAACTGGGATAGAATCCGGCGCCCCAACCGGGACTAGAATCCGGTATGCCGGCGCCGCAAGGTGGAGGATTAGCCTGTTAAGCCACGGCGCTGGCCAAAAAATGATTCTTTCCTTTGCTTCTGTTGTGTTATAAAAGGTAGAGCATCAATGTGTGACATGACAAGTAAGTACTTCGGATACATTCATAGATACTTGGCTATGTCAGGATTTTTGACAAATAAAAACAAAACTATAAGATGCTTCTTTTAAATAAAGGATCATCATTGGAAAATGCCTGTCATATAGCTACCATTTTGGAGGTTCCAATTCCTCATATTTTATTAAAAAAAAAAACCAATGCAATCTCAAAACTGTTTCACCTAAGAAATGACATACAATTTCTGGTGATATGCAGATAGAAAATATGCTAGAATTAGGAGGAGTTTTATGCCTGAATGTCACGAGAATTATAGATTTTTTGTGTTTTATTTCTAAATTTTCTAAGGATTCAAAAGTAAATAGGCATCCCTTTTTCAATTGGAGAAAAGCCATTTACATTTTGGTTATTTAAATTCCAAGCCAGTTGGTTTTCTCAGTCTTTAAAAGACAGCACTTTAAGTTTTAATGATTTTACTCGGAATGAGTAACCTGTGATAAATGAATGAGAGCCAAGTATGCACTCACCTGTTAATGTTCTCTCCGTACTTCACAGTCCCAAATAAAACGACTCCTGCAAAAGCGTAGCACAGCAGCAGGAGGAACATGCCCACTATGATGAAGAAGCTCTTGTACATGCTGACCACCACGGTCAGGAGGAGCATCTTCAGTGTCACCTGGGGACAGGGCCATGGGGACAGAAGATCCAATGCATTACTCCATGAAGACCCGGGCAGTATATAACATGGAAATGGTTGCCTACACAGTGACTCTCAAGTATGGCATTTAAAAGTTGGTTCTCACTAGGTATGAAATCTCAGTATTATTCCAGAACCACCAGCATTGGGAAATTCCATTCGTACCTCAAACTGTTCAATCTCTTCAGCCAAATTAATAAAAAGATACCCTATTTGGCTTCTGTCTGGTCTTCTCCTGCTCCCCAACTTCTGTAATAAGGGCTACAAATTTGTTACCTAGAATGAGTGGGTTCAAGTTTCTATAACACACAGATTTTCACAAAGACAAAACTAAACAGTGTAATACTAAATAATAAATATTAAATATATTGATTTTTATGGCTACATAGAAGGCATATGGGAAATAATGTTAGTAATGACAAAGGAAACTTTTTAAAACAAAAAAAAATGTAGGTGGAAGAGATACATGAACATATACTAACAAAGAAGGAAATATAGAATTATGAAACCGCACTGTGCATTAAGGATATTTTGGTGGTAACATTACTTCTAAAAATAAAGATAACAAAAGTAAACATACACTAGATTTTTTTTTTTTTTTGCTTTCATGGCTGTATGCTTTCTTTTATGGGCAGTTGAGTTCACTTAGCAAATATGAAGAATAAATAACATAAATGGCAGGAAACAAATCAGATGATGGTTCCTGCTGCATTTTGATATTTAATATTTGTTAATCCTGACTTATGATGTCTAGTAAGTTGCTGAACACAGCCCTGAACACCCAGAGGTCTGCTCTTCAGTGTGTGTGTAGCCTTGGATGAGATTCTTCCCAGCATACTCACATGCTTTCCACAGATGGAGAAAAACCTAAATACAATCACGCAGGCGCCCATCATGTAGGTGTACGCATTCTGAAATACAAACAGAAGACAGCAGCTCGTCATTTGCACAAAAGATCTTGTTACAGTTCCATTTTTCATAAGTCTTCTGGGAAGCCTACTGAATAATTAGTTTAATAAAATGTGAAAATTCCTATAAATTTCTTTCAATCTAAAAAAAGGTGCTGAAAAGGTCACTGCCAAAACTCATGAATATTAGATGTAAAATTCAAATCTCAAATGAAACTTAAGGTTCTGTTTTGCTCAGCTGAAGTCCACATTTTGAAATTTATTTTACATAAAATGGTGATCTGCTCCTTGGAGGACAATGGCATGAAAAAAGAACACAGGATAATAACGCAACAGCATAAAGCTGAGGGAGATGGGAGACAAAGGAATCCTGGCAGAGGAAGGGCTAGTGATGGAAAAGATGGCTGAGGTCTGGATCCTTCTCTCTGAATGTCCTGAGAACTCTGCACACCAGCCACATGTTCTCTAGGGCGCCCTTGGCCCAGCGGCACACCCAGCTCTTCCTGCAAGTGTCTGGCTAGCAGCAGCAAGAGATGATTCTGTGCTTTATGACTAAGAAAGCTTCATCAGGGAGACAAAGATCCCACCGGCTCTCCCTGCAGTAACAGCTCTGACATTCAGCTGGTGCCAAGGTGAGAATGTTCTATCTAGAGGAGCTCGCCTCGCCAAATGACAACAGCCACAGATGGGCCCCTGGGAAGGGGGTCCAGCGAGATCCTTGGTGAGCTACAAGTAGAGAATGTGCGTACACAGCATCTTGGATGGGGAACAAGGACTGCACCTTCCTTCTCATTGGCCCACTGCAAAATGTGGTAGAGTGAGCATCTTTCCAGGAGATGCAGTTCTTAGAGCTGACCAAAAGCAGGCAGGCAGGCAGACAGGCAGGAAGTCTCCTCTACTACTCAGCTTGCACTGAGTAACTTTCAGAAACAAAGAACACTGGCCTTGTCTTCCACCTTAGCTCACGACCTTTGACCCACGTGTGCTGGAAGTAATGGCAGCCAACAGTTTCTAGGGTAATGACTCGAACTCTTTACCTGGACTATGAGGTCCTGAGAGGCCTGACACCTCACTACCTTTCTGAACCCTGTACTGTGCCACTCTCACTCCTACTTGACACACAATCTTGCCGCCTTCTATCTCCCGATGGACACCTGCCTGAAATGTTCTCCCCTCAGCCGACACAAGGAACCCAACCATTGCTCTCTCAGGGCTGCCTTCCAGGACTTCTCTGGTGAAGCCTCTGTCACCGTTTGTTGTCCCAGGAACTCTCCTGTCTCCCCCTACACTGTGACCATAGTTCTGATTGATTTGTGAATTTTTAGCCAGCATCCTAGGCTGCAAGGTTCAACAGAGCAGTGACGGCCTTGGCTTTTCTTGCTACGTTTGTCTCAATTCTAGCACAGTACCTGGCACATCTTTTGCAACACCATTAGTTGTTTGAGAAAATAAATTAGGGTGACTGAGAGCTTACCTATGCCCCAAGCAGCCTGTGGTACTGAAGGTGACCCTGGTTTAAGGAGAACACTCAATATGTTCCCAAGCAAAGCACCTGCGTACTAAAGCAAGCCCTTGATGATGAGCAAATGGGGTCAATGTATTATGGCCATTTCTCAGTATGCCTCTGCCATTAAAGAGATTTGATAGACAGGAACAGGGGAAAACTGACACTACTACTCTGGGTCAAAATCCAAAAGGCTAACAAAAATGAAAATTCAATAGTCCTGCATTATCCAGTTTTACTTTTTATGGTTTTGGTTACTATCAACTATGGTCTGAAAGTATTAAATGGAAAACTCCTTAAATAATTCATCAATTTATAAAGCTCTTATAATACATTTTAATTTTTTATTACTTTTTGCTGTTAACTCTGCCAGATTTATAAATGATGCTCTATCACAGGTGTGTTTGTAAGACAGTGTACAGAAGGTTCAGTACTTTCCATGGTTTCAAGTATCTGTGGAACATCTTGGAACTCATCTCACAGGAAAAAGGAACAGCTCTATTTTTAAACACAGGTAGTCCTTGATGTAGAAAGCAATAACGCATTCAGTAGACAATGGGCTGCCAGTATTGGATTTGATCTTTTCCAGGGCTCCCAATATGTATTCTGACCCTTTCTTGTGATACTGGGCAACAGCTGTGGACTGCAGCTCCTGGGCAGCCCAGCTGTGCTATCACGAGGGGAGAGCACACTGTTGCTAAGTTGTTCAGTAGGTTAACTGTGCTCAACACATTTTTGTAAAAGATTTATTTATTTATTTGAAAGGCAGAGAGGCATAGGAGGATCTATCTATATCTATCTATATACAATGATATATAGAGATATATACTGATTCATATATATATGAGAGAGTATCTTCCATCCACTGGTTCATTCCTCAGATGGCCTCAACAGCTGGAGCTGTACCAGTCTGAAGCCAGGAGCCAGGAGCTTTCTCCAGGTCTCCCATGTGGGTGCACGGGCCCAAGGACTTGGGCCATCTACTGCTGCTTTCCCAGGCCAGAGAGAGAGAGCTGAATCAGAAGTGGAGCAGCCAGGACTTGAACCAGCACCCATATGGGATGCTGGTACTGCAGGCAGCAGCTTTACCTGCTACACCATAGTGCCAGACCCACCAATGCATTTTTGACCTAATGATATTTCCAAGTTAGGATGGGTGTATCAGGACATAATCCTGTTGTGAGTCAGGGCATCTGTAATGCCTGATATAATATAAGCTCTAATTTTTATAATTTGAGAAAGATTCCATATGTGATCTCACTTGATCACATATGACATAGGTGGATTATGAAGTTATATCCCCAGGTTAGAGCAGGAAACAAACGATTTCCAAAGAAAAACAACCCAGTGAAGGCTGGGAAATTGTGGAGCCATTCTAGGACTATATCATCCAGAGTTGCACTGCCCAATATTTGAATCACCAATCACCTGCGTTATTGTGTACTTGATATGCGGTCAATCAAAATGGAAATGTACAGTGAGTATAAAACATAGAGATGTCCTACTGAAAAGGATGCAACCCATCTCACTGATAAATATTAAATCTGCTTATGTGTTGGAATAATATATTGTATATGGTAGGTTTAAATGCATGATTAAATTAATGTCACTGTTTCTTTTTCTGATTTTTAAGGGATTTCTGGAAATTTTTAAATGACATCTTCGGCCACATTTTATTTCCATTGGGTAACACAGCTCTAGATTACAGTCAACAACACCCAGAGTTGTAAATTTCAAGACAGATTTCAGACTAAAGGGAGTGTGATGGCATTTTAGGCACAATGGTAAGAATCCAGAGTAGACAGGGGAATGATGTGCTTTAGAGAAACAGCAGCTAGCTGTGTAGTTAGAGAATAAGGCAGTGGGAGCCCCTGAGAATCTCATCATGGAATGCCCATGAGAATGCTGTAAAGGCGATGCTACACTTCAGCTCAGAGCACTGGGGCACCTGACACAACCCTCTCACCTGAATTCAGACAGTTCCTTTCATGTGTTTCAGTATTCCTCCCTCTCTCATTTTACTTCTTGGTAAAATGATGGGTTAACCCTGGAGATTTTTAACCCTCTCTTTCTGGCTTGCACACTATAGGGCTTGGAAGAGTGAGGTTTGCCTGTGTGAACAGCGTGTGCATGTGTGTGTGTGTAAGGCAGTCACCATCTAAGCTGGACTTCAGGGAGCTTCTTCTAACACCCATGAGAGCAGGCTGACACAGAGTACAGGACTGGAGGTGAGATGGAACCGAGTGGCACTGACATGATCAACTCAAAGTTTTGTTATGTGCTTACCAGGAGAGCAAAGTGAAGTACCACCCACACCACACCGAGGGAGGTCACCAGGAGATCATATCGGTTCCTCCTGCTTTGCCAGAAGCCAGCAGGTGACATTGCTATGATCTTCATTGTGACCTGGGCAAAAAATAATGAAGAGAATAGATAGGGAACAGATGAACAGATGTTCAGTACCTACTTAAACCTGCTAACCTGAGACGTATATTTTTACTTATTTATTTACTCCAATGGGGGTGAGAAAGAGACTGATCACTCCCATTTTCTTGTTCATTTTCTAAATGTTCACAAGAGCAAGGGTTAGGTCAGGAACAAAAAGAGGAGGTGGAAACTCAATCCAGGTCTCCTATGTGGGTGACAGGAACCAAACTACCTGAGCCATCACTGCTGCCTCCTAGGGTCTAAGCTGGAACTAAGAGCCAAGCTGAGTATGGAACCCAGATGTTGTGATATGGGATGCAGGCATCTTAACCTGTGTTTTAAGTGCTAGGCCAAATACTCTTCCGATGTGGTATTCTTAAAATATGTAGTCAACAAAAAGAAGAGGTTATTGCCAAGATATTTATATTTGATTTTAAAGCTAAGTAGGTCCCAAATCTATATTCTTCACATTCTTTTCTTCCCGTTTCATGACTAGTTTGAGTAACAGGACATTTTCCATCCTCCAGTAAAAGTCCATAGTTTTAGGGAAACATCAACCAGTATAGGGTGACATGAGAATCTGCTTGTGTTTGATTGAAGATCACCCTGAAAAGTGATGTTATATGGGCCACATAGGGAAACAAGCTTGGCTGGGCCCACTGGCTTTGCCACCACCTTGTAACATGAGTCCCCGAATGATGGTGGCTTGTGCAATCTGCTCTAAATATTTGAACTCCCAGGAGCAGGTAGGCCACCGATCATATATATATATATATATATATATATATATATATATATATATATATATATCAATTGACAGTAGCACTTTTGTAGCAAGAGAAATTGGACCGTAAAGTGAAATCTTTGATCCATTTAAGCAAAAGAACCACAAAGGACACATGCTAAGAGCACGCTACCCCTCACCTCCACCCCAAAATGGACCTCAGGCCTGAAAATAAGTGCCTCCAAAGGGAGACACGGGTTTACTTTGCCCCCAGAGTCACCGACGCATCCACTGTACCTCTAGAACAAAGATGAAGGTGAAAACAACGGACATCGTTGCCAAAGGGACAGTCACAGGGTCCTCGACATCCCACTGTAACAGAAACAGCACACACGTCTGCCAGCACCCAAGGCCACCCAACAGCCTCTCCCCCACCCTGCCCAGCTTCACAGGACCATGGGCCTTAGTTTTCATACTCAGGAACAGAGACTGCAAATGGATGCGGCAGCTTGCGACATTCTCAGATGTCCCAAGGAATGCAAAATGCACTCCCAGAGCCTCAGGTGAAATGAAGTACCTTGACCGAGAGCAACACCGACTGGGCCAAAACAAGTAATGCAATTGTCCTCTTGAAAAATGGATGCTGGGTTATGTCATACATTTTAGCTCTGAAGCCATCATTATCTGGAAAAGAAAGGTTTAGGCAAGGGCATCTTAGACATGGGTCACATTTACTTTCTTGTCTTTCATTTTCTTTAATGCTCATCTTAAAACCCATTACATCTTTTCCCCCACAGTTCAATCTATTGTGAAGTGTTTTGTAGGAAAGACTGGCTCTGAATATTTAAAACGACAGTGCGTGACACCAGCCACATTGCAGGGAGAAGTGCTTCGTTCAATTTCTGTCAGCCTAATACATTTCACTCATATTTTTTAAAAGGCAAGCACAAATACATTTTATTTAAGAATTCATTTTTTCATTAAGGCTTATTCTAAGAGCACTGAAGCACAGCCTTTGGGTGGTTGATTTTAATAGCCTGGTAGAGAGCTCTGTAGTTTGGAGCCTGTTTCTGTATTAACTTATGCACAGCCTCCCAGTGGCCTCACAATTATTATTTTAATTTAAATCTGAGACTCCTGGGGAATCATGAACACTAGTGCCCAACATGAATAAAATCAGAGCATCTTTGATACCCGGGCGAGGTGGGAGATGAAGGGGCTGAGCGATCTTCAGTCTGCTCTTGAGGTCTTCCCATCGTCTCTGATCCACGGTCAGCAAAGCCGTCCCCTGGACAAACAAAGGACAGCAGGCAAAGGAAAAGGAAGAGAACATAGCAGACAGGGTGGTGATACAAACAGGACCAATGTGGGAGCTTACAAGAAAGATATTCTTCAAATACCAAGAATGTTACAGAAACACAGTCAGAATTCGCAAAGCCCATCTTAAGAGAGTTCCCCAAAATGATGACTGTGTTTCAGAAATCGTTAAGCAGCCTCCAGTCTGTATCTTGGAAGATGTGTGACACTCTATAGTATTACCCTTTGAAAAGGGGAGTTCAACTAACAGTGCTTTTGTTTCCCATCACAGAAGCAAAATTATCGCTTGTTGATAAGTATTTTGTACATTCTCATATGTACAATCACAAAACTGATTTTAATAGAACCGAAGTCATAGGATTTACCTCTTTAGGATAGCTGGGTAAAAATGGGATGGGAATATTCTGTTGGACACAACAGATTACATAATTAAAATGCACATAAATCATGTTGTATTGTATTATACTGTATTATATTTTATTATAAATGCAGATGTACAACTCAAGAAACTGGAAAACAAATCTTACCCTCATGCCCACACTCCCCTTCCTTTCCCTAGGCTCACAACTGTTCTGAGGGGGTGTATCTCCTTACTAGGTTTCCAGTCTTTGTACTTAGGTATGGACAAATACATCAGAATGCATTTGCTTTGAATTTGTATAATTTATATAAGTGGCATCCAGCATGTGTTTATCAATGCTGTTCATGTTTATCTTCATTGAATGGTGTTTTCCACAGACCTAGATGACCGGATCTAATCTGTTAATTGCTCACGTTTTAGTCCACTGTACAAACGTATTGGAAGCCACTCATTTTAGATTTATGGACTATACAACATGCAGCTATTGACTGTCTTTCTGTAAACATCAATGAGAGTATCTCTATTGTAAAGCTCTAGGGGAAGGACTGCTAGGCTTTGAGAGACTTTACATTTACCAGATATTGCCATGTTGCTATCCTCAAAGAAAAGCAACCAAAACAATTTCTCCCTAGCAATATACAAGCAATCCCATTTCCTTATATTCTGACAATATCACACTTTTAATTTATCCTTTAAGGTGGATATGAAATGTTTCCAAGTGAGTTTTAATATTAAAGAGATGAAGCTTTTTTATTGAGTGGATAAATGGTGATTCTAGTCTTTCTACATGAATTGCCTATTCATATTCTTTGCTCATTTTTGTATTTTGATATTTATTCTAATGTTCTATAGAAATTATTTAGAATTGTCAGTTATGTGACTTGTAAATATAGTATTTTCTCTTAGTTATATTTTTATTTTGTTTAGAGTGATTTTTTTCATTTAGAAATTAATTTTTACAGTTTTTCCTTTATAGATCTTACTTAGTGGATAATATCAACATATACAGAACTATTCCAGGGTAAAAAAACAAATGCTTACATAATCTTAGAATGTTTTAAATTTTGCTTATCATATCTAGGTTTGAGTTCTCTGCATTCAATTTTGAGCATGCTGGTGGCAGAGGTTTGGGGGTTCAGTTTAGCTTTCTATGTCCCAAGAATGAGTGCTCCTGACATCTTTTACTCTTGGTCTCGTCTCCACTGACTTGGGTCTACTTATGTTTTGTACATAGGCAATCCCTCCTGGGGCTGTCTAGGATATGTCTAATTTTCTATCGTCCCTATACTGATGCTATTTTAATTACTATAGCTTGTTTTATTTCCTTTTCCACATTTGTGTTCTTACCCTATCTTATTGGAAGTTTGTCAATTTGATTTTCTTTTTTTTTATTTTATTTATTTATTTTTTTAATATTTTATATTTTTTTATTTTTGACAGGCAGAGTGGACAGTGAGAGAGGGACAGAGAGAAAGGTCTTCCTTTTTGCCGTTGGTTCACCCTCCAATGGCCACCACGGTAGCACGCTGCGGCCGGCGCACCGCGCTGATCCGATGGCAGGAGCCAGGTGCTTCTCCTGGTCTCCCATGGGGTGCAGGGCCCAAGCACTTGGGCCATCCTCCACTGCACTCCCTGGCCACAGCAGAGAGCTGGCCTGGAAGAGGGGCAACCGGGACAGGATCGGTGCCCCGACCGGGACTAGAACCCGGTGTGCCGGCGCCGCTAGGCGGAGGATTAGCCTAGTGAGCCGCGGCGCCGGCCCAATTTGATTTTCTTAAAGGACAGTTACAGCTTTTGTTACTTTTGAACATTATAGAATGTTCTTCATTGTCTGTACCATTAATTTTCCTCCTAATCTTTGTGACTTTCTTCTATCTCCTCCTTTCTTCAATTTTATTTTGCTATCCTTAGTATACCATATTGAGATAGTTCACATATTAACATTTAACCTTGGATTTTTCTCTAATGTATACACTTAAAGTGATAAATTTCTCTCTAGCTACTGATGTATCTATACCTTGAGAATTTTTTATAAGTGATATTTTAAAGATTTACCTCTAAATGTTTTATGGTTTTCTATTAAGAATTCTTCTTTAAGTTGCAAATAAGTTGGAATTATCTTTTTTTTAAAATTTTTATTTGAAAGACAGTTACAGAGAGAAGTAGAGCCAGAGTGAGAGCGAGAGCTAAAGCGAGAGGTATTCCATTTGCTGGTTTTACTCCACAAACAGCTGCAATGGCTAGAGCTGAACTGATCCTAAGCCAAAAGCCAGGAGCTTCTTCTGGGTCTTCCATGCAGGTGCAGGGGCCCAAGGACTTGGACCACCTTCTACTGCTATCCCAGGCCATAGCAAAGAGCTGGATCAGAAGTGGAGTAGCCGGGACTCGAACTGGTGCCCATAAGGGATGCAGGTGCTTCAGGCCAGGGGTTTAACCTGCTGTGCCACATTGCCAGCCTCGGAATGTTGTCTTAATATTCCCAAGTTATGAGGTATTTGGGTATCTTTTATGATAATAAGAGAATATACTCTGTACATTATCAATTCTTGGGTAACTATTGTTTTATTGCCTTTTGGAAAATATGTTTTATATATGAAAATAATACATATTTCTAAATTGTGCAGATCAGGGTTCTTTTTATGTTCATTAGATCTCATTTTTATTGCTTCAAGTGTATTGATGTGAAATTAGGTGTATTACTCAAACATAAGGTCTCACTGTAGGGAAATCAGAAAAGAAAAACCAAATTACTGATATTCATTTGGAGCTTTGTGAAAAGGCTTCCATTTCTGAGGAAGACCTATTTTTGGACAACTCTGAATCCTAAAAGCGTTATCCCCACAGTTTTCTTTACTCTGCATCTGTATCCCTATTCCTCCATATTGAGAACTCAATTTTTTATCCTTGGGTATGGCCACTAGGACAGGTACTCTCCGAGGGCACACATCTCTGTGTGTTTAGTGTGTAGTTTAGCCTGTATGTCCTTAATGCAAGGACCAGTGTCTCCCACCTGGTAGGTGCTCAGTCAGCCTGTTGAATGATTGAATAACAAATAAATGCTCTTATCTAGCAACTCACTTTAAAAAACTCACAGAAACAAAATCTTCTATAAAAGATTCACACAATTTAGAATTTCTACATCCAACAAACTAATTGAGTCCTTGATGTCTGCTGGGAGGACTTCTTCTCATTTCCCCCTTTCTCCCAGCTCCTGTTTAGCTGACCGGCCATGCAATGCAAACAGTCTCTCACTTCCTGCCTCCTTCAGAACAAGCAGTGATGGAAGTGGACCTCCCTGACGCTCTGCGGACCTACTCTAAGTTCACTGTGCCTCTTCCAGTTACTGCCCACTTCATGTTGTTGCATTATGTTGCTGGGCTGTAGGCAACCACAGGACCCCAGTCTCCTGACATGTGCACCTGCCCAGAGCGCCTCGGATGGGTTCTACGCAAGCGGTGCCCAACACTCCTGTTAATTGGCTGATTCACTTCTGCTCTCATTCTGGAATTCCCAGTGTCTACTCCATGTGGCAAGGCTCAAAGGCATGTAGACCCATATTCCTCTTTTTGCTTGGTATTAGACTGAACACACTGTGGGACTCAAAAACAAACAAACAAACAAAAAACCCTCATTGTATAAGTGTGTTAGGAAGTAAAATAGAGGGGCTGGGTGACACCATCACTACTGTTCTGTATTTCTGTGGGCACGGGTGCTGTTGGTGCCCAAGGGGGGTTTTTGTGAACTGCACCCTTAGGAAGCATGAATGAAATGACATACTCATTAGGCACACATCAAAGGTGGCCATTGATTACTGAGTAAGTGGCACCACACACGCAGAGTCCCATGTGTGGCCACACAAACCAAAGGGCTCTGGTGTATGCATGGGAATCAGGCCTTGCCATGAATGACGTGAAACAGCACAGAGCTTTGCGGGCAAATCTAGCTTTAATTTAGTGCAGAGTGACAGTCGACTCTTTCTATGCTCGCCTTGGGGAAACCACAGACCCTGCGTACTATGCACTGATTCTGAATTCTGACGCCAGTTTTTACTCCTTAAAAGGTTGGCACTGTGGCATGCTAGGCTAGGCTTATGCCTGTGGTGCTGGCATCCCATATGAGCGCCGGTTTGAATCTCAGGTGCTACACTTCTGATGCAGCTCTCTGCTTATAGACTGGGAAAGCAGTGGAAGATAGCCCAGGTGCTTGGGCCCCTGTGCCCACGTGGGAGACCTGGAGGAATCTCCTGGCTCCTGGCTTTGGATCTGCTCAGCTCTGGCCCTTGTGGCAATTTGGGGAGTGAACCAGTGGATGGAAGATCTTCTGTCTCTTCCTTTCTCTGTCTGTAACTCTGCCTCTCAAATAAATAAATAGATTTAAAAAAAAAAAAAAGCTTGAGACACGTGATTGTTGCTTCTTCAACCATGCATTTCAGAGTTGTGAGAACTAATAGTAGCATATGTCAAATCTTAATCCATAGTAAGTGCTCAAAAATTGTTTGCATTTCAATGATTCTAACTCCAAAAGACTGAGTCTTGTACAACAGATGCCATATCAGTTGTGCCCAGAAACACAAGCACCACTCCAAAGAGCGCTAATAGAATGTTCTTCCCTGAACTCATATTTTCATAGCAAACTCCATTGCTGTTTTCCCATTCATGAGCCCTTGCATTGATGAGAGCTGTTATGGACTCTGTGTGCTTCCCGAGTTCAGGAAGTTTGTAAACTTTACATGAAATTAGAAAATCTTTTTGTGCTTTGAATTAGGATTTTAAAATTGTACTGTCCCCTGCACCCTATCAAAATTCTGAGTTCACCCACTGAGTTACAAAGAAGCATAGAATTTACATTTTGTGACAGTGATATTACCTGCAATCAGTGAATCCCTTTCATCTACTGTACTTTAATAACTTGCTTCGCATCCTTTCAGTCTGAGCAATAGGGGATGCGCTTCTCAGTTGTGGGTGAATTAATGACACTGTTACCAAAAGGGTAAATTTAGCAAGAGAATTGTACTCTTAAATCATATGCCTGAAAGGCAGCAAGGAGGTAGCTTGTAAAATAGTCCCAGAGATTATTTCCATCAGTCACCTTAGAGTTTAATGTGACTTCATGCCGTGTGTGGGGAAAAAAAGAGCTAGAGAGAGAGGCTAGAGAAGAAGAAACCCGGTGGTGTTCAGACAGAGAATTCTTACCTTGTTTTCATTGAAATTAGCAATAACAACTCCAACAAAAAGGGTCAGTCCAATCATACAACCCAGGAATACAAAAACATGAATATAGATTCCATGGATCTGCATAAATGAGAACGAGGGTTATTCATCAAAGCCAGGGAAAGCTGCTCTTGCAACATTCAAAAGATTCCATGCACTTGCTTACCGGCCCCACACGATGAATAATAACATCCCTCACTTCCACCCAGCCTTTCAAGGAGAGAACTTCAAACAATGCCAGCATCGCATTGCCCACATTGTCAAAATTAAAGTTCCGAGGATTCGCCCTGCAATGCAGAAAGAGGAATGTTCTGTGAAATTCCAATCAGATGCACCCTAAGGCAAATATCTCCAGCTCTTTCCAACCCTGGGTACTGGGGGTGGGGGTAGGAACAGTTTGTGTGTGGGAAGGAGGGCTATACAGAATCCTTATGTGGAAATCACAAGGATGCAGTAATGTGTTACAATTGATTAATTATGTTCCTTAGGTAACCATGGGGTGTTCTCCATTTACAACTCCATTTAAAGATGATTTCAGAGGTTTGTACAAAGGAGCACTGGATTTTGGATGAGACTTTGGAAATAGTTTTATAATTGCAAACCCTAAAGGCATAAATTGTAATTTCCTGCCTTCGTGTAGAAAATGTAAAAAGAGTAGAATTTGGCCATTTTGTGTCATCACTGTGAACTTGATCCTTACGTTACTGACGTATTTGGAGGTCACTCAGATAGTAAGAAGTGTTTGCTGAGGCTGTGTGTGTCCCAATCATTCTCTCCCAGTGGGTTTTTTCTCTAACTCTGAGTGTTCTCAACAGAGCCTCCCTAGGGTTCCCACAGTTGACTCTCGAAATATCTTGGCGCTGCTATTAACTATGGGGATGTCTCCTTTCTGGTTTCCCTGGAAGGTTTTGACTTTTTCTTCCTGTCTACAAAAGTGATCCTTTCTATTCTATTGCCTCCTCTTTCTTCATTGCAGTGCTAGCCAACATTTGTGTTGTTAAGAAAAGAGACTTTCAGTGTTTCCCTCCCTTTCTTCATTATTAGAGGATATTTTCAACAATTAAAAGGTTTCTAGAACTGCACACTGAAAAAATTATACTATAATACTATATCTATTCCATGAATCTGATGAACAATTGGTTCCTATCAAAATTCTATGTTAATCATTTCCCGCTGCTGTCTCATTGATCAAAATTTAACTCATGAAAAGCAACATTCAGAAAGAGCTGGAGGAGGATTCTGAGTTAGTGTTTTTCTATCATCTTTTATGCTTTTTAAACTACAGAGACAATCATGAGATGTACTGTTGTAGGAATTTCTTTAATACTAAATGGATAGAGATCTAATAAGAGAAAAAACACAAAACTAAAACATCTAAGGGTTTAAGGCTGATTGGTGGAGCTATTTTCTATATTGTACATCAGCCCCACTCAGAAATTCATATTTTGGAATTCTGATTAATATTTCTATGTGAAGGTCCAAATATATATTTTAGATTTTGTCAGCAACCTGTCCCTTGAGGGATTTCAATGAAGTCTCATATATTTTACAGAAGACAGAAATTTCAAGATTTGACAGTTGCCACAATTTGCTTGAATATGGAGTTTTTAAGCCAAGTGAGGCATTTTTCAGCTCTGATGTTGAACTTCCTCACTCATCCATTTTCATTATGTAAAAGTGCTTTTTTAGCTGCATTTGTAGCAACATAAACTACTTCTATGCACCTTGTTCCTTAGAAGTTAGAATGACTTGCAAATACACTTTAAGGCTAAACCAAGAAAAACAAAAACGTAGTCTCATAGACCTAAATAGTTGAAAAAATATATCACATATATATTTTTAAAAAGTGCTTTTCTTAGTTTTAATAATATATGATGGTTATTTATGCTTTGCTCATGCTAGCAAAAAGTTAGAGACCTTTTCTGTAATAACGGATGACTTCCATAAATCTCAAACAAACTCCACGGTTGTCATTTTACATAGCACACTTCCTTGAATTGAGAGGCAAGGTTATTTAAGTTGCACCTTTCTGGAAGCCTAGGGGTCTATTTGTGTTCTACCACATTTATGAAATTATGTTGTTTCATTTTTTATTTTCCTAGACATCGAGCTCCAAGATGGGCAGGGGCCATAGCTTAACCAAGCTGTGTCACAGTGACAGCATAATTCCTGCTGCCTGGCAAGCACTGCACACATTTATGGAAACTGAACATCGTACTCTGTTGAATTTTGTGTCAAGCAGGCTATTTTCCTATATCCCAGACTTCTGCTTGAAATGCAACACTAATATCCACAATATATGATATGTTTAATCATTTTACAGAGTGCTTTTTATCTCATCAAGTCTGAGTGGTTCAGAAGGAAATGAATGCATTCATCTCAAGACAGAATATAGGAACTAGACCGTCTCCTGAATTAGATAGTACATATTTATTTTCTAATTATAATTACCAAAGCATTCCTCTAGGCATATTCCCAGATATAAACTGTGTTCTTAATCATAATTTAGCCAATATAAAATTACAAAGTTATTTTGCCTGATTAGCTTATTAAAGAAGGAAAACGTAAAAGCAGTTATTGTTACAACTGACATTTACTAGACTGAAGATTTTTGTTTCGTTACAACTAATCCAGGTCACAACTTCCTGGACAAATGGATGGAAGCAATTGTTCCATGGATACTCATGGTTTTAAAATTTCATTAACCTTGAAATCCCCAGTGAGATCTCCCATAAAATAACCCATTTAAATTAACTTTGATTTTAAAATGATATTCCGCTGGCTTTGGTATACCGCAGGGTGGGTATGCTCTTCTCTGAACATTGCTTTGCAACGTGTTCCAGCTCCTTCCAGACATCTTGGGGGTGGATCTGAGGCTCTTTTCAGACTCAAGGTGAATCTCAGTTTAAAAAAGTCAACTCCATTTGTCATCACATCTGTGGTCTCATAACCTGTACAAGAACCCTCTGCAGCCACTCAGGCCTGACTGTGGGCTGAGGGGAGGAAGAGTGCTGGCTACCCTCTCGGATCCACTCCTCCTCTCCAGGCCACAGTTACCTGACTGGGGTGGGAAGGAGTGGAGTTGAAGACGTGGGGTGGAAGCACTGTGTACCTGATCCTGCAGGACTGTGGCCACGGATGGTGGACGTCATCATGGTGGACGTCACTCTCTGATGCAGTGAATTTGTGTGCTCCTAAGAAACACTCCCTGTCTTTACCATGTTCCTAGCTTCTATAATATCCGTCCCACATCCACTTTTTTTTTTTTTGGACAGGCAGAGTGGAGAGTGAGAGAGAGACAGACAGAAAGGTCTTCCTTTACCGTTGGTTCACCCCTCAATGGCTGCTGCAGCTGGCACACCGCACTGATCTGAAGCCAGGAGCCAGATGCTTCTCCTGGTCTCCCATGTGGGTGCAGGGCCCAAAGACTTGGACCATCCTCCACTGCACTCCTGGGCCACACTCCTGGACCGGAAGAGGAGCAACCGGGACAGAATCCGGCACCTCAAACCTGGACTAGAACCCAGGGTGCTGGTGCTGCAGGCAGAGGATTAGCCTATGGAGCTGCCTTGTTCTAGACTGTCACCTTGCCTCAACCTCCTGCCTTGCTGATCAACCGCTCCCCATCCCTGGCAGGAGACTCCCTCCTGGAGGTGTGCTTTCAAATACCAACTAACCCATGCAGAGTGCACAGCCCCAAACACCTGCTTTGTGAGGCTTTCACCTGACAAGTCACTCTACACATGCCTTAACCACACCATGACCAAGTACCAGCCAATGAGGGACAGCTCCTATGCCCCTGAGCCTGCTGGAAACTGTTCAAGCTGCCCAACCCCAAGCCCACTTGGCCTGACTCCCTCCCTGTTCCTGCCCCAAGAAACCATAATACAGGTTTCCCCACAGTTCTCTGCCTCTGCCTATCTGGTGACCAACCTTGGTCTTCCCTGTGGGGGCCTTCATAGTGTGGTGTGACCCCTCCTGTTGGGAAGAGTGAGTAAGGAACCACCTTTTTGATGGCAGTTGTCACCCGGTCTGTTGGCCTTCCTCTATCTCAGATTTTCTACTCCTCAGCATGGAGTGCTCCACTGTGTCACTGCCATGATGAGCGTGCTGTCTCCAGGCAACTGTCAGCTCTGCTCCTGGAAACACACCCACAGTCTCCCTCCACGGGGGTTCCCTGTCCCCTGCACACAACCCTTGGCCAGGCAGATGGCCCTAGGCGATGACTATGTCACTCTCCTGGGATGCCAGGTAACCTTGTCCTGCATATGGTGAAGAGCAAGGTGGCCTGTTCTAGTCTTGCCAATATCTGACCAGAATTGACCCTCCTGGAGCAGGAAGCATCCTCAATGTTTTCCCTGAGTCGAGGGAAGGTAGAGGCCGTGGCACTCTCTGTGCCTGACTTCAGTTACTTCCAGGACCCAATCTTTGAATGCAGTGCTTTCTAGTATAAACTAGAACTGGGTGATAGAGGCAGATAATCTTGTAGTAAGTCCTGCCAGGATTGCTCTAGTTGCTGTCTTTGGAATGTAAAGATACTCTATCTGCTAGTGACCTCTCTTTGTGGCTTTATCCAAGGTTCCAAAACGTCAGGAAAAAATTCTACTTGATGCCCTGACATAATTATTTATGATATTACGTAATTTCATCTGACAAAAATACACTTAATTCTTCTTTACTGTTTTTTTAAATTTCATTTCATTCTTTTTTTATTTTTATTTTTGACAGGCAGAGTTAGACAGTGAGAGAAAGAGAGAGGGAGGGAGGGAGGGGAGGAGGGAGACGGAGAGAAAGGTCTTCCTTCCGTTGGTTCACCCCCTAAATGGCCACCACGGCCGGTGCGCTGCACCGATCTGAAACCAGGAGCAGGTGCTTCTCCTGGT
This sequence comes from Lepus europaeus, assembly GCF_033115175.1. Lineage (NCBI taxonomy): Eukaryota > Metazoa > Chordata > Mammalia > Lagomorpha > Leporidae > Lepus > Lepus europaeus. The sequence goes on along the minus strand of NC_084832.1, from coordinate 11,776,110 downwards.
CTCCCATGTGGGTGCAGGGCCCAAGGACTTGGGCCATCCTCCACTGCACTCTCGGGCTACAGCAGAGAGCTGGACTGGAAGAGGAGCAGCTGGGACAGAATCCGGCACCCCAACGGGGACTAGAACCTGGTGTGCCGGCACCCCAGGTGGAGGATTAGCCCATTGAGCTGTGGCGCCGGCCCTTCTTTACCGTTTTACTTTAATGGAAATCAGAGTGCTTTTCCAGCTAGCATGACAAAGATGACATCCCCATATGTTGTATTTCTTTCTGTCCATGCTTCACCCACAGATCCAAAATTCATCTTGTTTTATAGTTCTCAGGCATTGTAAAATAGTAAAATCTCAATACAAAGCATAGTGACTTGTTTATAAAAGTGGACTTCATATTACAGAAGTGTGAAGGCAAGGTAATGGTGAGTTGTACAGTTTGGTGGGTGAAATGCTATTCCTGTGAAAGAGTTTGGACATGGAGAAGAAACCACAAATTGTGACAAAAGCAGAGGCACTGGTGTTCATATCTTATTCCAAGAGCCAAAAAGAAATTTTAAAAAATAGATAATAAGGATAAATGAAGTTGATGGAACACTCAGTTCAACAACGAAGCAGACTGGGAGATTCTGTTCACAGTCACTAACAAAATAGGGGAGAAAGAAGGCCCTAGGAACTTTTGGCTTTGACAAAAATCCTTGTGGAACGTCAGGAAAAAAATGAATTTTTAAGACAGAATTAGATATTAACAACTGTGTTATTGATTATTCCTTTCCAGAATTCCAATCATGGAGAGCTTTCCATGTGAGTAGGCTTTAAAATTGAAATTATTTTATGATTTTAGGTTCTGTATGACTGTTACAAATGAGATTCACCCTTAATAGTATAAACTCAGGATGAGTTTGGTTTTGATTTAGCAGAAAATAATTATAAAAAAAAGCCTAATTTTAAAAATCATTTGAATTCACGTATATACTGTAAAAGTGCTAGACAAATACTGAGGTACTATTTAACAAGTTTATGAGGCTTATTGATGTTATTTTTGTATCCTATTGTAGTCCAGTGCTTTGCCCTATATTAGTTAAAATCACTTTTTTTATTTGACAGATAGAGTTAGACAGTGAGAGAGAGAGAGACAAAGGTCTTCCTTCCGTTGGTTCACTCCCCCCAAATGGCCGCTATGGCCAGAGCTATGCCGATCCAAAGCCAGGAGCTGGGTGCCTCCTCCTGGTTCCCATGCGGGTGCTGGGGCCCAAGTACTTGGGCCATCCTCCACTGCCCTCCTGGGCCACAGCAGAGAACTGGACTGGAAGAGGAGCAACCGGAACTAGAACCCGGCGCCCATATGGGATGCCAGCACCACAGGTGGAGGATTAACCAAGTGAGCCACAGCACCGGCCCCTTAAAGTCATTTTAATATCTCTAGCAGAATTCCTTTCCATTTCATTCCATGTTATCCTGATTTTCAAACTTATACTGACAACTATAATGTTCTTCAGGAATTTTCTTTGGATATGCTTACCAGACACGCGGTACCCAGAAACCAGGCTTTTTCTCTCCAGGTCTTAATTTTAAATTTAAATTCTTGGAAACACTGACGTTGATTCTGAATATACCATTGCAATCTTCCTAAAGAAGGAGGGGGAAAAAAAAGAAAATGAACTCAGAAAAGATAATAGCTATGACAGTTCTTACATGGAGTAGCAAAGGCCCTTTAATGAACAGTAGAGACGAGAACACCTACCCAGCAAGTGGGAACAAAAACTGAACATTGGCCATGAAAGCTGTTGCTGAAAACATTGGCAGGTGGACCATGGATCTGAATAGACATTTCTCCAAAGAAGACTCACAAGTGGCCATATTAAATGGAAAATTCAAGAAATGAAAAATTCTTAAGTTTGATTATGGTGTACAGTTATAATTGTTCTATGTTATTATTAGCTGTTGTCAATCTCTTACTGGGCATACATTATACATTAAGCCTTAGCATTGGTACACAGGTACAGGAGAAAACAATGTAGTAGGGATTGGTACTTTCTGTGGTCTGAAGCGCTCATGTAACATCTCAGGATGTAGCTCCCATGGATAATAGGGCTACTGTAACCATAAGCAGTGGCAGGCATGCCAGGTAATCTGAATCGTCACACTGGAACCTCATATGCTGGAGTGAGAATGTAGAATAGTATAGCCACTTTGGAAAATTGTCCAGCATTGCTTAAATGACTAAGTAAGGGTTACCACATGACCCATTAATTCAACTCACAGCTATCTGCCCAAGAGAAAGTCCATGTGCACAGAAAGGTGTACACAAATATTTACACCTGCACGATTCATATCAGCCAAAAGGTGGGAACAACTCACCCGTTGATCACGGGACAAACGGCAAAGCCAAAGCGGTATATTCACTCAATGGGATCTAATGTAGCTATCAAAAGGGATGACGTATTGACATATGCTACAACACGAATGGCCCTTGAAAACATTATGCCAAACGAAAAAGCAGTCACAAAAGATTGTATGTTAGATGACTCCATTCATATAGGAGTCCAATAATTTAAAACTTTACAGAGATAAAAATAGATGATTGGTTGCTTAGGGGTAGAGGTGGGTGGGTGAGGTGAATAAAGGGATGAAGAAATAAAATAATTTCTTTCTCAGGCAATGGAAATGCTTTGTGAGTGAACGCTTAATGGTTACAGAATTCTAATTATGCTATTAAAGCATGTGTGCGTGAAGGCAGTGAGTTGTTCCGTACGTGAGTTATATCTTGAATAAAGCTGTCAAAAATATTTTAAAAATGAAATACGACTGTGAGGTTTTTGATTAATTTCCTACTTTCCTTTTGGTTATTGTTAACTTGAGTTCTTTGGCAATGATTATCATTTTTTCAATCTAACTCCATTCGGGGTTTCTTTTTTTTTTTTTTTTTTTTTTTGATAGCCACCTGGATGTCTCAACCGAAATTCAATTTTATCCCTAAAATATGTCTCCTCCTGGCTTCCTCACTTCTGGCCATGGACCTATAAGCTGCCAGCATCCAACATCTGCACCTCAGAGAAGTCTGGGCCTTCCCCATCCCCCAGGGTCCATGTCTCCATTCTCATCCCAATGCCAACACCACCTGTTTCTGGGTTGTCAAGAAAATTCTTCAAAATAAAAATCTTCTAACACAAATAATATATCTTTAACTTATAAGGCATACACAAAAGGCAAGAAACTTTTGTTACCCAGAAGCAAACATAATTAATAGTTTCACATATATTCTTATGCATACAGAAGATCATACAATTTTTGTCCTTCCATGGTTCATTTTTTTTGCGTTAAAATATTTGCAATTATCTTTTCATAACCATACTTATTGATCTGTGGCACTATTCTAAAAGGTATCCCATGACATATTTGGCTTACTGCCAAGACAAAGCTGTCTTTCTGACCCCACCTTTGATGGGGTGAGGCAGCTTGGCATCCTGGTTAAATGCAGAGACTGTGGGACCAGGTTGCTTGGACATGAACCCCAGCTTCTTCACTTACTAGGTGGGTGACCTTGGGTAAGAGTTGTAATCTTTCTGCACCTGTTTTTCCTCATCAGTGAGTGGTTAAAAACTCCTAGAGACAGAGCCTTGCAGTTTGTGAGCACTAGTAAGTGTTGGATTCCTTCTAAGACAATCCATCAATGGCTTCTCATTTCTCATCCAAGAAATCCCAAACCCCTGGTCTGGATTCCAGGCTCCCAAGGGTCTCTCCCTATCCAACATCCCTGGTCTTGTTCAGTTCTTCTCTACATAGGAGGCGAGTGAAGCTTGACACTGACTGCTGGAGATTGGGTTAAGAAGCTATACCAGTGAGCTCATCGAGTCTTCATAGTGTCATTGTGTGGGACATCTTTAGAGAAAGAGCTCCAGAGAGATTAACTGCCCAGACCAAGCCATCAGAGCTACTAAAGTAGCATGCTTGTCTGGGACGCCTGGATTCCAAAGCCCGTGTCCTCCCTCCTCTGCTCTGCCTCCACACCATGACTATTGCAAGCTCTGTGTCTGTCTTCATGCTGCCTGCTTCCCTTGTGAGGTCCCCTCCTGTTCTCCTCCAGCCCTAACTCCCCACCACAGACTTCCCAGTGTGGTACTTGTAGTTAGAAACCTGAGTTCCCATACAGAAATCAGATTGTACATTATTTCTGCTTCTTATGTGCTCTTTAACCTGCAGACTTTATATTACGGCGACTTGAACATGAAACGTATGTTCTGATTAGACAGAGAATGTTGCAAACAGCCTTCTATAGGTTTGGTTTTGTTTTTCCCATCATGGTATCTTGGATAGAGCTGGTATTATGGAGTAATGATTTGTCAGAGGCATCCTCAGAGCTACTTTACAGAGCTTTGGTGACTAAGCTCTGGACTCCGTATCTCTATCTATATTGATCTCAAGACATCTGCTGTCAAGTTTTAAGAAAACAAGCAGAAGAGAAAGAGCAAAGGCAAACACCGAGACAATACGACAGTCTCCCACCAGGACAGCTTGGCCCCCACAGCACAAGGCTCATGGCATTTCAACACAGGCTGTCAGATCCCAACACTGGTGTAGCTAGAATCCCCTGGACCCTGGGTTTTCTTCTTTTAGAAAGATGGCCTGAAGCTCAGGGCTACAACTGATGTCCTCTTCATTCACACAACGTTGTTGGCCTCAGCCTCTTATTAATTGGGATCAGATAAGATGTAAACACTCAGACTATTGCTCTTTTTATAAATTTCTTCCCAACAATTTCTGCATGGTGCTGATTCTCTCTGTAAAGGCCAAGTCCCCTTCAGCTCTCCTTAGGAGCTTCCTGCAGATCCCACTGCTCCAGGAAAGAGAATAAATGCATCGTATCTGTGGGTCTGCTAATCCCAGGGCATTCTCCCGTTCCCACGTGGGTCACCAGTCTTCAGCTTGGGCTGGGTGTGAGCACATACCGTAAACTCATCATGCTCTTGGGCCACTATTAATACATTGAGTCATCCAGGATTCACAGCAGGCTTCGTCGTGAAATGCTGTTATTATCTTTTTGGCTTCTATTCATTGTGGATCTAAAATAACTCTGCTTTCCTTACACAACTTGTGGACCCAAACGTCCTCTGTATCACTCTCTTCATCTGTTAATTTGGGTCATCATGACCTTCATACCATGTTCCTTATTATGTCTTCTTAGGCTTCTGGAATGTCTCTTCCTACCTGGCACTTCCTGAAAAACTTCATATTAACATAATTTATAATAAATGTATTTTGACTAGACAAATGCTATCTGTATTCACATTTTATAATAATGGCTAATGTTTTCATAAGATCTATATTAGCCATATTTACTAGAAATATGTAATATTGTAGTTCAGCTGTATTATGCCCTCTGGAGACACACATTTTACTGAAATTAAGGAAATATTTTAATTGTATCAAAGAGAAAATACTTTTGCTATTTTATATACTAGCAGTATTGGGTTTTCTTTATTAATCTACTTATAATACAAGAAAGAAGCTTAAGGGAATAGGACTCTGGATCATTTAACAGAGACTGGCATACTGCTACCCTGACTGTGTGTTTTTTCTCCAACGTGCACCACTAAAGCACCCTTCCCAGCCTCCCTCTGTCCTGGAATGCTGAGTTCTGTCCAGTGGAATGCAGGTTGATGTGATGTGTGCCCCTTCTACACATAGCCCACAGCCCTCCGAGGTACCTGCTGGCTAAAGGGAGAAGACTCAAGACACAGCACAGGGTGGGTGAAGACAGACAAATCTGAGACCCTGAGCAGTGGTGTGGAGGAGGGCTGTGCAATCCAGACACCACAGTCGGCCAAGCTACTGACATCATGGGGCTGCTACAGCAGCTGACCTCCTCTGTGCAGCACTGACTGAAGAGCAAAGAACCAGAAAGGCTGTAGTGAAAGTGTTCAAGCTTGGTCTCTGCGGGGGTTTCTGTGGTTCTCATGAAGGGGAAGCCTCTGGGCAGCTAAGCGCGCACATGGAGGGGTTGGCTACCTCGGGGGAGAAGTTGAACCTGCAGATGTAAGGGAAAGGGGGTGTGGGAATCAGACCCCCCCCCCTTGTATGTTTTTCACATGGGCTGCTTGCTGTTATGTCTTTTGTCGGGCTGCTTGCTGGTGTGAGTCTTGCATGTTTTTACATGGGCTGCTTGCTCAGATGAGTCTTTGGCTGATGGGAGGGATGGTCAAGGTAGGAAATAACTTAAAGGAAAGTGTCCAGGGCTCACAGCTATAAACATCTGCAATCTTGGGTGACTATGACTGATCTCTCCACCACAGATGAGCCTGAAATTGGAGACAAGAGGAGGATTCCCTGAGGTGCCTGCAACCTGACAAACCTGACAAACAGGCCAGAAGAGATGCGTTACATGGTCTTAGTAAGGAGTCTGTGGGAAGAGAATTTTCAGTCTGGTCAAAGAACTCTGAGCCTGGGTCACCCCTGGCCCCACATGCTCCCCAAGGGATGGAAGCCACCGCAATTTTCACTTGAAAAGATGGAAAGGGGCACCATACCCTCCTGATGATGTTGGGATCATTGCACTTGGCCAGTTTTCCAGCAAAAAGCTGAACTCCAAAGCTTGCAAAGACAAGCATTAATGTCAGCAAGAGAATGGAGACCTGAAAGAAATTGTTGAGTTAGTAAATCTCTCGTTTCACACTGAACATCAGCTTTGGCTTATTCAGTATATAGACAGGGGCTTTCCAGTTAACACTGTGCAGAATTTGCTGGGCTCGATAGTATCTTTTAAATTCCCCACCATAGTTCTTTCAGTTACCCTCACTGAAATGCCAGTAGGAGGAAATTAACAAAAGCCTTTGAATTTTTAAAATAAAAACTTAATGACTTTCACGTTAGAAAACAAGACGCAGTCTTTTTTTAATGTAATTTGGGAGTATCTGACTTTAAAATCAACACTTTGCTCTATTGTAGTCCATGCAACAATGGAAAATGCTTACTAACTATATTCTGCCCATTTGCCCAAAATGGATGCATATCGTCATTAGCAGAGGATACATTACAGCAACAGTGGCTTTGCCTTCTAGTGTGTTAGAGCATGTATTATGTACGCACAGAGGATGTCATTAATTCAGTCCTGAAAAGCCAGTGTGTTAATTAACTCGTGCTCCCTCTGCTGGCTGACGACTCTGACTTGCAGAGAAAAAGGGCAATGACAGAACAAGCTACGGAACAGCACGGCTGAAGGATTTAAACAGCTGATTTAACCATACTAAAATTACACAGAGAAAGGCACAGATTCTCTTCTAAAATCTGTGATCAAAAGGTTCATCTAGATCAACGCCTAGGTGACATTTTGTTTTTCCTCAATTCCAGCTGTGTGAAAAGTCACAGTGTTACAGATGTGGACAAAAAGAGAACAAATAAGGACTTTTAAAAACATCTTTAAAAAATATTAGGCACAAAAATTGTAATATTGCAGTATCTTTAAAATACCCCTGTGTCAACTTCAGCTATAGCATTGTATCACCAGGGGTGTTTGTAGAAAGCAAAATACAAAACAAGCTTATGTAAATTAGCTCATGCTTTTCATGCACAAGAATTCATCAATAATAAAAGGAATGCTTTGATCACTGTTTTGTAAGGCAATGATCCCTCTCTAACAGATTGTGAGCAGTGAGACTCTTATTCATTCTTTTATCTCCAGCCCTGTTCTTAGAAGATCCTAAATCAATGTTTGCCCAACTTAAAAGAATATTTTCTTTTCAATCATATCTTTAACTATTCATTATTGTATAATGAAGTCACTTAAAGTAGGGTATACCTATGTGTCCCAGTTGAAAAGTGTTTTATTTGACTACTCCCAAGATCCAGAGACAAATTCTAAGTTGCATGCTTTCGGGGGCATACAGAATGTGAGCCCAAATGCACCAATTCACAATCACATTTATGAAGGAAACGGCATTGAGTCGTCTTATCCTTAATTTCCAAATGGGAAGCTAAAATGCAGAGTAGAAATTAGGATAAAGAGGGAAGAATGAGTCAGCAGAGAATCTTCTTCGGATTCTCTGTTTATGTATTTCCCAGAGAGTTTCACTTCAGTTCTCTAAAAATGTTCATTGAATTAAATGAGCTAATAAGATAGAAACTTTCATGGGTGAAATTTTTAAGCGTGCATTGTTTTCAGCTGGTGCCATTATAACCCTCTGGCCATAAACAAAGTTACAGGCTTGACCTTGAGAAACAAGACCTTACCCCCTCATTAGCACCACAACAGAGATGGACTAAGGAAGACCGGAAGCAAACAGTAACTCTAACATACCAAAAAAATTTCCTTGAAGCCGCTGAAAAGTTCTCGAACAACTTTCCTCATCTGGGGCACCAACTTGAATATCCGAAGAGGTCTCAGGCACCGAAGAACCATTAGGAGCTGAGCTCCAGATTCCGCCGGCACATTTTGAGGCATCCAACAAAGAAATATCAGGCTCACCTAGAGGAGGAAAAGAAATCTCTCTGGAGCTTATACAATTTGCCCTGGACTAACTACTTTGCTGAGACCACCTGGCCACAACTGTCCATTTGGCAGAGATGCCATGTGTTACGTGGGACGACTCACGACTGTGTACTGCGTCTGTTAACTCAGATGAATGTACCTAATCCTGACCTGTTGGAAGCCTCAAAGGGAGGTTAACATGTGCGCACAGCAATGAAATCGGGGGAGCGCACTGTGTGTCTTGTGTCTCCACTTCATCCTGTCCCTTCTCTTGAGGCTCTGCTGAGGTCAATAACATTGGAATTCCTTCATCAAGATCGTTATTATTATATTAATGATCTGCCACATGGCACCTGGTAATGATCACACTTCTGTTTGTGCCAGCAAAATACACTGATTTCATCCCTTCTTGGACATATACAACAAGTAAAATTTCTTGGAGTCTATTTTTACAATTTTCCAACTGATTTGAACAGTTGAATGGGCACCTGCTACAGCCACGTATTTTGTGCACTGGAATCAAGGCAGAAGTATAATGACAATTGCTTTCGTTTGATTTTTAATAAGGGGCTCAATAATCAATAATATGATTTATATGATGCAAATATTTTAAGTATAAAAGCCACAAAGAATTGTGGGGGGTAAAGTAAATTTGCTATTTTAGACCTAATTAACCCTGTCTCATTCATAGACAAAATTGCACTGGATCATTATAAACACGCATGGATAGTTACAATGCTTTTTTGTTAAGATATGACATGCACGTGCCTTATGTGCATATAATGACTACTACTCATAGTGCACTTAAGAACTCACTTTGACATCAAAGCCTCTGGAACTCAAACACCTCACTCTTGTACTAAGAGATACAGGAGATTTTACAAGACCATCACATTTTACATTTAGGAAATAACCAAAGACTTACTAGATATATAAATATGTCCATCACTCCTCCAAAGTCCCTGATGACAGCAGTTGGAGTGAAAAATAAGCCATCTGCCATAATCTTCAGATTAAGCTCAATGCTCATGAATATCACAAAGACATACTCAGCAATCTGAAACGGGCAGAAGCACTTTGGTCACAATGACTGGAAAAATTGCAGGTCAGTGTTTGACCCCCTAGCTGAGAGCTGAGATGTAGCAGCAGTACCTGCAAAGTAGGTGCGTGCATGACTCTTCGAAAGGGGGATTCGAACATCATGGAAATGCAAGAGCAGATGGTTACGATGATCATGACCCAGTCCAGGTAGGTGACCAGTCCCAGCAAATCACTGCCAGACAGTGAACACACGGAGAAACAGAAATGCTGTAGGAAAGGCTACTAACAGAGATGTTAGTGTCTGTGGCTCTCTGAACACCACTGCTATTTCTTTTACATAAATTCCAGTCATCTAACTTCATAGCACTATACTTAGCAAGAAAACAAATGGGAATTTTGATATTTTTATGCAGCACAAAACAGTACGTGAAAACTTCAAACGTGCATGGTGAACGGGGTTTGTGAGGCTTACTACAGTTGATGATACTTTGTATTCTTCACAGCTCCTGTGACAGGGTCCGTTTTAGATCTGTAAGAGGGAGAGGCAAATGAAATCCTGCAATGCAGCAAGAATGTTAGTGTGTGGCCAGGTCGTATAAACAAACATCTCACCTACGCACAATCTCTACATCCACTACATAATGACTGCCATAGAATATGTCAACTGTGTGTGGCTTTGGAAGATAGAGAACATTAGAGGAAAGAAAAATGAAAAGAATTTGCAGTTGATGCTTAGGAAAGTAAAGTTTTAGATTACTCAAAATACTTGGTTTTAGAATTCACAGCTCCATTCAAAATTTTTTACATGGTATTACAAAATTAAATTTTGACTTTTACTTCAAAACATTCATTGAAAACTTTGCCTTAGTAGTTCTAGGAAGTTCTTCATAATTCTTTAATTAAATTTTCCATAAATTAAATAGGGTCTATAGTCTTTCAGCGTGCATTTAACTGCAGTCTCATGGAATGATTTAAGGTAAGTTTCTGGGTCGGGGGATTCATAACTTCAACTTTCAGGAAGTCTGTGAAGCATGATGGTGAGGTCCCTGACAGGCTTTGTGTGTGTTTCTTTCATCATTCAATTCCCCCTCAGCTATGTAGCTGGCAAAAGAGAACCCAGTCACACAAAACGAAGAGGGGAATATGTAACTAGAAGTTCACATGTAGGCAGCCAACAAGGTAACTCAATATGGAAAACCCATTTCAGAAGCCAATCAGGTCTATCCTGCTGTCTTCCTTTGTGAGAACACAGGGGAGTTTTTAACAATTATTTTTCAGGCATTTGAGATTGTGAAGGGCTTTCCTGAACAGAGGAGAGAATGGGATTGGTGGTCAGGAGACAGCCACACACCTGCTGGGATTCTCGAGCAAACCCCTCCACATCCACAGAGCTAACTGTTTTATTCTTTTGAAGGAGGGTTGCAGAGATGATAGTCTGTGCTCTCCCCGACCCTCTCCAGGTCTGAAATGTCCTAAGAGTGTGTCTGAGCTTCCTAGAGCTCTGTAACAAGGCACCGCAGCCCGGGTTGCTTAAGCTCCAGAGGCTGGGCAGTCCAAGATCCAGGTGTGAGCAGGGTTGGATCATCCTGAGAGCTGCCAGGGAAGGATTGTTGGAAGCTTGCCCAGTTGACTTGTGGTTGGCATCTCCCGACATGCTGCTGTGGTCTTCCTTCAGTTCAAGTGTGTCCACACTTCCTCTTCAAATGCAGAAACCAGTCAGGTTGGATGTCCTCACTTTAATTCCATCACCTCTTTAAAGTTCCTGTCTCCAGATGTAGTTACATTCTGACTACTGGGGGTTAGGACTTCAATGTATGGACTTTGGGAGGGAGCTCAGCTCATAACAGATAATGATTATCATAGGCTACTGATTAAATTATTTTCTTTTAAAAAAAAAAGAGATTTATTTATTTGCAAGTCAGAGTTACAGAGACAGAGGGAGAGAAACACAGAGATCTTCCATCCACTGGTTCACTTTCCAAGTGGCTGAAATGGCCAGGGCTGAGTCAGTTGGAAGCCAGAAGCTTTATCTGGGTCTCCCATGAGGATGACAGGAGCCCCAAATACTTAGGCCACCTTCCATGGCTTTACCCAGGCCATCAGCAGGCAGCTGGATTGGAAGTAGAGCAGCTGGGACACAAACTGGCACCCATACCGGATGCCGGCATTGCAGGAGGCGGCTTTAACTGCTATGCCACATTGCTGGCTCCAACGATGGAGATCAATTTTTTACTAAACTGATGGCCAACTACATAAAGAAAGGTTGAGGGGCCAGCGCTGTGGCATAGTGGGTTAAGCTGCCACCTGCAGTGCTGGCATCTCATATTGGTGCTGGTTCGAGACTCGGTTACTCCACTTCCAATCCAGCTCTCTGCTGTGGCTTGGGAAAGCAGTAGAAGATGGCCCAAGTCCTTAGGCCCCTACACCCTTGTAGGAGACCCAGAGGAAGCTCCTGGCTCCTGGATTCGGATTGGCGCAGCTCTGGCCGTTGCAGCCAATTGGGGAGTGAATCAGCAGATGGAAGACCTCTCTCTCTCTGTCTCTGCCTCTCCTTCTCTCTCTGTGTAACTCTAACTTTAAAATAAATAAATAAATCTTAAAAAAAAAAGAAAGGTGGAAAGTTTTTGCACTTCCTCCAGAATTCTTAATGTCTTGAGGATATCTACTTAAAGTTGTTCTTGACCTACATTTCATTTCATCCATTGGCTAGGGTCTCCAGAAAAGCAAATTTAGTTTATCTTTTGTATACCTCAGTACGTAGAAGCAGTGGCCAGTGAGCTTTTTCCTCCTGACAGGTAGTAATAGAAACACTAGTCAACTTACTTGCTACTTCACATTATTCTAGAACAAACCAATTGGGGGCATTTTGCTCGTAAAGAAACTACAAGTCTGATAGAAGACACGGACAGTGATCTTCACCTGTCATTTAGTCCCCCTCTGCTTATATATTTCCTGGATAAATACTGGAGTTAATAACACTGATACACAAGTATTAGGCAACTGCAAAAAACGCACAAAGAAAGGTTGTTATGCACTGTGCCACATGCGTTTCCTAGAAATGTTAACTACTTTCAACCTTCACTTGCTTTCCACCTGTTCAGGTGCTCGGCAGGCAAGGTGGAGCAGCATGATTAATTAACCCAGGGTTTCCTGCGTGACCCCATTAGGAGTACACGTTCCTCCCTCTTCCTGTAATGAACCCCCTGCTGTCTGCACGGACCAGGGCCAGACACCTGGCTGGAACAAGAGTACTTACGCGTTGAAGCGAGCTCGAACCACCACACGGCAGAAGTTTCTGAACCTGTGCTCCCGGCCAACAATGAACAGCGGCTTATCAAAGTACGGGTGGTTCTCCCTCAGTTCCTCCTCTTGCACCTTCCTTGAAGGGGAAGGGAAAGGAGAGGAAGGCTAAGGGGGAAGTCCCTGCTCCCCAGGGGTCTCCAGGGGACGCTGCCTTGCTTCTACCTTTTCATTTCTGCTTGCTCCTTCTTTTCCTGAATCATCTTTATCTCACTGTCTTCTCGCTGTGCGTTCCTGTATCTCACTGTATTGGAATGCTGGAAGGAAATGGAAAGGAAGCATATTACCATGACAGCTTTTTTGAAGGCCAGAAACAGTATCATTTAAAACATTGAGATCACTGTCTTTATTTTCCATATACATCCATGTACAGTTTAATGGCCACAATCATCTTAGCAACCATATTTTTTTCCTCTAAAAAGGAAATTATTTAAGTACTTACAAGGGTACTTGAAATAGCTCATGGGAAAATGGAATTAAAAGTGAATCTTATTTTGATGAAAACATTTTGAAATCCACACAGACTTCTCATAATGTGCATTTTCATTAACTTTTGCATGGATTTCAGAATTCTTTTGCACCAAAATAAATTTATCACATAATCCTGTAATTTCGCAAGGTTTTGAAGCCTCCATGTATTTACTGAGCTCCTCTTATGTGCCAGGTGTTGGTGCTGTGCTGGTGCTGAGGATTGGGCAAGAGGTAGGGGGAAAAAAAAGACGAAATCACTGTTCTTGTGGAGTTGATGCTCCAGTTAGGATTGGGGTTGGGGAGGGGGATGGATGAAAAGTCGGTCAGAATAAGCAAGCGTGTGAGGGTACGTGTGGTGTTCTGATTAAAAACAGCAGGAGAGAGGCAGACAACTGTGATTCTAAATCAATGGGTCAGCATAGATCTCAGAATGAAGTTTTCCAAAACTCAAAGGAGGTGAGGGTGCAGGCCACCCAACAGGTGTAGGAACCTGTTCTTTTAGAGGTGAGGTAGGCCTGAGGAGTAGCCATGATGCCAGTGTGCGCAGAGCTGAGAGAGCAAGGAACTGGGTGGCAAAGGCAAGGCTGGCGGATAGCGGGGGCAGGTCCTGCAGGGTCTGACCAGCCGGAGTCGCTGTTCCAACAAATCGACAACTGAACAGAAAACATTTCTTGGACTTAATGATCTGTATCCTCTATCATGTGGAGTAATTGAGAAGATTGAAATTGTCTAATTTAAATGTGTCCTGTGATGTAAGAAAAGACTAATTATATGACTGTCTTCTGAAGTGACCAGAGCCCATGACATTTGCTATGGAGAACAGTGAGAATGGATTTTGTCATAGGGTTATAGGAGGAACAGTAAGAAAGCTTTGAAGAGGCACACCCCTGGGGTTGAGACTATACAAACACAGCTGTTGTTATGTATGTTTCAACACATATTTTCAAAGCCACATTTTAATCTGATTCTTACACTGTACATTTCTACAGAATCACCCTGAAGGAGAGAGTTTTGCATGGAAGTTTGAATGTTCACCTGGATATTTTCTCCATATAATATACCTGACTTCAAATCAACATTACAAGCACAGAAGCCACATGTTGGATCCATGTTGAAAACATGGTGGCCAATCAGATGGAGCTCTGAGTATTAAAAATCGTGGTGGTTACTACACAGCTCTGTACCAGTTAGAACCACACCAATCAGGTAATGGCGAAGTAAATGTCTCTTCATCAGCTTCTTCTAGTTCCCAGTTTTACCTGAAGCACTTGATAGGGTCATTCTACTTGGACTGAAATATGAGTGTCTTCAACAAGTTCATGGACAATGTGTATTATTAAAAAACCATGCAAGGGTCTCAAAATATTTTTTGCACCAAAATAAATTTATCTTTCAATTCCATTTTCCACAGTTTACAGTCTCCTCACAACAGTTTTTGCAGATTGAAAACAGATGTAGTATATTGAATGCTGGACAAGCTATTTAAAAACAATAGATAAGTGGTAAAAAAAAAAAGACACACAGGAAAAAAATCCCAGTGGCTGTGGCTTTGCTAACGCTCCCTTGTTAGCCTTCTCTTCTCAAGGGCCACCCCAGGCTCTGAACATTCAAGACTGCTTTCTCAGCCACATATCTAAACTCAAATTAAAGTCTGTTTTTCAATCAAGGCTCTACAAAATGATAGTTATTTAATTTGTACTTTGAAACTCTTCCAACATAATCTTAGCATAGGATGGCTGGTTTGCCAACCCTTAGCTTCTCTGGGTTTTCTCAGGGCTTGCTCCTTCATTTATATCTCTGGGCTGATGTGTGCTAGTCAGCTTTTTGTTAGAACAGTGATATTCTCAAGAGAAACTAACTTTATCAAGGACAAGGAGGCTCTTGGGGCTCATGGTTGTGGAGGTTCACAGTCCAAGAACAGGCAACCCCATGGGTTGGGTCTCTGTTGAGAGCCGCAGAGGTGAGTGTGGAGTGAGTCAAGGAGCAGAGAGAGCTGTAAGGCCCAGGTAGACTTTTATAAGCAACACTCTCATGAGAACCACCTCCCAGCGGCACACCCCTAATGATCTAAAGATTTCCCACGAGACCCAAAGCACCGAAGCACCACAACTGGATTCTGTCTCCACTCTCTTGCTACCATGAACTTACGACTTTGGGGATTAAACACCTGCATGATTCTGATACCACAGCCTGTTCATACCCCAGTACCATCCTGTCCAAAATTCCCCACCCCCAGATCCTTGCCTGTGATACTGCTTTACATGACTTTATTCCACTTTACAAGGCAATCCTGTCACAGCAATAACACGACTACAGAACATAAAAAGAAATCAGTCCCAGAAACCCCACTATCTGTTGACTTGCTTGTCATTTGTCTCCTTAACCAGAATGCAAGCTCCAGGAAGGCAGTGAGTCGGTCTTGTTTCCTTGCTACTCCTCATCACTCAGAACATGATCTGGCACAGAACACACACCGCATAAACATTTATTAAGTCCGTAAGTAAATGTATGCATGGCTTGCAGTCTAAAAACAAAGCAACTCTTGGGAAATCCTATGTAGCTCCTGGCAGAAAAATTCTTTCAATCTATATTCTAGAATATTTTGGAGTCAGTGAATAGTCAAAGTTAGTGATGCAAATAATCCCTATACACACTTTCCATGTCTTTTTAACTTGCGGTCAAATATAACTGATATATTATTTTTGTGGTACTATTTTAACTAACCAATGTGCTTTGTGTGGGATGTCTGGATTTTTCTACGGTTAATGGACACATTTTGGTAGAGGCTATGTCATTTGTTTCCTGCGTTTGCGGATTCCCTGTGGTTTGAAGTCTTAAGGAGAGCTGGCAATGAGACAGAAAAGATGCAGACGCTGGAATCGTCTAAGCACTTACTGGAATACATTTTCGTAAATCATCACATTTCCCAATTTCAAAGCATTGTTGAGAACTTACGTCTTGAGTCAAAGTTTCAAGAGACTTCCCCCTGCTGATCCTCTGGCTGTTTGATCCGTGTCTTAGTGACCTAGAGCAACCACAACCAACTGGTCAATACAACTCAAGATTAGGTTTTGATGCCTAGGCAACGACCATGACATAAAATACAACAATTGTTCTGGTACAGTGTCACAAAAGCCTATCATTTCTTCTAGAGCTAAAGTTTATAGTCCATTCAAATGTCTTGGAACCCTTCTAACAAGATTCAGACTTTTTCCTTCTAATCTCAAAAGTGGGAATTTGGTCACCACCAAGGAAAAGGCGTTTGAAGTAAAGGTTAAAAAAAAAAAAAAAAAAAAAAAAAGCTTGGAATCTGATTGTGAATGACATTATTGCTCAGCTCTTTGCCGGTGCCTGTCTGGCCAGCAAGGGCTGGTGGCATTGGCTGTGGACGGTGAGCACTTCCTACAAAATTCCCTTTCTGGTGTCCCTGCAGCCCATCTTCCTGGAGTAGTTACCTGCGCTCTTGGCGAATATGATGCTGCACGCTGAGGATTGACCTCTCCTTGGCTGGTTGCCCCTCAAATGATCCACTCAGCATGCGCTGTCGAGTGCAAGCTCTAGAAGAGAAAAAAAGCCCGAGATACAAGCCTGATTTGTACACTTGGGATGAATAATACATAACTGCTCATTACTCTTATTATTTTTAAGGAAACTCCAATGATGTGGCAAGGGACATGTAATGATCAAGGAAAATGAGCCTTAAGCTGTGTCAAGCACATGTGCAAAGCAAAGTGTTACAGCTATGAAGAGGAGCTGGAAAATAAATAGAAAGGTCCCCTACTGACCCTTTCCTCCCTTCCCCAATACAAAATGGTAGCGCTTCTAGGAGGATTCTGTGAGCCACAGGCCAGACTACCCACAGGCAGTCCTCATGTTGGTTTTGAGTTTAAACAAGGAAGTTGCTAAGAAAAGCCCTTAGGGAAGGATTTGGGCATCCAGGCCCTTGGAAGAATGACATACACGTTCCAACGAGGTCTTGCAGAACTTTAGGAAAATAGGAAAGCATAAAGCTGGAGGCAAAAATGAGCCACTGAGAGAAGTAACTGAAGCTGGAATGATCCATAATAAGGTGAACACACTTAACACTACTGAACTGCACACTTAGAAATGGTGAAGGTTATAAATTTTATGTTACATGGTTTTTGTTTTCATCACAACTTAAGAAAAAGTCTGGAATCATTACGTAAAGCTTATGGTTTAATGATAACCAGTTACCACTTTGTACTCTCAAAACCACGAAGACTTTTAAAAAACATGCTCTCTTTTAGACCATCACCAGGCTGCTGTTAATGTCAGATTTACTAATGTGTGAAGACGAATGGGTGACCCAAAACCTGTGGTGTGAATGATTTTGGTGAGAAAGCAAAATTTGTTTTCCAGAAGGCTCTGTCCAACTGGGAATGACAGGAATTCCACTGAGGCAGAAGTCAAGCAGAAAGAAAGCAATACAGAGGTCAAAAGGCCCATGTGCCAGACGGAGACCATCCCTAGCCAGCTGGGTAGAGTAGCACTGACCAATGATTTCATGACATGCAAATCTAATGACCCCATATTTGTTCAACATCTCAACACTTGTACCATTGCTTTTCATAACACTCCCATATTTATACTTAAAATGCATTTCTACCATGGCTTTGAGTTGTTACCACCTGTCTCAGAGCTAAGAGCTTTGAGAATGGGGTGTGTAACCCCGACCATACCCCAAACTGCAGCTCCTACACACCGTGTATGCTTATGCACTCCGATGTGCTTTGGATGTGGATAAAGGTAAGTAGGATGCAGATCCATGAAAAAATCATGCAAATTCAATAAACTTAAGTGCATTGCTACAAATCAAGGCCAAACAATGAACAGTTTTAGTTCAGCAAGCAACAGATAAACCCAAGTCAAATTTTATTGAGCACCAAGATTTAACACAGTGATGACAGAGATTATATTATATAGACTCTACAATGACGTTCCCCCAGGAAGACGCATTTGTAAGTGCAGAGGAGCTGACAAAAGCCAAGCAGATTCTCCTTATGTACATTTAGGGTTGGTTTTTGAACAATGGACTGAAAAGTATGATGACATCATTTGAAAATCCATTCGGAACAAACTTATTCTAGCACGGATATCCAGGTCCCCTGCTATTTGTGTAAAACACAAGAGTGTCCTTTGACTTTTGTCCTTTCATCTTAGCAACTCTGATGTTTTTCTCACAAGACTCTTCCATAAAGTGATGGAGACCTAAAGACCTTAGGCACAAAATACATCCACCCAGATTATAACGGCCCATGTGCGTGTGAGTGCGTCTGCTATGCTGGAAATAGAGCATGCCACTGGCTGTGGGCTGTGTGTTGTGCAGATTGCTACTGATTTCTCCACCTGCCCAGCTGGGACAGGCCTGGGTCTGCCTGCTGCAGAAGGGCTCCGACTACACCTGCTGGCTCCAGGGCCTGACTGTGTCTCGTCCATGCCCAGGCCCCCTGGGGCAGACTCTGCAGCTAAGAAGGGCAGGCAGGTTTCTATGGAGACCACAGCTGTTGGGAAGACTCCCACCCTGGCTCCATTCTACCTCTTCCAAGAGCCTGGCTAAAGGGGTGGTGGAGAGAAAATCACCTTTTCCTCTTTGGCTCAGAGGCACTTGCTTCCTTTAGAGAATTCAGAAAATACTACCACAACGGGCTGGGGTTTTGGCTGTGCATTGTTCTCTATATGACCCACTCCTTTGGGGGAGAAGGGACTGGTTTTCAGCTCCACCTTGCTAAGCCATCAGTGAGCACTAATATAGTCCTACTTAAATGTGTGGCAATACACAAAAACAGCCACTGTCATTTTCTCTCATATCTCTTTTTGCACTGTTTGCTAGGATGATGTCAAACTGGATAATCATGGAAACAAGAAGAAAACATTCAGTAACTTTGGACTTGCAAATTAACAGCAGCTAAACTCATAACCTGTGATTACAGAGCTCTGTGTGAGTCAAACACATGACTCAGAGTTTCTCAGTGACAAGGCACTGCCACAGCCCTCCTGTCCCCTGAATGAAGGGGTATGCACACCAAAGGCACCCACAGAATCTGGGCCACCTAACCTCAGGATTAGGAGGTCATGGTTGGTACTCTGGGCTGCCTCTCCTACTTCCTCTAATCTCCTGTGCTGGCCTCCACCTGGACCTCCTTTTCTGTAACCATTATCAATAAAAGGGAAACAGTCCCCATGTTCATTGGTCAGTGTCAGTGTTTTGTTGTGTCTGTTCTTGGACCATGAGCTCTGATATCTCATTCTTTCCTTTGAGTGTGCCCCTGGCTTGGACCTAAGAAACTCCACAAGCAAATGCTGGGGTTTCTTAGCTGAAAATTAAGGGCTATATTTGCCTAGAAAAATTGCTAAATAAATATTTGCATGTAGGCAGTGGGGAGGGGCACGTGACTACAAGTTCATCTGAAGGGTCCAAGAGGCTTCTCACCCTACTGAGTACAGTGGTGGGATATTGTTAAGACTATAAAGAAAACGCCTCTTCTAGGCACTGCACCCATCACAGTTAATAACCAGCCTACTTATAATAATTTTCCAACAAAAACAGGTGATGATACAGATGAATCAAGTTTTCTATAGATACGGCATTTACATTCATCTAAAGAAAGCATAAGATGGAACCTAACTACATTCTACGCAGGGACAAGTAGAAACCCAGGGTAACAGGAGGACCTCAGATGGGAGAACACAATCCTGGGATAGGAGGGGATGATGGGAGCATGGCGGGGGGATGGGTTTCTTGAAACTTCCCAGACATCAGAACACGTGTAGAGGTGTAGAAAGAACATCACATGAGAACGTTTCTGCTTAAATTAAACAGCTTCATACCTGAACTACTAGTCTTTGGTCATGCAAAATATTTTTCTGTCTTGGAAAATAATGGCATTGGTGGAAAGTTAGTAACATCAAATGGGTGTGACCTGAATTCCTGAGAGGTTACAAAGACTCCAATACAATGTGCCAAGCTTCATACAAAAATGCAGGTTTGTTTTATTATTTTTAAAGGCAATACAACTTTTTTATATACAAATAGATATAGTAACACAAACCATGAACCACCAAATCGTGTTCTGATGTGCACAGTGCAATTCCAAGCTTGACATAAATGGGCTCTGGTAAGTAAATAAAGTGAGATACGGCTATCTCACCCACGCGAAAGCTCAGAAAACATGATTTCTTGCACAGTGCGTATTCTTGAAGCCGGAGACTCACCAGGCTGGCTTTAGGCTATGGCATTTTGTCATCATTAATTATACCCCTGGATCTAGAGCTCAAGTTCTTCAGGGCCCGGTTTATCATTCATCAGCATCTTCATAGGAGGCTCAGTGCTCAGCAACTGAATGCCCAAAGGACAGAATCACTAAGGAAAATGCCAGGGCGAGCATTCCAGGAGAGGAGAGAAAGGGGGAGGGGACTTTTTGTACTGGCTCAGAGCTTGCTAGATTTCAATGTTTCCAGTAGCCCAGTGGGTTTGCAGTTTCAAAACCCAGCAAGGTGTCTGTGGATAGAAAGGTCTACCTTCATCTGGAAACTCAATGGAGAAGAGTTGAGAAAGTACAAGGCTTAGAAATAAGCATTTCTGACCTCAGCTTTTACACCATGTGGGAACTCAGGCAAATGGCACGCCTTCTCTGAGCCTGTGCCCTCCACACGTAAACTGTGGAGAATAATAATACCTTCCCTGCTTACGTCCCAGAGCACTGGAAGACACCAGGATGATTACAAATGGGAAAGAGTTCTGAAAACGCTGACACTGCAATTGGAATTTTAGTTGCTATTATTTCCTTTTCTGTATTTTGTGTCACGGTTGTTAAGATTCTATAGTACAGGGTGTTTTTAAGATTTATTTATTTATTTGAAAGGCAGAGTTACAGAAAGAGAGGAAGACACACACACACACACACACACACCTCCAATCAATTGGTTCACACCCCAAGTGGCGACAATGGTCAGGGCTGAGCCAGAATGGACCCAGGAGCTAGGAACACTATCTGGGTCTCCTATGTGGGCTGCAGGGGCCCAAGCACCTGGCCCATCTTTGGCTGCTTTCCCAGGCACATTAGCAGGGAGCTGGGTTGGAAGTGGAGCAGCTGGGACCTGAACTGTCACTCATATGGTCTGCCAGCATCACAGGTGGTGGGTTACCCTGCTGTGGCGCAGTGCTGGCTCTACCAGTTCAGGGTGTGAGCAGTAGGTTTGACAGAGGTCACCGTGGAAAGTGAGGCTTTCCTGGCCTGACGGATCCACAGTGACGCCCACCAGGGACCAGTGTCACAGCCTCTTCACTGGTCTTCAAGCACGCATTCTGCGGGCATGTGTTGTACAATGAGCCCGAGCCAAGTGTCTTCTGAACTAGATGTTGGTGATGTTACTGTGTGGTAGGCAGGGTTCTAAGGTGGCCCCCAGTCATCCCGGCCTTGTGGTTTGTATGCCCTTGTGATGGGACAGGTTATAAAAGACTAACTTCTTTCTTCCTGGAACACTCTCTTGCTCTCGCTCTCTCGCTCCAATGCGGAGGTCTACGGAAAGATCTGCTCATTAAGGAACAAAGGGAAGACTCCAGCTACGAGCTCAGGTGCACCCGAGTCTAAAGCCCACGAGCAACCAAATCCGAACCAGGAAAGGGCATTCGTCCCCTCCCAGTCCAAATGCATGCAGCTTGTGACAGACCTAAAGCTGGAGACCCAGCTACGCGATGCTCAGATTCTAGACTGCAACTGCTGGAGGAAAAGTGTGTTGTTTAACTCATTTAAGTTGTACAATAATCTGTCATTTGTCATGCAGCAAGGGCTAACTAATTTAGTTATTATTCTTCCTGCTGTGTTTCAGAAAAAGACTAAGAGAAAGGCTCAGTTCGGCTTGCAAGTCCTGTGTTTCTCTCACAAATCTCTCTTTCTAGTCTCTTCTTTGACCAGAAGGGACCTCATTCTATCTATGCTATCTCCTTAGGTCTCCTGGTTCCTCACATAAGCCATGCTCCAAAGAGCTCTAAGGGAGCAGGGGTTGCCTTTAAAACTGTTCACTGTTATTTCCTAGCTCTTGTACACAGTAGGTGCTCAATAAATATTTGTTGAATGAATAAACCTTGACATTCTGTGAAGATCAAATATTTTCATTTCCTGTTTGATCACTTTATGCTTTTGAAACATGAAAGTGATCACAAACAAACCAGCATGTGTTTAAAACACACTTTTGCAAGGGGACCTTAAATAATTTTAAATTTTCTCAAGTTGGAATACCATGCCACTCACGATTAATGGGCTGTGCACCTATAGGAGATGAGACCCTGAGACAGCAATGAAAAAAAAAATCAGACATTGCTTCTTGCAACTGAAGATGTGTAAGTCTTGATCTGTGTTGTATGGGAAGCTTTCCGGGAAACCAGGAAGCCAATATGGATGGAGCCAAGCACACTATGACAGCTGATCTCATTTCAGTTTCTTTCTTTCTTTCTTTCTTTCTTCCTTCCTTCCTTCCTTCCTTCCTTCCTTCCTTCCTTCCTTCCTTCCTTCCTTCCTCTCTTCCTCTCTTCCTCTCCTCCTCTCTTTCTTTCCTTCCTTCCTTCCTCTCTCTCTCTCTCTCTTTCTCTCTCTCTCTTTCTTTCTTTTACAGGCAGAGTGGATAGTGAGAGAGAGAGAGACAGAGAGAAAGGTCTTCCTTTTTGCAGTTGGTTCACCCTCCAATGGCCGCCGCGGCCAGCGCATCTCGCTGATCCGAAGCCAGGAGCCAGGTGCTTCTCCTGGTCTCCCAGGCGGGTGCAGGGCCCAAGCACTTGGGCCATCCTCCACTGCCTTCCCGGGCCACAGCAGAGAGCTGGCCTGGAAGAGGAGAAACCGGGATAGAATCCGGCGCCCCTCATTTCAGTTTCTTAAACCAGAGATCTGATCCATCACTGGGAGTGTGGCCTGCACACAGCTTACCTTCTGGGAATCTACTGGCAAGCTCTTCAGATGAATAGGAGACTGCTAATAGTTCACCTGCGAGATGAGAGGCACCTGTATCATTAAGGCTACTCAGTGAGCGACACACTCTCCCAGAAGAAGTCCATGAACGTTCAATTAAGTTCCGTTTTGCCCCTTTGGATTTTTGTAAGCATTTAGATGCCTTCAGGCCTCCCAAGGGTAAAAGAAGTACATTCATTTACTTTCTGTCCAGAAAGAAACCAAAACTGATGACACTGAAAACCACACTGTGATCTTCAGGAATGGCCTTGCTTCTCGTGGGGCAGACTGACTGGGTTCCAGTGTCCAAGTCACCAGCATCGTCCTGTGTCCCTCCGTAATGGTCAGCGCTGGACAGTCAGTTTCTTAGGAACTCCATCTAGTGGCTTAATATAAAAAAACAAATTGGTCTGCCTGCTTAGCTTCTGGAAGCTGGAAGCATAAGGCTTCAAGTGTCTGGTGAAAAATAATGAAGGCTTTTGTCTTGGGTGAGCGAGGAAATTCTCCATTATGCGGGCACATGTAATCCCTTTATCCCTGCTCCCTGGAGGAGAATTACAGTGCAGCCTTCTCCTTTTCCCAGTCGGGGTTAATGTTATGCCCTCTCTACCTTTGAAAGTACAGCAAGAGAGGACCCCTGATGATGATTCGAATGTGGGAATGTTCTTCGGCAAACACACACTCCCAGTTGCAAAAATATGACCCCCGGTTTCTTGCCAAGTCTTTGAAAAAAAAATATGAAAGATTGATGTCTTTTTTTCTTCCTCCCTGCATTGCCTTTGTGCTGTGGAATTTCCATCGCCCCTCATATGACTGCCATACATGAGTATATATTATCTTTTACGGAGGTCCAGGGGAGAGAATCAAGTCTTAAGAAATTGGCTCTATTTTTCTTGATATTTTTCCAACTCAAATATTTTTAAATTGGCCCACAGATTATGATTGGAAGAGAGATCTTTGGAGCTTTATTAGCCTTTAAACACCACGAGCTGTTTATAGACAGAGTGGCAGGGGGTCCTTGGTTCCTTTCTTTGTCTCCATGTCTTGTTTCTTAATGTTCCAGAACAGGGGTGTGGGAAAGGCCTTACCACGCTGTAATGAGGGGGGGAGGGGGGCAAGAGAGAGAGAGAGAAAGGGAAGAGAGGAAGGAAGGGAGAGAGAGGGAAGGAAGGAGTCAGGGAAGGAGAGAGAGGGAGGGAGGGAGGAGGGAGGCAAACACCTATGAGTCTTCAAATTATTTTCACTTATTACAGAATAGTTCAATTGCACGATCCCATCTGGTATTAGAGGTAATTGCCAGCCAAAGGAGCTACAATCTAACTTTGTAGAGTGTTACATTTGAGGGATTTTACTGAAATCTCCGAGTCCACAAAGTAATGCATTTTACAGTATTATCTGATGTTGGTTAATGTAATGTAATCACATCAGCAGACAACAGGGAAATAGTCCTTCAGCGGTAATTATGTAAAACTGTGACTGTAAGGCTGTATACAAGAGACTAGGTAATGAGTATTTCCTGGAAATGGCTCCTACCTGCCTCCACTAGAGTGGCAAGCTGATCATCCAAAGTAGAGACCACCGTGGATGGTGATGGGTGAGCCTCTCTGTAATGGCCTCTTGCTGAGAGGGGGAAAAGCTGCATTTGTTTCCTGGTGAATACCCCATTCCCCTTTGAATCAGCCTAGTCCTGAGTAAATGGATATGGCTCTTTAATAGCAACAGCGGGTTAGTTCTTTCCAATCTTGCCTTATTCATAAAAATGTTTTCAAAGACAGCCATGTAAATGCATGGGTGATGAGAACCTCACCTTAAACTAAAAATAAAAGAAACTTTGCGTGTCTTTCTCTTTGCTTTTTTGATGCATCTATTAAAACTCAGTAAGTATCTGAAATCCCACACTATTCACTGGGGTTCAAATTTAGTAATTGCATTACTGTCTTAGAAATAAATGAATTATAATGCAAAGATTAAACTTTTCACTAGGATCAAGGTGAAATTTCGCAAATGCTGCAGCAACTAGACTAACCAAATGTTCCATGGACATGCATTTTATTTTCCTCTATTAGTGATTACTTTACATCCCAGTGATAAAATAGTAACAGGAAGGTCTTGTCCATCTCAGTTTCTTGTAAGTTTTGACAACGCATGAAGCAAGCTGCTATAAACATCTATGCATGTCCATGAAGACACGTATGTGCATTTATACATCGACGGAGACAGCTTCGCTGTGTTTACAGTAGCTGCCAGGAAGGGAGAGGTGTTAAGCAGAGCAGAGAGGATTTGTGGGGCAGTGAAACTACTCTGTATGATGGTAGATGCGCACCACGGCACAGCTGTTCACACAGAGACTCTACAACACCGCCAGGAGTCCTAACGTAAACCGCGGACCCTGCGTGATAATGGCATGCCACTGCAGCTCCTCACCTGGACCGAACGCATGCGGGGACATGGGGCAGATAAGAAATCTGTATACCTCTGCTCAAGTCTGCATGTCCCTAAAAGTCAATAGCAGGCTTCTTGATCTGTAGCACTATTACAATCACTTTCGAGTTTTCCTAAAAATCATACTATCAAAAACATAATATATTTTGATGTCAAGTCAGATGCGATCTAAGAAAATCCCTTTAGAACACATTTTTAGTTACATTTAGAATAGCCCTGGCTTAGTCACAGGGGATATGTCCCAAGACCCACAGGGGATGCTTAACTCAGGAGAATACCAAACCCTTTAGTACTGTGCTTTCTCACATGGGCCCTGCAGTCCTGCCACGGTTCCTGCCTGGTGTTTCCTTTGCATTACTTCTCTTATTTTTGGCCATTGTTAAGGGAAATAAGATTTTCATGAACCTAAGCACTGTGATACCACGGCAGCAACTGAGTGAGGGCTAAGGGGCCGGCAGATGGGCTGCATGTACAGCACAGATCCGCTGGACAAAGGGGTGATCCACACCTCAGCCAGGACAGCAAGAGATTTCCTCACACAGCTCAGAACAATGCACAATGTAAAACTTGGGGCACACTTGTTTCTAGAATTTTCCATGCAATATTTTCAGACCACAGTTGACTGCAGTTAAATGACAACACAGAAAGCAACTGCAGATAAGGTGGGGGGGGGGGCTACTGCCATTATATTTTGCCACTTTGAAATCTTTCCTATTTTATACAAATGCATATATTCACAGATTTCGTCTTTGGAGGGTATAGTCCTTTGAATACACTTGTTTTTCACCTCTTTCCTCAGCTTATTTATCTCCAAATGGTCCTTCAACTCACTTACAGGATTTCTTAAATGGCAGGACAATCTACAACTAGGCAGCCTTAATAGAGCCACAAAGGTAAGTCTTTAAGACATTCAATCCCAATATTTTTTTTTTCCTTAAAACTGAGTTGCTGCTGTCAAGTGCTGGTCATTAGAAACTGCTGCTGTCTCAAGAGGTGGCCCCCACTGTGACTTAAAAGGTAAAGGTCCTTCCTCTTAAGGCAGGCTCCTCCAGCGCCCCCACCCATCCACACACCCTTCATGTTCCATGGGGAGGAGGCGGGTCTGCCTCCAGGTCTGAGGTCCAATGCCAATGCCACATACACTGGCCACTGTGATGGGGCAGGAGGCCTCTTGCTGGTCATGCTTGGAATATGGAGCTGCAGAACAAACAGACCACATCCAAGGCTGCTAAATGCAAATACGGCAAAACGCCTGGGACGTGGAAGATGCTAGAGAAATGTTCTTTCAGCAAAAGAATGACTGTCTTATGGTGAGGAAGACAATCCAGCTAATCTCATTTTTAAAAATCGTAGCTTATTAAATGTGTAGTGATTGTATACACACTTAAGCAGTATCAATGGTACTTCAAGAAGGTGGTGGAAGATGGAGTGAAAAATAAGTGTATTTTGGTACAAAACATATTTTGAAATCCACATATTTGAGGGATCTTCAAGAAATTCATGAAAATGCCCATTATACAAAAAATGACCTACATGAAAGATCTCTGTTAGCGAGATCCCAGTGGAAAGAAGGGGCCATCAAAGGAGGATGTACTTTTCTCCAAAGGGAGGAGAGAACTTTCACTTTGATTATGGCCTTGTCTAAATACGATCGGAATTTGTGAACTCAAGAGGTTTCCATAGCCTTGGCAGCTCATGACAAGAGCCTCGGGTGATTACTGACATCATAAATGAGTGTCAGTTGTTAAATCAACAACAGGAGTCACTGTGCACTTGCTCCCCAGGTAGGATCTCTATCCTTAATGTGTTGTACTGTGTGAATTAAAGGTAAAACTACTACTCAAACAGTACTTTACACTTTGTGTGTCTGTGTGGGTGCAAACTGTTGAAATCAACTTAGAGTTGATCTTCTGTAGATAAAGATAATTAAAAATGATTCTAAATGAAGAATGGGATGGGAGAGGGAGTAGAAGATGGGATGATTTGCGGGTGGGAGGGTGGGTATGGGGGGAAGAACAGCTATAATCCAAAAGTTGTACTTATGAAATTTATATTTATTAAATAAAAGCTTTCTATAAATAAATGTCTATTATGAAAAAACTAAGCCTGGATTTCAAAAATCTTTCTGTACCAAAACAAACATCTTTTAATTCCATTTTCTGTAAATATTTTGAAGTACCTTTATAAAGTTCTATTAGTAGTCAATACAAATGATTCTCTTAAAATGATAGCTAAAATCCAGTCCTACATATTTCATTGAAAAATATTTATTTTTAGTAGCAAGTGGCACTCCACTAAAGACTATTCCTTAGATTTTTGAAAATGTATTCGTACAAGTGCATGATAAAGAAAATGATGCCATAAATAAAAATATCAAAATGAAAATGTTAATATAGAGTGAGCATTCAAAAAAGGTTTATAAAGATACAGTCCTGGCTAATGAGGTACTCCTGGCAAACCACAAAAGGATGGCACTTTCTAAAATCATGTAAAATGTTTAATTATTTTCTCTTGACATTTCCCTATTCATTCAGCCTAGCAGGGATGATAATACATTTTTGCTCAGTTTCGGGCTTTGAATTAGAGAGTCTCAGTAGAGCTGGCGATGCCTTTGAAAGCCGATTGCTGTTTGTTTTTTATTTCATCTGGTGCGCAGAAAGGTCCCTGCCCCTGGAAAAGCAGCTTTCTGCGTGGAGCCCAATGACTGCCTCAGGCTGAACACCGGCAAACTGAATAGCAACCTTGTATTTTATAACTGAGGGAGTAGAACATCCTGTCCCATGCAATCCTCTTCAAAAAAAGTCTCGAAACACACAACACAGAGGCCCGCGCCTGGATTTAAGCACAATTTGTCGAAATGGCCCACTTTTGGTTTCTCATCAAGAAGGTCTCAAATGTACTCTGAATTCATTTCTATTTTCCAAAATGTCTCTTAAATAAAAAAAAAAAGCACCATAAGAACACAAATTAAAGATGATTATGCAAAGAAAGGGGTGGCTCCACGTGATTCCCATAGCTTCTTTGAGACTTTTCCTCTGGAAAAGTGCTGGAGTTTCCTGTATGTGGCAATGTCTCCAGCCCACTTTTTGCTGGAGTTCTGTGGATGATCCTGTTTCAGTTGGAAGAATTTGGGAACACAGGTGCCTGAGAGCACAGGTGGTTCCACAGCTAAATGACCAGGACTTTACCTGTCCAGGTGGGCAAGGCTGTTAACCAGGCAACAACTTCATTGTCAGCTTCAGGTCTTCCCCTAAATACACTGCTGTGCACTGCACACCACTGGACCAGCCCCTTGTTGAGACAACAGGTCACTCAGCGGGGCAGAGCAGCCACCCAGACAACCAGCATTCCATGATGACTCTGGCCAAGTCCCTGCACACCACCCCGAATCTGTTATTAATGCTCTTTCCAAAGATCAGTGATATCTGTTTCTAAAACGTGATCCAAGTATATCATTAAAAATCCGAAGGGTGCGCGCGCACGTGTACACACACACACACACACAGAAATTCCACATGGGAAGAGGTCAGCATAAAGTCACCACTGGTTTTCCTCTCTTCTCAGAAATCACTCAAATCAAGAAGGAATGTGGGTAACAGAAGGCAGGCTCCCTCTGGGTGAGTGAACACCAAATAGTCAGGCCGAACATGGGGGAGGGCAGGGAAGGCGCAGAGGGGGCCAGGTATGCCGTCTGGTCTTGTCACAGCCACGCGCGGACCTCCCCAGAACAGCACCTTGCTCCCTGTTCTGGATGCTGCTCAGTCTCAAACTCTTACATCAAGAAGTCTGTCCAATCTCCATCAGGTGTGACGCTTACGAATAACCACCCTGACTTGTCCCTTCAAGACTGGGGGTGGTGGTCTCCCTCACTGGACAAAGGCCCAGTTCCTCTTGGCTTGGGCAAATGACTGTACCATGGCCCTTCTGAGCAATCAAAGGCAGGGGAGAAAGCCGAGGGCCCCATGAGTGAGTGAGTTGCTCTGGGTTTTAGAGGGGGTAGAACAGGATCCAGGATCCCCTGTCGGAAGTGGAGGTGCCCTGCCTGTCATCTCCCACTGAAGGAAGGAGAGAGCTGACAGTCAACCGCCTGTCCACACAGCCAGGCTTCCACATCCCTCACGTCTGAGATTTGCTTTATTTTCCACAAGTCTTTGCGATTTTTTTGGAAGTTATTCCCAAGACATCAATACTGCACTGTATCTTCTTCTTCCATCTCCCTGTACTTCACAGTTTACATGCTTTCTATCCGCATCCAAATCAGGACAGAGCCAACCTGTGACGTCCTTGCTATCTCCCCATACTTTGTTTTACTTGAGCCTCTTGTGCAGAACCTCTCAGATAAGACTAAAGACAATAATTCTAGGAAAACTGGAAAATCCTTGCCAAGTCACGAATGACGGAGCCTGGCACAGTCCACCCAGCTGTGCTCCCGAGGCTGGCTCATCTACACAAGGCCAAGTCTGCACTCCTTGTCTGTCTCTCCTTCTTCAGAAGCCTTCCAAAGGGCAGAGGGAGGGGCCACTTCTACGTCACCTGGGGTCCCTGGCTGGGTTTAGTTAACAGAAAGGTCGCAGTGGAGGGACGGCACTGCTCAGAGAGCCTGAGAAGATGCCAGGAGAGAGGGGGCAACTGTTTCTACTTCCCCATTCTGCAGAGGGGGCTGTCTGAGTCAATGGCCTTGAGGCTTCCATGAATATTTTCCTCATCTTTGGCTTGAGTTTCTTTCCCCCAACTTCTTCTTCTGCTGTTGTTCTTTGCAAAACAGCATAGCACGACGTCCATGAACCCAGAGACACAAACCCAATCTGTTCTTTGCTTTCGAACTAAAGGATTGCATTACAATGTGGGCATGACTGTGTTATTTATTTTTTGAATATATTTGTTTGGAAGGGAAAGAGAAAGAGAGAGAGAGAGAGAGAGAGAGATGCAAGCGAGAGAGAAAATAGCCCATCATTCAATTCATTCTCCAAATAATTGCAACAGCCAGGAGGTCTGAGCTAGAAGAGTCAGGAGCCAGGAACTCCATCACCGTGATGGGGTCCATTCTCTGCTGCCTTCCCAGGTACATTAGCAGGAAGCTGGACTGGAAGCAGCATAGCTGGGACTCAAAGCAGCACTCTGATATGGAATGCCAACAATGCAACCCGTGGCTTAACCTGCTTCCCCACAATGCTGGGCCCCATACTATTTTTATTTTTTACTACAACTATTATGAGTGAAGAAAACATAAGTGCACCCAGAGAAAGTATCAGTTTGATATCTTTGCATGTGTCCTTAATTCACACAGCATATAGAGCAGCAGCAATATAGAAACTATTTTTACCGGAGAAAAATGGCTTTTCTAAATATCAAGTTTATATTTTAAGAAATATCAGGTTTTTTGGCCAGTGCCGTGGCTTAACAGGCTAATCCTCCACCTTGTGGCGCCGGCACACCAGGTTCTAGTCCCGGTTGGGGCACCGGATTCTATCCCAGTTGCCCGTCTTCCAGGCCAGCTCTCTGCTATGGCCCGGGAAGGCAGTGGAGGATGGCCCAAGTTCCTGGGCCCTGCACCTGCATGGGAGACCAGGAGAAGCACCTGGCTCCTAGCTTCGGATCAGCGAGATGCACTGGCCGCAGCGGCCATTGGAGGGTGAACCAACGGCAAAAAAGAAGACCTTTCTCTCTCTCTCTCTCTCTCTCTCTCTCTCTCTCTCTCTCTCACTATCCACTCTGCCTGTCCAAAAAAAAAAAAAAAAAAAAAAAGAAATATCAGGTTTTCAAATTGTACCTGTGCTACTTCGCGATGTTCACAAGGCACCATCACTCACACGCTCCCAAGGTGCTCCAGCTCGTTTTATGGAGTGCTGGGCTTTAGCAAAACACTATAAAGATGCCCACTGGTGGGGCAACGTTGAGAGGGCCCATATTCCCGAATAGTCTTAAAAACCTGACAATTTTTTTTTTTGCTCCTACACAGCATAAATTATTTTTTGAAACTACTTCTATGCATTCAAGAAACAACTGAATTTTCCCCTGACCACGCTGGGCTGCAGTACAGGATGTCATTTCTGGCGTGACTGCGTATGTGCTTGAACAGAAGTTTTGGGGAGCACGGGAGCGTCTCACCCATCAGTTCGGGCAGCCTGATGATACGGTGCACCCGGTCAGTTTCCACTGTCCAAGCATTCAGTTGAATGTGTTAGAAAGAGCCTGACTTGATTTTTCAATTAAAAGAACATGTGAACACGCTTCCTGTGACAACCCTGGTATTTCTAAGGCCAAACGCTAAGGGGCGTGAATTTTCGGAAGGAGAGTGTCCAAAAAGTTGTCAGCTGGATGAATGGCAGGTGTTGCCCTGTGAGACGCTGCTCCCTGGAGGAAGCAACAGGAGCACCGTCCCTGCAGCAGCCCAGAAGCCTCTGCAGCCCAGGTCGACGTGCCCACGTTTCCGGGTGGGCGAGTTTCACCATTCTTTTCAAAACAGAGAGCAGCAGAGAAGGAAAAGGGTCCACGGAAGAGCAAAAGCAACAGAGCAGTTTTAAGAAGGAGCATGTGGGGGCCAGTGCTGTGGCTCAGTGGCTCAATGCCTGACCTGAAGCACCGGCATCCCATATGGGCGCTGGTTCTAGTCCTGTCTACTCCTCTTCCAGTCCAGCTCTCTGCTATGGCCTGGGAAAGCAGTAGAAGATGGCCCAAGTGCTTGGGCCCCTGCACCACTGTGGGAGACCCATTAGAGGCTCCTGGCTCCTGGCTTCAGATTGGTGCAGCTCCGGCCATTGCAGCCATTTGGGGAGTGAACCAGCAGATGGAAGACCTCTCTCTCCCTCTCTGCCTCTCCTTTCTCTGTGTAACTCTGACTTTCACATAAATAAATAAATCTTAAAAAAAAAGAAGAAGAAGAAGGAGTGTGTGGGGAAGTGAGGGGCTTCCTTTCGAGTATCCATTCTGCTTCTGCCTGGGAAATCTCTGGGTGCCCTGAGGGCAAAGTCCCAGTCCCTGGAGGGCAGCTGCTCTGGGTGCAGTCATTTCTGTTCCTGGTTTGGCAGTGGATTCTGAACACAGACACAGAGCGCTGTCCTCCTCAGTGGGCAGCTGCTTCTGGGTTGAGGGAGAATTTGTCTTCCTAGGAGGTGGATCAGCATCTCTGTAGGACGCCACCGTGAACTTGTGTGGTACAGCTGCAGCTTCCATGATGATCACAAAGTGCCGGGAGGTCTTCCAGGCGAGGCCTGTGACAAAACTCCCATTCATATCAGGCTAGAGAGACAGCCAGTCAGAGCCAGCACCAGCAGGGGGGCAGGTTGCTTATGTCAGCAAGGCTTTATGTTTCTCTTACCCTGTTTAGGGGTGATAACACGCAAGCCCCAGAAATCTTTATTCTCATTGCATTAGAGCTAGCCCAACCCATGTCCAACTCTGGGAATGACTGGTAGCCAATACAGACAGCGGATTCCTAGTAGACAGTCTTAATTAGTTAGGAATTGTCTTTTGCACACAAAGTTCAGAGAGCATTGCAAAGTAAAAGCAGTTTCTAAAATTACTTACACTTAGCTTTACTTTATCACAGTTTTCCAAGCTATAGTAATATACATCCTGCGGAGGATGCTTTAATGATTACTCCCAGCCAGGAATCGGGGAGGAGAGAACCCAGCTCCTTCCACTGACTTTGTGTTTGGAGATGACCTTGTCTGTTCACCTTGGCAGGCATCCGACCTCCAGTGTCCCCGGTCTGCTTGTGTCATTCACACATCAGTGTAATATGGGCCCCCAAACAACATTCTATATCCTCTCGTAACACAGTCTGATAAAATACTCTCAAACGGCAGCTTAATTCTCTTTACTGATACTTCATTTCAAGACATATCATAGGAAGTAGCATTAAACTTCAATCTTTCTGTAAGTATTCCAGGATGTGTGTGTTTTTTACTCTTAATAAACTGTTAGTAAAGTTAGTGTAATAGAAGAATAAATCTTAATGACTTCAAAAAAGCTTGCTCTTTTTACTATTTTCCTTTAGATTATGATTTTTTTCTTTAGCTATTAGAAAGTATAGAAAACTTAAGAATTGTGGTAAGTTATTTTCAGCTTTTGTAGATGTTTATAAGTACATGAAAATTAAATAAATAATAAGTTCTTACTTTCAGAAAACATTAACAATTTTGACATTCTTATAAACACATCTATATTGAAGTCTACTTCTGGCAGAAAGTATATGGTGATGCCCAGAGATTTAGTTCACTTAAAAATTTCCTTCTTTGCTTAGTGTAGTCCCATTTGTGTGTCTAAACACACAATGTTTGTTGGTGTTACCTTAAGATTTTAGTGACTGCCGTCTCCTTTTCCAGAAGATTCCTTGCCCTGATGCTGAAAACAGACTTGCGAAGCTGAAAATGATAAAAGTGTGGCTTTAGTCTGGGCTGCAAAGGAATCGTAAACCGACAAACATTTAGATGAACGACATTATTCAATCATCAAATGTGAACGCTTTTCACAAAGCATCATCAAACGACTATTTCTGTTCTTTAACACTCTCTTCTAGTTTTACTTCTACTTGGGAGAACTGCAGATAAACTTGTAGCACTTCACATCACTCCCTGGAGGATACTCGGGCTGGCCTCACGGGTGATGTCACCATTCTTCATGTGAACTGGCCTACTGTTTCCAAAGAACTTCAGGCTGAAACTGGTGTTTGCTTCGTCATCCATCATTATTCAGAGAAATGCTTTCTCATCCACGTGACGTGAGCTGCAGGTCCTTGTCTCTGACTCAATACTAATCTGAATGACAACTTTGGGACCTGTGTTGTCTTCAGTCATAAGGATACAATAGATGGGTGTTCAGGGTTCCTAGTGTGCAATGATAATAAAATGACCTCACAGAAGAGGACTAAGAAAAAAAAATCCTAGAGGCTGAGTATAAACCACGAGAGGCCCAAACTCAGCCCTGTCTCACGTGCTAGGGGCAAGATTTAGATTGCTGATGCGTGCACAGGGAGCAGGCGTGGGCAGAACAAGGCAGGGAGGGAACAGAGAGGTACATCACTGTGGGCAGATTCACAGTAGCAGCGTAACGCTGGTAGACAGAGTGGAGATGACAATGGAAGGATGACCTCTTCATTAGGATCGACAGATCAGATTAGATGATGTTGTGGACCCGGAGATAGACCCCATTCCTGGTCTCTCACTTGAGTGGTCCAGTTCAGGAGGCAGGGTTAGGACACACAAGATCATGAGTGATAAGTGTCGTGGAGTCGATGGGGAAGTGCAAAGCCATCTGTGCGGCAGAAGAGGTGACAAAGGCTGATGTACTTTGGGTAACGGGGACCAGGACACCTGGAATAGTTAACAATGACTTCACTGAAGAGGTGGACGTTGCGTTGGCCTTGAAGGATGGTAAAGATTTTTATAGAAAAGGCAATAGTGGGTGAAAGATGAAGTTGGAACCACATGCACAGGCAAGTTAACTTGGTGCAAGCCACCTGTATCAGTGCTGTCCTGGCTGGGCCCCTAAGTGAGGCCAGAGGAAGAAACACAGCAAGGCTTCAAACAAAGCCCAGGGAGGGAAAAACAAAAGCAGGGAACAGACCACCCTGCATTCAGAGAGAACAGACTATCTAGTTTCTTTTCAACAAGCATTAGATACATTGAGATGCAAAACACCAGAGCCTCAATCTACAAAAAAAAAAAAAAAAAAAAAAAAAGTAAACAAACGCCCTGAGAAAAGCAGCAGAATCATAGCCACAAGGCTCCACCTACACAATGCCATCTCCAGAGCTCACATTCCACAGCAGGTCCCTTGTGAAGGGCACTGAACACCCTGGCAGCTTCCCCCTCCTGGGGAACAGTCGCACACTCACCTTTTTCAATAGGGAGGAACTGAACCACTAACTCTCAGGAGAGTGAATTCACATGCTGACAAGGGGATGAAGGTGATGTCATTTATTTACAGTTTCACAGTAGCACAGAAAATCAGTCACAAAGATGCTTCAGGAGACACCTCCAACGCCGCCGATGCGTGGTATTGATCGATTTCCCCGAGGGCATGGGTGCCTCCTGAGGAATGCCACTTGGAGTGGCTTTTGGCAACAGAAGACTCAGTGAGGGACCCCAATGGGCTTGACTGACACCTACACACACACACACAGTCGGCAGACAGGCCCAGCCGACAGACTGCCCCAATAGCAAGAGTCAGGACAGGATTCCGTTAAACGACCATGGCAGGCTTCGGTCGGCTTCCCCTGACTGTAAGGAGTCAGGAATTCAGTCACCTGCCCACTGCCTGGGCAGCTGGAGCTTAAAGCACACCCCTCTCGTGAGGACTCCCCGTGGGCTCCTATCTCCTACGTCGTCTCCTGAACACCTTCTCTAAGCATGACTGCTGAAAGGCCCCCAGGTCTCTGTCGTCTTGAACTCCAGCAAACACCGTATGGGATGGATTGGTAGAGGGCAGTGCTTGGGGAGAGTGTCTACAGCCAACAATGGACATAGCAGAAGAATGAAAACTACAGCAGGAGAACTTCAGATTCAGGGTTGGGATGGACACAGATCTGATACCCTAGATATGCACTTAGGTATATTTATGTCTATTCACATACATTTTAGCTGATCATTTTTCTAGTAAATAAGAAAGCCTATGGAGACGATGTAGTTACCTTTTTTTTTTCTTCTCTCTTTTGTAAAACTCTGAGTATGTATTTTAGCAAGTCAAAGATTTCAGTGCTACACTGCTCTGCAGTGCCCTCTTGTGGATGCAAAAGAAACTGACAACTGCTTGAAATAATTACCAAAACACACAAAATCCAGCTAATCATAACGTACTTTCAGATCTGAAACTGTAAATTATAGCTATATACCAAGTCAATAACTATTGATCATTCTGGATCCAAACATGTAATATATATAGTTATTAAAAATTGTATGAGTGACACATAGAGTTTGCCTTTAATTTTAAATTAGTGGCAAAAGACTTCTTTGTGGTTTTGTTTGTAAACCTAAAACATTCAACACTACCAGGTAACAACTCTCTGAGCTAATGATCAAGAACAAATAATTTTACATGTTGAAACGGTACAGCAGTAACACCTTTCAGTCTTAAATTTCGAATTCAAGAGATGTTTCCAGAATTGTGCACTTTAAGACAGAACTCAAGATCCTGGAGAGTCACCTCAATTTATATAGAGCTATTTTACTTGATAGACCTGAAGCACACACCAGTGGATGGATTATGCTGATTTTTTAACTCTGTCTTTTAAATCTTTCAATCTAGGGGTCAGCATGTGGCATAGTGAGCCATGTGGCCAGCAGGGGAGTGAACCAGTGGATGGAAGATCTTTCTGTGTCTCTCCCTCTCTCTCTAGAACTCTCAAATAAATAAATAAAATTTTAAAAAAGGCTTTCAACCCACAGGTTCCCCTTTTTCCTTCTTAGAACTGAAGGACCTGGGCCATTCTCCCAGTAGCTCCTGGGAGTCTGTGTTTTACTGAGTGCACACCATGGTGTTATTCAGTCACATATCCCTCTCCCCACAACTTGGCATGTACTCTCTGTGTGTCTCTCATTGCCATGTCAACAGTGGTCCCTGCTTAGGCACCTTCACTCATTCATTCAGCTTGCAAACCTGTCATTCCCTTTTCATTCATCAGATGCAATTATTTTTAAGGAGGGATTTTCTCTCCTCTGTCGTTTGATTACATAGTGGTACAATTCATATGGAAAAACACAAGATAAATGCTTCTACCTGGACCTTTGCTTATCAGTTTTTACAACGCTCATGTGCTCATGTCCATCCTCCTTAGGTGATCAACTATTTTTAAAATGTCAGTAAAGACATGTGGTGGATTTTTTTGTGGGTCAAATGATCTCAAGTGTGCATGGTGAGCCTTGTCAAGTTGGCCTATTGTATTTTTTTTGACATGACGCTGACAGCTATTGGCAAAGCTTCCTTTATCTCAGGCACCACAGATGCTTCAGGGTCATTTTGTGTACTCCGCATTCCAAATCGACAATCTCCAAGAAGCCCTGGAATGGTTATTGGGAAGTGGTGTTCCAAGAAATATCTGTATTTCAGCAATGCTCACGGCTGCTGAGCAGGTGGTGGAGTTGAGGCCATTGGGTTTAATCTGACAGATTAAATTCAGGCTACAAGACCAACCTAAGGTCTTCAGGGTGACATCTTTATCTCCCTCACCAAGCATGTCACACTCCGGGTTACTGGGGACACACGGAAAGTGGAATTAGACGATTTCATAATTACTCCGTTTTATTTCATAAGTGATGGTCTCAGAATATCAATACCTAACACAACCAGGACAACTAGCTACTATTTTAAAGGGATTCCTCCCATTCTCTGCATTTGTTTATTTGTGCTGTGCTCATGTTGCCAAAGCCAACAGCCAGAACACAGCACACTCCCTACTTCAATCTTCATGTGGGAGTGCTTCAAAGAGGTTGTAGAAAATAGAATTAGAAGGTGAGTTACTTTGGTGTGTAAAGTTTTTGAAGCCCATGGACTGTTTTCTCATAATACTCATTTTCCACAATCTTTTCGAGGACTCTTCACATATGAGGATTTCAAAAAATTTTTTTTTGAAGTGCTTTTCCATAGTCTTACTTATTACAGAGGAATGTTTGGGGCTGCCATTGGGGTGTACCAGGTTAAGTCACCGCCTGCAGTGCCGGCATCCCATATGGGTACCAGTTCCAGTCCCACATACTCTATTTCTGATCCAGCTCTCTGCTATGGCCTGGGAAAGCAGCAAAGATGGCCCATGTGTTTGGCCCCTGCATCCATGTGGGATACTTGGGAGCAGCTGTTGGCTCCTGGCTTTTGAGCCCAGCCTGACCCTGGCTGTTGAGGCCATTTGTGGAGTGAACCAGCAGACAGAAGATCCCTCTCTGTAACTCTGCCTTCCAAATAAATAAATCTTTAAAAAACAACAACAACAAAAGAATGTTTTCCGCCAGCTATTATGAATGTTGTAGAGCCAATCCTGGAGTTCACTGAGTTGTCTGAAGCATACTTTGAAGTAATCTCCTTAGGAAAGGATCACGGGAACGCTGTTACCTGCATACCACAGTGTGCGTCTGATGACAGCTTGAAAACCACTGCTCTGTCCCTTTAAGCCTGAGAGTTGTTTTCCTGGCTACAAAGAACCTGACCTGCACATTCCTTCCCTGGGCACCGGTATATAAGACTCTATTTCCTGCCAGCACAGAGCACTGGGACTGGGAAGCCCGAGGATAATCGAATGTCCTTTCTTTCGTCAGGCATTTGTGCTTTTTATAGATGCCAGGAGAATTTGCTTTCAAATGTAAAGTTCCGAAATTTGTCTGGTCAGAGTCTTGGTGGTGATCACTCGTGGCTGAGGTTTTCCTGTTCTACATTTGTAGTTTCAAATATCCTGCTGTTCTGGAAGAGTTTCACGCTTGTTCTGATGTATCGCTTTGATGCTCTTTTTTAGGGACTCCTAAAATGTAGACTTTGGACCTAATTTTCTTTATCTGTCATTTTCTTGCAAGTCATTTGCATCTCTCTCTCTCTCTCTCTCTCTCTCTCTCTCTCTAACTTATTTGAAAGAGTTACAGAGAGAGGTAGAGAGACAGAGAAAAGTCCTCCATCCACTGGTTCACTTGGCTGGAGCTGAGCCAATCTGAAGCCAGGAAGCAGGAGCTTCTTCCAGGTCTCTCATGTGGGCACAAGCACCCACACACTTGGGCCATCCTCCACTGACTTTCCCAGGCACACCAGCAGGGAGCGGTATCAGAAGTGGAGCAGCAAGGTGGCGCCGGCACACCAGGTTCTAGTCCCAGTCCGGGCGCCAGATTCTGTCCCGGTTGCCCCTCTTCCAGTCCAGCTCTCTGCTGTGGCCCAGGAGTGCAGTGGAGGATGGCCCAAGTGCTTGGGCCCTGCACCCGCATGGGAGACCAGGAGATGCACCTGGCTCCTAGCTTCAGATCAGCGCGGTGCACTGGCCGCAGCGTGCCGGCTGCAGCGGCCGTTGGAGGGTGAACCAACGGTAAAGTAAGACCTTTCTCTCTCTCTCTCTCACTGTCCACTCTGCCTGTCAAACAACAACAACAACAACAACAAAAGAAGTGGAGCAGCCAGGACTTGAACTGGCACCCACATGAGATGCCAACACTGCAGACAGCAGCTTTACCCACTACACCACAGCGCCAGCCCCTTGCATCTCTTTCTTAATTTCTTTTTCTTTAAAAAATTTCCTCTTTTTCACTTTCTATTTCTAAAAAATTTCCTCTTTTCCACTTTCTATTTCTCTTAAGGCATCATTAGCTGTATCTAGTCCCTTTATGTTCCTTCACTGTTTCTATTCATAACTTTCCAGAGTTCAGCGTCTCATTCTGAGTTTTCTAATTCTTATTTATGTCGCTATGCCAACTATGCGTAATTTTTAAAGTGCTTAATTTTGCAGTAGTATGCAGGCCTTGGGCTGTTGGTGGGCATGACTTTGGCATTTTCTCATTGTCTACAGAGACAGATTGTTTTGTTTTTTTCTTGTAATACTTTTTGCAGGGAATTCAGCTTTGGTAACTTTCTCTTGCTTGTTTTTATGCATATTTAATTTTCCCAAACAGTTCAGCACTTTTTCTTTTCTTAAGATTTATTAATTTATTTTGAAAGTCAGGGTTACAAAGAGAGAGGGAGGGTCAGAGAGAGAGAGAGAGAGAGAGAGAGAGAGAGAGAGAAAGAGAAAGAGAGAGAGAAATCTTCCATCTTCTGGTTTGCTCTGCAGATGGTCACGACGGCCAGGGCTGGGTCAGGCCAAAGCCAGGAACCAGAAGCTTCCCCCAGCTCTCTCACGCGGGTGGCAGGAGTCCAGATACTTGGGCCATCCGCCACTGCTTTTCCCAGACCATAGCAGGGAGCTGGAGTGGAAGTGCAGCAGCTGGGACAATGCTGGCCCCTCAGTATTTCTAACTTCAGAGGTGACATGATCAGTGTTGAGGTTTGCACCAAACCTGCCCCCAAAGCTTCCTTTACTGGAGACTTGGTCCCCGGAGTGGCAGTGTTGGATAGTTGGGATCTTTGAGTTGGGGTCTAGTGGGAGGCCCTTAGGTCACCAGGGCCACACCCTGGTTTGGGACGACAGAATGAGGTGCTGCAAAAGACCAGGCCTGGCCCTACATTTCTCTGGCTTCTGTGTGGTCTCAACTACATGTGCTCCTGCCACCAGGATGCCACCTGCCATGAGGCTCTCACCAGAGGCCCAACCTAAGGAACCGCCCAACCCCAGACTTCCAGCTCCCAAAACTGTGAGCCAAAGAAATCTGTTTTCTCCATGAAATTTCCAGCCTCAGGAATTTTGTTACAGCCACAGAAAGTGGACCAGTATAGTCAACTTTGCAGCTTTCTAAATGGATTTTCCAGCTCTGATTCCCAGCCCCATCTTTCCCCCACCACCTCAGTTTTATCTGGATTTGCTCTGGTCCTTGGTACTCTTGTCCCTGGTCTGTTCCACTCTGATTCCGCTGCTGGGTGTTTTTCTGCAGAGAAAATTTGCGATGGTTTCTGCTTCTCTCACTGGACGCTGCCATTGGCCCTGGTTTCTGCCTGTGGATATCAACCCCATGAAAATCCTGTGGCTACCAGTTTGTCCATAACTGCTTTGATCTGGGAGTTTGTGGCTTGCCTAACTTTAAGAGTTATATAGAGATTTGGGGTTTTGTTATATGGCCTTCCTGTGTGTGTGTGTGTGTGTGTGAAAATTCAAGATCAAAACCAAGGTGTGTGTCTCTGTAATCTTTCCAGAAGACTTCATTTTTTTTGGTGAATTTTAATGTTGACATCACTTTTCTTAGTATTTTCAAGGAAGAAATTCCAGTTTCTCATACTATTTATTGCTACTTTCCTTGGATTTGATTAATATCTGCTTTTATCTTTACTATTTATTTCATTTGGCCATCTTAGTGTTTTATTGGTGTTTTTTAAATAAATTGCTTGGAAAACGAATTACACTAAGCCTTTATTCCTTTATCAGATATACATTGAAAGCTACTTTTTCTCTAAAAATGTTGTTACCCATTTCCCACAACCTGGATGTATAGTATGATCTTTAGTTTCCAGTTATATTTTCTTGTTTCTATTGTAGCTTTTTGCTCCACTAGATGCTTCAAAGTCATTTTTAAGTTTCCAAATGTGTAGGGTTTTTTGGGGTAGTTTTTATTTTCTTGTTATTGGGTTTTTAATTTCATTACATTTGGTCAAATATTGTCT
Source organism: Lepus europaeus (assembly GCF_033115175.1). Classification (NCBI taxonomy): domain Eukaryota; kingdom Metazoa; phylum Chordata; class Mammalia; order Lagomorpha; family Leporidae; genus Lepus; species Lepus europaeus. The sequence goes on along the minus strand of NC_084832.1, from coordinate 11,734,227 downwards.
TCTCTAGGATATTGATTTGGTGTGTATTTACAAATCCTTTATGGTGCAACAAAAGGTTAAGGTTTGTAAACCATTTCTGTATTCTTGATTTAGAATATCATTCTCAAGTCACTAAATAAAAACTGTATAAATTTCCATCACATGGATATTTCAAAATCTCTACATTCTTTTTATAATTTTTTGGCTTTTAAAAAGTCTGTTTCTGGTTTTATGGATATATATGTATATATATATATATATATATATAAATAAAATTTAAGCTTCAAACTAATTCTTGTAGGAGGGTTATGTCTCACAGATGAGAAATCTGAGATTCACAAAAATTAGGTTGCCTAAGGTCACCAAAGAATAAACTGCGGAATTATTGGAACTGTGGATCATACATTTTCCATGTTCAAATCTACATCTTGATGTCTCTGTAAAGTTTCACTCACCTGGCAATATTACAGACATTTCTGAACTATGCTGTAACGGAATGACTGCTGGAGTTGAAAGATTTGTACACATTGCACAGATCTGTGCATATTACAAACTCTCGCTTATTTCAAATCCTAATGCAAAACCTAAACCAACCAATCATTTTGCTTTGCTCTCCACATGCATAACTGATTTGCAGAATAATATCCCTAAAGTACTAAAAGAGAGCAATATATTTTCTTAGCCGTAAAGCTAGAGCGGGCACAGTATTTATGTTTTGCATTTAGTGATTCCTTGAAGTCAAGGATACATCACCATATTCGATTAATCAGAACATTAATTCAATTGTGCGGCCCCTTGGGATTAACCATAGAACCCACTGGGGAGTACTAGATTCCTCGGGGAGGCTGCAATGCTGAGATCAGCTTGTCCCAGGTAACCATCTTCAGAATGTTAGCAACCGGATAAAGAACTGCACAAACATTGCAAATAGTAGACAACAGGTTTGGTTTGAAGCATTAAAAATATATTTCTGTTTCTAACCAGGAAGAAGTTTGAGAGGCCTTACTTTTCTGACTTTAACTTTGCAAATGTTAAACAGATTAATAATAAATGGGAAAGTGGTTATGAAACATATGATTACAAAACACAAAACTGCCACGAATAGTGCTTGATGGATGCTCTTTCTGTTAGCAGGGTGTCCTGGGATTATTGTAATGAGTCACTTTATTGACCAAGTCTCCCATATAGAATAAAGTAGTTGGAAATAAGCAATTGCTTTAAATTACATGGGTTGAAAGGGGTACTTCATTTGACTGTATTTGAATTTTTCATGCAACCATGAACTGAAAGTTAATCCCAAAGTGCATATGACAGATCACATGTATGGCAGGAGGCGTCTATAAAATAGACTTTTTATGAAACTGACATTACACTTGGAAAGAAAGAACTTAAAAGGTGATTGCTGTAGGAGGCAGCGAGATCAACATAGTCTTACTAAAATGTATAAAAAGGTGAACATCATTATAATATGTCATGAAGCTCTGAAATATGCCTTAAAATATGAACTGGTGAAAAGGGAGTGTTAGATGAGGGTCAAGTTTTTTTTTTTTTTTAATCTAAAGTCATTTCAACATTATAAATTCGTAATCCTGTGACAACTCCAGGCACAAGAGCTAAACTATGCAGCTATGAGTCTACCTGTGCGAATGGCCTTTTGGACATCTAGCATTAAGGGACCCCGTGCTCTGAGTGGAAAGCATTTTTTCCTCTGATTGCACCAGATCCTTGCTCCATGTGGTCAGCACAGGGTCTTCCTCGTCTGCTCCGTTTCCCCCAACTCTTGAGCCCTGTGCGTAGCTGGTGCTCCAAATCTATTTGAGGGATGGATTAATCTCCTATTAAAGGTTACTTATTCTCTTTACTCTCTTTTCTGCTCTCCATTTTTTCCCTCACAAAGTTAATCCTTGAAATAACGAATGTGAGTGAGTTAATAAACATTATGAAGGAGAACTGCCTATTCTGAAATCAGTGAACTCGCTAGATATACTGGAAAACCCTGCAAAGCTGGAAACTCGATGACTGGAAAGTTAATTGGCTTCAATTCTTTCTGTGCTTGAACTCTGTGACAAAGTCAGGAAGGTCGCAGCTGGGCATCGCTACAGATTTAGCCAAATTTCTAATGCTTCATCCATTCGCCAGTCTAGAGTAATGATGACTGATGATCCACAGAACCAGGGAAAATCAGTATCTTCAATTATTTTTAAAAATTAGATGGGTTTAATATGCAGTGCTTAATGGAAAGAAACTGCAGATATAGGCTACACAGATTTTAATTATAGAAAAAACAAAAACTACTTTATGGTTCTAGCTCATATAAACAAACTGAATATCTGCAGAGACAAAGCAATGAGTGGATTCACCATTCCAGAGAAAATGTCAGATGCTTTTAACCGTGCGGCTGTTTGTGAACTTAAAATGCATGGCGCTCTGGTAATACAGGGAAGCAGCCTCTGGACTCTAATTACGCTGAAATTGCATTTGAACTTCAGGCACAAATAACAGGAACATGATCATTCAGTGGCAGCTGCAGCACCTTGAGACTGGTATAACACGTAGTGAGAAACTTATAAGAGAAACTGTACTCAAAAAAGTTTAAAAAGAAGAGCAAAATGCGCATTTTAACGATAGGGTGAGCAGCAGCTTCAGCTCTTCGGTTCCTGTATGGGAGGCAGTACAGACAACGCCGGGTTAAAAATCTTCCCTATCACTCCAAGGAGAGTCTCAGTGCTAGACTGGTTCACTACTGATTGCCAGTGAGCACATTACACATAATTCCCAGGCCGAAAGGATTACACAATTAAATACTCTGCAGAAACAATCACTGATAGGGAACTGCTACTCTCACATTAGTTGAAGATAGAAAAACATATTTTTCACCAAGACTCAGCACACTGTTTGCATACAACTGTCCTCAACAAAAAAAGGAAAGAAAGAAAGGAAGGAAGGAAGGAAGGAAGGAAGGAAGGAAGGAAGGAAGGAGAGAGAATGAGGGGGTTGGTGTCCTGGTGCAGTGCGTTGAGCTCCTGCTTGAGATGATCCGAGCAGCCCGTACCTAAGAGCTGGTTCAAGTCCTGGCAGCTCTACTTCCAGCTCCCTGCTCATGGCTTGGGGAATCAGCAGAAGATGGCCCAAGTACTTGGCCCCCTGCAACCCATGTGGGATAGCTGGATGGAGTTCTGGGCTCCAGGCTCTGGTCTGGCTCAGTCCTGGCTCTTGCTGCCATTTGGGAAGCGAACCAGCACATAGATCTCTGCCTCCCCCTCTGTGTCACTCTTTAGAATGAATAAATAAATCTTTTAAAAAAATGAAATGAAAGGGTACACATATATAGTTACATTTTGAGTTCAAAAATTCACTGCAAAGATCAGTGCAATTTTTTTTTTTTTGAATTTTACATTATGCACCTTTTTATTTGCTCTTACTACGGCTAAATGAGTGAGCAATTTCTACGAAGGCAGTTGAAGAGAAAAATGCTCAGGATGTCTCTGTCTGGATGAGCATCAATGCCTCCCTCCTGGGGCCACATGACTTTGTATCTTTGAGACACAGCACCTGGTTACGCGGTATCTCTCATAATCTCCCACTCTTCCCCAGGGAGTGTGCCTCGAATGGTATTGTGGAGATGCGACGCTGATATTTCAGAAAATCCGTTCAGGAAAGAAAAAGCCTTAAAGATGAAACAGGCTGTTCTCCTCCTCTCTTTCTCTCCCACCCCCCTTTTAAGTAAGTCGACGTTCATCCTGGAAATTACAGACCAGGCTGAGTGACTCGCTATGTGTGCAGTTACTAGAACAAATCATCAAATACTCTATAATCACACAGAAAATTACATGTGGCAATCAGCAAGGCTTTGTGAAAAGGGAATCTTTCTAGAACAATTTGATTTACTTCTTGAGAGTCTGAGATAAGGACTGAACGATGGGGCATCAAAATACCAACAAAATCAAACTCAGGTACAAACCAGCCTCATGCCCAACGAGGAAAACAAAAACCGGCCATTAAAATCTGTTGATCAATCAGATTACATCTGAAGGTCAAATCTGTGTAGGTAGAAGGCATTTATTTCTCTTTGATGGTGTCTAGAAGTCCATTTGCTGAGACTGGCTTCATGGGTATGGTTTCATTCCAGTGACTTTTCTCACCTGGTTTGAGGGCAACTTACCTTATGTGATGGCAGGTGCAGAGTTAGGTATTTAACATATATGCCAGTATTTCTTTTAACAAACTGAAAATAGGAGTTATCGCTATGTCACAGCTGAGCACTGGAACCTGCCTTCCATCGTCACTGTTGTGCCTGCTTCTCCACACAGTTACACCAAGCACACCATACCTTCTCTGCCTTTCCATGGGTTACCCTCTGCCTGGATCGGGGCACCTCCCTGTTCCAGCTCTCCTTCTGCAAGGATATAGGGGATCCTGTAAAGACTTTGCACTTGCATCCAATCATACCGATTCAGATCTTGCTCACTGTTGAATTCCCACCATCCAGGAGAGTGGTGGGTGGATTACAAGTGCTCCATAACTATTTGCTGAATGACTGAATGAGTGTTGAAGACTTATGGAAACACAAAGGGTAAAAACACCAGTGATTCTATTCACATTTTCCTCCACATTTGGGACGTGAGTTGGGTTATGAAGGAAACAGCTTATCTGCTTAACAAAAAGGAAGCCCAGAAAGGTACCAACAGACACTGTCCTGTTTTGGAGATACAGTTGCTGTTCAGTCTCATGTGGGCTGTCACATACAATGGCAGAAGTGCAGGGCAGCAGGTGTGGGGTGGGGATAGCCCTGCCCCTCCCTGTATCTCTGGCTGATATGGTTCTGGGAGGTTCCAGTGTGTTGATTTCACACCAGCCAGGACAGCAGGGAATGCAGGCCAAAGACCTTGCTTTAGATGAGATGACTCACTTCTGGGACCGGCGGGCTGCTTTGTTACCGGCTTCCCAGAAAGCCAAGTTCACATCTCAGTTCATTAACAAGCGCTCTGCTCGAGGAAACCACAGCTTCACGTCAATGAGGAGGAGGGGAAAAAAAAAGGTGAGCAAAGATTATCGCTTGGTTTCCTTCTACTCAGAAACTAGATGAGCCCTGCTCACGATGTGCAAGTGGTTCCTTTAATCGACAGGAAAAGGACAATTTCTCAGCAACCCACAGGAGCTGGAGGGCAGGAAGAGAGCGTGGGAACGGCCACGCGAGGATATCATTTCCACGGCATCTGGACGCTCAGTCCGGATCCATTCTGTCTTTAGGGCCTGGGCAAGCCCCAGCAAAGGCTAAGCGAGTTCACACTTGTGTTTGCCTGTCGTCTGCTGGGAAAGGAGAGCTATTGAAACTCTGTGATCTAAGTGTATCACACAGGGCTATTTTTTTTAAGTGGCCTCTGCCAAGCAGAGGTTGCCCTGGGAACTGCCTATCCCTGTTCAAAGCCAAGGTCTTGCCTAACTCCAGCTTCCCTGTTTCTGCAGTGCGGAGCAAACTCCCTTTGGTGGTCACTGTCAGTGGTTTCTTCCGCCTGTCTCATCATCTGCAGGTTGGGGACTCTGTTTACCATAAGACAAAGGCGATGCCTGCTAGCAGAGTGGAGCCAGCAGTTTCTCCTTAATGAGTCCAGGAGCGTTTTATTTTGCTGTGCCTTTGATGATGTTGTGAGAATCACTGATAAGTGGTCCCTCATTATCTAGGCCTTTCTCACCACTCTTCAAGGGAACACAGCCTCAGTGTGCATGGTTGCTTGGATGGTGTTTTCCTTGAAGGGTGAAGAACTACGCCCACCGCCTCACAGGGTCTGCTGGGGTTTAAACGGACATCTCTGCATCCCTGAAAACTGCTACTATTTTATTTTTTTGGCAGGCAGAGTGGACAGTGAGAGAGAGAGAGACAGAGAGAAAGGTTTTCCTTTTGCCGTTGGTTCACCCTCCAATGGCCACCGCGGCCGGCGCACTGCGCTGATCCGAAGGCAGGAGCCAGGTGCTTATCCTGGTCTCCCATGGGGTGCAGGGCCCAAGCACTTGGGCCATCCTCCACTGTACTCCCTGGCCACAGCAGAGAGCTGGCCTGGAAGAGGGGCAACCGGGACAGAATCCGGCGCCCCGACCAGGACTAGAACCCTGTGTGCCGGCGCCGCAGGCGGAGGATTAGCCTATTGAGGCACAGCGCCTGCCCCTGAAAATTGTTACTTAAGGGGAGCTAACAGCCGTGTGGCTTCTGTCCCGGATTTCTGCTCCTTGCCTATATGAACCTTACTTCTCAGTGGGCTTAGGGTGTCTTACAAGAAATGGAAAAGGCCTGCCCTATTTAAAACACAAATGCCAGGGGGCTTTCTCCTCCCCGGGTGCTGACACGGAATCCTCATCCCTGGCATCCACTTAGGAAGGATGTCCTGTCTCTGGTTCCCCTGGCCCAGGGGCACCCAATAGGAAGGCCAAACCCTATGGATTGGTGAAGAATGCTGGGACCTGGTGGGAGCTAAAACTGGGGACAAGTGGGCCCTGAGAGGAATTACCTCTGCTTTCCTGAGGACCTAGACGAAGTTGAAACTTCGGGAGAGAATAGATGGCACCAGGGTTAATGTCTTCAGGCTGCTCCCCTGGCTGGATGCCCTGGTGCTGAGGGGCGGAGCAGGTGCACTCTCCACAGTCCACTTCCCATGCTGGGGCACAGGCCTAGATGATGAAAGCTAAGAGGACGTTTCAAAAAGTTCATGGGAAGTCAAATCAAAAGAGAAGCTTATTTTGGTACAAAGAAATTTGAAATCCATGCATATAAGGGACTTCAATGACTCATAGAAAATGCACATTATGAAAAAACTGCACAGATTTCAAAAAAAATTTTGTATCTAAATAAATTTGTCTTTTAATTCCATTTTTTCCCCATGAATTTTTGTAATATCAAATACATGGGGGTAAATATTACTATTCCAGGGCCGGCATTGTGGCATAGTGGGTAAAGCCACTTAAGGGTGCCAGTTAGAGTCCTGGCTACTCCACTTCCAATCCGGCTCCCTGCTAATGTGTGTGAAAGTCCACAGAAGATGAGCTCAGCGCTTGGCTCACTACCACCCATGTGGGAGACCCTGATGAAGCTCCTGGCTTTGGCCTGACTCAGCCGTGGCTGTTGTGGCCATTTGGGGGGTGAACCAGCAGATGTAAGATTCTCTCTCTCTCTCTCCTTCCCTCTCTGTAACTCTGCCTTTCAAATAAACAAATAAATCTTTTAAAAAACTAGCATCCCATAGCTTATCTGTAGACAGCCAACTAAGCCACTACAGAATGAAGGGTGACTCAGGCATCACTGACCATGATCTGGGTGTGGATGAGGGACTGACTACAATCTTCCAAAAGTTCTCACTTCTTTTGGACACTAAGTGACTTGGATACAACCATGCAGTGCTTTGCTGTATTTCAGAAGATTTCAAGAGATGCACGTATAAGATTGCAGAATGTACTATAATTGCTATCTTTCAGTTAGCTACACATAATTGTTGTGATGAGATTAAAAGGAGCCACAAAAAATAAGGACTTTTAAGAGCTCAGACATGGCATTTTAAATTCTGTGAAGCTGGCCCCACAGAGTTCATGGAGGAGGGGTGAAGCGTGCACACAGGGATGGCCCTTAGACTCCTTCCCCTACACCCACCTGCCAAGATTCTATTTATTTTTCTTCACCAAACCAAAATCCACTGTTCAGGAATTGTGACAAATACCACATTTCCTTTGAGACAGACAACAAACTTTCCCGGTCTGACAGTTCAACGCGGAGTTTCCGGTGGAACATGGTTACTGTGGTTTTGCCACATCAAGGACACCAGCTCTTGGAGTTAGGGGGGCCACTACACAGGCCAGACTTGGGGTTCTCCCCCACTGCCAGCTCAGTCTGCTCTGGAAATCACGGGGCTGAATGTGTCCTCCAAACACCATGTGTGGGAGACGGTGTCCCCACGTTCATCTGCGGATGGTGTTCACAGGTGGGCTCTTGGGGGCGATTGGTATGTGGAAGCCGGAAGTGGGATCACTTGTGGATTCATGGGTTGAGCTTCTGAGGAAGTGGCTTTGTGAGCAAAGCAGCCGTGTCTGGCAGGTTTGCTCTGTCTCGCCAAAGATGCTCCCTGCCCCATCAGCGCCTAGCAGGACAGCCTCCCATGAAGCCCAGCGCACACTGGTGCTGTGCTACTGGACTTGGAGCTTCCAGAAATGGGAGCCAAATAAACTTCTGTTCTCTACCAGTCACCCAGGCTCAGATAGTCTGGCACAGACACAGGAAATGGACCAAGGAACAAAGCAAAGCAAAAACCACCCAGGTCCTGGTTTGCAAAGTCCATGTTAAGCCCCGCTTCTTGCACTTGTGTGCCCACTGACTTCTTAGCCTTTGCTCCCACGCCCTGTGCATGGTGTGGAGTGAATTCCAACTGTGAGGAAGAGAGCTGATGCATTTAGCTAAACAGTGAAAGGAAATGCGTTTAAGGAGACTTAAGAGTAATACCTATATTTCATAATTTTTCACTGAAAGTTTAAAATCTCAAAGCAGAGACAGACAGAGAGAGAGAGAGAGAGAGAGAGAGAGAGAGAGAGAGATCTTAAGAGACAAAAGAGAGAGATGGAAAGTCCTAAGGTAGAAAAGTAGTAATGGAACACATAAAGAATGGAAATGTTTCTAAGCAAATAATCTGTAAGCTGACTCCCAGTCTGGGCAGTTCTGATAAGAAAAGATATAAGAAACATAAAATTTCTGAATTTGAAAGATAGAAAAAAAGTCTGTAAGGTTCCATAAACATCTAGGCTGGTCTACCAGAAAAGTTCATTGCTTTGAAATGACCACACATACACACACCCAAACAACAACAAAATGCACACACACATACACACACACACCCCACTGGCATCAGATTTGTCACCTAGAACCCCGGATTGTATAAGACAGAGGAGTAACTTCTGCAGGGACTGAAAGACAAGAAGTAGGTGAGAATCCTTGAGGAAGGAGAAGCATATTATCAAGGGAAACACCATCCTAGTCTAGAACAAAATGAACTACAGCAGAGAACCTCAGATGTGGGGGCGACGCAGAGGCAAGAAATAGGGGGTGTGGCACAGGGCTGAGGAGGGGGAGAGGAGGTTGGGGGGAGGCAGGGAACGCGCCACGCCGGGTCCCTGGGGGTGGGGGAGAATGGCGGGAAAGACAGGGTCCTGAATGATGAGAGCTGCATTTTTATTTTCACAAGAGGAGAGCAGTGCAGGCTTCATTATAACCAACAGCACAAGGGCAGTGGTGATTTAAGAAACGGAAAATAAACTAGGGATTCCAAAGTGAAATAATGCAATTGAATTGGATGCTTTTGCAAACTCTAAGGTTCAATCACTGTGTTGCAAACTTTATTGTGGATCTGTCATTTTCTAGCTGATTTACTAAATGGATGAAGATTACATGACTGAACACACACACAGTCCTGTGTCCCCTGACAGCAGGGATGAGGTCTGAGACACGCACAGCAAGGTGATTCTGTCATCGCGTGACCATCACAGTGGGCACTTACACAAACTAAGACAGCTCTGATGAAGTGAGGCAACAGAGTTTTATGGGACCACTGTGGTACTCATGGCCCATCTTTCCCTGATTTGTTATTATGTGCTACCTTACTGCAAACAGCAGCCTGACAATGTAACGTACACACACACCCATATCTCCACACATGTGGCACCTAGACAATGCATTCTGTGTCTTAAGTCATTTTTCAATGTTAACAAGTGGAAGATTACATTGCCTTAAGACTGTTAACCATTTTTTTTTGGTATGCTTGTGGTTTTCCCCTCGTGTTTTACTGTGGAATCTGAGCGAAACATTTTCCTATCTACTTTTCGGATGCTATAGAGAAAGGTAAAGGGAAACATGAATGAAGTAATGTACCCAGGAGGAATTCCTGCCACATACTAAGCACTCCGTACAAGGGGTTATTTTGAGAGATTCTTTGAGACAGCTCCTGTAGTTTCTCTGCCTGATGTAGGCACTGCACATAGCTTGATCACTTGCAGAGGCGGCAGGTGGGCCATCCTGCAGCCTGGACTGGACTCTGGGGGGGGCTCTCCAAGGATTCAATGTGATGTGGCCACCACATGGCACAGCCCAGAAGTTGACTTGTAGCAAAGCAAAATTCAAAAGCATTGATTTAAAAAATGCTCCATTGGGGCCGCAAGGTGGCACAGTGGGTTAAGCTGCTGCTTGGGACACTGGCAGCCCCTACTGTAGTGCAGGTTCAAGTCCTGGCTCTCCAGCTTCCAACCTGGCTGCCTGCTAACACACCTGGGAAGGCAGTAGAAGACGGCACAGTCACCTGGGCTCCTGCCACCCACATGGAAGAACACCTGGCTATAGCAGCCATTTAAGAATTGAATCATTGGATGAAGGTCTCTGTCTCTCCCTCTATCTCCCTTTCAATTAAAGAAACAAATATTTAAAACACATTAAAACGTTAGGCTTAGGGAACTTTCCCAGGGACAAAATCATTCCCTTCATTATTCTGCTGATGCCTTGGGTTTCAGGCCCCCAAATAGCCACGTGATTCTTGACTATGACACACGTGCTCTTAAGTCTGGTCACTGGAGACACAGGTCCTTACTTTTTGATCAATGTATTTGTTGTCCTCGATGGCTGACCGTTTGGGGTGATCGCAGGAGGAGGAGGAGGCCGAAGGGAGGATCCGGAAGAGGCAGCAGGTATCCTGTTGCTGGCGATCGATAAACTGCTTCATAAAGCTCTCCCTATGCGGATGAAGCACACACACATCAGGCATTATCAGTAACAGGCACCACACAGCGGCATCGCACAATGATGCCTCTGCTTTAGCTATGATACAGCAGCGACAAGAGATCACAGAGAAGATGCATTGTACTGAGAGTGGTGTTCACATCTGGCTACCAGAATGCTGAATTTCAAGGAAGCTTCCTGAGTCCTCAGTGACTCTCATTTAGACAAATAAATTGGTACCCCTACTGTAACTTCAATGCATTTTTTAATCTGGCTGTGGTAACAAGACACTTTTCCCCGTAAGAATCAAAAGAATTAGCTCCTCTCCAAATTTCCATTCATCATAAGACTCTGTGAGGGACCCTTTTATATTTCAAGGCATCTTAAAGTGAACTTCATCTGATCACTAAAGGATACTGAAAAGTCAAGTAACAGCCATTCAAATAACCAAATTCCATTACTTTTGCTTTTTAAAGAATCAGAAATGCAAGGATATAGCAATTTTAATTCAAATACTATGGCCCTGGATTCTGTTCTGCTTTGGTACCTCCTCCTAGAACTATTATAATTTAAAAATTTCATATTATGCTGACTCTATTTGTAGTTTGCTGAGTTACAAATAGAAGAATTTCCTATAATGCTTTAAAACGTCTTCTATGCGCTTGTATAACCAGAGGGCAAAGCTGTCGGAAAAACCCAACCAGTATGAGCAGAAATGCCAGGAGTCTTCTGTGAGATGTGGAAGGCCCATGTCTACTGGACCTGCTCATGGCTGCCTCAAAAAAACACTGGAGTAGCACAGAGACCTGGCAGGTGGTGATCTCCATCTCTGTATTTCCTGAAAAATGCGCCCTTGCACCCTCACATGGCCTCAGGCCAGAGGCTGACCCTGCTGGGGCATTCCTGTGGCAGGAGGCACCTCTGTCCCAAGGGTACCTAGGAAGTCAAGTTCCAGAGGAAGAGCATTGCAGGGAGAAGCCACCCCCAGGGAGCAGCCTTCTTGTGCTGCAAAATTGTCTCTACACGAAGGAACTGCTCCCATGGTTATTAAAAGAGAGGAAGAGAGAGTAGAAGTACAGGCAATACCTTCACAACGGAAACAAACCCACATGAGTTTGAAAAAAGGGCAGAATCATATTGGGATGCATAGTTTGCAATGCATTTCAGATATACAGCTAAAGAAAAACTTCAATACCTGATCTTAGGGACTGTAAAATCTGAAGGGAGCTTGGAGATTTTCACCATTTGCGGTCTGTTTGGAAATTTTTCAAAGATTCGCAGGCGCAAAGGGAGCTTCTCTTTGGTGTCTGCATTCGCTTCACTTTGCTTTAACTAAAGAAAAAACAAGAGTAAAAGGGAGAAACTACATTATCGCACAAGTGAGAAAACTCAAGCTTTAGAATTGAAGCGGACAGTGAGCAATTCCATAAAGGACCAGAGGAGGGCAGCAAAGGCCCACTAAGTACGCGTCTCCTGGTGCCACGTGTGCTTGCCGGGCAAAACTTGTGAGTTATGGGGAAACAAACACAAAACCAAAACTGCCCGAAAAATGAAACCAGGAGAGAACCAAAAGTTGTAATTTATTCTCAAATATAAATCTCTATCCATCCCACATATTACTCTGTATAGCTTACTATCACTTAATTTAACACTAAAACTGTTTTACACATATTTTTATGCTAGAACTAGAACTCCAAAGAATATCACATAAAAATGTAAGCTACAGTATCCTGCCAAGTGGTGATATTTAGAAAGAGTGACCAACCGCTACCAAGAAAACTGGTCGCGTGGTCTTGGTAGAGTCAAAAGAAAAGCTCAACACAGAAGCCATATATTAGGTCCATAAAGCAAGAGTGTTCTGTTTGGTTGTAAGGATGCCTGGGCATTGTGAACTTGAAATGCCAGGGAGATGTCTGTGAGAAATGGGAGGCAAGTGAGTGAACTCATTGCCTGACTGAGGATCGCGTATCGGCATTTCTGCAGACTGCCCCTCAGGGAAGCTGAGGTTCTGGAAGGCGGAATTCCTCCCACACTTTCTCACCCTGGCCTTCCCCCTTCCCATGTAGCCTCCCTTGCAGCCCCTCCTGAACTCTGCTCTGTGACCTCTCTCCAGGCCCCAAGCAGCCTCCCCACGCCTGCTCTGTCCCATCCTTCCATTTGCATCGCCAGCACTGATTCCCTTCCAGGAGCACCTGGAGTGCAGGCAGCCTTTTTGGGGGTATTAGGGAGGCAGGTGTCCAGGATCCTTAGCTTGGCTCATTATGCCCTTGTTGGGGAGGCTTTTATTTTAGAATTGCGATTTGTCCTGGGGTTGTGGAAAAATTTATCTGGGGAGCCAGAGAGCTTTGATCACAGGAAGAGAGGTAGCAGGCCTTCTCTGTGCAGAAGGCCATGAGCGCCCCACTGGGGGTATCCCAATCTCCATACAGTCCAGCTGGGCCGGGGGGTCATGGGGAGAGTATACACCTCGATTTCTGGGTTTCTCATCGGGCAGTAGAAATTGCTCTGACATTTTGTGCTGTATGACATGAATATTTTACAGTAGCCCTTTGCTGCCTTCATGAGATGGGCAGCCTCTGGCTTTCTTAGAGAATAATCTCATTTAGAGGAGGAAGCGCTCTGTTCACTGCCTTCCGCCCTCCCGGATGTGTGCACAATGGCCGTACCCCATTATCTGATGAGATTCAGGACAACGACCACGATCAAAACTTAGGTCCCAATGTCACAAAACCACTAGCTCCTCCAAGAGATGTGGCCATCAGAAAAATGACTTGACACACAAGCAGAGAGGTTTACGAGACTTTCCCTCTCAAAGCTCATTGATACAAGTACAACAATTTTTGGCAGTGGTAAGTAGAACATGCAGAAAAAGAAAAAAACCAGTTAACTTAAGGAACACTAGAAAATAAGGCAATTTGCTCTCTCAGGCCAAACCCAGCATGACAAGATCGAGCAGAAATAAGTATGTGTTAATTCACACATTTGTCCAGCCATTTGTTAACACATCGACACTGTCTTTTTTTTTTTTTTTTTTGACAGAGTTAGACAGTGAGAGTGAGAGGCAGAGAGAAAGGTCTTCCTTTTCCGTTGGCTCACCCCCCAAATGGCCGCTACGGCTGGTGTGCTGTGGCCAGCGTGCTGCGTGATCCGAAGCCAGGAGCCAGGTGCTTCCTCCTGGTCTCCCATGTGGGTGCAGGGCCCATCCTCCACTGCACTCCCGGGCCACAGCAGGGAGCTGGACTGGAAGAGGAGCAACCGGGACAGAATTCAGCACCCCAACTGGGACTAGAACCCGGGTGCCGGCGCTGCAGGTGGAGGATTAGCCAAGTGAGCCACGGCGCCAGGCAACACTGTCATTTATAAATCCAACCCCATACACCGGTTTCCAAGCTCAGTTCTGGGATAAAGAAAATAAGTCACCATATTGTATCCAAGTAGATGGTTCTAGAAACAGATGATGCTGCTAAAATACGATGCCTGCTCTGGCCGAGGCAGGAACAGAGTGCTTGGGAACACAGAGCAAGGGGCAAAGGGAGAAAACGAAGGCACAACTTCTCCAGGAGATTTCTGGAGCAGCTGTATGGCTACGCGTGGCTATGATAGTGATCTGAGGATTCTCGATGCGCCAGGACTGGCTCACAGATTTTATGAGAATCCCATGACTTCAGACAGACACCAAGGCCAGAGGTATATGCCTGAGTCGGGACAAGGCACAAAATGAGAAGACAGAGCTCTTTCCTGAGCACCTCTTGGCCCCCTGAGGGCCCATCTCCCAGCAGTGCCTGCCTCCCTAGGCCAAGACACCACCCAGGCTTCTGCACCTGTTACATTCTCCCCATCTGTTTGGGCACCTTCTGGTCTGTTCTGCATCCCATGTTGTTACAGCAATCCCACTTTCTGGAATAAAACCCTTCCGTGGCATGCTAATCCTCTTAAAATCTGAAATGGGCAGCCTGGACGCCATGGCCTGGTTGTGTCCAGCCTCAGCTTGCCAACACCTCCGCCATGCTCCAGTTCCTCTGCCTCAGGACCTTTGCACCTGCTATGCCCTCTGCTGGGGACCCTTCTCCTTCCCTCTTGAGCTTCACTAGCTTCTACTTGCTCTCCAGATTCCAGTTCCACCCACAACTCCTCAGAGCAGGTTTCTCTGAACAACAAGGTCTTCCTCTTACACGTTCATGACATGTGAGGGTGAACCATACCCTACCACTGTCTGTGTGGGTCAGAGCAGTGAGTGGGCAACTTCTTCAGCTCAACCTAACATAACTTGTATTAGATTCCTACAACTGCTGCAATGGATGACCACAAGATTTGCAGCTCAAAACTAGGGAAATGTGTTCTTGTAGCTTTCTGCAGGCTGGAAGTCCAAAGCCCAGGTGTCGGCAGAATCCCTCCGGGCCTCTTCCTGGCTCCTGGAGTCCCTGACTTGCAACTGTGTCTCTCTGACTCCATCTCCGTTTTGTGGCCTCTTCCCTGGGTGTTTCTGTGCCTTTGTAGCTGAATTTCTTCTCCTTTTTTTAATAAAGACGTCAATTATTGGATTTAGGACCTGTCCCCAACCCAGGATAATTAACTGGTCACCTCTGCAAAGATCTAATTTTCAAAAGTCTCTTGAGGAGGTTCTGGCTCATGAATTTGATGGGCTCTATCAATGCCATCACACACATCAGCATTTGAAATGATATGTCATGCGTCCCCTTCCCCTAAGACTAGACATCTCTGTGAGGATTGGGACTGTGTGGGATTTTATCCAACATCCCACAGCCAGTAGCTGGCACAATACTTCGAGTCAATACAAAGGAAGCTAAGAAAATATTTGTTGAGTCATTGTGTGACTCAGGTGGCCGAACTAAACTCTCCAGCAGACAACTGGAAAATTAAAGAGAATTTAGGAATAGCCTGAAAGGTGGAGAGAGAAGCATAAAACATCTGCTGACTGATGGCATAAGTGTTGGACGTGGACTTCTGGTGCTCAGACTCACAGGATGGAAAAATCAGACTCTTGCGACATCCTAACCTGAACCGACGTGTGTTGCTCATGAGCTGATGACTCGGCAGATTAAGTTGAGATGGTGTAAAATTTTGGAAAGGGACATTTCGGGATGTGGTAAATTGTATTTCATCAATTATCCTAGAATGTAATATCTAGCATACATAGGCTTAGCGATATTAAATAATCACCTTGTTTAAATGTGTTCAAAATTATATATTTTTAAATTTTTTTTAGAGAGCGAGAGAGAGATGAACAAATAAGCTCTCATGTGCTGATTCACACCCTAAATGTCCACACTAGGCAAGGGAGGCTGAGTGAGGCTAAAGCCAGAGGCTTGGAACTCATCTCGGTTTCCCATGCAGGTAGCAGACACTCAAGTCTCTGAGCCATCACCTGGTTTTTCAGGGTGTGCTTGAGCACGAAGCTGGACTGGGAGAAGCCTGCACTTGACCCCAGGTGTCAAATATGGGATGTGGGCAGCCCAAGGAGCATACTGGTGTGGGATACCTGTGTCACAGGTGGTGGCTTAACCCAGTGTGCCACAATGCTGACCCCAGGAGGGGCTTCCTACTGAACAGCAGTTCCTGAGTGCTCACAGAGAAGCAGCATCAAGTCACACATTCAGGGCCCTGCAAATCCTCCCTGCAGTACACACCTCCCCAAAATGAGTGATGCCCACGCTACAGCCAAGCCCTAGCATGCCCAGAGTAGCACTACTGGGAAGAGGACTAAACTGGAAACCATCCAAGCACAGTGGCTTATTTAAATATTCTTTATAGTAGCAGTGGTTTATTTAAAGATTCAAGTGAGTTAACTACAAGTCAACAAGGGATGCAGGTAAAATTCACAACATGGCTCCAAGTGGAGGAAGCTGCACAGAACACAATAGTACTGCAGCGTACCGGGAGGTTCCACTGATCTTAAGCAAAATGCACCAACACTGGTCTATGTGGCTGAGTCAGCCCAGGGCGGCCAAAGTGTGACAAGAGGCAGCTGCCAGTGCACAGTCAGTATGCCTTGGCCTGGGTGCTGGGTGTGTCATTTTGTCAGATTTCGGCAATAGGTGTTATGTTCAGAAAAGGGTTTTAAATGGGACCGATGACGCAGCTGAGCAACATCATTTAATTCTTACTCCATCACCATCGATCATCTTAACCTTGACCATTTCTCCTTGCCCAGCCCGTGATCCTGGCCAAGATACAAACAGTGGGAAAAGAAGAAAGGGGAACACGAGAGCTGGGCATGCATGTCTACAGGGTGGTGCAGGTGAGGAGGATGACAACGGCATAAATCAAAATGCTGCATGTACGTTAAGGCCAGTGTGAAGCTTCTTTAAAACGTAATAAATTGGGATCCGACCTTTCATTCAAAGTCTCTTCGTTCATGCATTGAAGCATGGATTTTTCCAAGATAAAATTTACATTGATACAAATAAGCGAGTCGTATGGACCATCAGAACTGGATATGAATTCAGATCATCATAATCTCTCCCACCAAAAGTAGACCTTCTAATATACGGTAATTATAATTGTAAATGTCCATTTTAAAATATTTCAAAGATCATGATTCTCGAAGGCAGAGAATCCTATGGTTTTATCCCTCACATCGAGAAGCCTGCTATAAAGAACAGTACAAAGGAAGGAATTTATCATGGCTTTACCTGAGCATGAAGCCTGTCTATAACTGGTAGATAAGATGATAGTTTTCTAACAGATTCACATGTGGAAAAAAAAATAAGCCACCCATTTGCAAAAAGAAAGGAATTGAGAATCAAAGAAACAAATTTCAAAGCTTGGACTTTGGAAACACATAAATCATCTGAGCCCAGTGCCAGTCTCTGGCTCCACATGTGCCTCGCGAAGATACCATGACACACGGGTGGCTGAAAGCTCACAGCTTTCCGCGTGCTTCTCAAGAGAGTTCGGGTGTAATTGCCCTGCGTGGTACATGCCCTGCTCTGCCTCATCGCTTACGTCTTCCCTATCTCAGCCGCTGCTTTCTTCTGTGAAATATTCAAACATCACGCCATCTCGCTCCCTTTCTGAACACTGTGACAAATAACTGAATTGAAGGATAACATTAACTACAAATTTTTTGTAATTTTTTGGTGTGCTTTCTCGAAAAGAAAACAATTTTAAAAGCATTCAGGCTTGGGTAAGAGTCTCATTTGAAATTCAAGTCCTTGCTAGCTTGAAAAATGTGTATAGCTTTGCAGGCTCCTGTAACTGGAGCATATTTGGATTGCACAGTACATGAAAAATGACCACAGTATGTTGGGTAAGAAAAGAGGACTTCTTTGTTATGTGGGGAAATTAAGGATGACTCCTCTTTGCTCCTCTTTTTAGATCTATACATGACACAGCAGCTGAGAACACAGAATCTCCCTAATGCCTAACTAGTGTTTTTCCAAGAACTTTCTTTTGCTAATTTATAGATGGGCTTTTGCAACCCGAATGGCACAGCTTGTGGATTAAAATAGATGGGCTATCTGGAATAATGATCAAACAGTTTTTAAACACCCCTGTGTTAATATAAAACCTCCATGTACAAACAGCCCGTCCTCACCAGCCTGTGATCCCACAGAGTCCTTCTGGTGACAGGGTAGGGGATGGGTTGCAGGGAGGGGCAAGCCTTCCCTTTTTTTGCTGTGGGAAGAGAGTGGTCAGCTCACGGGCCTGCACAAACAGCCCTGGACACCTTAAAAGAGTTTCCTTTGAGCAGTGCTTAATTCTCCCCACACCTTTTACAAAAATCTTTAATAAATCCAGGATTTCCAAAGCCAATGGCTTTGTCAATAGACACTTTACTCCAGCCATCCATGTAAATTGAAGAACTCATTTATTGTTTAGCCTCTGGGCCATAGAGGTCCCATTTTTATATGATGGCTGGCACCAGAAAATGTTCCAAGTAATTTCATAATCTTAGTTAGGGGTACATGGTCTTACCTTCTCTCCCTCTCTCAGCAGATTCTGATCTGCTACCCCTTTATCTGTAAGCCTGTACTAGTGTTCCTATCACCCATGTGAGAGTCCTGGCTTTCTTCCTAGCTCCAGGCTTCTGCCTTGGTCTGGTTCCAGCTGCTGTGTGCATTTGGGAGGGAACCAGTGGATGGGCGCTCTCTGTTGGAAGGGGCCATCACAGAGGCAAAATGGGTAAAGCCACTACCTGCAGTGCCAGCATCCCATATCGGTGCCAGTTCTAGTCCTGGCTGCTCCACTTTCGCTCCAGCTCTCTGTTATGGCCTAAGAAAGCAGAAGAAGATGGACCAACTCCTTGGGCCCCTGCATCCATGTGGGGGACCCAGAAGAAGCACCTGGCTCATGGCTTTGGAGTAGTTCAGCTCTGGCCATTATAGCCATTTGTGGAGTGAACCATCAGATGGATGACCTCTCTCTCCCTCTCTGCCTCTCTGTAACTTTGTTTTTCAGATAAATACATAAATCTTATAAAAAAAACTAGCGTATCTGATTGTATTGAATAAGTTTTTCTTACATGATTTCCCCTTAAAATTCCATTATTATTATTTCTTAGAGACAGTGGTGATGAATAAAGATTCCTGTTCTGTGTTTTCATTTCTTGTGGCCTAAACCTCTGTATTTTCCATTGTATCTCTCTTGTGTTATTCGATGTAGACAGTTGTTCCATTAGGGATTATACTGAGTCATAGACAAACGATCATTTTGATGAAAAATGCATTTTTTGCTCTGCTTCAGACAAAATCATATTAACATTCAATGAAAATGAGATACTTGGTTCACACTGTGGGTTGAATATTCAGGAAGTCATAGGTAAAATGTCCATACCAAAGGGAAATAAACAAGATAAACCAGTAAAAACAGTAAGAAGACATGGTTTTAAGTTTTTGTCCAGTTTTATAAGCTCTTAAGCTCTCTGGATTTCAGCATTCATAATAAAAGATGAGGACATTCACTTTTTTCTAATAATGCCAGCCATGTAAGTGAGATAGCACATTGCCTGCAATTTGAAGCACTCAGGGGAGACGTGCTATAGAACCTGAGTTATCGCTACACTACAGGAACTGCAGCTCCACAGGAAAATGAATTCATCTGAGCACTGGGGGCCGGGGTACGTGACGGCACATGTGTGCTGTGAGCCCCTCTCCTGCATCTGGTCTGGGACCAGCTCAGCTGCTCCTACTCTCCAGCTTCTTCCTCTTGACTCTGCTAATTGGTTTATTGTTCTGAAGACTCTGAATTTAGGGCCTGCGCTCCTAAAAACCCTTTTATGTTGTTTTCAAGCAATAGATGCCCTTACATCTCTGCAGTCTTGTGCCTGCTATTTCTTTCGCATGGACTATTTTCTCCCACTTTCCTTACAGAACTCTGCTTGGTGTTGACACATCTGCCAGGAGACCTGTCCCTAATCTGAATTAGGCACATCTTCCTTGGACAACCTGTGTTTCCTCAACCCTGGTGCTCAGCACCTGCACAAGAGCTTTCTAATGACTTGTGTCTTTCCTCCATGACAAAATCATAATTGAGGACAGCACTGAGTGGCCGAGTGGCCTCCCATGAGACATATACACACTTCAGGTGACAACATGGACAAACAATGCAAATGTTAACCCGGTCTCCTTAACAGGCTGAAGCGGATGGTGGGTGGTACTTCTCATCCCTTGCTACTCTTTTCCTATGTTCTCTACCCCGTGGACTCAGCCATATGAGCCAGCACAAGCGGTTCTTCCCATTTCTGATGAGTTCTACTACTGGGGAAGATGAAGAGGAGAGGTGCCAAGTGACACTGGATTTTCTATTGCAAACACAATAATAAAAAACACTTGGCTCCAGATGAAGTGTGTGCTCCTTTTTAAAGATGAAAATGGGCCAATTAACTAAACTCTATACAACTTATTTATGATATACACCCCCATAGATGAGTGCATCTTTGAACAAGGCAATTTATACATTGTGCTATTAGAGTTTGCCATAGAAGATTCTTATTCCATTACAAAGATACACTGCATTTCAAAGCAATTTTAGACTTATGTAAGAGTTACAAAGATAGTAGAGTTCTTGAACACCCTTGACCCAGATTTTTCTTGTGGTGACATCTAACACAACCAGAGACCATTTAGCAACACTAAGAAATTAACCTTGGTTAAATACTTTTAACTAAAGTGCAGAAATTATTTGGAAGACTAGAGTTACTGCATGAAAGCCCTTTTTCTTTTCCAGGATCTCATCCACGATGCCACATTGTACTTCATTGCCGCATCCTTTTTTATTTACATGGTGGGAGTGTGTGTGGGAGGGGTGGTCAAGGAAGGAGGGAGAGAGACTCCTGTCTGCTGGTTCACTCCCCAAATGTTCACAATGGCAAAGGCTGGGCCAGGAACTTTTTGCCACACATTTTTATGCTCCTCTTTGCTGTACAATTTCTCAAATTTCCCTTGTTTTAATGACCTTAACTCATAAATTAGGCACAATTAGTAATAATAAAATACAACAATTTTAATGTACTATTCTAAAAGTTATGTGACTGTGGTTTCTCTAATTATCTCAAAATACTTTATCATATTTTTTCAAAGGAAGCATCTTACAGCTTTTCTTTGGCATATCCAAGTTGCCAACGCCTCTACTCTTGCACTTAGGGGGGTCATAATTAAGTAAAGTAATGGATCCTTGAACACAAACACTACAATACCAAGACAATATATTTGATGACTAATGAGTGTGTAGCTCATACAGTGTGGATACACTGAACAAAGGGATGATTCAGGTCCTGGTTAAGAGGAGTGGAATGGTCTGAGTGTTCATCATGGTACTCAGAACTCTTTATTTCTGGAATTTTCTATCTTCTATTTTTAGACCATAATTGGCTGCAGATAACTAAAACCAAAAACAAGGAAAGTGAAACTACAAATAAAGGGAGACTACTGTACTGGTGTTTCTGGCCTCACTCAGTTGAAAGAGCTAGGAAATGTATGTATGAATATAAACCCACGTACATGCCACATATCTATTCTTGGTTTTGTATATATTTACCTACGTATGTATGTATTTGTGTATCTTACATAATCATAGAACCATACCTATGTATTTATATGTGTACCTAGCTTAAAATAAGGTGAGTTCATGCCAACACTCCTACTCCAAGGACCTCATTGGAGCATCTCCTTCTGCTTAGTTGTAGCTTCTATTTGTGACAGTATGAAACTGGTTTTCATTATTTATGGTAAGTTTCCTTATTTGTTGCACCTTGGTACCTACAAGGTATCTTCAAAAAGTTAATGGAAAATGTCTATTATGAAAAAAACATGCATAGATTATAAAATTCTCGCATTAAATAAAATTTTAATTCCATTTTCCACAAACTTTTTGAAGTGCTTTTGGGTAATGTATCAGTAATGGTGTTGACCATAACATAAATAGGACACTTTAAATTAGAGATATAGTAAGATACACACTCTGCATTGAGATCATGGACCCCAACAGTGCTCTGTCCCCTTCAGTAATTCCTTTTCTGGCAAGAATCATGCATGTCCAAGTATGATTCCTAAGCATGCTGTGGTTGACTGTAAAATTGTTAAATTTTGTGTACTTTGATAGTAGAGTTTATTGGATGCACTGTGAAAATTTCCATTTATCAACATGTTTTATGCAAAACAACATGGACATAGGGATAACATCAAACATGGAGCCTGTATTTGTTTCTCATTTCCTTAAACAATCTAAGTAACTCTTTTGTTAGTATCAGAGCACAAAATATTCAATAATCATGTGGCTGGGCGTAAGAATGCCAGGGATTCACATCTCCTACTGCACCTCACACTGAGCAAGTGCACCAAGTAGAACCTACGGAAAGGACAGCAGCAAAACCATTAATGCTCCATGACTGGAAAGCTGGATTATGAACAAAGAAAAATGACTAGTCACTATTATTAGGTAAACTCTAAAATTTTTGGTTAACTTTATTACAAAGTAGTCCAGTGCAGTTCAGTCAGGAAAAGAAGGTAGGATCCCACAAAGCCAACACATTTAATGGTGATCCTTCTCTGTTAGTCTTGATCTATTTAAGCCAAAGGCTTCCTAAGAGAAAGGGAATGTTGTCTTCCACGGGCCATTCTCCTACATCCCTCTCTGGTTGCAGCATCTCTATGTGTGGTCTCTGTCTCAGCATCTCTCTGGCTCCCATCATCCTCTTTCATCTGTCATGGGAGCCACTGACAGACCCCTTTGCACTGCCCTAGGCAAAGGGTGGGGTCCTTAACGTATTAATCTCAGATTTTTCTTGACAGCCCCTGAAAACTAAGAAGGCATGCTCTGGTTGGCTTTCATCTTCAGATTTCTGAAGGCCGCACTTGGACATGTTTACGCTGCTCCCATCCTCACCATTCTTCAGAAGGAAGATGTCACCTTCTTCTAGCAATTATACAACCTTGTTCTAATCCAGTGGCTTGGAAAAGCATATCCACCACTCAGTAAGAAAGATCAAGCAGGCTGCACAAAGAGCCCAACAGGGATCGAGGCAGAGACAGTGTCGCCAACGTGTTCATGTTAGTGTTTAGGTCTGCACAGGTGAAAATCACTTTTCTATTCCTTCATCATTCCTTAACGTAGCTATGAAATTGTCTTTTTGTGATTCAGCAACTGTCAGATGCTGCATAAAACAAACCCAACTGCCGCACTTGTTTTCTTAGAATCATAAACTGATTTCCCATTGTCTGTCGTAAGAGCTGGGGGAAAAAGAGTGATGAGGTCACTCCTCACGATCACCGTTGCTGCTTTTAATAGGACAGTGCAGTAAGTTCGCTACTCTTAATATTTTTATTCTCATGACTATAGGAAGTAAAATGAAAGAGCCTCCTGGTGGCTGAGCCGTGGGCTGTGCTTGGTAGAGTTGAAGTTTGATTTTCTCTCCTGGCTCGGGCACATTTTCCCTAGAACCTCACTTTGATTTTGTTCACTTGAAGAGTTATCTTGCAGAGCACTGAGCAAGAAATAATAAAAGTAAGAGGGAACTTCAAAAAGATCATGG
This sequence comes from Lepus europaeus, assembly GCF_033115175.1. NCBI lineage: Eukaryota > Metazoa > Chordata > Mammalia > Lagomorpha > Leporidae > Lepus > Lepus europaeus. Next base: position 11,710,522 of record NC_084832.1, on the reverse strand, counting down.
CAATTCATATTATTCAAAAGCTACACATGGATTTCCAATTTTCTTGTACCAAAATAAACTCACCTTGTAATTCCATTTGTACGCAACCTTTGTGATGTTCTCTAGTGATTCTGAACTAGCACAATTCAATACAATACAACCCACAACTCAACAAACTAAACATGCATAGTCATAGGTGTACAGTTTCTTGTTTATTCAATGATGAGAAAGACTTAAGCTAACATCAAAAGATTCCCTAACACCCAGTGCATGAGGCAAAGTGTTAGTTTTCTAAAACAAAATTCTCTAAAATGATCTGGTTCATCTCAGTCCTACACAGAGGGGAAATTTGGAAGGACACAAAGAAACCCTTTCCCTAAAAGCTTCCTATTAACAAAAGTTACCATCATGGGATTTCTCTGACTAGCCACAGAGGAAAATGACTCCAAGTGCTGAGAGAGCTGCTCCAGGTTGCTTGAGGCTGGTCTGGCATTCTAGGAGGGCACTCCTGGTTCCTGTGGTTCCCAGTTCTCAGCTGTGTGACTTCTCAGGTTCCCAAAGGAATCATTTCTTCTTTATGACAGAGAACAGGTTTTGTCTCCTCTTCCAGAGAGCAGAGCTCCAGAACTATACTGGCTTCTTAGAGCTGCCCCAACAAAGCAAACATTGGGTGGCTTAAAAGAAGAGTAACCTAGTGTCCCATAGTTCTGGGGACTCATCTAAGATCCAAATGTCAGCAGAGTAGGTCCCTTGTGAAGTTCTGAGCTGGGGAAGAGGTCTATGCCCCAGGTCTCTCCTGGTGACACAAGTGGTCCTTGCTGCTCCTTATACATGCATCACCCCAGTCTCTCCATCACCACATGGCATCTCCCTCTGGGTCTGTGTTTCTTCTCACAAGGACACTAGTCATGATATTGGATCTGGGCCTGCTCTGATGAGCTCATCTTTAGATTATGACTGCAAAGACCCCATTTCAAATTAAGTCACATTCACAGGTACTGGGAATTAGGGCTTCAGAATATCGTTTTAAGATATACAGTTCAACTCCTATCAGGAAGATATTTATTCTAACCTCTATCTCTTCTGATGGGATTTCCTGAATATCCAACTTTTACCTATTTGAATCCAAAAATCCAATTGGCTATTTCCTTTTTTTTTCCTTTTTTGCATTGACTTCCAGGTTGTTTTGATGCTGCTAATTGATTTTCCCAAATTCTGAGCCTCTGCTGTGACCTCTTTGTTCAAATCTTGATCTTTCACTCTTAGATACTTCATTTCTTTAAACCAATCCTACTGTTGCTCGTGACATTAAGAGCTTATTATAAAAAATAAGTCTAACATGGATGGAGCTATTTCAGAAGTAGATCAAGTGCCATAAAAGATGTTCTTTGTAGACTTGTATTATGGAAAGTTATGAGCAGTGGTGCAAGGGTCACCAAAAAGCTCACAGAAACTCAGATTATAAAAAAAGCAATGTGTAGATTTCAAAACAGTTTGCACCAACAGAAACTTGCCTTTGAATTCCATTTCCATGAACTTTTCCTAGTACCCTCAAAAGTAAATTGACAACCAAAGAATCCTCTCTGTTCAAAAGATTCAGAGTGGCTTCAAGTGGAGTTGGGCAGCATCCACAGATCTGAGTAAAACGCAGAGGTTCCCAACCACCAGTCATTAATGACTTCTATGTTCTTCAGGATATTGATTCTCTACCTCCTGGGCAGCACAGCCTTTCCTGAAGCAGCAGGAATCCTAGCTCTCTGCTGCCTCCAGCTGTATGAGCTGCTACCTGTTGACCTCAACGTGCTGTACAAATAGCATTCTTTATGCATACCACAGCCACAAAAGGTTGGAGAGCACTGTGGTAAAGGATGTTAACATACCTAAGGAAATGAAGAATCCGGCAGTAACTAGGTATGTTGTCTGGAAATTTGTAAGTCTGCAAGGAAAGGCTGGCAAATCGTCTTTCCCTCCTTCCCTGTCATTCACTCTTCATCCGCTGCAAATCAGTTCTGCACCATCAAAGCCCCCACGCCTGCCCTTGCTGCCATCACCAGCCACCTCCTTAATGCTAATACGGTGATGACTGTAAGCATTTAAAACATGTGGTAAAAAGGCACATGACATATAATTGAGCATCTTAGCCATTTTTAAGTGCGCAGTTTAGCAGTGTTAGCAGTAATCACATTTTGGTTTGAAAAGATATACAGAATTTTTCATCTTGCAAAGCCAAAACTCTGAACCTATTGACTAACTCCCTTTGTTCCTTCTCCCTAGTCCCTGTACTCACCTCCCCACTTCTGTGTGTAGATTTTGATAACTTTAGATACCTAAGTGGAATATACAGTATTTGCCTTTTTGTGCCTTGTTATTTCACTTATTATGATGAACTCAAGGTACATTCATGATTTAGCTTAGGTCAGAATTTCTATCCTTTTTCTGGCTGAATAATATTCCGTTGTGTGAAGATATATTAGTTTATTCACCAACTGATGGGCAATTTGGATTGCTTCTACCTTTTGGCCACATGAATAAAGCTGTAATAACAACGAGTATGCAAATACCTCTTTGAAATATTCTAATTTCAATTCTTTTGAATATATACCCAGAAGTCTATCATATCATATGGTAATTTCATTGTATACTTTTTAACAAACTGCTATATTGTTTTCCATAGTGGTAGTACCATTTAACATTCTCACCATTATTGAACAAATGTCCCAATTTCTTCACATCATTGACAAACCTTTTATTTAACTTTTTAAAAATATTGGCTGCTCTAATAGGGATCAAATGATATCTCATTGTGGTTTTGATTTGCATTTCTCCATCTCCAATGGTTAGTGACATTGACCATCTATTTTATTATTTGATAACATTATTTGATAACAAATATTGATATATTTGATTATTTGATGGTCTTTTGTACATCATCTTTGTAGAAATGTCTATTCAAGTCCTTTGACTATTTTTAAAACTTTTTTTTTTTGCAGTTGAGCTCTCTATATAAGGGAGCTCTTGGTATATTCTTGATATCAACTGCTTATTATGATTTACAATTATTTTTTGCAATTCCATGGTTGGCTTTTCATGGTACAGATTATTTTCCTCTAATGAACGAAAGTTTTTAAGTCTAACTCACTCCCATATATTTGCTTTTGTTGTCTGTGCTTTTGGTGTCATAAGGTTTATATAATCTACTTTGTGTTAATTTTTGATTATGGTGTAAGGTAAGGATCCAACTTCAACATTCTGCATATGGACACCCAGTGCATTATCCTTTCCCCATTGTGTGTCCTTGACCCCTCATGGAAGAGCATTTGGCCGTGTATGTAAGGGTGTATGTGTGTGCCTTCAACTCTTTATTTTTTTAAAGATATATTTATTTGAAATGCAGAGTTACGGAGAGAGAAGGAGAGATGGAGAGATCTTCCATCTGCTGGACCACTCCTAGTTCACTCCCAAAATTACAGCAATGGTAGGGCTGGACAACACCAAAACCTGGAGTCTAAAACTCCATCTTGGTCTCCCATCTGGGTGGCAGGAGCCCTAGTACTTGGGCCATCTTCTACTGCTTTGTCAGGCACATTAGCAAGAAGCTAGATTGGAAGTGGAGCACCCAGGACTTGAATTGGTGCCCATACGGGATGCTGGCATTGCAAGCAGTGGCTTAAGCTGCTGTGCAACAATGCCGGCCCCAGCCTCAATTCTGTTCCACACGTCTGTCTTTATGTCAGTGCCATATTATTTTGTTACTACTGCTTTGCAATGTTCTAAAGCCGGGAACTGTGAGGCCTCCAATTTTTTTTTTTTTTGTTTTGTTTTGTTTTTGGTCAAAACTGTTTTGATAATTTGTTATACCTTGTGATTCCATATAAATTTAAATTTTTTTCTATATCTCTAAAAGATGCCACTGGGATTTTACTGGGAGTTTTAATGGATCTGTAGTAGTTTGTAATGGATCTGGGTAGTTTGGACATTTTAACAATATTAAAGTTTCCAATCCATGAACACTGGACGTCTTTCCATTTAACGGAGACTTCTTTAATTTTTCTCATCAATGTTTTCTGGTTTTTGGTTTAGATGTCTTTTGCTTCATTGGTTAAGTTTATTTCTGAATATTTTATTCTTTTTCATACTATTATAAATGGAATTGTTTTTCATGGTAACCATCTTGGACCTCCGTGAACTCTTTCCGGGTGATGATCATAATCTCCTCATGAAACACTTTCCGTTTTGGTTTTGATGGCAAACATTTGGCTCTGCTGTGACTTCTCAGTCACATCTTGAGGTCTTCCTCACCAGCTCAGACCATACATTTGTTGTCCCAAAGGGACCCGTTTTCCAGTGCTGACCTCAAGCTCTCCAAATGGTTTAAATTATCAACTGAACGTTGATTTTATTTTCCTTTACAATACTAATTTTAGTATTCCACTCAAGCTTTAAACTTTTTTTAATCTATCCATAGAAATTGTTTCATAGATGCAACCCAGTCATCTCATGGAAAATATGACCACAGCCATGCCTCAAAGGAAACAAAGTGCCCATTTCCTCTTTCTCCTGCATGCTCAGGGCACCTAGGAGAATTCAGAAACCCGGGTGATAGCCTTGTCTCCTGCCTTTCCTCACTTCCTCCATCCATCTAGTTACCAAATCCTCTCCTCTGCATTCTACTTCTCCGGAATATTCCGGAATCTTTGTTTCCTTAGTTCAGGCTGCCATCACCACTTGCCTCCAGGTGCCCTCCTCTTCACGGCACACAGAAGCAAGAATGAAGGTCTGATTATGTTGTGGCTTAAATGCTGGGTGTCACCCACAGCATTTTGTCTGTTTATTTTTACAGCTCACCATGTTCTCACCTGCTTGACATCTGAGGCACAGTGAACTAGTATCCAGAAAGACAGCACACTTTGTCTGTTGCTCGCTTGGTCTCAAGTGCTCCCCTTCAGGTCATCTTCCTCTAACTCCCTTCATGTAGATCAGCATCACTCAACCTCTAGATTTCAGTCTGTACTTGTGAGAAAATAGCACTGATTTTATAGTTTGCATTCAGTATGCTTCTTGGGTGCCTCTAAAACGTCTTACAATGATCATCCCTCAATCAAAAATGTTTGTCTATCACTTTCTCCCTGTGCCTCACAAGACAAGGGTAGGGACACTGTCCTGGTCACTACATGTCCCTTGCCCTCAACACAATTCCTGCAGTATCCAGATCTCAGGTTTAAAAAATGAGTTTGTTCAGTCTCTGAGTCAATGTCAACTGTAAAAAGGAAATCTCAGATGGTCTTCTATACCATTACATATTTGAAACACATTTCCCCTTTCTCCCCCATACTGATTCCTGGCTCACAAAGCTGTACTCTGATTATAATTTGGTTCCCTGCCTATACACTCACAAGGAGATAATACACTGATCTATCAATTAGATAAACTACTCATTTAATCTACTTTCTAGCTATGCTTCTTAATATGAATGAAGTAGCTGAATTTGAATGAAAGCTCCAGGTTGTATCAGTCAGGACTAGCCAGCAATTCAGAACCAATAGTATGTCTGTAAATATTTATTAGAAGGTCTTGTCTTTTATGGTATGGAGATCAAGGAGTCTTAAAAGCTTCCCTCTGCAAGCTGGACACCTAAGCCGGCCAGCACTGCAGGCTGAATACCTGAGAGCACGTGATCAGATGGTGTTATGTTTCAGTCTGGATATGGAAGCTTCCAAACAGAGAGCCCTGGGGGCAGGAGCTCCCATACCCAGCTCAAGCTATCAGGCAGAGTGGACTGAACCTTCTTTCATCCTTCTGTTCTATTTGGACCCTCAAAGGAGTTAATGCTCAGCTCCACTGGGGAAGGGGATCTGCCTTACTCAATGCAAATGCTATCCCCTTCCGCAAACACCCTGCAGACCCACACAGACACAATGTTTGACCGGCAGTGTGGCGTTCCCTTAGAGCAGTCTACATACACAGGGTGAGATTGAATAAAAACACTAAACCTAAGCTCATGAGTTGTCAGAAAAGGGATATAAGATTTTGCTGTTTTTATTTAAAAAAATTACTGTCAACCAGAGACAGAAGCTTCTGTATCCATCTATCCACCGCTGCACTGGACTCCATCAAAGACCACACTTCATCAAGTCTGAACTGGGATTCAAACGAGATTGGAGAGAAAGCCAGAGAAACGGTTTTTAATTTCACAGCTTTGACTTTAATCTAAAAAGACTATCTATACTTCTCTTTTCAACAATTCTTTCCCTGAGGCTTCTCTGTGGGTTTTTTTTCTTCCCCCCTCATCGTTTAATGAATTTTCTACTGCTTAAAAGAAAACCTTTCTATCTGTCTTACACTGAATTTGCAAAAATCATTAAAGCTGCAAGAATTCTTACATTCAAAGTTTACAAAGCACCATCTCCATTCCCCAGTATTATTCCTTCTCCACAGAGCTTCAAGACTTTCATCTCTTACCACTGTGCACAGGACCATTTTAGGTCAGGAGTTATTTTTTTTTAAGTCCATACCCACTGAATTGGCCTCTCAGCAGCTCACCACCATTGTGCATTCACAGACAATACCATGCATAAAGTCATTTAAAGATTTATATTTTCCAGGTCTTGTACTGGGTTTAGGGAATGCTTAAAGGAGAAGTCTGCATGGCCAAGTCCAAGAACCACACCACGCACAACCAGTCCCGAAAATGGCATAGAAATGGCATCAAGAAACCGCGATCACAAAGATACGAGTCTCTGAAAGGGGTGGACCCCAAGTTCCTGAGGAACATGCGTTTTGCCAAGAAGCACAAGAAGGGCCTGAAGAAGATGCAGGCCAACAACGCCAAGGCTATGGCTGCACGTGCTGAAGCTATCAAGGCCCTGGTCAAGCCTAAGGAAGTAAAGCCCACGATCCCGAAGGGTGCCAGCCGGAAGCTTGATCGACTTGCCTACATCGCCCACCCCAAGCTTGGAAGGTGTGCCCGTGCCCGCATTGCTAGGGGTCTCAGGCTGTCCCGGCCACAGACCAAGGCAAAGGCCAAGACTGAGCCCCAAATCAAGGGCAAGGTCAAGGCTCAAATCAAGAGCAAGGGCAAGGCCCAGGCTGAAACCAAGCCCAAGGCCCAGGCCCAAGCCAAGCCCAAGGCTCAGGCCCAAGCCAAGCCCAAGGCCCAGGCCCAAGCCAAACCCAAGGCCCAGGCCACACCTGCAGCCCCAGTTCCGGCTCAGGCTCCTCCCAAAGGTGCCCAGCCCCCTGCAAAGGCTCCCTAGTAACAGCCTATGCCTGCCAATGCAAGGGCAGAAGGACTGGTGTGACCCCTGGGCTGCTGTCTGCGTGGGGCTAGTGTCTTCCTGTGCTGTTTGTACAAATAAACCCAAGACAGGGGAAAAAAAAAAAAAAAGGAGAAGTCTGTGTTTTTTTTTTTTTTTTTTTGACAGGCAGAGTTAGAGAGAGAGATAGAAAGGTCTTCCTTTTTCCGTTGGTTCACCCCCCCCAAGTGGCAGCTATGGCTGGAGATATGCCAATCCGAAGCCAGGAACCAGGTGCTTCTTCCTTGTCTCCCATGCGGGTGCAGAGCCCAAGCACTTGGGCCATCCTCCACTGCACTCCCGGGCCACAGCAGAGAGCTGGACTGGAAGAGGAGCAACCGGGACAGAATCCGGCACCCCAACCGGAACTAGAACCTGGGGTTCCAGCGCCACAGGCAGAGGATTAGCCTAGCGAGCGGCGGCGCCGGCCAGAAGTCTGGTCTCTTGAACAGGCTATAGGGCAGCTGTCAGGAGATGGCCACTGCTGTATTGCTGCTCAGAATCAACAGTATCTTAACAGGAATTTTTATGGGGACCCCTGAATGGGGTGGCTTTTTGAATTATTCATTTTGAAGAGTGACAAAAGGAAAGCCACATTAGTGGTCAGCATAGCACACACTGGTGATATATGGGAGAAGATGTGGTGGGGATACACAGTGATGTTGAAATTCATCCCCTTTTATTTCCCCTGAGAGCCCTATCTTTAAAAAAGTCCTAATTTTTTGCACCAAAATGCTTTGAGGCAATGAGAAATTCACTGTTGTTTTTCTTCTTCTTAAAGGAAGGCCTATATGCAGGGACTTCAGAGCTTCAGAATTAAGGAAACAGCACTTCCATCCACAACTTGCAGACTGCTTGCTAGGAATATGAAGCCTGGCATTCTGCTTAGCACGTGTGTCCTTGTATTCTGTGAGTGCAAGACTCTCCTTAGCCCTCCCAGAGTGTTAGGATCCAGAGCGTCTCATGAAGACAGTGGCTGGAACCTATTGCCTAAACAAGGAGGGTACAGAGGAGAGTAGGAAGAGGTGCAAGTGCCCTGTCTCTACCAGAGGAGACCATGACTGGGGACACACAGCATCTTTGTCTTCATGGAACTTCAAATGACCCGAACGGCTCCTGTGACCTTTGACATTTGGCCTCTGGACCCAGTCATCTTCCTACCTCTGGATTTGCTCATATCCTTTCCCCTTCATCACATCCTGCTTCCAATAATGATTCTATTCCTTCCTTTTCTTTCTCTCCCTCTTACACTCTAATTTGGCCCCTCATCCTTTTAGGCTTCCTACCCTCACCTCACATTCGGGGCAGGCTGCTGGGGGCACTTCCTCCGGTAGGCATCAGCACTGCTTTCTCCTCCTCTGTGGCTTGTTTGCTGCGTTTTCAGAAGTAACCGGCTCTGGCTTCTACTGCTCTTGAAAAATGACTGTGGACCAAGTTTCAAATTTAACACCACTGTTTTTAGCACATGCAGAGTAAAGTGTATGGAAAGTCTCTGGATGCCTCATGGAAAGGCTAAAGTGTGGCCAGAGTACTATGCCTGTGTCTAAGAGGGACCAGTTCTCCCAGGGGCGCCTTGGGCAGCATTTGCTAGCACACAGAGAAGTCTTAACTCCAGGGACTCTAATCACACCATATGAGTTTTGAGGTGAAACAAAGAACTTTTTATTATTATTATTTTTGACAGGTAGGGTTAGACAGTGAGAGAGAGACAGGGAGAAAGGTTTTCCTTCTGTTGGTTTACCCCCAAATGGCCGCTACGGCTGGAACTATGCTGATCCGAAGCCAGGAGCCAGGTGCTCCCTCCTGGTCTCCCGTGTGGGTACAGGGCCCAAGCACTTGAGCCATCCTCCACTGCCTTCCCGGGCCACAGCAGAGAGCTGGACTGGAGGAGGAGAAACCAGGACAGAATCCAGTGCCCCAACTGGGACTAGAACCCAGGGTGCTGGCACCACAGGTGGAGGATTAGCCAAGTGAGCCGGGGTGCCAGCCAAGAACTTTTTTTGAATAGCTCTAATAACTGATTGGTTAAGACATCCCCACTTCTCAGAAAAAGGAACCTCACTCCAACAGTTTCTTGGTGACTACAAGGAGGCCTCTGCCATGTACAGCACTGTTATTTAGAAATAATTAGCAGTCTGCTGAGTGAGCATACACAACACACACAGCTCATGCTTGAAGTCAGTGCTGCTGTCACTTGATTCACTATGGTTTATAGGGTGAGAATCTGTGCTTTTGGTCTACATTGCCTGGATCTGAATTCTAGCCTTGACTTGGCTGTGTGGCCTTGTGCCAGTGATTTAAATTGTCTATTATAAGATGGATATCACAATAATTCTTGCACTGAATAGTTGTTCTGAGAACTAAGTTAAAGTATAAAGTACTTAGGATGCTAGTACACAAGATGTGGAGTAGGGAGGGAGCTTAATGCTCTAGTCTAGAAGAAGATAGTTTAAAAAAAAGTGGAGAGAGTGCAGTCTCAGGGAAGAGTTAGGGAGAAAATGGCAGAGAAAAATCTACCAAAATTAGAGGGACATGGTGGACCTACCTGGAGAGCGTGGACACCCACAACTCAGGACTCCAACAGCCTAGAGCCTACACACCAGTGTTGGACAGTAAGGTGAGACCAGACCGCAGCAGCCCATGCCACTGGCAATAAAGCTGCAGGAAGAGCCTAGAGGGAACCTCGCTTGGAGCTCCATGGAGGATAGTGTACCTGCCAAACTAGAGGAGAAAAAGAAGGACAGACATGTTTCTTTCTCTCTGATCATTTTACAGTGGCGTCCTGTAACAAGCCGATAGAGCAGGTGCCATTTTGGACATATGTAACAGCTGTGCCAGCTCGTGTCTGTGCCAAGCAACCAGCTGAGTGTAGACTCCTGACTCTAGTGGGGAGAACTAAGAGGGGGCTTGGAGCCTATGACTGTGTGAGGCTTCTGTGCCAGGACTATGAAAAATACTGAGGGTTTGTGGGAAGACTCATGGTGTGGCTGGGACTTTGGGCAGTCACAATGGGAGAGGCCACACGCTCAGGGCTTCCTGGTTACCTGGTGAGAGTCATTGCTGGGTCATCTGAATTTACACTGAGGACTGTACAGATCCTTTGTGTGGTCCTTGGGACAGAGTGGGAAAATATTATACCCACTGGGGCTAGCACTCAGGTACTGGTCTCCTTTGAGGGGAAGAGCTCAGATGAGAATAAAACTTCCCTTCTGATTTAAAGAAAAAAAAAAAGAGATGTTAAACACCTTGTCAAACCTGGGTGTGCCACTTTAGGCACACCATTAACTTTGGAGAATTGGACAGAGCACCTTGGCCACATCCACTACAAGCCTCTAGATAGCCACTGAAAGTAGATACTCCACTTATCTACAGAGTCATAGTACAAACATAAAAGTATCCACAGCAAAAAAAAAAAAAAAAAAAAAAAAGAAAGAAATCAAATGCCAAACAACAAACGCACCGATTCAAGAAACAAGAATAAGGAAGACAACGTGATGCCCTCAAAAGAACACAACACTTCAACACTTGATTGTGAAGATGATGAGATAGAAGAAACACAAGAAATGGGATTCAAAAAATTGATGATAAAATTACACAGATCTACAAAGAGATCAAGAAATTCCACAACAAAACAAACAACCCAGTTAACAGATGGGCTAAGGTCTTAAACAGACATTTTTCAAAAGAGGAAATCCAAATGGCCAACAGACACATGAAAAAATGTTTAGGATCACTAGTTGTCAGAGAAATGCAAATCAAAACCACAATGAGATTTCACCTCACCCCTATTAGAATGGCTTACATACAGAAATCAACAAACAATAAATGCTGGCAAGATCTGGGGAAAAAGTTACCCTAATTCACTGTTGGTGGGATCGTAGACTGTTAAAGCCACTCTGGAAGACAGTTTGGAAATACCTCAGAAATCTTAATATAGACCTACCATATGAGCCAGCCATCTCTCTCCTTGGAGTTTACCCAAGGGAAATTAAATTGGCAAATAAAAGAGCTATTTGTACCTTCAGATTTATTGTAGCTCAATTCACAAAGCTAAGACATGGAATCAACCTAAATGCCCATCAACTGAACTGGATAAAGACATTATGGGATATGCACTATATGGAATACTACACAGCAGCAAAAAGAAAATGAAATCCGGTTATTTGCAACAAAATGGAGGAATCTGGAAAACACCATACTTAGTGAAATAAGCAAGTCCCAAAGGGACAAATACTTTATGTTCTCCTTAATCTGTGAGAACTAATAGAGCACTTAAAATGAAATCTGTAGTAGTGAAATTGACACTTTGAAAAGGGGTGATTTGAGCTACCCTTGTCTTGACTGTTAAGTAACAGTTTCATTTTCTTTATCTTTTTTTTCTGCATACTCTTTGTTGAAGTCTTTATCCATAGAATTAATCATATGTGTATAAATTCAATTGAAAATAGATCTCTATAAAAAATAAGAGTAGGAATAAGAGAGGGAGGAGGAAGTTTATAACTGTAAAGCTGTATAGTTCTTCATACATTCCTATGGACTTACTTCTAAGGGTACAGTTTAGAAAATTATCATGGAACTCTAAATCCCATTAAGCTTGATGGCAAAAATGCCATCTTAATTGTTAAAGTGATCATATTAAGGGTTAAGGTGAGCATATAGATAGGATTAAGTGTTAAAGAGGTCATATAACAAGGATCAAGTGCCTGGCAATAACAATAGATAGATTTAAAAATGAGATTATGTCCAACATGAGAAGCAGACTCATAGAATGACAATCGCTTCCAATAACACTCTGACCTCAGAATCAGCCCTTAAGACTTCCTGTCTGCCTGAAAAGCCTGTGAGAGCATTTCAGGCATGGAAAACCAAGACACTGTGGCAAAAAATATTCTACATGAAGGATCTCTGTGAAAGAGATCCCAGTAGAAAAAGTGGTCCTCAAAGAAGGATGTATTTTTCTCTAAAGGGAGGAGAGAACTTCCACTTTGCTTATGGCCTTGTCCAAACACTGACAGAGTTTGTAGACTCAATAGACTCCCATAGCCCAGGCAGCTCATGTCAAGAGCCTTGGCTGTTCACTGGCATCATACATGAGTGTTAATTGTTAAATTAAATAGGAGTCACTGTGCACTAAACTCCCCATGCAGGATCTCTGTCCTCAATGAATTGTATTTAGAGTTAACTGTAAAACTAGTTCTTAGTTTCTTTCTTTTGTGTGTGTGTGCAAATTCTTAAAATCTTTATTTAGCATAGAGTTATTCTTCTGTTTACAAAGTTAATTGAAATTGAATCTTAATGGAGAATGTGACTGGCAATGGGAGAGGGAGAAGGGGTAAGAGTGTGGGTGGGAGGGCTGGTATGATGGGAAGAGTAAGTATATTCCTAAAGCCATACTTATGAAATTTGTATTCCTTAATAAATTAAAAAATAAATTTAAAAAGTGTATGCTAGTATAAACTCATCAAGAAAAATTATCTTATTCATCTTTGAATCCACAGAGTCTAGACAGTAGGTGGCATGTAATAAAATAAGGTATACTTGTTAATAAAAAAAAGGTATAAAGTGCCTTGCATGAGGAAGTATTCAACAGTATTACTGGTAGCCATAATACCCTATACACTTGTTGACAGAAATGAGTATAAGGCAAATAAATGTTTGATCTGAATGAAGACCGAATTTGGAATACTTAGAGCTTCTTAGAGCTTGAAATTTCAGGAAAACTAAATTCTTTTTCCCCCTTATATTTCCTCTATTCTATTCTCTATCTGGGAACAATAAAAATAGAGGATATGTATTTAAATCTTAAAGGTTGGATTGGTATATGGAAAGCAAATAAACAATTAATTCAGGTATCATTTTTAATGGAAGTTCATACACATGTATGTATGAAATTGCATGCAAATGTGTATGTGTTGGTGTGTGCATGTTCTGAGAACTAGGTAAATGAACCCTACCTCTAGGTAAAGTTCACTGGAGTTAAGGAAACCAGGTACATCAGTTACTAATAACTAGAGAAAAACATTCTTATATTAAAATAAAATAACATAAACTAGGAATATTTTAGCTTTGTATAACAATACGTGCTCCAACAAATTTCAAGTGTGAAATTGATAGATGAATTTAACAGGTAGGCAGTTTCAGTCCAATCACGAATAAAGAACGATGTGAAAAGTACTAATGAAAATGAAATTGCTGCTGTATGTGTGATTGGAGTTGTCAGTGCTGAAGTCTTTCTAAATATTCAAAGACGACACTCAAAAATGCAGGTTAGTACAATTGGATAATCAATTCTCATGTACAGAATTTCCAAAAACAAAGCATCACTAATATCTAGCAAGTGATTAAATGAAAACAATTTATAGTTAATGATATACTCAAAGCACCATGTACTTTATTAACACTTTATAGTCCAGAAAATAAGTTAGATCCAAGTCAAGTCCTAAGCTTTTTACTTGATAAAAATTAAATGAAACCTAAAGTGATCCTTAGATAGATCCTTAGACAAACCAAAAAAATTTTTTATAAAGTTATATGTATACATTTTTTATATAAAAATAAATTAAAATATTGAAAAAAACACTTGGAAATATTTTCATGTTTGATTTCATGAATTTGAAAAAAATTGCTACATATAAATTTATTTTTCTGATTTCTTAAAAAAAAACTATTTTACAAATATGGGTTGGAATTGCATAGCATTTTACTTGGCAACCATAATGAATCTGACAGTGGCACACAGAAACAATAGAATATTTTCATTTTATGTGTAGAGTATATATTTTAATGTACTCTATCAGATGATATTCAAATTCAATGCATAATGAATATGGTATAAAGGAAAATCCACATGTATATAGATTTGTCAAGTATGATTTAATATGGATACACACCAAAAGATTTGTATTGGTGATGTCTAATTTTACTATTGATGAATTTCAAATCTGAACCCACATACCACATGTTTTTTCCTACAATGAATTTATGCCATCAAAGCACTCCTAACTCTGGTTTGAAGAATCCATTTTTTTCCAACACAAAGTAAAAAGATCTGGAAGAAACCATCTCCACCCACCAGATACCTCTTTGTGTAGCTGCAAGACATTAAAGAACTCAAAATCTGTCTTAGTTTCTCATCATTAGAACCTTTATATTAAATACTTTTTTTCCTTATTAGTATCCTTGGTTAAATGCATAGGCTTTGGAGAAAATAATAATAAAATGAAATGTCTCAAGTGACCATTAGATATCTAAAAACAAATATAAAAAATTCAATAGGTTCTATTTTTTATTAAAATATAGACAACTATTGAAAATTCTGTATGTTTAGGGCCTTCATATGGATTCCAGACAGAATTCTTGTAGAGCCTCATTTCTATCTGCTAACATCCCAACTACCCTTGCAATGTCTAAGGAGTGTTCCCTTCCCACACCAACTCTACTTATCATAGAGACCAGAATCTTTGAAAGAGCCAAAGGTTTGAGCAACTAGGGCATGGTGAGCCGGCCTGCGTTGTTTCTTTCATTAAAAATACAACCTTCCCCCATGTCCATTTCCATTCTGGGGGGAGAGTCATCACTGCCCTGGGAGCCATTCTGTCTTCATACTTCACTGGGCACACATCTGATCATTTATTTTATCTAATGGCTTACAATCACAATGGGCATCCAGACTAAATTCTCTTTCAGCACTTAGAGGTCAGGTAAGTTAATGTTGAATGCGTTTATATCAAGGATCAAGAGTATGAAGCCGGCGCCGCGGCTCAATAAGCTAATCCTCCACCTGTGGCACCAGCACCCCTGGGTTCTAGTCCTGGTTGGGGCGCCGGATTCTGTCCTGATTGCTACTCTTCCAGTCCAGCTCTCTGCTGTGGCCCAGGAGTGCAGTGGAGGATGGCCCAAGTGCTTGGGCCCTGCACCTGCATGGGAAACCAGGAGGGAACACCTGGCTCCTGGCTTCAGATCAGTGCAGTGCGCCGGCCATAGCGGCTACTTGGGGGGTGAACCAACAGAAAGAAGACCTTTCTCTCTGTCTCTCTCTCTCTCATTGTCTAACTCTGCCTGTCAAAAAAAAAACAAAACAAAACAAAACAAAAAAACAAAAACCAAAAAAGAGTATGACACACAATTAGGCAAAATGGCAATCTGGCCCTAAGCATTTAATTGCCAACAACATTCATTTAATGGCAAAAAAATGATCTCCAAATCCAATATACTGTTATGCCAATCTCATTTGTATTCAGTAACATAAAACTATCTCTAGGATTATTCATAGAGCAATAGAACATTTCTCTTGTTTATATTAGATGATAGCTAAAAGAATACTATTCTGGCAACTCATATTGTCTTATTAAGTTCTATTATTTTTACTTTGAAGCTCAAACTCAATATTTCCTATAAGCACATTTTGCTCTTATTTTTTAAAATGCAGGTTTAAAAAAATCCAATGTTACTTACTTGTTTTAGCTTCTTTAGATCTTCATCAAGTTCTAAGTTGTCCAAAATTACAGCAACAAACAAACTCAGGAGGATCTACAACAAAATGGTTAAACAACAATGAAAAAACCCATACGCCATAAGTATTAAAACATTATTATTTGACACAGAGTATCTACCCAACTTATATTAGAGAGAGAATTCATTTTATGAAAAGTAAACATTCAGTGATTAATCAATGTCTAGATAGCTAAGGCATTTACCAGAGCATATAAAAGGAAAATGATATATTAACTGAAATGAGCAATATAAAAATGGTAATTTGCTTTTTGAAGATAATATAAAAAGGAAACTAAAAGTTGTTTTAACTCAACAATCTCACTTCTGATACCACGTTGTAAGGAAGTAATGTGAAGTATTGATGAAAAGTTTAATATACAAAGGTGCTTGGTCGAGGGTTATTTGTAACAGTGAATTCTGGAAACAATAACCAACCTGCATAAGCCAGGAATATAGTTACAGAGAGCAACGTGACAAGATTCCTGCAACCACTAAGAACTCCCATTGTGGGGGGCTGGTGTTGTAGTGCATCTGGCTAAGCTGCTCTGCTTCTTATGCAGCTTCCTGTCAACGCACCTGGGAAGGCAGCAGATGATGGCCCACACACTTGGGCCCCTTCCACCCAGGAAGGAGGCCCTGATGGCATTCCAGGCTTCCGGCTCCAGCCTGCTCCAGCCTGCTCCAGCCATGACTGTTGCAGCCACTTAGCGAATAAACCGGTGGATCTGTCTCTCCCTGTCATTCTGCCTTAAAATACATATTAAAGAAAAGAAAGCTTGTGGTAGCAAGCCTCTAAGAGGGTCGCCAGCATTTCTCTTGGTCTCTGGTGATCCCAGTCCTGTGTAGGCCCCTTCCACACTGAATATTGCTGTCCTATGTAACTAGGAGGTTACAGAAATGACTGCATGTGGCTTAAGAGGCAACACAAGACACTGTGGCTTTCATCTTACTCTCTCTTGGGTCACCTGCTCTGGCAGAAGTCAGGTGCCATGTTGCGAGGAGACTCAAGCAGCCCTGCAGAGAAGCCCGTATGACAATGGACTGAGGCCACCTGCCATAGCCTGTAAGTGACCTACCTCGGAAGTGGATGCTTCAGCTGCACTATACCTTTCTTAAGTGACTGCAGCCCAGGCCACTGTATTTTTATTTTTTAAAGATTTATGTATTAATTTGAAAAGTAGGATTAACGAGAGAGAGATTTATCCATTGGTTCACGCCCCACATTGCTGCAGTGGCCAAGTCTGGATGAGATCAAAGCCAGGAGCCAGGTCTCTCACATGGGGAGCAGGGGCCCAATCACTGGGCCCATCTGCCACTGTTTTCCCAGGAGCTGGATCGGAAGTGGAGCAGCCAGGTCACAAATCGGTGCCCATATGGGATGCTGGCATCACAGGCGGCAGCGTTACCTGTGACACCACCACAACGGCTCCTCAAGGCCCCATCTTGGCTGCAGCCTCATGAGACACTGAACTGGAAACACCAGCCAAGTCTGTCTCAGATTTTCGACTCACAGGAATTAAGTTGGATGATTATTTACTCGCTGGTAAGCTTCATACATGCATGCAATTTGTTGCAAAACAACAGATGACTATCCACTCATGAGTTTTACAGTACTGAAAAATGCTTACATTATACTATCAAATAAGACATTACACTATCAAATAAGAGTCTATATAGTTCAATTATGCATAAAAAGGAATGGAGAAAATGCTAAAAGCCTGTATTTTAGAAGTGTTAATGGTGGTTATTTTTCTGTAGCAGAATAATGTCTTCCTCCTGCCTCCTCCCTGCCCCCTCCCACATTTTAGTATTTCATGACATTTCCCAAATTAAGGAGAAAAAAAAAGTTATGCTTTTTTTAGAACAGGTAAATTGAGAGAAGCAACAAGAAAACAGTAAAAATTAATTTCCAGTCCTTCTTCTCCCTGAACTCTTAAATTCATTTGATTGTTGTCCTTTTCATTCTTAACGTATATTCTTTCTTTCTATTTCCCTCTTAACCACTTACTTGCAGTTGTTAGTATTAGATGGTGAAGTATGAAGGTGAGAAAGTTGAGACAGGTTAGCTCTGACTCTCAAGTACTAGCAAGATAATTACTATGCAGAAGTTACTGTCTGCTCTTCTCCAATTTTAATGAGACCAGGACAAGAGGGAAAAAAGGCTCTAAATATTATTAAAATAGTAACAGGAAATGCTTGGCTTGGGAACACTCTTCTTTTTAATAGTCACATCCTTTGGCATCTGCCCAGAACTTAAAGAAGATACAGAGTAGTCTAGACCAGAGACTTTTCTGGACAACACCATTTTTGCTACACCTCTGGCATCTGGCTTATGCAGACATTGTTCTAAACTGGACACCTCATAGTTCAAGTTTGGCCTCTTTCCCATGAACTTGATGTTACAAAGTAACAGTGGATGAGGAGTCAGACAGGCTAATAGGCAGTTTGGTCAGGAATGAGAAAAGGTGCAGAGTCCCTTTAAGAGCGGATAAAGTGCTTCCTTCTTCCCAGTGGCCTTTTGCAACACTTAGCTTTATCATGAGAATAGGCTAGACAGGATTACTAATAACAGTCCTCTGATAGGTACTCTCTGCCTTGGGATTGGGTGTTAGTTGTTATTCTCCTCCTGCCTGATTGGTTAAGCCTAGCTATCCACTTCTGTGTGTAAAAGAGCCAGCACCCACAGGCTTCCTGGGCAACTCCTTCCTGGAAGCCACCCTCCAGACTGCTGCGGCAGGAGGTGTCTCACTTCAATAAATCTCACATTGCTCACTGTCCCTGTCCATGTGGACATTCTTCTCTGATGTGAGACAGGAACCGAGATTGCCTTCATCATTCCATAACACTTCCTCAACCCAAGTCTCAATTTGCCCACCTGAGACTCTGGACATCAGGGGTTTTCCTACGCCTCTGGTCCCACTCATTGGCCCTTGAGCAGATCCTGCTTTGTGTTCTAATTTAATCAGGTTTCCTCTTTCTCTCCCGGAAAAGTGCACACACACATTTAATCAAACAAACAAACAAACAAAGTCCTTGATATAGAAACAAGAAGAGACCATTTCCCTTTTTCAGAGTACTTTCTTTAGAAAATATGTAATTATAAATTCTTTTTCCCTCCAAGATGTATTAGATGTGTTTAAATCTTTTTAAAAAGCCAACTAAGCCTCCCAGCAGTTTCTCAATTCAGAAATGTTTTCCTTCAGGGCCTGGGGGCTTGGTCTTTGAAATGCAAACATGGAGGTGGTAGCTCCAACTTCCTCCTCTTCTGGGTGGGAAGGTGAGAGCTCAACCTACACACAGGTAGAACTGAAGTAGGCGGGCATATAGGTTAAAATTGATTAGGTTTGTGAACTGGAAGACCACGCCTTCACCACGCCCCTGGTGACCTCACGCCCTGATACCTTCACCACGCCCCTGTGTGACTTCATGCCCCTACCTGGCCACATCTGAGTGCCCACCAGCCAGTCAGGTTAATTAACCACTCCCCTTTGGAAGTGGGTTAAAAGCCTGGGACATGGTGTGTCCAGCCCCTTCTCTTCTGTTTCCTGGTCTCTTGCCAGGAGGGGCTTGCTGTAGCCCTGCGCTCCCAGAGTGCGTGGCCTTCGGGCCACCGGCCCTAGGCTTCCTGGCCTAGATTCTCTTCCACGTGGCTGGTTCCTGGTGCTTGGTATGAACCCAGATTTACCTCTGTCTCTTAGATAAAACTCTCACTCTCCTATGATTTCTCTCACTGAATAAAAGCTTAAAATGTACCATGCTGCCTTGTTTACTGATGCCAGTATTTAGAATTCTTCTCTAAATATTAGGCAGGAACCATCTCGGGCTTATTAATATTGGGGATTTATTAATAAGCATATGGTGATAGCGTATGGCACCCCAAATTCCAGTAACATATGTGGCATTCCACATGGCACTTCTGGGAAACGTTAAGGGGCTTATTTCATATAGATTTAAGGGGGTCATTTCCGATATCAGAACTACCCACCTGTCTTGGAGGTTTGAGTTTTATTTTCCTTTGGATAAAGACAATCAGCTGCCACAGATGACCGTGGCAATTGCCAGGCGAATTTAGGATGAACTGTATTTAACAAAAGGTGCTGTCACGTCTGCTCACTTGAGGACTAGTTACTTTTACCTGAGAACAGGTGTGGAATGCGTCACTCTAACAGGGCAGGACTTCTTTCTTTGTAGCCTGGTTAGAAAGTCTCATGCAATGTGCATTGTAGTCTGGTTAGTGCTTATTTAACCATAAAAATTATTTTCTTTCTCTTCTATCTTTATGGGTTGGCAGGAGGTTTCATTTTTAATTATTTCTCTAACACTAGTCAGATGGCAGGCTACATAAGGACAGTGAGGTTATGATATTTAATTTTGAAATCGGACATGACCCCCTAAAATCTATACTGAAATGTGGCCCTTTAAAGTTCCCCAGAAATGCTATCTGGGGTGCCACATGTGCTACCAGAATTTGGGGTGCCATATGATTTCACCATGAGCATATTAATAAATCCCCAATATTAATAAGCCTGAGAGGGTTCTTGCCTAATATTTAGAAAAGAATTCTAAATACCAGCACAGATAAATGAGGCAGCATGGTACGTTTTAAGCTTGTATTTAGTGAGAAAGATGCATAGAAGAGTGAGAGCTTTATTTGAAAGAGAGAGGTAAACAGGGGTTCATACTGAGCACCAGGAACCAGCCACGTGGCGGAGCATCCAGGCCTGGAAGCCACGTGCCCTGGAGGCGCTGGGCTACGGCAAGGCCCTCCTGGAAAGAGGCCAGGGAAAAGGGAAGAAGGTGTGGCCAGATAGGGGGATGAAGTCACACAGGGGCGTGGCGAAGGCGTGGTCTTCCAGCTCACAAACCTAATCAATTTAACCTGTATGCCTGCCTACTTCAATTTGACAAATAAATGATTGGGCTCCATTGATGTACCAGGAACTGCATGGTTAGGACTCCAAATATAACTGGGCACTAACCTCTAGGAAGCTGAGTTGGGTTCACCAGACACAGATGGGTAGGCTGGTAGGAAAGAGCACTGTGCTTGGACAAAGAGCCCTGGGTTAGCAAACAGGCTCTGCCCGTGGTGAGCTATATGGCAACTACTAGTGAATTTCAGTGCCCTTTATAAACTGTGATGGAACAAAGACGTAAGCCCCAGCCATTCTTGCTCACCGCCCGAAAGATCGATAGACATTGGAATGTATTCCTTGCCCTTGAATCTCAACTGGGTCTCACACCCTATTGCCTTCATACCCACCCTGCATTCTTTTCTAGGCTCCCCAGATCCCGGCCAGTTCCAGCAATTCACCTCTGCCTGCCACCCCCTACCCCCACCCCCATCACTTGCCCTCCTAAAATACAAAAAGGCCCAAGGCCTTCTGCAATGTTTTCTATCAATATGCACAGTGGCAATTGGTCACCACCTCTGCGAATTTATTTTCTCTGAATAAATTCAGTCTGGCTGTAAATTCGTACACTGCTTCTTCTCTATTCTGCACCTCTTTTCCTAACATTTATGGTGCCCCATGGGAGGAGGGGAGTGAGGAATCAGCATCTTGTCCAAACCAGCCGCATTCTCTGGGTCAGAGCTGCGCTCACTCACCCTTCCTCTGAACTCTTTCCTAAACTCCTTCCACTTTTTGCTGCCTCTTCTTCCCATCCCTTACCTCTCTTTCCTACAATCACCTTTGTCCCTACTGACCCAAGTGGCCCTGCGAGATGCCCCTCACTCCTGCTTGCACTTCTCATTTCCCAAGGAATAAACAGCCAGAGCCTTTTGCAGGATCTCATTGCTGCACACAACATCGGATCTCATTCTCGACTCACTGGACTGGTAAGAGAGGCCTCTGTCGCCTCCAGCACGCTGGGGCAATGCTCAGGACTGGTTCATCCCCCGGTAGGTCCTGGAGTGTTGGGTCGGTTTCCCTCACTTAGAACCAGGATGCTGGTCTAAGCTCGGGATTTCTCGCTCTCTCCCCTTAGGAGGACTCAGAACTTCGGTTCTCGGAATAACCCTTTCCTGGGCATTGCCTGTGTAAAGGACCCCTTCCCTCAGGCTGTATTTTGCCTAATTCATGGGTTCCAACATTTCTCACATTTCACCTAACTCCCCCTTGGCCTGCCTCTTAAAACGCTTGCACAAGCTAGGCCTAAAGGGAGAGATAAAACGGGAGTGACTCATTAACCTCTGCACTAAAATCTGGCCTCAATATAAATTAAACAGTGGCTCAAAGTGGCCAGAAGTCGGCACTTTTAATTTCCAAATTCTCTGCGACATTTTACACAGAGAAAGGGGAAATGGTCAGAACTCTCTTATGTCCAAGCTTTCTTCCTCCTCGGGGTCAGTTTTCCTCACTCCATGTTCTCAGAGGAAGAAGGCTTGGATCCCTCCCTTAAACCTTCTACCTCCTCACCCCTCCCTTCTCTCTCCCCACCTGAGAAGCCGGCACCCCAGGTACCTGCCCCTTTGCTCACTCCGCCCTTACCTCTGTCTCGCGCCCCCTCCTCGCCCACTCCACCCCGGCAGCGGGGGCAGATGCTGCCATTCCACCTCTTCCACACTGGATTCTCTTTACCCAGCTCTCCCCAGAGAAGAAAACATTCACTGTACATCTTCCGCCCCGTTGCCATTCCCTCCCTTGTCTCATCTGCTCTTGACCCTGACCCTATTGGTGATCCCCACCCGAACCCCCATCCCAAGGAATTCTGGAGCCTCAATTTCTGGACTCCTCTCTGACCCCCCTAATCCTCCACTGGATCCCACCCTGCCTCCTCCTGCTATCCTACCCCTCTCACCTCACCTCCTCCCCTAACCCTATCTCCTCCTCTCACTCGGTCATGAACCATGCAACCAAAACCCCTCTCCCCTTGAAGGAGGTGGCTGGAAGGTCCAGTTAGGGTCTCTGTGCCCTGCTCTCTATCAGACCTTAGCCAGACTGAGTGGCATGCAGAAGAGATGCACCGCCAGGCCCCAGACAGACCCCCAGAGGCAGCCTGAGCTGTCCCCAGAGTCAACCCTAACCCGGATTGGACTTACCAACCTCGGGACCCCGGGCTACAGGCCCAAGACCACATGATCTCATGCCTGCTGGAGGCTATGGATGAGAACAGCCATAAACAGGTTAATTATGAGAAGATCTAAGAGGTTACCAAAGAACCCAATGAAAATCCTGCTCTATTTATGTCCCGCCTTACAGAGGCAGTGATGATAATACAGATCCCAATTCCCCAGAGGGATGGCTGTATTTAAATTCCCGCTTTGTGTCCCAGTCAGTTCCAGATATCCGTCACAAACTCCAAAAATTACAAGATGGTCCCCAGACCCCGCAGAAGGATCTCATAGATGTGGCTTTGAGTTTTTAACAATAGAGATGAGCAATTAAGGACTCAGAAGGAAACGGAAATCTTAAGTGTCAGATGCTTGCCTCTGTAATCCACAAAGACCCCAATCACAAGCCAAGTCCCACCCCCTCAGGGGCCCTGTTAGCGATGCAGCGATGCTGGGCACTGGGCCAAGGCCTGCTCATCTCCAGTCTCTGACTCCATCTTTACAAAATCTCTTAGCAGGGCACGTGTCACAGAATTTTAGGGTCCACCCTAATGATGAGCCCATCACATGCTCCTTCACTGACATCTGCAAAGTCCCTTTTGCCCATTAAGGTCACAGTCACACATTGCAGGGGTTAAGACACAGACATAGATTTTTGGGGCTCCTGCTCAACCCATTATGTTCTTGACTTTGGCTTGGGTTGTTGTTCCTACCCCAGACATGCCAGCTCACAGCTCGCAGGGCAGTTTGGGAGTTCTACCAGTCTGTTAGGAAGTGAGGGAGCTGTGGACTTTGGGGAGCTATCAGGCCCTTTCTCTCCCCAGACCTCTGAGGCAGCTACACACCTCTGTCCAGCTGATCCCTGTCCACGTGAGGCCCCTCACAAGGCTCGCTCCCCCTCACATTCAGACAAGAGCTGAGGCCATGTTTTGGGATGTCCACACACACGGCTGCTGCCTCCCATGGGAACACTCATCCCTCAAGTCCCTCTCAGAAAGCAGAACAGAAAGGAAAACTGGAACAGACATGAGTAGGGCAGCCACCCAAGGGGGAAGACGGACAACCGAAACCTCAAGCCTATTAGTGCAACACACATTTTGATCTGTGCTGCCTAAGAATTTAGAGCTCTGAGAGCCCACCTGGGTCAGGGGCAGCTTCTGGACGCTGCTTAGTAGAGACTGCAAGAGGCTGACCAGACCTCAAGGACATGCCATCAGATCAAGATGCCTGCAGCAGGAGGATGTGACAGGCAGAGGACTGGGAGAGGCATCCCTGTGGCCTGGGAACATGTTGCTTGTTTGGGGTACAGTAGAGACTGGCCAGAGCTTGGCTTCCAGGGAGCAGGCTGCAGAGGTCAGCCCGAGTGCCAGAGAGAGAGGACCGGAGATCCGAGAGGGAAGCCTCAATAGTCGCCAGTGTGATGGCATTAGCTCTTGTCCGTTAGGTTTTTCAATAACCCTGTTTTCATTTTTAAGGCATGCAATGTGACCGTTTAAGACAGTAACTCCAGTATGACATGCAGCTTGACAAAAGGTTATTATATTTTCTTGCCTTGTTTGAAAAACAAACACTGGGTTTTAAGCATTCTTCCTGAAGAACTGAGAAAAAAGCCACCCTCCCAGCACAAAGCAGAGCTCACCATGGGATGCTCTGTGCTTTCTCCTCATCACACAGGTCAAGCTTGGTTCTCTTCCATGGATGGGGAAAGACTGTGAAAGGGAGATCTTTGCTTTGCTGCAGAATACGCTGGTGACCTTGGCACCAGGCAGCCCCCAGTCTCAGAGAACTGAGATCAAAAGGGCTGCGTGGGTGTTGGGAATGAGGGGAGTGTTAGCTAATTTAAGAATAAAGTAACAGAAAGTTTAAGGTGTGCTTAAACAAGCATTGGGTTTAATTTCTTTCAACACATATCTTAAATGTTGAAGTTTCATGGTCAGCATGACAATAGGGTGGCAGAAACAAATCATTTAAAATAAACTAGTTAAAAATGCATGTGGGGGCCGGTGCCATGGCTCACTTGGTTAATCCTCCGCCTGCGGCATTGGCATCCCATATGGGTGCCGGGTTCTAGTCCTGGTTGCTCCTCTTCCAGTTCAGCTCTCTGCTGTGGCCCGGGAAGGCAGTGGAAGATGGCCCGAGTACTTGGGCCCCTGCACCCGCGTGGGAGACCAGAAAGAAGCACCTGGCTCCTGGCTTCGGATCGGCACTGTGCCAGCCATAGCAGCCATTTGGGGAGTGAACCAATGGAAGGAAGCCCTTTCTCTCTCTCTCTCACTGTCAGTAACTCTACCTGTCTAATAAATTAAAAAAAAAAAATGCATGCTAAGCCTGAGACTCCTCCTAAAGCTCTTTCTGGAGGGCGGAGCCAAGATGGCGGATAGTGAAGACGTGCGCCAATAGTCTGTGAAAATAAAGTTTCATAAAAGTGGAATTACTGCAGCCTCAGGAAAAGACTCAAGAAAAAAACTGCAGAGGAAAAGCTTCCGGATCTAGTGGATGTAACACAGAGGACCTACAGAGAGCCCACCACGTGGAAACCCGCCACGGGACCTGAGCCGCAGAATCTCGCCAGCGCGGGAACCAGAAGTAAGACAAAAGCCTCAGAAACTCTCCTCCTCCCGCCTCCGCCTGCAGCTCTGCCGCGGAGGCGGTGGTGGCGTCCCGAGCGCCTCTCTCCGCGGTCCCAGTCCCGGGGAGCGCGCGCAGGCACTACAGCGGCGGCGGCAGCGATCCTGTGGCCCGGCTCGCCCTAGGCGACAGCGCCTAGAGAGGAAGATCACAGGAGAAGCGCCAGGTGGAGCCGTGGATCCCCAGCTGAGGCAAGGCCTCAGGAAAAGACTCAAGAAAAAAACTGCAGAGGAAACGCTTCCAGATCTAGTGGATGTGACACAGAGGACCAACAAGGAGCCCACCGCGTGGAAAACCAACTGCGGGAGACGAGCCACAGAATCTCCCCAGCGCGGGAACCAACGGGAGGTAAGACAAAAGCCCCAGAAACGCGAGACATTAGTGGGTAAAGGCAGAGGCCCCTCCCTCTACTTGAGCAAAACAGAGAGTAGGCACCATTTTACATATGTAAAGCGGCAATGAGTACACAAACTAAGTAACTTTGGGTCTAAGGCGAAACTGGAGAACACATTGAGGGCTGCATAAACTCTGTGTGTGGTCCCGGGGGTAGTTCAAACGAATACTCACAGAGGCCAGATTTCAACTACCTTCAATTCCACTCAGCCATTCGGAATTACTTCCCAACTGAGTCAAAAAAAAAAAAAATAGAGAGAGAGAGAGAGAGAGAGAGAGAGAGAGAGAGAGAGAGATCCAGCAAGGAGCAAGGTGAATCACTTTTTGCACAACCTTAAACCTGAAGAATCAAGCAGAGCTCTCTGGCCACACCCACCACAGCCTCTAAGGATCCATCAAAGCAGACAGCCCACTTAGAGGCATAGTATAACGAGAAAAAAAAACACCACAGCAAAAAAACAAACAAACAAACAAACATAAATTATCTCCAACATGCCAAACAACAAATGTAGAAGCCGAGGTAACAAGAGCAAGGTAGACACTATGATGCCCCCAAATGAACTAGAGCCCCCAATCCAAGATTATGAAGATGAAGAGATAGAGGAAATGCAAGAAGCGGATCTCAAAAAATTGATAAGAACATTAACAAGTTCTCAAAAACAAATTCTTGAACTACAGAAATCCTTAATGGACAAGATAGAAAATCTCTCTCATGAAAATGAAATATTAAGGAGGAATCAAAATGAAATGAAACAACTAGTAGAACAGGAAACTGTGATAGTGACAAGAAACCATAATGAAATGAAGAACTCAATAGATCAAATGACAAACACATTAGAAAGCCTGAAAAACAGAATGGGTGAAGCAGAAGAGAGAATATCGGAATTAGAAGACAGAGAACAGGAAAGGAAACAGTCAAATCAAAGAAAAGAAGAAGAAATCAGAAATCTAAAAAATACTGTCAGGAATCTACAGGATACTATTAAAAAACCCAACATTCGGGTTCTAGGAGTACCTGAAGGCATGGAGAGGGAGAAAGGATTAGAAGGCCTTTTTAGTGAGATACTAGCAGAAAATTTCCCAGGTTTGGAGAAGGAAAGAGACATCCTAGTACAGGAAGCTCATAGAACCCCTAATAAACATGACCAAAAGAGATTCTCACCACGACACATCATAATCAAACTCACCACAGTGAAACATAAAGAAAAGATCCTAAAATGTGCAAGAGAGAAACGCCAGATGACTATCAGAGGATCTCCAATTAGACTCACAGCTGACTTCTCTTCAGAAACCCTACAAGCTAGGAGAGAATGGCGAGACATAGCCCAGGTACTAAGAGAGAAAAACTGCCAGCCCAGAATATTATATCCTGCAAAGCTCTCATTTATGAATTAAGGTGATATAAAGACCTTTCACAGCAAACAGAAATTGAAAGAATATGTCGCCACTTGTCCAGCCCTGCAAAAGATGCTTAAAGATGTGTTACATACAGAAACACAGAAACACGGTCACCAATATGAAAGAAGGTAAAGGAAGGAAACCTCACAGCAAAAGATCACAGGAATCTCAAACCATATATTAGAAAATATCTTTGGCAAATGGCAGGGCAAAGTTACTCCTTCTCAATAGTCACATTGAATGTTAATGGCCTGAACTGTCCAGTTAAAAGACACCGATTGGCTGAGTGGGTTAAGGAACAAAACCCATCTTTTTGCTGCTTACAAGAAACTCATCTATCCAACAATGATCCATACAGGCTGAAAGTGAAAGGCTGGAAAAAGATATACCATGCCAACAGAAATGAAAAAAGAGCGGGCATAGCCATCTTAATATCGGACAACATAAACTTTACCACAAAAACTGTTAGGAGAGACAAAGAGGGGCACTATTTAATGATTAAGGGATCCATTCAACAGGAAGATATAACGATTATCAATGTATATGCACCTAATTACAGGGCACCAGCTTATTTAAAAGACTTGTTAAGGGACTTAAAGGGAGACTTAGACCCCAATACAATAGTACTGGGGGACTTCAATACTCCACTCTCAGAGATAGACAGATCAACAGGACAAAAGATCAACAAGGAGACAGTAGATTTAAATGACACTATAGCCCAAATGGATCTAACAGATATCTACAGAACATTTCATCCTACATCTAAGGACTTTACATTCTTCTCAGCAGTTCATGGAACCTTCTCTAGGATTGACCACATACTAGGCCATAAAGCAAGTCTCAGCAAACTCAAGAGAATTAGAATCATACCATGCAACTTCTCAGACCACAAAGGAATGAAATTGGAAATTAGCAACTCAGGAATCCCTAGAGCACGTGCAAACACATGGAGATTGAACAACATGCTCCTGAATGAACAATGGGTCATAGAAGAAATTAAAAGAGAAATCAAAAATTTTCTGGAAGTAAATGAGGATAACAGCACAACATACCAAAACCTATGGGATACAACAAAAGCAGTGTTAAGAGGAAAGTTTATATCAATAGGTGCCTACATCAAGAAATTGGAAAGGCACCAAATAGATGAGCTTTCAAGTCATCTCAAGGATCTAGAAAATCTGCAGCAAACCAAACCCAAACCCAGTAGGAGAAGAGAAATAATTAAAATCAAAGAAGAAATCAACAGGATTGAATCCAAAAAAACATTACAAAAAATCAGCCAAACGAGGAGCTGGTTTTTTGAAAAAATAAACAAAATCGACACCCCATTGGCCCAACTAACTAAAAAAAGAAGAGAAAAGACCCAAATCAATAGGATCAGAGATGAAAAGGGAAACGTAATAACAGACGCCACAGAAATAAAAAGATTCACCAGAAATTACTACAAGGACTTGTATGCCAGCAAACAGGGAAATCTATCAGAAATGGACAGATTCTTGGACACATACAACCTACCTAAATTGAGCCAGGAAGACATAGAAAACCTAAACAGACCAATAACTGACACAGAAATTGAAACAGTAATAAAGGCCCTCCCAACAAAGAAAAGCCCAGGGCCAGATGGATTCACCGCTGAGTTCTACCAGACATTTAGAGAAGAACTAACTCCAATTCTTCTCAAACTATTCAGAGCAATCGAAAAAGAGGGAATCCTCCCAAATTCTTTCTATGAAGCCACCATCACCTTAATTCCTAAGCCAGAAAAAGATGCAACATTGAAAGAGAATTACAGACCAATATCCCTGATGAACATAGATGCAAAAATACTCAATAAAACTCTGGCCAATAGAATGCAACAACACATCAGAAAGATCATCCACCCAGACCAAGTGGGATTTATCCCTGGTATGCAGGGATGGTTCAACATTCGCAAAACAATCAACGTAATACACTACATTAACAGACTGCAGAAGAAAAACCATATGATTCTCTCAATAGACGCAGAGAAAGCATTTGATAAAATACAACACCCTTTCATGATGAAAACTCTAAGCAAACTGGGTATGGAAGGAACATTCCTCAATACAATCAAAGCAATATATGAAAAACCCACGGCCAACATCCTATTGAATGGAGAAAAGTTGGAAGCATTTACGCTGAGATCTGGTACCAGACAGGGATGCCCACTCTCACCACTGCTATTCAATATAGTTCTGGAAGTCTTAGCCAGAGCTATTAGGCAAGAAAAAGAAATTAAAGGGATACAAATTGGGAAGGAAGAACTCAAACTATCCCTCTTTGCAGATGATATGATTCTTTATTTAGGGGACCCAAAGAACTCTACTAAGAGGCTGCTGGAACTCATCGAAGAGTTTGGCAAAGTAGCAGGATATAAAATCAATGCACAAAAATCAACAGCCTTTGTATACACAGGCAATGCCACAGCTGAGGAAGAACTTCTAAAATCAATCCCATTCACAATAGCTACAAAAACAATCAAATACCTTGGAATAAACTTAACCAAAGACGTTAAAGATCTCCACGATGAAAACTACAAAACCTTAAAGAAAGAAATAGAAGAGGATACCAAAAAATGGAGAAATCTTCCATGCTCATGGATTGGAAGAATCAATATCATCAAAATGTCTATTCTCCCAAAAGCAATTTATACATTCAATGCAATACCAATCAAGACACCAAAGACCTTCTTCTCAGATCTGGAAAAAATGATGCTGAAATTCATATGGAGACACAGAAGACCTCGAATAGCCAAAGCAATCCTGTACAACAAAAACAAAGCCGGAGGCATCACAATACCAGATTTCAGGACATACTACAGGGCAGTTGTTATCAAAACAGCATGGTACTGGTACAGAAACAGATGGATAGACCAATGGAACAGAATAGAAACACCAGAAATCAATCCAAACATCTACAGCCAACTTATATTTGACCAAAGATCCAAACCTAATCCCTGGAATAAGGACAGTCTATTCAATAAATGGTGCTGGGAAAATTGGATTTCCACGTGCAGAAGCTTGAAGCAAGACCCATACCTATCACCTTACACAAAAATTCACTCAACATGGATTAAAGACTTAAATCTATGACCTGAAACCATAAAATTATTAGAGAGCATTGGAGAAACCCTGCAAGATATAGGCACAGGCAAAGACTTCTTGGAAAATACTCCAGCAGCACAGGCAGTCAAAACCAAAATTAACATTTGGGATTGCATCAAATTGAGAAGTTTCTGTACTTCAAAAGAAACAGTCAGGAAAGTGAAGAGGCAACCAACAGAATGGGAAAAAATATTTGCAAACTATACTACAGATAAAGGATTGATAATCAGAATCTACAAAGAAATCAAGAAACTCCACAACAACAAAACAAACAACCCACTTAAGAGATGGGCCAAGGACCTCAATAGACATTTTTCGAAAGAGGAAATCCAAATGGCCAACAGACACATGAAACAATGTTCAAGATCACTAGCAATCAGGGAAATGCAAATCAAAACCACAATGAGGTTCCATCTCACCCCGGTGAGAATGGGTCACATTCAGAAATCTACCAACAACAGATGCTGGAGAGGATGTGGGGAAAAAGGGACACTAACCCACTGTTGGTGGGAATGCAAACTGGTTAAGCCACTATGGAAGTCAGTCTGGAGATTCCTCAGAAACCTGAACATAACCCTACCATACAACCCAGCCATCCCACTCCTTGGAATTTACCCAAAGGAAACTAATTTGGCTAATAAAAAAGCCATCTGCACATTAATGTTTATTGCAGCTCAATTCACAATAGCTAAGACCTGGAACCAACCCAAATGCCCATCAACAGTAGACTGGATAAAGAAATTATGGGACATGTACTCCATAGAATACTATACAGCAGTAAGAAACAATGAAACCCGGTCATTTGCAACAAGATGGAGCAATCTGGAAAACATCATGCTGAGTGAATTAAGCCAGTCCCAAAGAGACAAATATCATTTGTTTTCCCTGATCGGTGACAACTGAGCGCCAAAGGGGAAACCTGTGAAGTGTAATGGACACTATAAGAAACAATGACCTGATCAGCTTTTGTCCTGACTCTAGATGTACAATGTAATACTTTATCCTTTTTAGTATTTGTTGTTGTTGTTGTTGTTGTTCTAGTACTAGTGGTTGAACTCTGTAATTAACACACAATTATTCTTAGGTGTTTAAATTTTAACTGAAAAGTGATCCCTGTTAAATAGAAGAGTGGGAAAAAGAGAGAGAGGAGATGTACAATTTGGGACATGCTCAATCGGACTTGCCGCAAATGGTGGAGTTAGAAATGTGCCAGGAGATTCCAACACAATCCCATCAAGGTGGCATGTACCAATGCCATAGCACTAGTCCAAGTGATCAATTTCAGCTCACAATTGATGGCTCTGATAGGTCTAAGAATCAGAGGGATCACACAAACAAGACAAGTGTCTGCTAATACTAACTGATAGAATCAAAAAGGGAGAGAAAGATCCAGCATGGGAAGTGGGATACACAGCAGACTCATAGGATGGCAGATGTCCTAAACAACACTCTGGCCTCAGAATCAGCCCTTAAGGCATTCAGATCTGGCTGAAGAGCCCATGAAAGTATAGTAGGCATGGAAAGCCAAGATATCATGGAAAAAAAAAAAAGACCTAAATGAATGATCTTTGTGAGATCCCAGTGGAAAGAACGGGGCCATCAAAGAAGGAGGTCCCTTTCTCTGAAGGGAGGAGAGAACTTCCACTTTGACTATGACCCTATAGGAATAAGATCAAAGTCAGCGAACTCTAAAGGCTTCCATAGCCCTGGCAACTCATGACTAGAGCCTAGGGAGATTACTGACGCCATGAACAGGAGTGTCAAATTGTTAAATCAGCAACAGGAGTCACTGTGTACTTACACCCCATGTGGGATCTGTCCTTAATGTGTTGTCTAATGTGAAGTGATGCTATAACTAGTACTGAAACAGTATTTTTACACTTTGTGTTTCTGTGTGGGTACAAACTGTTGAGGTCTTTACTAATTATATACTGAATTGTTCTTCTGTATATAAAGAGAATTGGAAATGAAAAAAAACAACCTGGTGTTAAATTGGAAATGGCATAGAAAATTAATCAATTTTAAAAAATATTACGTAGGATCTCTGTCTTTAATGTGCTGTACATCGTTATTTAATGCTATAATTAGTACTCCAATGGTAGTTTTTTCACTTTATGTTGCTAGATGGGCAAACTGTTGAAATCTTTACCTAATATATACTAAACTGATCTTCTATATATAAAGAGAATTGAAAATGAATCTTTATGCGAATGGAAGAGGAAAGGGAGCGGGAAAGGGGAGGGTTGCGGGCGGGAGGGAAGTTATGGGAGGGGGGAAGCCATTGTAACCCATAAGCTGTACTTTGGAAGTTTATATTCATTAAATAAAAGTTTATTAAAAAAAAAAAAAAGCTCTTTCTGGACATGGATTTTGGTTGGTTCTTGTCCCGTGTCCCCAGCATGGGGGGCACCATGACAGGTATGGCCCGGAACTCAAAGTGAGGGAGCTGTGACTGTCTCTTGTCTCAGAACTGGCAGGAAACATCCAGGAGCCACAGGTAGGTCTCAGCTGACGGCAGGAGGTGAGAACTTCGTGGTTCAGAAGGTCACAGTGGCCACTGTGTTCAGGAAATAGGAGGGAGGAAGGCTGGCAGTTTGGCCCCCAGCATATTTTATTTACATTGCTAATGTTCCATCATTTTCTTATAAACTCAATGCTGTGTGTGATCGGACTTATGGAGCAGGCCAGCACCAAATGTCCTAGGTGTGGGTTACAAAGACCAAGTCCGAAAGCAAAGCCCACACTCAGTTTGCTGGATGCTCTTGCTTGCTCTGTTCTTACAGGAAGCTGAAGTAACACTCATTCATCATCCGAGCCTCACCAGTGTCTGCCTCCTACTTTTAGTTGGTGCAAACCTACTGTAGGCACCACAGGTGCTGAGCCCAAAGGTTTTCCAGAGCTATTTTGTGGGGTTCACAGGATTACATAAAGATGTGCTTGGTACAACAAGCAATTTTAACAGGGCCTTGCCACACTGAATCGCCAGTTTCCTCATGTACTTGAATCACTTTCACTGTCACACTAGGCCAGCCCTAAATGAAACAACTGCTGCCTTAGATTTACATAGTATTTCAATTTATAAGATGGCACAATGTACTACCTCACTATTTCTATCAGGGGAAATGTTCATGTCACCCCCTTCATCTCCTCTTGCCCTCAGCTCAAGCATGTGTAGACTTTTAGCATGGAGATAGGCATTTTGCGCAACACTTTGCCAAAAGGGATTCACGTATAACAAAGGCCTTCAAAAAGTTCATGGAGCATGCACAGTGCGAGAAAACGATGCGTGGATTTTAAAGATTTTTGCACCAAAATACATTTTTACTTCCATTTTCCAGGAAGTTTTTCCTTGTATACCCTGCTTCTTCCTGCTTGGACTACTGACCACTTTGAACAGGTCAGAGCACGTGAGGATGTTGACATGCAACACAGCAACCTTTCTACCAAGTCCTCCACAGCTCCACCCCCTCTACTTTGGGATCAATACCTAGCCATCAGCAGTCAGCGATTTCATGAAGAGGTGGGGAATAACAAAGTGTCTCATACACCCCATACTCTGTTCCTCAGATGACAATGCACATTTGCAAGCTACTTCTAGCATTGTCAGTGCGTTTGGTGTGGGAAATGCCACGTCATCAGGTCTCTGAGAAATCTCTCTCTTTGAACATTTATGGGTGACGTTGGTGCATTATCGTTGACGTGAGTCTCACCTTCCCGTTGGCTGCCACTTTCCGGGTTCCCTGAGGCTCCTGCCTGGTGGGTGGTGTATGGGTCCCACGGCTCCCGTAGGAGGCTTCTCTTCTTCCATCTGCCCTTTTCCTCCTCCCACTTTGCCCGCTGTCTTGAGAAAGCCTGGACTCAGCTGAGCTAAGGGCTTACTAGGTATTTGCTGTGTTTTGATTTTATAAGCTTGTCCACCACAGGCATACTCTTCATACTTCCAGAATGAATGTCGGTGGAATTCAATCAAGGACTGAAGGGGCGGTGTTCACAAGCGTAGCGACGTCCTCAACCATCTGCTCTGCCTTCTCTCTGCCTAAGACCTGCTTTGGGATTAGAGCATTTCAGACTGCTCAAAGGGACCACTTCTGGTTTTGCAAGAGCATGGCCTTGTTATTACTGGATTTTCCTGGATGAGAGTTTCTATCATTGTGACAACATAGTCTGTTTTGCATTCTAACCTGCACAGAGTCACCACCTCAACTTCCCATTTTCTTTTCCATTTCTTTTCATAACATTTAGTTTCACTATTTTCTTTTCCATATACATAGCTTAGGGATGGCCCTTTAGTTGAAAGCTCACCTTCACTAAAATATCACCTTTAATCTTTTTTTGCTACTATGAACTTTGCTAGTAATTTCTATTTTTAAAATTATTTTCAAGTATACAAATGCAGCACAGCAGGAATCTGATCAATCTTATTTTTTCTTTTTTTAACATTTGTAATCCCACTATCCTAAGCCATCTTGCAGCCTGTAGTATCAAACAATTTCATTTTTTATATGGGTCAACAAAAAGTCAAGTGTAATCAGAGCAATGTAACATGGGATCCCTTCAACACAATTGCACTTTTAAATGAATTTTGTAACATATTTAATTTACACTTTGGAATGCCCATTACTGTCAGCAAAATATGACTATTCTCAGCTAGCTCCTGCTCCCAAGGCAAAATCAGGAGATTGCTGTGTTAATTTCAACACTTCAAAGGTAACAAAAAGACTATCCACAATGAACGCTTAATTACATTTTCTCTCTTTTCAGTATTCACAGCACCGAGCTTTCCTTTGAAACAATAATGAAGGAAAGAGCATGAAGAAAAAGCATGGAGTCTCTCAGCTGGTTAAATCTTCCATAGTCCTTATCCCCAAATCACTGGCAAAAGTGGTGGGGGGTGGAGGGGGGGGAGAAGAATTGAACAAGCGTACTGCAAACTGCAGTAAGCCAGGCCAGAAACACAGACTACATACCTGGAGAAGAGAGAGATTTTAAAGAGACAATAGATAATGGTTATGAATATGCATTTGCCGTACACTCAAGCTTGATTTTCCTTGTGGGCTGACAAATTGGTGCCCCCAGGAGTGATGAAATGGCCTGCTGTGCTTTATTCCAGAACAAGCTGCAGCCAAACTTCCTTTTTTCTTTTCTGCTTGGCACCTGCCTGTCCCTGAGAAGACTCAATCAGAGGCTCACCAGGCAGTGCGGTGCTGCTGGTCAGTGGGGATGGAAGACCAATCAGAGCTTGCCTCCTGACTCCACTCCCCTAATCTGGGCTAAAATGCTTTGTGTTTTTTAAAGAAACATACAATTTAAAGAAATCGTCATCCTACAGTAAAATCAAGCCTAAAGTTAGACTTAAGGATTAAAATTTTAAAAACATTTATGTAAATCTACCTGAAAAGCAGACAGAGAGGGGGAGAGAGAGAGAGAGAGAGAGAGAGAGAGAGAGAAAGAGAAACAGAACCAGAACATATCTTCTGTCTGTGGCTTCACTCTCCAAATGCCTGCAATACCCACGCCTGGGCCAGGCTTAGGTCAAGAGCCACAACTCCATCCATCTCGTCCATGGGTGGCAGGGGCCCAAGCATTTAAGCCATCATTTGCTGCCCTCCAGGATGCACTGGCAGGAATCGGGATTGGAAGCGGAGTAGCAGGGACTCAAACCAGGCAAGTGGTGGCTTAACCTACTGCACCACAATGCCCATCCCTGGCTTTGAGATTTTTAATTGTTAACATTTTTCAGGTGCCAAGGCCATATCATGTGTATGGAACACTGGCCTGCTACATTAGGCATGTATGTACATGTTGGCCCATAAACCACCTCTAGCAGTTTTACTGCATTTTTAATATTTCACATCGGGTGATTCTGGAACATCAAACTATAATATCAAAAAACATCATAGACAAATCGGAGTGATAAAACACTGCCTAAGGGGCCGGCGCTTTGGCATAGAGGGTAAAGCCACCACCTGCAGTGCCAGCATCCCATATGGGCACATGTTGGAGTCCCAGCTGCTTCACTTATGATCCAGCTCTCTGCTATGGCCTGAGAAAGCAGAAGATAGCTGAAGTCATTGGCCCCCTGCGCCCTTGTGTTAGATCCAAAAGAAGCTCCTGGCTTCGGATAGGTACAGCTTTGGCCATTGTGGCCATCTGGGAAGTAAACAAGCAGATAGAAGACCTCTCTCTTTATTTATTTATTTATTTATTTATTTATTTATTTTTTATTTTTGACAGGCAGAGTGGACAGTGAGAGAGAGACAGAGAGAAAGGTCTTCCTTTTGCCGTTGGTTCACCCTCCAATGGCCGCCGCGGTAGCGCGCTGCGGCCGGCGCACCACGCTGATCCGATGGCAGGAGCCAGGTACTTATCCTGGTCTCCCATGGGGTGCAGGGCCCAAGCACTTGGGCCATCCTCCACTGTACTCCCTGGCCACAGCAGAGAGCTGGCCTGGAAGAGGGGCAACCGGGACAGGATCGGTGCCCCGACCGGGACTAGAACCTGGTGTGCCGGCGCCGCAAGGCGGAGGATTAGCCTAGTGAGCCGCGGCGCTGGCGATAGAAGACCTCTCTCTACCTCTACCTTCTACCCTCTACCCTCTACCTCTCCATAACTCTGACTTTCAAATAAATAGATCTTTAAAAAAAGCTACTGCCTAACATAGGATATTTTTAACAACACTAGGGTATTTCAAAAAGTTAGTGGTTAGTAGAAAATGGAATTAAGAGATAAGGCATATTTTCCACAAACTTTTGCAATACCTCTTGTATACAGAAGCACAAGGATTAATTTTCAAAATATGAATTCTAGATATTTATATCAGTCACTCCAACTAATGGACTTATAAGTGCAAACTACCTTTTAGAAAAGTAGTGTGAATGATGAAGTCACAAAGACAATGGAACCCGGCCCCTACACGGTGCCTGCGATGCCAGAGCTTCTCAGGCCCCAGTCTCTCATGGTCTCTCTGTTTCCCTCCCTCTCTCCCTCTCTTAAAGTTCCTTTCACATCAACAACTGGCTGCACTGAGTCCCAGATCACAAGACTTGCAAGGTTGCCTCCCCCTTAGATAATGCCTTGATGGTCCATCTCATCTCCAGGGCTTTTCCAGGAACCCTAGGCTCTGAGCAAAAAGCAGCTACCACCTGCATGGAGTGCCCAAAC
The DNA here is from genome assembly GCF_033115175.1 of Lepus europaeus. Classification (NCBI taxonomy): domain Eukaryota; kingdom Metazoa; phylum Chordata; class Mammalia; order Lagomorpha; family Leporidae; genus Lepus; species Lepus europaeus. The sequence continues at coordinate 11,673,005 of NC_084832.1, read as the reverse complement.
TGACAAGAGATCTGCTTTCCCATCAATCAATGTTTCCCCGAAGTACACAACATCACTGACCAATCAAAAGGAGGCCATGATCACTGTGGACCAAGGAACGACCTGCATGTGAGCTGAACATGCACCTGTCATGCTCCCAGCACCAATATCTTCATTAACTTCTCCAGGAGCTTAAGGATTCAGTGGTAGCTGCCTGCCTCCTGGCTCTGTGCTTGGCAAATAAACGCCCCTAGTGTCTATGCTTAGCTTGTTGGACCATCCAGTGAGCAGACCCAGGGTTTGGAGGTTCTGTAACACTTTTGATTAACAATCATGGAGAGAAAAAAAATGTAAGAGAAGGCTATTGCTACTACCACTTACTCAGAAGACTGTCAGCACCTTTAAAATCAAGCAGTATCAAGTGTAAGCGAGAATGTAAGAACACAAGGATTCTCAGCCACTACACTGGGCAGGATAAAGTAGTACAGTTTCCCTAGAGACAAGAGTCTGCAAATTTTTCCTTAAAGCTTTCCTTAAAGTCAATGAATGTTCTAGGCACTGAGAACCACAAGGCAACAGCCCAGATACTGTATGAGCAGTTTCTTACACAACCATCTAAAAGTCATAAATGGGGTGGGGGAGGTTGGTCAGTGGGTACCAAGTTACAGTCAAGAAGCAGCAGCGGCAGTGTGTTCTGGAATCCACTGCTCTACTAAAGAGATAACGCTGCTGTATATTTACTGTATATTTAATAAAACCTGGAAGATTTCAGATGTTTTTACCACAAAGAAGTGAGAAACATTTGAGTAGATATGCTGACCTTGGTTTGAGCATGACGCAATTTACATATGTACTGAAATACCACCTGGTACACCATAAATACCTGCAATTTTTATGCATCAGTTAAAAGTAAAAAAATGTAAGATGTACCAACCATGCACAGATCACAGGTTTCAGTAACACAGGGACAGATCAGATTCTGTATCTAAGCTTGCAGACACCTGGCATACAGCAATTTGGGTAGCATCTGGGACCAGGAAGTTTCCTTTCTGATCCAGAAGCTCAAGAAACTCTGACATGAGCAGAGGCTGGCACTGTGGCACAGTGAGTTAAGGTGCTTCTTGTGAGTCGGGCATCTCATCCTAGAGTGTGGGTTCGAATCCCAGCTTCCTGCTAATGTACCTGGGAAGGCAGTGGAAGATAGCCCAAGCACATGGGAGATACAGATGGAGTGACTGGCTCCTGGCTTTGGCCCAGTCCTGCCTGTTGCGGCCATCTGGGGAGTGAACCAGCAGATGGAAGAACTCTCTTTCTCTATTGCTCTTTTCATTAAATAAATACATAAAGAAATTCTCACATGAGTGGGCACAATAGCTAAATGTATTGCAGCATCAAGTATTAAAACATTGGAATAGGGTCGGCGCCGGGGCTCAATAGGCTAATCCTCCGCCTGCGGCGCCGGCAACCTGGGTTCTAGTCCCAGTAGGGGCACCAGATTCTGTCCTGGTTGCCCCTCCTCCAGGCCAGCTCTCTGCTGTGGCCTGGCAGTGCAGTGGAGGATGGCCCAAGTGCTTGGGCCCTGTACCCCATGGGAGACCAGGAGAAGCACCTGGCTCCGGGCTTCGGATCAGCGCAGGGCGCCATCTGCAGCAGCCATTGGAGGATGAACCAACAGTAAAGGAAGACCTTTCTCTCTGTCTCTCTCTCACTGTCCACTCTGCCTGTCGAAAAAATAAAAAAACAAAAATAAAAAAAAAAACCATTGGAATATAATCTAAATACTCAACAGGAAGGGAAGTAATAAATATGGCATAATCAGTCAGTGTGCTATCATGTGAGTATGTATTATTGACCCAGTTAGCTTCATAAGTATTAAGATAGTAAGATATAAATGACAATATTTGGTGAACTCTGCAGACTACATGGAGAGTTTGACATTACATATTCTGAAAATTGCTGCTGCTATCGATTTGTAAGGAGGGAAACATATGACTAAATATCACTTGGCTTCGGCATGCAGTTTGGATTTACAAGGAGAGAAGTTATCCATAAGCCAGAGAACGGCCCCAGAAATGGCCAGAAGTGCCCTGGGGCAGTGCTTCCCAGACTGAAGTGTTAATGTTGATAGTCAAAATTTGTGGATGATAACCTTCAATTTAAATGCTATTTATTCTTTTAAACTTTTATTTAGTAAACATAAATTTCCAAAGTACAGTTTATGGATTACAATGACTCCCCGTAACTTCTCTCCCACTCACACCCCTCCCATCTCCTGCTCCCTCTCCCATTCCATTCACATCAAGATTCACTTTCAATTATCTTTATATACAGAAGATCGATTTAGTATATATTAAGTAAAGATTTCATCAGTTTGCATCCACACAGAAACACAAAGTGTAAAATACTGTTTCAGTACTAGTTATAGCATTACTTCACATTGGACAACACATTAAGGACAAATCCCACATGAGGAGTAAGTACACAGTGACTCCTGTTGTTGACTTAACAATTTGACATTCTTCATAATGCATGTACGTGTGGGAAGTCTCTGCAGTTCATTGATTTTTAAGATACACTTTTATGTTTCAGCAACTCTGAAGTAGGATTGCACTTGTATCATCTATGTGTAGAGTTTGTATTTTGCCCTTAGTGTTACACAAAATGGGTCTTCTTATCATTGGAGCATGTTAAATCTAGTGAACTATAATGCAAGAACTGGAAGAGAGATTCACACTAAATTTGTCATGGTTGTTTCTTGGGTGAAGGGATTGAAGGAAGGAAGAGAGAGAAAGGGAGAGACAGAATTGGTTCAGCTAAGGGCCAATGTGATGCCCTTGATCAATGATACCTGACTTACATAAATTAAAAATACATAAATCAATGTAACAATATAACGTTATAACTTTAAATGCACACACCTTCTTATTTAAACTTAAAGGAGCTCAGTTTTGGTGATAGCGAAGATTATCCTCTTATAACCCTGGCAAAAAACATCCTCAAAAACACACCATTAAGACCCCCAAGTACACGCCAATCTTGGAAACTAGGTGTGTTGGGCATTGCTATGGCTGCTTTCAGATATAACTCAACATAGGGGTGAGGGAAGTTATGTAATTCTTCCAAACTCATGATTCTAGTAACAAGCAGAGCTAGAATTTAAGTCTACATTTCTGGATTTAATTCCTATCTTTGCACCATACAAATTGTCCTGATATGTAGACTTTTAAATTCTTATTTACAGATTAAAAAACTGAAGGAAATAGCAAATGATTTCAGTTTTTAGTTTTAATTTATTACTATATCTGAGAATCACAATGTAAAGAATTGTGATAGGTGGTTTGAGTAAATACTTAGATCAGCAGGACAAAGAGGTGACAGTAGAGTGGGTTTGCAAGTTGTGCTCCGTGGATTCTGAAAGCTTCAGGTGGACCTCAGGAGTCCTTGGATGTACTTAGGTATTCCATAATCAAAGCCATGCTTTTGGCCTACAAAGCAGGTTTAGACTGCCCAGGTTTAATATTCTATTTCAGTATATGAATGATCTCCTTAGAATGAATTTCAGTTGAAAAAACGTTATTTTACTTAGAGATTTACTAGGCTAGTTTTTCTTCCAGATTTTATGTTTTGTGACTCTGACTTAAGAATCAAATCTACAACTAAGTATGAAAAGCCTGTAACAAAGAGAATAATTATACAGTCTTAATAGGAAAAATTAGATTAATTACTAGAAAACAATTAGAATGATTATTCATTTATATGGATGATTTCAGTCAAATCTATCCTGCAACAGTCTCTAAGCTGTTTCAGTGTCAGAGTGACTTGAACACACAGTAGGTTTAATGCACACTAGCTGAATTCAGGAATGAATGAAGGAAAGGGTAAATGAATGAATGATTGACACAGTCTTGAAGGTCCTGGCTGAGAGGAGGCACAGATCCCAAGGCTCAATTTTGTACAAGCAATGGCAGTGCAAGCCAGATATGACCCTGGAATCCAGATCTTCATTCCCACTGCCCCAATTTTTTTTTCTTTGCAGTGAATATTTGAAAAAGTTATGGCATGGAAAAAATGCCATAACTAGTTCTGCTGTTTGAACCCACAACTTTCCACCACTTAACAACCTATCCTCATGAGGTTTTTGATGGGCACATCTGAGTTTTGAAAACCACTGTCAACATCATATGCAATTTCTAAGTTAGCACATCTAGTTTCTCAAGCACTCATTTAATTCATAGAAATCCAGAGCTGAGGGGCCTGAAGACATACTGTGTCACTTGTTTTAATTTAGTGACTCGTAGAGGTTTGACCTGACAGAGACATTTTCATTGACAATTCTAAGCTCCCTTATCTAGGAAAGCAGTAGATAGTTGCAAGATTACAGGTTTTGAGACCAGAGAGATGTGGGAACATTCTGGCTCTCACACTTACACTTGGTGGACATCAGGCAGATAACTACGCTCCTGGATTCTCAGTTTTATCATCTATTATTTGGGAATACTACCTAACTTGGTTGTTCTAAGGATTAGGAATAAAATTTTAAGACAGTTTGTCAGTCAACAAATGGAATTGATTACATATTTAGTTGTTTCTAATTCATGTGTTCCTGAAAAGGGCAATATTTGGGTACTTGTAACTTCTAACATAATGTTAGAGCACATGCGAGTACACCCATTATTTGGAGATGTACATCTGGTACTAGAAATATCTGAGAGTTATATCCCTTCTCCACAACTTCCTGGTTATCAGCAAAAATCTGCTTGTGTGACAGAAGTTCATCTTCCTAGATTTCAGTCTTTTGTTTCCTTGTGCTTTTACAGTAAAGTGGCGATGTTTTGTTTTCTCCCATGTGCTTCTGCAGTCACACATTGCACAAAAACACGGTGCTGATTTTTAATTAACTCACTGTACCTCGAGGTCTCCAGCTTCTGTCTTCAGTTTAATTACAGTTGTGAAGAGGATGTGGTGAAATTGCAGAGAGCATCTCTACATGATAAAAAATAATAAAATAGTTCTGCTTTGATCCTTCGATCATCTAAGCATGAATGCTTTGGGATAGTTAAATTGGTATGTGATTGTGGGAATCTCATTTTGTTGTGTCTTGTTTTTCCTGCAACACCTGTACCTGGCAGAGGCAAGTTTAGCTCAGTAAATCTGAAATCTAGTTAACTTGATTTGTAGAAAGTTGGAATTTAAGAGGTTTTATCCAACCAGACTGTTCTGCATTTGCCCTTGGCTCTCATTTGAAAATTGACACTTGGCCAAATACCTGTTGATGTGTATCTCATTCTGAATTTCAAGATATAATTGAAAAGAAATGCTGAACTCACCAGCGTGGCGAAGAGATGATAGAGAATGAAATAGATGGCAACCACAGGTGCCCACATGTGCCCCACAGCGTTTAGTGTCTGGTCCATTACATCCACCCATCCTTCCTGGGTGAGGATCTGGAACATGGACATAAATGCCTACAGAGGAAGAAAATGGGAAAAAAAAAAAAAACAGCTTTAGGCTTGCATACAATTTAAAATTAGTTTATGGTGTTGGAGGACTGACCTCAAAATTACTGTCACATGAGTGATCAGAGAAAGATCAGTCTTGAGTCAACATATGGGAAAGAGTGGAGAACAAAGATCTTAAAAGTGTTATATCTAGGGGCTGGCACTATGGTCCAGTAGGTTAACACCCTGTCCTGAAGCGCCGGCATCCCATACGGGTGCCAGTTTTAGTCCCAGCTGCTCCTCTTCCGATCCAGCTCTCTGCTATGGCCTGGGAAAGCAATAGAAGATGGTCCAAGTCCTTGGGCCCCTGCACCCACGTGGGAGACCTGGAAGAAGCTCCTGGCTCCTGGCTTCAGTACGGCGCAGCTCTGGCCATTGCGGCCATCTGGGGAGCAAACCAGTGGATGGAAGACCTCTCTCTGTCTCTACCTTTTTCTGTAACTCTGTCTTTCAAATAAAATAAAATAAATATTTAAAAAAATAAAGTGTTATACATAACTATTTGGTGTGGAACACTAAAATAATCAACCTGAATTAATATTAGACTTCTTGGTAAATACTGCTGAGCAAATTAGAAAAAAACAAAAACAAAACCAGAAATACTCAGAATCTTCATTTGCCTTCCAGTTTTTATCCTTCCAACAAGCCCACAGTTAATATTTCTAAGATAACTTTTTATTTTTTGCTGCTGCAACTAAGAGAAATGAATTTCTATAATAGGTACATTTGATTATCTAAAGCATATAAGAGAATAACAGTCTTAATATTTATTTTTGCAGTACCTACCTACCAAATTATTTCAGTTATCATATTAAAAACATGTGACTCTTTAAATAAAAAAGAATTATTTCTAAATGATATTGCCATGCACAGCAACTTAGTACAAACACATTTTTTCATGATTTCTAAAAAGTTTTCAAGGCAGAGTCAAGAGCAGGGAAGAAGCCAAGAACTAAAAAAATTAGAGCATTCCAACAGCAGTAACGCTAAAGAGCTCCTGCTCTCTGAAGTCCCCTGTTTACATGTTGTTCTAATTACATATATGACTGTATGTCTGTCCCTGACTCATGTATCCTGTGAATATCCGTGGCCAATAATTGCTTCTTAGTGATACTTTACCACAATGTCCAGAGTAAGTTGACATTTGGAGCCTAGTGACTCTTTAAAAAGTCTTTCATCTTCAGTGCATTGAAATCATAAATTGAATGAACAGGTATTGAGATTCCAAGAAAATAAAGTCCAGGATAATAGAAAGATGGACTGAGCTCAAGATAAAAGCCCTGTGACACTGATAGGATCTTAGAGCCAAATGGGGTCCTGAAGATAAGCTAATCAGGATTTTTTCTTTTTGAAGATAAGAAAATGAGGCTCAAGATAAGTGATTAGCCCAAAGTCACTCCATCAGTTTGTGCCTCCAACAGAAATAGCACCTTGGCACTCTGGCTCTAAAATAAGTACTTTCCAAGTGGTAGCATCCTGTGTTCAGTGAAGTCTTGGATTTTCCACTTCCTAGGCCTAGTCACAAAGCAATCTCTCTTAGCATCCTTGCCTTTTTCAAGGACAATTAACTTTTTTAGAAGTACAGCTCCCACTGCTCAGAACATAGTGGACACATGTGACTAAGGGAGCAATTTATTATTATGGGAATCTTGACCTAGCAGATATGTTTTGCCACTTAAACTTTGTCCATGTGTGAAGCACTTCACTTCTCCTGGAGTTAATCTTCCATAACCTCACTATCCTTGAGAATGTTTTGTTCATAAAAGGATGAAACACACTGTTTCTGATACTTGACTGCTTTGTCACCAACAGCAGTACAATAATCTCCTTGCCAGGGTGCCTAAAATGAAGGCAACTCACCAGAAACGTTCTATGAATGCTTGAGGGAATTTTTTTTAACACATCATATAATAGCCTAGGTATGCCAGAATTCATCATTGAGGGAATTACTTGTCCCCTGTTTCTGTTTTCTCTTGAATATTTATCACATCCAAAGGCAAGGAACCCAAGTTCTAAAAGTGATTCACTGGGCCAGCACTGTGGCGCAGCAGGTTAAAGCCTTGACCTGAAGTGCCGGCATCCCATATGGGCAATGATTGAAGTCCCAGCAGCTCCACTTCTGATCCAGCTCCCTGCTGATGTGCCTGGGAAAGCAGCAGCAGATGGCTCAAGTGCTTGGCCCCTGCACCCACATAGGAGACTTGGAACAAGCTCCTGGCTTCAAGGCTGTTGTGGTCATTTGGGGACTGAATCAGCAGATGGAAGACCTTTCTATACCTCTACTTCTCTCTGCAACTCTGCCTTTCAAATAAACAAATCTTTAAAAAAATAAAGTGGGCCGGCGCCGCGGCTCACTAGGCTAATCCTCCGCCTTGCGGCGCCGGCACACCGGGTTCTAGTCCCGGTCGGGGCACCGATCCTGTCCCGGTTGCCCCTCTTCCAGGCCAGCTCTCTGCTGTGGCCAGGGAGTGCAGTGGAGGATGGCCCAAGTGCTTGGGCACTGCACCCCATGGGAGACCAGGAGAAGCACCTGGCTCCTGCCATCGGATCAGCGCGGTGCGCCGGCCGCAGCGCGCTACCGCGGCGGCCATTGGAGGGTGAACCAACGGCAAAGGGAAGACCTTTCTCTCTGTCTCTCTCTCTCTCTGTCCACTCTGCCTGTCAAAAATAAAAAAAAAAAAATAAAAAATAAATAAATAAAAAAATTAAAAAAAAAATAAAGTGATTCACACACAATAATATCACATTGCTGTTATTTTATTTGACAAAGATGTCACCAGTGCAAAAGCATGGCTTATACATCCTAAAGATTTGATTGTAACAGGAAAAGAGTCAAAATATCCACCACTGTCAACTCAACAGACTGTGATTGGACATGGCTTTCTTTCCCCAAAAGTGACAGAAAAGCAGGTGATTCAGCCCAAAATTCTTAGTACTTAGAGACCAAAAACTCAGGTGTACCTTTCAGCTGTCTTGAGTCCAAACCAAATTGATTTGTTTGCATTCACTGTATTACCTTTCATGAATACTCAGCTATTTTGTGTTCATTAAATGCTCAGGACTGAGGAGCTATGGGATGCTAATCTGTTGCTGTGAGATAAGCAGTGTGGACAAGAAAATGTGTTAGTGTCTACTCTTTTCAGAATCTGAGAAGGAAAAAAAAAAATCGAATTTCCACACAGCCCAGCCACCTGAAAGCTCATACTTTAAGATACTTTGCATTATGATGGGATTTGTGTGTTTATAGCTGCTTACATGAATAAATCAACAAGAGACAGTGCCATTAAATACTTTTATTGGAAACTAAAAATTGTCTCTTGCTTGAAGGGTGCTTAGGTTTTGTTGCAATATTATCCAGAGATTTAAATGCAATTAACATTTGAGATTGTGAATCAAGTACTCTTACTGACTTATACAAGTATTGTGTATTAGATCTATTTTCCTTGAGGAACCTGCTCAGCTTTATCCAAACAAGCATTATTAAAATCTACTACAAGTTTGATGTGTTGGTATTGAGATCAGTAAAGAAATTTATTACCAGGAAGGAAAGGAAAAGATGTATGTGGCCAGCTCTAAAAAAAGGAAAAGCATGGTGCATTGAGAAAAAAAAAAAAAAAAAAGCATGGTGCATTGGTGAGTTACCCAGGAGGCACTTGGAAGGACCAATTTGTTCCTCTTGGGTGTCAAGACCAACTTTGGGAAAACGCTTGGCAACTGACTTTTTGCAATAAAGAGGAGCACGTTTTCAGCAGTGGAGTGGGCTGTGGTGAACAAAGGCCCAGCACAGGCTATTTCTTTCCTCTGTACCACCTCTTCATGTAGTATCTTGTTATCCTACCCTGTCGATTTTCTTTTTCCTTATGGTTTCAACCAACTTTTTATAAACTAGGAACCCCAATATCTTATCTGTAGTTTATGTTTAACATAGTTTTCTCTACCCATTTATGATATGTTTTCAAAATAAATTTTAAATTTCTGTGTGGTATAATTCGTCTTTTATAAAAGAGTTTATTTTGCTTAAATAACTTGTCTTACTGCAGGGGGTGGGCAGAGTGGGGCATGGGAGGGAGCACACACAAGCAAGTGTAAGAAAGAGAGCATACTCCCACATACTCCCCAAATGTCCACATCAGCCACCTAGACTGGGCTGGAACCAGCAGACAGCAACTCAATTCAGAATCCAATGACTTGAGCCATCACTGTCACCTGCTAGGTTTTGTATTAACAGGAAGCTGTAGTCAGGAGCCAGGGCTGGATAGCCAACCCAGGTATCCACATATAGGATTCTCATGTTAATTTGATATCAACACAAAGAGAACAGATTCATTGTAGCTTGAAGATACTATTCTAAGACTAATGTTTCCCTTTCTTGCTCCCTCCATTCATTCCTCTTTCTCTCCCTCTTCCTTTCTTTTCTTCCCAGCTATTAAGACAACGTTTTAAATTAACATGATAGTCAAAGCTTTAATAACCTACTAACTAAAGAGTTCACCAAGTAAAAAGAGCTATTCAGTGGATATATGCAAGGGCTACAAACCCTGATTAAGTGACCTCTTCAACAGTGTCCTAACCACTGGCCAAATATCCATCCCCATCTACAACTTCATGAGTCTAAACAAATAATTCTTATATAGTTGTGCACATCTCTTGTTATGATCAATGATTATTTTTCAAAGTCTTAATCTTAAGTTGTTATGATACAGTTGAAACATTAAGTAGTAAAGAACCCTTACCAACTGTCTTAGGCCTAAGTACTCTGGTTCTACTTTCTTGTGGCATTAGAAGGGCTGACGCCTCACTGTGGATGGTGAAGGTATTAGCACTGCCACCCATCCTGTTCCCTCCTGTTCACTTTCACTTTCCACCATCCATGTACATTTACATCCTCAAGTCTGACAACACACCCTGTTTTTCCATAATTAGGCTTTCCATCCATCTCAGCAAGTTGATAATCAACACATAGGAAGATTTCTATGACAATACTACTCACAGTTGAGCAAGGTAATGTTTCAAAATAATACTTCCTCCTCTGACCTCTGATATGAGGACATACACAGTGAGAGAAGGGAAATATTCAAGGATAAATGGATTCCCTTCTTTACTTTCAGTGTCCCGAAATGGGCCCAGTTTGGTTTGCATTATTTGAATCTTAGCTTTCTTATACAACTTTTGATTTTATTTTTGGGATTTTCTGATTATTTTTTACATGTCTCACTGTGAAAAGATATTCTTTCTTCCATCTTCCTGACAGAGTTTCCAGATCACACATTTTACCCATTGTTCAGAATCAATCCGATTACTATTGACACTGATGATCTTCCTGAACCCTTCCAATGCCCAGAAACCATTAGATTCTTCCCATCATAGTTTCCTTGCAGTGCCCTCTCTACTTGTTCTAATAGGGACTCCTGCTTCCTGGGCCCATTCTACAGTTGTAATTCCATTTCCTGACCTTCCTGCTTCGATCTCCTAGGCTCCCAGAGGCTCAGCCTGGTGACCACAGGCTTGTTGCTATCTGTCAGCTGGGTTCTCCTCTCTGCTTGGCTCTCTCAGCATGAGCTGTGTGCAGGGGCCAAAGTGCTAGCCAACTTGGCGGGCAATCAGGCTTGAACTATTAGGCTTTGGATATCTGAGCAATTTTGGAATCTCTACTGCAGCCAGAGCCAGTCATCCCCAGGCCTCTTGTAAGCCATCACTGTCACTCCACAGGCTCCAGGCGGGGGCACCAACAGGATACTCTTGGTTTGAGTCCTGTGAGGGGACAGAGCACAGCTCCCGGAGATCTCCTCATTCTTCTCTGTCCTGGGTCTCCTGTCCCTGGAGGTTTCTGGTTTTCTCTTTTCCTAATTTCAAGATGTGCCATTGTTTATTGTATGAGAGATTAACTTCTAAGAAATTATAAAATTGGCCTTCATGCTTAAGCTTTCTCCTTAGCTTTGGAAAATGAAAAGGTTGAAGAGCTGGCAATGTATCTTGCCTCTGGAGCAAGTGGCTTTGACACTCGAGACATTCTTGTCTTTTTTCCAGAGCTCTGCAGACTCCCTTGTTGCAATCTTGCCACACCGAGGGGCATGAGCATATACTACAGGAATTGCTTTTTCAACTTTATTTCTTAACTTCTTGCACAAAACAGGCCTATGGGATGAGCCTGAGTATTGTTCTTTCACATTCCTCCTCCCTCCCTCCCCTGCTCCCTGCCCTTCTCTGTACTAGTAGCTGCTATTCAAAGAAAACCATATGAAACTATAGCTTTTCCTAAATGGAGTTATGCTGGTGTAATGTTTCAAAGCTGATTACTTTTTTATTCATTTTCTTAGGTTTTAGGAAAGGAGAGCCTGTGATTTTTCTATTTTTATCTCCCAAGTCCACACCTACAGATGTAAATAGTGGTAAACAACTTCGTTAAATGCTTTTCCTTTTTATGGCTAATGACATAATCACATACTGAACATTTGTTGAGATCAACCATCCCTGCTAATGCTGCTAATTGAACAAGGGCTGAGCAGTTAACCTAGAACAGTCCGGTTGGAATATGAGATGATCTGGAACAAGCTACTCTATCTCAACAGGGGAGAATTACATTAATGAAAACCATCTCTAATGAACTTGGAGCTACAGGGAAAAATCACATTGCTACCAGTAGGATGTGGAGGTGAACCAATGAATGGAAACTGGTCATGCAGTTGAGTAGGGATGAAAGCGAAATTACGAAGTCACAGTTACTCGCACCTTGATGATTCGAGGAAGCAAACCTCTGAATGAACACAAGTTCAGTGGGAAAGAAAATGTATTGAATAAAGAGACTGCAGTGATTCTCACCCAACATACAGCAAAGATTCTGCAAGTCTTTAGCTTAGTGTCTCCCTGTTTCTAATCTGACTCGTATCTCTTGAGTATTTGAGAGCAAAGCAAAGGGTGAGAGCCAGGGAGCAGAAGTGAAAGCCAGAAGAGACAGTGTGCAGAAGGGAGTTGCCACAGGGATGTTACTAGAGAACACACCTCTAAGAGCCAAGAACAAGGGCCAGAGCATTGCAGTAGAGCCCCTGAGGCCTCTGCCAGCCTCTTCTCCTGGTGTCTCCTCAATTCTCCAATCTCTACATCTGCAGAGGTCCAGAGCCTGATTCCCAGATATTTTTCTTCAACACTAACTGGTTGATCTCAGCAATCCTAACACCCTAAAATTCCACCCACGTACTGATGATTCCAACACGGTAGTTCCAGCTCCGCCTCCACAAGACGTGTCCTTGACATCTAGCAGGAGTTTCAAGTATGCGATGACTCAACTTAAACTCCATTTCCAAACCTGTCCCTCCTGTGATCTCAGCAGGTGACCAGCTGATTCCCCAGGTCATTTGGGCAATGTCTGGGTCCTTCTCATTCCCTCACCTTCTCCATCTGATCTAGCAGGAGCCTGAAAATCCAGTTCGGTTCTTGGTCTCATTTCTGCAGCTGTCCTCAATATTGTTTGACATCGCTACTAAAACAGCTGATCATTTCCCCCTAAGTGGTTCTGTATTTTGGTGCTGTATTTTCTGGTTTTAAACAGATTGAGGGAGAGGGGTTGGATAAAAGATAACACCGAAAAGGGGAGAAAGGGAATAAATAGGTATTCTCAGTGCTTTTCTTTTGTTTTTAACACCCTTTAAACACTGATCTGAGGTGGACTGAGCAAAGTCTCTTAGACCATGCTTCTCTCAGGCCCAAGGAGGGCCCATGGCAGAGGCCAGACCACTGAGAACAAAAACTCTTTTTCCTTGAGTTCCAAGGATTCATTTCTGACCCCAAATCTCTCTGATGAATCTTCTCAGAGTTTGGTGACTACAAAGCAAGGGTTTTCCACTATGTTGAAACAAGCCACTTGAATGTGTTTATCCAGATTGTGCAAAGTACAACTTAAAAAAAGCATCACAAATGATTATTGAAATTTGATGAATTGGTGCATATTTTGAGTTTTTTTGGAATGAGGACATCAATTTATATTAATACATAGTCAAATATTTTAAAATGTAGAACAGACAAATACCTTACATTCTGATAAACATATATAGCAAGTAGAATATATGGTGAGATTTCATTTGAAATATAGAAATATAGATATGTTTTTGTGTATACTGCTTGAAAGCATATTCAATAAACTTTATAACTGAGGACTGGAAAGGATTAACGGATGAGGGAAGTGGGTAAATATTTTTTAAAAAGACTTTTAAAAGTAACACATCAAAATATACACACTCATACACACATATTTGTGGATATAAATAGATATGGATATTTAACTAAAGTATGAGAAAGATAATTCACATACCATAAACTTCACCCTCTAAAGCATATAATTCTTAGTTTATTTAGAATTGTGAAACTATTACTATCATCCAATTTCAGAACTCTCTTATACCAAAACGCAACTTTGGTTGCATTTGGTAACCAATAACACACTTTCTATTTCTAGATTCCTATAAATGGAATCACATCATACTTGGTCAAGCTTCATGTATTTTGTAGCATATATATCAGCACTTCATTCTCTTTTATTGAACATAATAGTTCATGGTGTGGAAAGCCTACATTTTACCTATCCATAGTTGATTAATAGTTAGGTTGTATATACTTGTTGCTATTATACACAATGTTGTTATGAACATTGGTGTCCAAGTTATAGTATGGACATATATGTAAAATTACATTTACTCAATGTGTTTTATTAGTTCCATGAAAAAACATGTAAAATCATTTTTTACTTTTGAAAGTATACAAACTTAGAAATTGAAAACATGGTGAGGAATAAAATTTCTATCATCCATGTGCAAATTTCATTCTATAATATAACTTGCACCTGTTTTATCTTTAGCCGATCTTAAGAACTGTCTCTTCAAAAGAATCACTTTCAGAATGAAATGCACTTGACAACTAACATAGTAGCTCAGCCTTTTTACTGAGAGTGTTCCTGCTGTGTCTTACTCCTAGACAGCCCTAAAATAGACTTACCTTGATGGCATTCATGGAATGCCAAAGTGACATCTCCTTTGGCTTTAATTGCCTCAATTATTCACCTACTCAATTTCCTCCTTTCTCCTTCCAACTCAAATGGAAAGAATTTGTAGGGGAATGCTATCTTCTGAAAAACCCAGTGATCTCATAATCCTTTAATATTTTTGGTGTAAATTTCCTTTTCTTGTATCAGTCAACTATTCAAAGCTTTAACAATATTTTAAATGATAGCAATGCATATAGTAAATGTTGGATCTATCTACTGTTGGAGTTTAATTTCTAAAAATTGCATTGGTGGACAGTCATAACTGAAAAGTTAATAGAAAATTGGGATTGCGAAAAACCGATAAAAATGGTATTAAATATATCTAAAACCTACAGTAAGTAGATCTCCAAGAGACACCACTTACTGTGACTAAACTGAATTGTACATAAATACAAACACGGTGGATTTGAGATGTGGAATGAGAGCACCGCACTGAAATGTTACAGCCATTTACAGTAGCCATTTCTTTGCTCCAACTTCTTCCTTATCTGGTTTAGATGGAATTCCATGGTCTATCAATTCAATCACATTCTTCTCAAGTCTCATCTTTTTGCCAAACTCCCAGAAGAAAATATCAACCCCAGGAGAACTTTCATGGCTGTACCTACCAGTCCAGGTGGATCACAGAGAATGGCAGACTGTGGGGAAAGGTACACTCATCCCCTACAGCCTCCAACATTATCTGGCTAGTCTCTGTGATCAATGTACCATGTGTCAGCTTTTTACCACTATCACAAAATACCTGGTGATGGTCTTCAGACTGGCAGATCGGGAGGTGGCACAGAGCAACATATGGCAAGAAACAGGAAGCATAAATTGTCTCTCTCCCTCTCCTTACAAAGCCTTCAGGATTCAATCATAGTGCACCACCCCAAAGACCCCACCTCCAATCATCATAGTAAGATTAAGTTTCCTCTCCTGACAGCATTCATATAAGACTTTAGGGATGAAATTTCTGAGAGTTTCGGTTACAGCTGTATTCAAATTGTAGTGTGTTATTAGCCAGAAACATTTCCAGACTTCTGATCTAACTTTGGCCACTGGATCTCTGCTCTCACAACAAAAGATGGCCTTCTCAGAAGGCACAGGTGAAGGGCTTCTGTGTCAGAGAGAGAGCAAACGGGCTGAGAGTAAAGACCAGGGCACCCTGTGGAGCACTGGAGCAAACAGGTCTCAAGAGCTCAGTGTCTGCAGCCACAGTGCTGAGTGTGTTACTTCCGTAAAACTCTGAGGCATGCTGAGGCCAAAATATACCATCATTTTGTCAGTCTTTGATAGTTGTTTTTGAATCAAAGTATGTGTGAATACTGCATGAAGTATTATACAAATAACCTTTTAAGTGATAATTTAAGATCTGTCTTAAATATATGGTCCCAAGGAAACAATTTTCTATTACATGGGCTAAAATTTACCATATATTCTCATGACTTAGACTTTTTATGTCACATAAGATATTGAGCTCTCATAGAATGGCAGATGTCCTAAACAACACTCTGGCCTCAGAATCAGCCCTCAAGGCATTCGGATCTGGCGGAAGAGCCCATGAGAGTAGCAGGCATGGAAAGCCAAGATATCATGGAAAAAAAAAAAAGAGCTAAATGAATGATCTCTGTGAGTGAGATCCCAGTGGAAAGAACGGGGCCATCAAAGAAGGAGGTACCCTTCTCCGAAGGGAGGAGAGAACTTCCACTTTGACTATGACCCTATCGGAATAAGATCAAAGTCAGCGAACTCTAAAGGCTTCCATAGCCCTGGCAACTCATGACTAGAGCCTAGGGAGATTACTGACGCCATGAACAGGAGTGTCAAATTGTTAAATCAGCAACAGGAGTCACTGTGTACTTACACCCCATGTGGGATCTGTCCCTAAAGTGTCGTCTAAAGCGAAGTGATGCTATAACTAGTACTGAAACAGTATTTTTATACTTTGCGTTTCTGTGTGGGCACAAACTGATGAGGTCTTTACTAATTATATACTGAAGTGATCTTCTGTATATAAAGAGAATTGGAAATGAAAAAAAAAAAACAACCTGGTGTTAAAATGGAAATGGCATAGAAAATTAATTAATTTGAAAAAAAAATTATGTAGGATCTCTGTCTTTAATGTGCTGTACATTGCTATTTAATGCTATAATTAGTAATCCAATGCTAGTTTTTTCTCTTTATGTTGCTATATGGGCAAAATGTTGAAATCTTTACCTAATATGTACTAAACTGATCTTCTGTATATAAAGAGAATTGAAAATGAATCTATACATGAATGGAAGGGGAAAGGGAGCGGGAGGGGGGAGGGTTGCGGGCGGGAGGGAGGTTATGGGAGGGGGGGAAACCATTGTAACCCATAGGCTATACTTTGGAAATTTATATTCATTAAATAAAAGTTTAATAAAAAAAAAGAAAAAAAAAGATATTGAGCTCTAGTATTACAGAGCTCAAAAGTGATATAAAGTATTTTAATAAAATACTTTCTTCAGATACATGATTTGGACAGTTTGACAATGTTTTTGGTGGCATTATTTCATCTTTGAATTCAATGATTCAAAAGATATCTTCTAGCTATAAGTGTCTACCATTTTATGATTAATAGACAATGGCATTCATTTGGACAATTTTTTTTTAGAGACCACACTTTCCAATCTGTTTTCCCAGGCCAAGAGTCACCAATAAAATGATAGAAAAAGGTCATACAGTGAATGCTTTATTACCAATAGATAAAATAATTGCCTTTTGGTGTTGTAATTTTTCCAGACTGTACAGTGAAACAAACATTAACACTTCTACTGCTAGTGGGATGAAAATAAAGAGCTGTGTGAAACAGGTACTTCGTTCCATCTAAAGTCATAATAAACTGGAATCTTGAATCACAGAGGAACACTAATGTTGTCATAGGGCTCTTCCTGGAGAGTTTACTCATCAGGGACATTTATAGGATAAGGCTTTCGGAACCATGTATATGTCTCTATTTGTAAATTCTTTTGAAATCAGAGGCCTGTTGAAATCAGCCACTTTTATTTAACAGAGGTAAAGCATTTAAAATACCAGTATCTCTGTAAAATAATTATGCCTTATTCTTGATGATTTAGAGAGTAATAAAGTTGAAACTTGTGGTTTCAATTCATCCCATGGCTGTCTTTTTATGTTGGCAAAAAAGCCCAGCATTTCTTTTTTTTTTTTTTTTAAACTTAGTCCACATTGTTCATTTTGCTTCCACAATTCCCAAAATATGCTTGTTGCCAAGCATTCCACTTAAATGAATAAAAGGAGAGGAAGGCAAAAGACTGTTTACTGGTCAAATTTTAGATGACTAAGGAAAAGCCTTAGCAAATCTAGACTAATGTAATTGGCCTGAAATGTCAAAATGAGCCTGAACGTAATTAGAAGCAAAGCAGACATCAGAACATTATGCTCATTCCAGCAGCAAATTACTTTAAGTAGCATCTACACTTAAATATAATTTCCAGAGTAAAAGGAAAAAAAAAGTCAGAAGCTCATTTACACAAACCAGTGAGTCTTTTTCTAGTTATGAAAATATATGTGGGTGTATCCAGTCATTGCTTTTCTTGGTCATGTTTATCTTTCTACATATAACATCATAATAGAAATTGTATACAAGGCCATACATTGGTGTAGTCCTCTGGGATTTCTTTTCTGCTAAGATTAAATGCTATGAGCCAGGAATAGCATGTGCACTGTGCATGGTGTTTTGCAACTTGCAAACCACTTCCTTGCCTATTGTTTACTGTAATCTTAGCAAAAATCCTGTGAACTAGTTACTGTAGGTATCACAGCCCATCTCAGCCATGGAATTAAAGCACTAAGGTCCACAGACTACTCAAGCTTACAGGTAGCAAATGGTGTTGCTGGGTGCAGACCTCAGACTTCTGCTGCCCTTTGAGATACTGCAGAGAAAAGATGTTTGAGACCTAATAATCACTGATCCCTTGCCACCATCTAAGTCACTAAAACCAGCAAAGCACTTGTCTATTCTGAGCAATATGTAAGCATGTTGATCACTTTTATCTAGCACAGTACTGGGCACATATGTGGAGCTCCACATGATGCTCTATTGATTAGTGAAAAGCAGATATCATCAATATTCTTCATTCTTTGTGAAAATAAGCTCAAATCATTAGCATTTTTACATACGAAAAAGACATAAGCTTTTCATTTTTATGGTGATCTAAAGTTACAAGATATATTTAAGTCACAGAAATATTTTAGTCAGTTAAGACTTCAAATGTTAAAATTCTGTTAAAAACATTAAAGGAAAGATATCAAGATGAACTGAATGAACTTACAGTTCTCCCCTACCATTCTTACAGAGCATATTTTTGGTTGAAATATACTTCCCACCAGTTATGTTAGAATAATTTTGAAAAGTAACCTTCTAGCTGACAGAACAAACAGCTGTGCAAATGAGACCTGGAGATTTATGCAAATAGGGGACTTCTGAATTAATTTTCTTCACAGAACAGACTCTCAAGTTTCTTGGAGTATTTATGCCCTATTTCTTAATTAGTGATTTTGCTAATGTCAATCACATTACATTTTCATAATTTAAATGATGCATTTCATTGGCAGATATGTGCTGCAGAACTGCAGATGCAAGTTGATATTTTACTCTTGCTGCAGGAGTAATTTGGTGACATGCACAAAATAGACAGTGCTCCTGGAACAGATGTCTGCCCTATTGTTAGACAAACTGACGATTTATTAAGAAGATTTTGGTAATGAAAATGCCCCGGGGGTTCACTAGGAAAGCCACTGTTTAGTCTTCCTCTCTGCTTATGTAATTATGGCCAACAATAAGATTTTTCTATTAAACTTTATATGGAAAGCTTTGGTAAGTGAAATGTTGGCATTTTTGTAAATGAACTACTTTTTAGACATGGGCTTTGCCTATTGTTTCCTGTATTGACAAATATAGAAACACAACTACTATTTTCTCTGCTCAGGTCCTTATGTGCCATAAAAAAAACTATGTTTCATTTTTAAAATCTGAGGTTTCATTTTTAATAATGTGAAAAACATCCTGTTTCATTTCTCATTTCTTTTCCCTAAGGTCACCAGAAAAGGAGCTTTAGTGACAATTATATTGTCTGGTCTTTTCTGTTACAAACATAAATGTCAAGGCTGTGCTTCTCTCTGGATTGTGTTTATCAATACTTTAACACCTTGAAAATAAACTTGATAGTTGTTTATAAATGTTTAACTGATTGAGCAAAAAAATGTTTAACTGAATTATTTTCTTTAATGAACCTGATTTTACAAGTCAAAAATTAAGTTAGTCTTACTATAAATACAACTAGCATATGTTCATGTGTGAATACATATTTATATATTTTCTTTTAACATTTTACCTCTTCATATGCTTGCCATTTTTTTTTAAAAAAAATTTATTACTGATGTGTGATTACAAACCACGGTTTTATATCTTTATGTGCCTTCCACTTATTTCCTTTTCTTAAACAAATAAGTCATTTACTTTAGAAAAACTGAAAATATCAAAATGTATTAATAAGTTACACATAATTTAAACAGATTGTGTGTATTTTCAATAATTTGTTCTAGAATTTGGGTGTCCTACCAGGTATTTTTGTAGCCATATATATGTCCTTGAGACAAAACGGAATTCAGCTGTAAATATAGTTTCATATCATGCTTTGTAGGACAATGTCTTACTAGCATAATTTAGCTTACTCATGACTTACCTCATTGATTATTCTGTAAAAACACAGTTTTGAGAAAAGTATGAGGGCACTTCAAAAAGTTAGTAGAAAATCAAAGTTACAATGTTTGTTACAAAATTTTTTGAAATCCATGTAAAGTTTCATAATATGCATTTTCCATGAAGGTTTTGAAGACTACTTTTATGCATGTATTTAAAATTTTTTCACCAAAAGCGGCTTATCTTCGAACTCCATTTTCCATGAACTTTTTGAAGTACCCTTGCCTAAAACACTACTCTATCCTATTATGAATGTGCATTAAAGTTGCTTCAACAATTTCATCATAGGAAAATAATGCAAAGAACACTTTTTGGTCAATCTTTGTATGCATTTTTTTTCTGATGATAGATTTCTAGAAATGCAGTTACTACATCAAAGTGTAAAAATGCTTTTTAGTGTCTTGACATATAATGAAACACTGATTCCCAGAAAAATGACACAAATTTTCACTGCTACATGCAATACATGAGGCTGTCTGTGCTTTCTTGCTATCAGTATACATCATCATTAACATAAAACAAAAAGAGAATCTTTGTCCATTTGACATTTTCTTCCTGACACGAATAGTAAATGAAGGTTGCATCTTCCTATTTCCCTTAGAAGATATTTACGGTGGTTGGTTTTTATTTGTTTTAATATTCAAATTTAGCTTTCTTCTTTGTAATTTATTTCATTCTTTTAGGTCTATACAGCCCTTCACCATTCAAGAAAAAATACTGTATTTTCTGTTGGCTCCCCACATTTGTAGCCTTTAAATATCCTTGCTCTAATTCATCAGGAAGATATTTCAGTACATAGCATGAGGGGGCCCTAGAATTGTCAACAAATGTTCTTCAATAATCACTAGTCTTTAATCATTCATTGTGACAATTTATTTGCAATATGTTATTTTGTTGAATATACTGAATAGAAGAGTTCGCACTTTTAATTGTTAGTTAACTCTAACTCTCTAAATTACTGTGTACTTGTATGCTTTCTTGTTGGTTCTCACCAATTATTAGTGATGTTCCTTAACTCTTCTTTTTTATGTCTAACATTCCTTAATAGAGTTGTTTTGAGAATTACTTTAGAAGTGTGAGGATATCTACATACGTAAGCATGATCTCTGTCTCCCCTCTCACTCTATCTGTCCATGCAAAGTTCTTATAATAGGACCTCACACATAAAAATACTCATATACAGTAACTGCTATTAATAATAATGGCTGTTGGAGAAATGTCTTTCTAGACTTTATTAGTAATAATTATGTTCTCTAGAAAGTCATCTGCCCTTCATAATCACTGTGGAACACACATGAACACACTTACCTACCTAAGTATATTTGCTAGAAAAATCAGCCACGCTTGTGTCCAAACAGCAGGAAACGCAGACGTGAGGTTTGTGGGTTTGGGATTTTGTTTCTGTTTTTACCTTAATTTTGTTTTTATTTCCCCCTTTAGGTTATTTTAAATGCTGGCTAAATTTGACTGGGTATAATCCTTATTGTTCACATCATATTCTGCCTGGAACAAGGCAGACTATAAGAAATATTCCATTTATTGTTGGACTGACAGCAGATATGACAAAATGCTTTCGTCTAGCTGAGTGATACAGAGAACCACTCCTCCTCCCTCGCCAGCACCGTGTTCTTTTTCCTCCCTAACCCTCCCCCCCCACCCCCCCGGCCCACACTCATCTTTCTCTATAGTCCCTCTGGTGGTTTTAAGTCCTCTCTTTCCTCAGCCTGAAATGACTTAATATACTTTAAGAGCTGGGATAGGACATTTGTCTAGACTGTTAACACAGTTCTCTTTCTGGTTGTTCGTTTAGTAGGCATACTTTATTTAAAATGTGTCATTTTGCTCAGAGAAGTTCATCATGTACATGTGTGTTGTCCTGAGGTGGGATTCTTGTCCTTTGCCTGCTTTTCTCTCAGGGCTTCTGAATGGGTCGCCCATGGGAAACTAAAACAACAGAAGCAAGCAATGGCAAAGACCACAGTAGCAGCAGCACAGCCCCAAGTTTGAACTCGCTCCCACTGCTCTGTCCACATCCAGCTCCTGATGTTGCTTCCCTTGTGTGCAGTGTGAGATTATAGGATGCAAACTCTAAGCTTCCATTAGCCTGGAGGCTCCCATATCCCCCACCCTCCACCTGCATGTACACGTGCTCAGCTACCTGCACGCTCACCAATATGTGCACGCACACTGTATCCCATCATGCTCCTGGAAACGAAGGTTTAAAAGTGATTTCTAGAGATGTCAGAGAGAGTCCCTGCAGAGGGTGGGCAGCTCACCAACTCAGTTCAGTAAGGCTATGTTATATCCAAGTGATGTGAAGGAGGGAATGAGTCCATATATCATTCAATAAATAGACGTTGATTAGCTCTGTGTAGGAAATGGCTACTGAAAAGCTACTTCAGATCCTGATATTGATCTGCCAGTTTATCTTGCTTTTGTGAGATAGAATCATTTTCAATCCTTTGCATTTTGTGCAAAGTTGCAAAGGACTGTTTGAAAAGATTATTAAAGTTTAACCTTGCTCTAAAATGCGGAATGCTGAGCATCCACTGTACAGTTAATTCCCCAATCACTTGTGAGAGGTTGTTCAATATTGGGTCGTCTGCTTGTAGCTGGGAATTTAGTCATGTTGAGTTTGGCTTCCCATGCCAGTTAAAAACGACACTAGGGGCCAGCACTGTGGCGCAATTGGTAAAGCTGCCAAAGGCAGTGCTAGCATCCCATATGGGCATCGTTTCGAGTCCCGGCTGCTCCTCTTCCGATCCAGCTCTCTGCTATGGCCTGAGAAAGCACTGGAAGATGGCCCAAGTGCTTGGACCCCTGTGCCCATGTGGGAGACCCAGAAGAAGCTCCTGGCTTCAGATTGGCATAGCTCTGGCCATTGCAGCCATTTGGGGAGTGAACCAGCAGATGGAAGACCTCTCTCTCTCTCTCTGCTTCTCTGTAACTCTGCCTTTCAAATAAATAAATAAATCTTAAAAAAGGACACTAGTCACTACTAGTTAATTGCCTGTTACACAGCAGGCACAGTGTAATGTGCATTTATTATCACCTTGAACCATCCCTAACAATCCTCTAACTTGTGTATTATTACCTTTTTTGTACTGATGAACAATTATAGGTAGTCATAAGAGAATAGTTGAACAATGTGAAGAAAGGCTGTATTTTTCTTAGATAAGACTCAACAAAATATTTAAGAAGTCACTTTTTCATCAGTGAAAATTTATAGAAACTCATCCTATTTGACTAAGTCATTGACAACTGTCAATAATGACTCTCATTTACTGTTGACATTGGTACAGTGGAGTAGATTGATTATTAAGATGTTAATGTAACACGGGGAACTGCATGCAAGATGATTGGTGGAAAACTGCCAATACACGGAAAAGTACAAAAACATCTTTCCTGAGAGAGTGCATGTCTGGGGACAGGCTAAGAATATAAGGACACTTGATTCATGGAAGTGATGATTGTAGTTCAGCCAATCAATGATACCCACAAGAAAACAGGAAAAGGCGACCATCTCTGTGTGACTCATACAGCATTAATATTCTCCCCTAAAAGGTGATACACAGGATATTATTTTATCACCTGTCATTGATGAGTCACCACGAAAACAGATTCAAATAGGAGCAAAACAAATAGCTGATGTTACAGCGGAAAGGAAATAAATTTTAAAGATACTTTTGGGGAGACAGTTACATTAAGCTATTATTGTGGCATTCCTTCAAAATTTAAAACACATTACAAGTTTCCACTGCACAGTCACGTTCAGGCATGGATAACAATTTGTCCTAACAACTCAAGATGGGACTCAAGTTTATGAGACTGTGAAAGCTCTGACAAAGTAACAGCTTCACAGGAAAACATAAAACGAAAGGCCTCCAAAGATGCCTGAAGTTTCTCAACCAGTCATAAATTTTTGTCTTTGGTCAATAAAAATGAATTTTGTTCAATGAAAATATCCCCTCAGAGAAATAACATGTTTTCCAGTGTAACCTTCCCCAACATAGCTTTTCTGCTGTTCTTCAGGAAAAGAAATAAGAAAAAAGCAAAAATCTTCAATGACACCTGCCCCCATCTCTCTCACTCCCCCCACGTCATAATTCTAACCATCAAAATGCTCCAGCTGGTACTGCAATGTCTTCCTCTAGTGTTCCTACAGATTTTGCTTATAAATAGCTGGCCCTCATCTAACACCAGGACCAAGATCCATGCCTGCTGTGCTGACACACTCACTCCTGAAGACCAGACTTGATAAAGCTCTGCAAACGTACTTCCCTAGCAGCAGCCACCTCCTCTTATGAAATCAGATAATCGGCAGCGCCAGTGCTTGGCATATAGCAAGTTTTCAGAATTTGTAATTATCATCCAGAACCTTCAGACTTGAGTACATGTATGATACCATATTCCACCTTTTGACTTGTTTGAGTTCTTTATTATGCTTTCTACTTGGAAATAAGTTGAGTTTTCCCTTAGGTTCTTGAATATGCTCCAGTTAAAGAGGTTGCTTACTACATTGTTTGCATCTGCCCACCTCGTAGCTCCATATAAAGGACATTAACAATATAACAAACAGCAAAAATTCAGCATGATTCATTTGCCCTTCATTGTGTCACACTTTGTAAAAATGATTCGCAGTGGTCTATCCCATTACGGGGGCATAACCATGAGGACATGAGACCCAATGAGGAGACAGCATCCTTAATGCAACCGAGGGCAAAGAAATGTGAAGCTGCTAATAGTGATGCACAATATTAGGATGGACCACCTCAGGTTGTGCTTAGAGGGAAACGTCTACCCAACTGAAAGACATGCGGAGAGGCCATTTTTTTTTTTGCTCAAAATATAAAATATATTAGTGATCTTCAGTTTCTGATCACAGGTGGAAAAAAGTGATTAATTTTTAAAAGAAACCCAAGAGGTTCTAGATAAAAATGCAACAAATATTATTTTAAAGGCCTATGTAAGATCCCAGGAAAATATGGATGGTCTATAATCTGAGAATCCCAAATCAGAAATGTTCCAAAATCCAAACCTTTTTGAGAACTGATATAATACCATGAGTGGAAAATTCCACACCTGACCTCACATGACTGATTACAATCAAAACACAAGTGGACTTAAAGCATCATTTAAAGTTACCTTCAGGCTATGTGTGTAGGATGTATATGAAACTTAAATGAATTTATGTTGAGAACTGGGTTCCATATCCAAGATATCTCATTATGTATATGCAAATATTGCAAAGTCTGAAAAAAAAAATCCGAAATCCTTCTGGTCCCAAGCATTTTGAATCAGGGATATTCAACCTGGAATGAAAGCTCTGGAGCCTAAAGACTTAGTGAGTTAAGAAAAGTCAACTTCCCCAGAGAATTTTTGATCTCTGCTACTTTTGGTTTTAAATGTTGCTGCAGGGAAAAGGGCAAAGCCACCAACACTGGAAAGGTGGGGTGGGTAACAGATACACGCAGAAAGCTGGGTACTTCCTGGTGTTGACTCAGAGAGGAATGAGACCAGACAAGAATTCAACGGCAGAGGAGGTGACAGGAGCTTGCGTGACTTGTAGGCCCTCACAAATGGAATCGTTTTAGGACACAAATAGCACACAGAACCATAGGGAATGAACAGACTAGAGAACTGGTTATCCAAACCAAAATAAAGCTGTCCTGTGTCACTGAAGCTCCCCAGATTAATTCAGGTTAAATAAGGTTAAATGAAGGGTTAATATGTGCACTTGGCCTGAAAAGACAGGTGTTGCTGCGTCATGCGGAAGACAACCCTCTCATATGCTCTTGGGAGTGGAAACATTAGCATCACTACTTTGGAATGCAAGTTTATCATTATCTATTAGAGCTGAAAAGACATTTATTCTAAAGAATCAGAATAATTATAATCCTAGCTACTTACTCTAAAAATTTACTTCATATGTATATTTACAATCTACAAGAATATCCAGAATAGCATTATTTGGTTCACAAAATTTATAAACAAACATCCAACACCTGGATGCATTTACTTTCTACTGATGTGTAACAAATCACCACATATTTAGCAGCTTCAAGTGACACTCATTGAACACCTCATGGTCTCTGTAGGTCAGAAGTGTGGGCATGGTCTGGCTGTGTTCTCTGCTTGGCGCCTCTGAAGACTGAAATCAAGGCTTTAGTGGGAACTTCACTCTCACCTGGAGCTTGGGGTCGTTTTTTAACCATATCTGGTTTGGAAGAATGTAGTTCCTCGTGGTTGTAGGACTGAGGGCTCTGACTTCTTGATGGCTGCCAATTAGGGGTGTCTCACACCCCCCGAGGTCACTCTCAGTCCTTGCCATGTAGGTATCTCACAGTGTGGCCACTCATTCCTTCAAAGCCAACAGAAGATCCTCTCTCACTTCAAATCTCCCTCCAGGGCCTCTGATTAAGTCAGGTCCACCCAAGATAACCTTTTCATCAACTCAACATTAAAAGATGAGCAACCTGCTCACAGGAGTCAAATCCCATCACATTCACAAGTCCTACTATATCCAGTGTGAGGGCATTCTGCAAGGTGTGTACACTAAAGACAGGTGTGGCAGGATCATCTTAGAATTCATCTACTATAGAGGAGACTAAATTGTGTATTGGGCATATGTGTTTCGTTTTAGCATTGACAATGAATGAAATATATCTATGTGTACTCATATAGGTAAATCTTACAATGTTGAGCAATAAAAGTGAGAAGTAGGGCAACCTGAGCCATTTAAAACAAATTTAAATTATGCAAAAATATATCCTTTTCAGTTGGTGTTTATATAAACATTAAAAACATAAAGAATGCATCCTAATATTGTCAACATCCAATTTGGAAAAACAGTTCTGTATGGCAGAAAGCGAGAAGAGAGTGGTGAGAAATCAGGCACCCAGGACTTCAGGTTCAGTGCTAACTGTGCTTAGTAAGCTGGGTGTGGCCACGAGAACGTATTTTATTAATCTTTGTCTTTTTGTATGTCTGAAATATTTCAGGAAAAAATTAAAACACAGAAAACCAGACAAAAAATACCAAAGGTGTTGGCTGTATTAATTCAACTAATACTTTCCATGAAGAAATAATTCTTGGATTTATTAAAAATGTAATCAACTCTCCTGTCTGGTAAATAAAAAAAAATTAAGGAGCAGGTTGTTCCTTCAAATTTCTGAGTAATTCTTTCCATACAACTAAAAGCAGGAAAGCTTGATTACTCATTTGGTGGTGAGAAGCAGCAAATAAATTAATTTGTAATTAAGTGTTTTATAGCATTTATTTTTTCTATTGTATAATTACTTTTTTGGACATGAGTTTAGAAGTGAAAATTCAATAGAGCAAGTAATTAGATTTAGGGAATGCAAATTAAGAAAGGCTATATCAAATAAACAATTCTTAAATATTTTTTATTATGGAGGTGAGTATATTACTTGTTAAATAAAAGCTATCCTCTTTTGAGTAACTCCCAAACAAATGAGGTCTGTTATTTTAGAATATAGAAGGAATTGGAAAGAATAAAGATATTGAGTTGATAAAGATGTATAGTGAATTTTAGTGCATTTATTTCAATAACTCCAAGGCAGCTGCTTTATATAATAAATGGAGGGAAAATGGTAAAATCCTAACAGGACTGCTCCTCAGAGTTCATCATACTACTATGGTGTTAATGTGAAGTTGTACATCTTTTGATAATTGTATATAGCCCTTGGCTATCTTCCAGCTGGACTATGGTCTTTTAATTTTTTTGTTGAACTATTATTTTGTGGAGCATTAAGCCTTAGATGATAATGTAAATTAAAATGTTGGCCAGCGCTGTGGCATAGCAGGTAAAGCTGCCGCTTGCAGTGCCAGCATCCCATATAGGTTCAAGTCCCGGCTGCTCCACTTCTGATCCAGCTCTCTGCTATGGCCTGGGAAAGCAGTAGAAGAAGGCCCAAGTCCTCGGGGCCCCTGTACCTGCGTGGGGCACCCAGAAGCAGCTCCTGGCTCCTGGCTTGGATTGGCACAGCTTCAGACGTTGTGGCCAATTGAGGAGTGAACCAGTGGATGGAAGACCTCTCTCTCTCTCTGCCTCTCTGTAACTCTGCCTTTCAAATAAATAAATCTTTAAAAAATGTTATCTTGCAAAATAATAAATCAAATACTAAGCTTAAAAATTCTTTTGTTAGGGGAAAACATGCCATCTATTTTTCTGGTTTTGTTAGCTTTTGTTTATGCCATCTGTTTTACAATCTTGAGTGGCCTATTCCTTCATGAAAAGCTCATCTAAACTGTGCTCATAATATCATCCGGTCATCCCAATAAAATCTCTCTACTGGATGATGGCTCACAGCAGGACTTGATCTTGCTTGTCACTCCTCTTTAGACACATGCTTCTCTGTTTGGTCCACACTGGCATAGAAAGTGACTGTCTTGAGAAGACAAAGCTGTTTTACTAAATTATATCAATACATAAAAATCAAAGCCTGCCTTCTCTGTCTAATGGGATTAAGTGCTAATGTCTCCCCTTCCCCTACTTACTGATCCCATGGCACACTGTTAAGGTCTTTGGGAGATTTAACACATGTTTAGTGCCTCCAACCTCAAAAACACTGGGGCAGAAATGTCAATGATGTGTGACAGCAAGTGGCCAGTGTCGTACAAACAGGGGAGCAGAAATCCTCACCTCATCTACTCCATGCCTGACAGTGAGCTGGCTGCTGTGCAGGGAGCCATCTAAGCATTGTGGGGAGGAGCTGAGGACCAAACACTTTTGTACAAGGAATTGAATTCCAGCCCTCTTTCAATCACATGTGAATTTACACACCCTGCTTGTATAGGGCACATTGGGGCTGCAGAGATGAGGGGAGAGGGAAGAGCAGAGAAATCTTGCGCAAGTTCTCTCTGCTTCTGACTATTATAGTGTTTACTATGGCTATCTTTCCAACACCTACTTCCTCCCAAATGATTAAACTAAGCCAGTCATTATCATTGTTGTCATTTTGCCAGGGTGACAATGCTACCACATCCTGCCAATGATGCATGGAGCAAGTTTGCTAGTCGGGCAAAGAGGATAAACTGGGAAAGGTGTTCTTGCCCCTACGGAGGTGGCCTGGAAAGAGGACCCACCGAATCCTCTAGATAGCATCACGAAGCCTGGACACGATACATCCCTTTTGCTAACACATAGAGAAAGCAACTCTATTGGATTACTAGGGCTGTGGTAATCAAGGACCACTCAGAGTGGTTTAGAACAGAAACTCATTATTTAAAGATCAGAAGTCTGAGATGAAGGTGTTTGAAGGGCCATACTTTCTCTGATAGCACAAGAGAAAAATCTCCCTTTGGGGCTTTTAGCTTGGGTATTTATCAGACTTGCTTGGTGTTCCCTGGCTCATAGATGCCAGCCCAATCACATGCATGGCCATCTCCCAGTCTGTCTTCACTTATCATCTTCCCCCTGTGCATGCCTGCCTCTGTCGAAATGACACCTTTTCCTAAGATTCCCAAGTCATATTGTGCACCTGAGAAACTCATTTTAATGTCATTATACTATACAGTTACATTTTGAAGTACTGGTGGTTAAGATTCCAACATGGGGCTGACACTGTGGCATAGCAGGTTAAGCCTGTGCCTGTGGTGCCGGCATCCCACATGGGCACCGGCTTGAGTCCTGGTTGCTCCATTTCTGACCCAGCTCCCTGTTAATGGCCCGGAAAAGCAGAAGATGGCCCAAGTGCTTGGGCCCCTGCACGCACGTTGAAGACCCGGTAGAAGCTCCTGGCTCCTGGTTTTGGATCAGCCCAGCTCCAGCCATTACGGCCATCTGGGGAGTGAACCAGCGGATGGAAGACCTCTGTGTTCCTTTTGCTCTCTGTAACTCTGCCTCTCAAATAAATAATTTTTAAAAAATATTTCAACATATCTTTTTGGGGGAACACTATGCATTCCAAAAGAGACCTGCCTTACTGAAACCTACCTAATCTCTTTAATTTTGGGGGATAAATCTTATTGTTTAAGCCAGTTGGAGCCACGTATCTTGGACAAAATCATGTAGGCTTTTTTGATGGGATAAAGACAATGACAGGGAGGATATTAGGTGTCCTGCAGGAGTGAGCAACTAAGGAAAGAGAGGGCTGGTGCACTGAGCCAGCTGCTTTGTGGAAGGATCATAGACGTCAGTTTGGGCTCAGTGTCATTATTCACTCTTCAAAGACCTACGCACTATCCACTTGTGGCAAGGATTGTACTAAACACTGAGGATTCAATGAGCAAGACAGACACCTTGTCTGCCTTTAAAGGTAGTGTTGGGGGAAATATGAGCCTGAAGAGAGGAAAAAGTGGCCGGCACCATGGCTCACTAGGCTAATCCTCCACCTGCGGCGCTGGGATCCCAGGTTCTAGTCCCGGTTGGGACGCTGGATTCTGTCCCAGTTGCTCCTCTTCCAGTCCAGCTCTCTGCTGTGACCTGGGAGTGCAGTGGAGGATGGCCCAGGTCCTTGGGCCCTGCACCCGCATGGGAGACCAGGAGGAAGCACCTGGCTCCTGGCTTCAGATCAGTGCAGTGCGCCGGGCACAGCACGCTGGGCACAACGCACCAGCCGTAGTGGCCACTTGGGGGGTGAGCCAATGGAAAAAGGAAAACCTTTCTCTCTGTCGCTGTCTAACTCTGCCTGTCCAAAAAAATAAATAAATAAATAAAAAGGAAAAAAGTATCAGAGAAGGAAAAAAGATATTGAAAAGGATATTCTAATCAAATCTGTCTGTTCTTTGCCTGAAGGGAATGGAGAACTTGGAAACATTTTAAACAGGAGAGCACCATGAGACAATTCACTTTTTAGAGGCGTCATTCTTACTGTAGATAGAGGTTGCACTGAATCACGATAGAGGAAGGGAGACCGATGGTGAGAGAGAATGTTGGTCTGAGCTAGGGTGGTGGCCCTGAGGGTGGCTTGACTATAAGGATGGAAGATGTGAAAGATGTAACACTGCTAAGACTCAAAGATTACCTGGATGGGGGAAAGGGGGGACAGCAGATGAGAGGGGAATTGGAGGCAGGGGAGATTCCTTATAAAGCTTCTTAAAAAGCAACTAAGTAAATGCTGGTACTTTGCTTTACAATAAGGAACACTGACAGAGCAGTGGTTTGTTTTGGGAAAATGGTGAGTTTAGTTTTGAATATAACTTGCTGAGATGCTTAGGAGGCATCCAAATAGATTTAAATGTTTAGAGCTCATGAGATTTACCTGGGCTAAATATGTAGGCATGGAGATCAGTTATTTGTTGCATCTTGATTTATCCATGTTACATATTATATTCTGATTTTTTTATATAGTAGATGAGGTTTCAAGCTTTCTCGTATCACATCAGCACTTCTGAACTCCTTTCCACATTTTCCCCACAAGAGCAGTCAGGATTGACATTATTGTGACTGTGGAAATCACATTCAACACTGAGATAAGTTGAGTTTAGGATTGTGGCTTATTTCCAGTCGAGGTGAACATTCTATTTGCGAGAGTTAATAATTCCTTATTTCCACTTGATTAGTTCTCTATTATTTTTGAAATGCCCCTACATATCTGTCAATCTCTATTTGTCCAAGGCCAATATAGTGCATAATCTATTGGTCACATTTTCACATTTTGTTTTTTCAAGGAGTCCTTCTGGGAGAGTTCCCTCCTCTGGGTAACAACTGGACTGACTCTGGTCCTATGTATCCAGTGTCACCTGGAATGTGCTATCTAATTTAGTAGGACACGGAGCATCAGGTGCAGCTGAGGTCCTGACGATTTCCTGACGCCACCCACAGGCTGTGTTCCAACAATGTTATTGCCTCATTCACCTTCTTAATTTCATTAGGCCCCACAGAACTAGTTTGTGACAAGCTCTTCCAGAAACCATTCTTTCTGGTTATTTATTGACAAACATTTTTATTCTGGACACTCAGTATTTCCTGAGTAGCCAACCACTTTGCAGTGTGTCTGCCAGGGCCCACATGACCTTCCTGGGTAACAGCTGGAAGAAGCCGTAGATTCTGCCTTCAAGCCCTCAGCCTCCGGTTCACCATCTCTAACAGGTGCTATTAGTTATCATATTAGGCAAATATTACCATTTTAAAAACAAGTGAAGCTCAAATTCAATATCACCAGTGACTACTTAGTCAACAGTGCTTAAGTGTGACTCTAAAATCTACACGTTTCCCCATTAAAACAAGAAGGGAGATGAAAAATATTAAAGAAATGAACTAAATGGGAAATTGATGGTTCCTTAGACTGCATTGGCGTATAAACACTTGGGTGAAATTTTGATAGGATTTTCTGATTCCCTTCCAATGGGGGTAATTTCAGGGCCTCATTTCCCTTGAAGATCCTTCTACCTATTGGTATTGCAGGGGTACCTGGGTCTTCCACATGCGAGTCCCTCAGAGGGTCACTTTGTATGCCCGGGCTGCGGCTCTGTCTGCCTCTCTGGAGTCTCCCGGAGTCTGGATGGGGAAATCGCCCTCACATGTCTGTTACGTCCTCCCAGAGTTTCAAAGTAGGGTGCTGGAGTCCAAGATCCTAATCAAACCTGCTTTAATTGTATGTCTAGTTCTAGTTTCATAGACAGCCTGCATCCACTCATGGCTGAGTCAAGATCCCACCGGAGAAACTGCCATAGGAAATTCACCTCGCCAGCAGCAACACGGAGCCCGCCTTCCACTCCAGGCTCTTTCTGCCCCTGCCCGAGTCCTCCCGTCTGCAGGGTGAGTGCTCTCCCCAAGTCTCACAAACATTTCCGCATTTTCTTTTCCTGCATCATTCCGCAGCCCTATACAAGTTGCTGGTAGCCAGCCTCTGGGATGACCAGACTCAAGAGAATATCAACACGTTTTCATTTCACTGGGGATATATGTCTTTCTCTTATAGAACATGTGTTCTCCTCATGTGCTGTGCTTTGACTAAGACTATAATTAGCCGATTGACATTGAGCACTCAACCACAAGCTAAAAATGGAATTGTGCTCAAGTGAGGCAAGGGAGACCCTCAGATGGGGGCCTGAGCAGAAATCTAGCATCGGGAAACAACTACCAGTCGCTGGCACTTGATTTGATTAGGGATGGTAATGACTTTTTTGTCAATGTCATCTTGAACATTTCTTGCAAAATTTCTTTTCTTTTTTTTTTCAGAGATTGAACTTTCATTACGTTCATGTGCAAAGAAAAGTCTACACCATCCAGCTACTTCACATGGTCGGCTTGTCAACCTTGTCAGCTGCTGAATCAGTGATTAGGGGCCTTGTCAGCACTCGGCTGCTTTTGTTAGGATGGTCAGAGTAATCAGGCAGAAAGGCAAAATTGAGTAATTGGAGATCAGAAAATGTAATGCTACTTGATTACTATTATGGCTGGAAATGAGAGCAAATCTACAGGGACGAAGTCAGGGCTAAGCTACAAAGCAGCCTTGTCTTTTATGTGGCTGATACTATCACCAACTCCCAAATGTATTAAATAGGGTGTAATCCAGCCTTTTAAAAAAATGCTTCTTGGGCCAGTTGTATTGTTTTGGGTATTATTCAAGACTCACAATGCAGGAGAAAAATACCATTTTTAACCTCTATTTTGGAGGTTGAAAACAATGGAAGCTTTAAGAATAACTTGTTCAGGGTGACACAGCTAAGAAGGTGATGGAGCAGAGATGCGATCCAGCCTTGTATGACACAAGTGCACACTCATAACAGCAGTGGTTTTCATACAGGCCCTTTGTTCACAACTCTGAACTTAAAAACATTCTGAAAATTCTCAAAGGATTTTTTTTTTTTTTACTTTGGCAGTTTATTGAACTACAAAATCTAATCTGATCTGAAAATTTATTTATCCCTCCTTGACTAAAGGGAGAGGTTTTGCTACTGAACATTAATCTGTTGATCACATAATACGATTTCAAACAGTGCTGAGCTGGGGTATTATACCGTTTTAATATCTAGAACATTCTGAACCCTGAAAGCCAACTGGCTCAAAGAGGTTTTGGGTAAGAGACACAGGCCAGTGAGATGAAAAGGGAAGACATGGGAAAAGACGAGGATCTGATATCAGGATAAGACTGTACATAAAGAAGGGCACTGAGGTTCTATTGTTCCTCATTTAGCTTCCTGGTGCCTAGAACAGTTGTTGACTCTTGGGCCTTCATGAATGTGTGCCAAATCCAACTGGACTAAAAGATGGACCATGGTAACGACAGTCTCGGTGTGTGCGAGATGGCTACTGCTGTTTTTTTTTATTTGCCCAGTGGGGGCAGGCTAGGAGAAGGGGGGCTTAATTACTTGCAACTCTCCTGCCCTGCAGAGCGAGCTGACCACCCTAGCCTGTTGAGACAGCTCAAGGGCAACACCACCCTGTGAGTGAGCCTTTAGAACCAACCGTAGGCAATCTGAACGCTTGGCCTGGCCAGTATCCAGGGGACTCCCCTGGGATAAGGAAACAGCACTCCTCATGCCAGCCTTGGTGCAGGCCAGGGCCTTGCAGCATCCTGGCAGTCAGCCGTAATCACAGACTCAGACCCCCGCCAGCCCTGCTTCTATGCTTGCCCAGCCAGGTGCTTCCACTGGGAGGGCCCCTTGCATGGCCGGACACAGCTGGGGCAGCTCCTCCCTACTCTGCCTCAGCACTTTGCCACTCCTGGCCCCTACACTTTTCTTCCTTGGCTCTTCACAGCCACACAAGTGCAATTGCCTCAGTGCAGGAGTGCCCAGCAAGGAAATAATCCCCCCACCCACTCCAATATTCACTCATCTGCTGATACTCAGTGGGAAACACAGCACTGGGGAGCCAGATCTAGAATTGCCTCTCACACCCAAGGTCACAGAAAGTGAGCAGAGTTCGGTCACGACTTTCAGTTTCGCTTGTCTTACCCACTCCCACATCTGACAGTTCAGCACCCGAGGCCAGTCATTGTCCCAGTGACCGGACACTGCCTTCTTCCATCTCCTCAGAATCTTAGGGCATAGTTCCTTGACCTCATAGGTCTTTAACCTCCCCCTCTGCTTGCTCTCTCTCATCAGCACTGCAGCGCCATCACACCTGCACGCAACTTCAGGTCCTTGGCCTCCTCTCCTCCTCTTACCCTTGATGGTTCTTTTAATTCCAGAACAAGAAATGGCTCACCTGAGACTGTCAGCGCTTGCTGTCCTCAGCCTGGAACACTGCTCCCTTACATTTCAGTTGTTTGTGCCAACTGTTCTTTGGTAACTGCCTGTTGCAACAACCCTTCCTGGACTTCTCCATTCCTGGTCATGGCCCCGCCTCTGGGTTCCCAGGGAGCCTTGCGCCTACCTTCATCATGGGTTGCAGAGCCTCATGTGCCTCAGCTGAGGATTTCTGGAGGCTCACTCTATTGTGTTTGTGTCTCCAGGCTCACCAGAATTGCCTGGCTCTACATAGGCTAAACCCAACAAATGCTTAGGGAAGCACTGTAGAAAAATCTGCATTATAAAAAGGAGGGATTTCCACATAGGCAGCTAAAGTAACAAATCTAGTAAATACTGTATATTAGTCTTTGTGGTAGGAGTACAGACCTGCTTGCTCTCAAAGCTTCACTTAAAAAAAAAAAGTGTTGTATGTTGTTTTTACCCCGAATTTCTCTTCCTGTATAATATTTAAACTTTTGGTGAAAACATATACAGTATTTTTCTTGGTCATTACAGTTGTTTACATTTCTAAGTTCACTTGGAGTTAAATTTCTGGATCGTCTGGTTGGGGGCTGTTTCTTTTACATGTGTACCACTTATACATTGATTGATTATTAGCCAAGTGAATTCTGATGAGACTGTAGAAGGCTTACAGATACTCTAATGACATGTTAAAGCTGAAGAGTCTATGAATTTTTATCATATTGGAAATTAAAAGTTTTCTTCTAGATTATGCCTAATATAAAAATGCATGAACTGTAAAACAGATTTAATATTAATTCGGACAAAGACAAAACAGAAACTTTAAACTTCTTCCCTATTTAACTGATAGGTGCTAACAATCTTACTTCCATTTTTATTGGTTTAAGTACCTAATTCTACTAGGCTAATTCTAGAATTTTAGAATTGATGAATAATCTGAATTTCAGTGCTGAAAATGTACTCGAACATCTGCACCCCAAATAAGACAACTTTAAATACTGAAATTTATATCAAGGTATCAAAAATATGACCATAGTTTGAAACACTGCTCAGGTGAAGTTATGTTGATTCAGATCTGGCTGAAGAGCCCATGAGAGAATTTTAGGCATGGAAAGCCAAGACACTGTGGCCAAAAAAAGAGGACCTAAATGAAAGATCTCTGCGAGTGAGATCCCAGTGGAAAGAATGGGGCCATCAAAGAAGGAGGTACCTTTCTCTGAAGGGAGGAGAGAACTTCCACTTTGACTATGACCCTGTCGGAATAAGATCGAAGTCGGCGAACCCAAGAGGCTTCCATAGCCTTGGCAACTCATGACCAGAGCCTAGGGAGATTACTGACGCCATAAACAAGAGTGTCAAATTGTTAAGTCAACAACAGGAGTCACTGTGGGATCTCTGTCCTTAATGTGTTGTCCAATGTGAATTAACGCTATAACTAGTACTCAAACAATATTTTACACTTTATGTTCTGTGTGGGTGCAAACTGATGAAATCTTTACTTAATATATACTAAATCTTTATATACTTCTGTATATAAAGATAAATGAAAATGAATCTTGATGTGAATGGAATGGGAGAGGGAGCGGGAGATGGGAGGGGTGCGAGTGGGAGGGAAGTTATGGTGTGGGGGGGAAGCCATTGTAATCCATAAACTGTACTTTGGAAATTTATATTTACTAAATAAAAGTTAAAAAAAAGAAGTTATGTTGATGTTAATCATTATTACCAAAGTAAGAATAATGAAGAAACAAGTGCACTTTTACTCTTACCCTTGGGAAAGTTGTGAATCTGTCCAGCTCTTCCACAAAGCAGAACATCTGCAAACTAATTGCTGACATCACAATCAGGAGACTGGCAGTAAACACAACCAGACTCCCAAGCTTTTTTCCGGGACCGAATATCTTGTATACAAAGTCTTCTAGTGCAGGTGAAATCTTAATGAGTCGAACCACCCGAAGAACCTTTCACAGGAGAGAAACCATACACACTTGATGATGCGTTTACACTGAATCTTAAAAAGTTCACACAAAAATAGAAATGTCACACACTATAAAAATCATACCTTTTCATTTGAGCATCTAGAGACTACACATAACAATACGATAACTGAGATAACAGTCTGACTCAGTGTTGGTTGTATTGCAAGAATAAATTTCAAATGTTGAAATGGAGGGAAATGGTTTTTATCATATTATGTCATCACTCAAAATGGTATCAACTAATTAGCATATATTATTGAAACAAAATTGATGTTTTTCTAATGTTCAAATATGTAATAAAATATTTTAATTTATATTCATTGTCTCATAAATTTAATTTTTCTAGGCATTTTTTTTACATATTTATAAAGAATAGAAAAAGTTCTATCAAAAGTAAAAATAAAGTCTTGTAGCTGACACTGATATTCCACCAAACACTTCCTCTTTCTTCCTTTAAATAGTGGAAAGTCTTGACTTCTGGCTTAGCAAGTGGCTAAATCTAGGGCTTTGCACTGCACATACAGCCATGTGTCTCCTGTGAATGAGGCTCAAACCTATGGCATGTGAAGGAACTGATTTTTGCAACTTCTGGTAGCTTTCCCTGGAGACACTTTTTATACATTCCTTTGGTCGGGACATGGAAACATTTGGAGTGGCCCTTTGGACCAGAAATAGAAGTTTGTATACGACAGGACAGATCCAGAACAACAGCTGGGTACAAAATGACCAATGAAACAGAGCCACCTAGATTTCTACCAACTGGTGCAAAGAAGCACACTTCTATATTAGGTAAATATAGTATTTTGGATCATTACAACACATGCTTATTATCTATACCATAGATAGAAATGTATAGGTACATTATAAATGTAACAAATATATATTTATGCACGTATATATTTTGCAAAAATTTTCACCCACAATTCATTCATTCACTCATTCATTTAGAAAATAATGATTGATGATTGGTTCTAAGCACAGGTTGGGACATGTATTACTCAATGGTTATTACTAAAAAGGGACCAGAATACAAAGACACACTCTTAAGGGCATATCTAAATGATTAAAAAATATACATTGAGTTTAAGTAAAAGGCAGAGTAGGTAGGATGGAAAAATACCGTTTTAAAAGAGGTTTACCCAGGAGGTCATCTGTTTCTTTTCAAGTGTTTCTAAGAAATATAAACACTGCCAATCAAAGTGTAACACATTACTGCTTATAAGATAAACTTCAAATCTGGAGGTATTAAAAAAGGAAATTGTGTCCTTCCATAAATTAAACATGGTATGTAGGATGGTAGGCTGAGATGATTCCATATCAAGAAGAGGTTAAGCTGTCTGTGAAAGATGAATATTATACTTGGAATACAGCAAGGAACAGGAAATATGTTTAAGAAACTAGATTTTCAGTTTTACATATATAAAATGGCATGTGTTTGCTTTTGCTTTTCAAAAGTCCCTAGTTTCCTACTCTCCCAGATTTTTCTCTGGCAAATCACTCCTCCTCCACTTAGTCCATGCGGTCCTGGAGGGACTCCCCAGACCCCATGATCCAGGGTCAGCCAGTGCACTCAGAGGGACCCGAGTCACCCTCGGGTCTTACGCTGGACACGTCTAAGAAGAAGTCTGTTGGGTTTCATTCCTGGTAGGTACTGCTGGACTCATCATGTAAGCTTAGGCTTCTGGGAGCATCATGGAGAAGGGCAGCTTGAGAAAGAAGCTGACAGCCCTTCACTCAGCCCAACTTCCAAAGTGACCACTGCAGCTGAGGGGATGGCCAAGTAGGGTCAGCAACATTGCAGGCAGAACTGTAAATTTCTTGTTAGAGATGCCACCTGCCTTTACCTGGCCAGCTCTCCTCCCAGGCCAGCCAAGTAATGAAAGTCAACAGAGTGCCTTCCCCTAGGAGGTTCACACCTCCCTTAGGATATACCCCATGTGAAGAGATAGATAGGTCTGGGCCTCTGAATTTACAAGGCCTAAAGCCCACCAGATTATTATCAAGCCCCTTCTATCAGGTTCTATTTGCCTCTCAATCAGAAAACTTAATCGTAGCTTAGACAGCACCTTTCTTAGCTCCTCTAATAATGACTCTGTCCTTTGTTCTAGGCCCTGTCTAGTGCACTTGGGCCTCATTCCTTTGTAATCATAACCTCTACTCTACCACCAATGGCTCTACTCCCAACCTGTGTGTACTGATGGTCCTCTTCCCCACTTAATGCTGTATAATTGTTCAAACCTGGTAAATGCCACTCTTAGGATCATTGGTTACTATCCTCACTCTGTCTTTTATGACCTTGTCTAAATATGATCAGAGTCAGCAAACTTGAAAGGCTTCCATAACCTTGGCAACTCATGACGACAGCCTAGGATGGTTACTGGCGCCATAAACTAGAGTGTCAATTTGTTGGGTCAACAACAGGAGCCACTGTGCACTTGCTCCTCATGTGGGATCTCTGTCCTTAATGTGCTGTACATTTTGATTTAATGCTATAACTAGTACTCAAACAGTATGTTTCACTTTGTGTTTCTATGTGGGTGCAAACTGTTGAAATCTTTATACTAAATTGATCTTCTGTATATAAAGAGAATTGAAAATGAATGTTGATGTGAATGGAAGGGGAGAAGGAGCGGGAGAGGGGAGGGTTGCGGGTGGGAGGGAAGTTATGGGAGGGGGAAGCCATTGTAATCCATAAGCTGTACACTGGAAATTTATATTCATTAAATAAAGATTAAAAAAAATGTACACTTAATAAATAAAACTACTCTAAATTCTAATATAAAAAAAAAAAAAAAGAAAGAAGCTGACACAAGGCAAAGGTGAGTGAAGATCTAAGTGGAACCGCTTGGACACCAGAAACATTGTATCATCTGGATTTTGCCATTGATGAGGCCATAGCTACTCCTACACTGTGATTAAATATTAGGGCTGGGAGCGAACTGCACTGTTACTATTGTTTGCAGGGCACTGATGGTTGGGTTGGTAGCCATTTATCAAGTCAACTAATGGCACAAATGAAGAAGTATGGAAATGCGTATTTTCTAATAAAAACCTTAACCTGATACTTAAAGAAGAAAATTTATGGGAGAAATCACGTTGGTTAAATGAATCATCATATTGCATGGTTAAGCGACTAGTTTTCTTCTGCCATAATTCTTTCCACATATTTCCAAATCAGAACAGGCTACACTCAGGTCATCTTCCCAAATAGGAAGAAAGCAGCTTTATCATGAGAACTATTAAAATTTATCCCACTAAGTCTCAAACTTCCAAATTTTGTGACTATTTCAATGACATAATATTTATTTCAAGGTTACCAAAAATGGCATATATTTGCTCAACTTTGAGTTTTTATGGGTGTTCAAAACATGGGACAAGACAAAATTAGTTAACATCATATTAATATCCAAGAAAATAACATAGAAAGATTTCACGTTTTTATCCAATTCTTCCATTTTAAGATGTAAGTGATTTGGTATCTAACTGTGAATAAATTGATTCCAGACAAGTTTATAGGAACAATTTAACTGGTTCATAGCCCAGATTTCAGTATTATGCACTTTCTTCACTTGTACTAAAATGATATTTCAAGGACTGCCTAGGTAATTTTGAGTCCCAACCTGGATTCTAGTAAAAATGGCCTCTGCACATTTGAGAAATTCTGATACATTAAGATTTCATTAACTTGAAGAAATAGAACTTCATACAGCTACCACACTGGGGATTTGAGCAGCATTTTCATAGGGTTAAACTTGTATCCTTGAAAAGGAAAAAAAAAATCCCTTTCAGTGACTCTAAGTGTATCTTTTCATTTAGTAAGGGATAAGTATATTTTTCACCCGGACTACTTTACAAAGTAGCCAGGTTTTGATTTTAATTTAGTAATCCCATAAATACAACAATAAGGTCAACCATAGTCTCAAACATAAGCATGTTGTACTTTCTTTCCAAACCACACCTTCCTGGTCTCTTAAAGATCACGCTGTTGATTCATGGTGAGATGTTGTAGAAAATGTAGGGTAAAGAATATGAACTCTGCATCTAAACATCTTGGGAATAAGTTTCAGCCCCACCATTTATTAGGTATGTGGTCATGGGCAAGTCATCAGGTCTTGTGACCTCAATTTACATGTATGGTATTTAATGAACACATCACTGTGCCGGGCAAATAGTAGATGTACAAGAAACACTGGCCAGCATCGTCATGATTATCCTAGGTAAGAACCACAGAATTCTGCAAGACTTTCCTATTTCTCATAAGCCTGCGTGCCCCCTGTCCATTGTGG
This sequence comes from Lepus europaeus, assembly GCF_033115175.1. Classification (NCBI taxonomy): domain Eukaryota; kingdom Metazoa; phylum Chordata; class Mammalia; order Lagomorpha; family Leporidae; genus Lepus; species Lepus europaeus. Next base: position 11,631,375 of record NC_084832.1, on the reverse strand, counting down.
TACTCCATACTGGCCTTGGTACCCTTCCTGGTTCATATCAATCCTGCTCCTACCTGGGGATGTGTGTAATGTGTTCTCTCTTTCTGGAATGTTCTCAATAGTACAACTCAAGGCAGGCCCCCTGACTTCACTCAATCTCTGCCTGAATTTTGCTCTGCTGTGTAAAGAAGGCTCCCATGAGCATACTTATCTAAAGCAGCAGCCCAATCCCACATTTTCCATCCTTTTTATCAGCTTGCTTCTTCCATAAGGCACTCCCAGGACTTGCCTTCCACATTCCTTTGTGCACCTGTTGGTGAATGGTTTGCCCTCTAGAACTGGAGCTTACAGAGGTGGGGCCCTCCTCTGTCTTGTCCTTTGCTCAGTATTTGCAGTGGTGCTTGGCATACAGTACATGCTCAGTGAATATCATTTCAATAAATGAAATAAAAACTATCAATAACTTGTCACAGAGCTAGTTGATATTTTAAAGGAAGACATTCTGCACTAAATGGTTTACTTCATTTAAATGTGAAAAAATGTGAAACTGAGTTAGGAAAGACTTGAGGCCAGACAAGGAAGAAATTGAAATGAGAAGTGTGAAGGTCAACTAGGCAAAGAGAGAGCAAAGTGGACTCGTAAAGGGTCAGCCTGTCCCAGACTGCGTTCTCAAATGTGAAACTGAACAAAATTTCTGACGCCTAAGCTTCTCCAGAGATTGCTTTTTTTTTTTTTTAACTACGAAATAACTTCTATTTATTTCATTAGAAAAATATAAACATAGCCACTGATGGCAAGATACAGATGAGGGGCTGGCACTGTGGCATAGCAGGTAAAGCCACCACCTGCAGTGCCAGTATCCCATATGGGCACCGGTTCGAGTTCCAGCTGCTCCATTCTGATCCGGCTCTCTGCTATGGCCTGGGAAAGTAGACGACAGCCCAAGCCCTTGGGCCCCTGTACCCACGCGGGAGACCCAGAAGAAGCTCCTGGCTCCTGCCTTTGGATTGGTGCAGCTCTGGCCGTTGCAGTCAATTGGGAGGTGAACCAGATGATGGAAGACCTCTCTCTGTCTCTCCTCTCTCTCTGTAGCTCTGACTTTCAAATAAATAAATAAATCTTTTTTTTTTAAAGATACAGATGAAAATCACCCAACCATAAAATGTTATGAATTATTATCTAGAATCAAATACATAGAATCTATCTATGTATATAGAATGGTTTGAACAAATTTTCAGCTAGTTTTAGATAAGTAAACTAGAGATGATGAACAATTTATATTGGTTTATTTCTTTCCAGTCATTTTCATTTATAGATATGTTATATACATGCATATATACGTATATGTAATGACAAGTGGTTACATATAATTTTAAAATGTTTTACATTTAAATAAAACAATAACATTTATAAGTTATTACAAATTTATCATATTCACTTTAGGGTCAACTTTACGTTGTGACATACTAAGCTAATTCAACCCACTTTTACTCTCATACACAAGTCTAAAATGGGTACCTTTGTACAGAAAATTTTGACCCAATAACTTTTCACTGAAAACTCACCTATCAAAGGCTACAGTGATTTTAAGGCCCTCAGCATGTTTTATGTTGTACGCTTGGTGGAATAGGCAGCGATATTTTTCTTAATTGGGATGAACAGGTTTGTAATCCGGATGTTTTCTGCTCTGTTCACCAGTTATGTTCTCCTTGATTATGTATAGTGATGCCCTTAGCGGGGTACTGAATGACCATGCTAATTTCGGGAAGCCAGACAGCTTGTGCAAGAGCACACACCAGGAAGGTAGGTTTGCAGCAAGACTTCCAAATGCATGTCTCTCTCACCCCAGTCATCTCACATAAGATAATGATGCCTCAGCATGGAAACCAACAAATAGTGAGGAGTTTACACCCAAAACTGTCGAGGGAAGGGAAAGTGTGAACCATCTATAACCCCCAGCAGCTTCAATCTGTGTGGCTGTGAAGCTCAACTGGAGGCTGGGCTTCCGTCTGGGTGGGGGAGGGGACATCTACTTTCCACGGTTGGTGAAATATGTTTTCATGTCCTTTCCCGAGGCAGCAGAAGAACTGAGTTATGGGCCCTGATCTGGGAGCCAGAGTTACACTATCCTGAGGAAGACAGGTTTGGTATTACCAACACATGAAACCAGTGAAGTCGAAATGCATGTTCACTCTTCTAAAGAGTTGAGTCCTGTTTCTCTAAATGACTTCATTGAAATTCTACTACCATGTTGTTTCCCAAATATTCAAGATATCTCTGAAGAAAACAATGCACATTTGGGTGTCTGTATGTTAATTTATATAAATGGCCAAAATGGAGTCAGAAAAGTGACTATATTTGGGATGCTTTTGATCAGGATCTATGATAAGTATTTTTAAAAAGCAATGAATCCCTTGCAACTATCCAACAATTAAAAATTATATAACTAATAAATACTATTACTGAATAACTAGAAAACCATGCCATGCAATATATCACATTTGAAAAAATAGATATACAATTATTATATTTATAAGTATCATTTAATCATCACACAGAAAATAATAGGCATTTATAAATACCATTTGCCCAACTAAAATCTGTAATGGTAAACTTTATAAATCCTTATTATTTCCACTGTAAATCATTGTTGAGCACACCTTAGCAAGGGAGATATACACTTGAAATTAAATCCATATTTCCTCTTCTTCAGAGTTTGTGCCAACATCTTTCATAGTTTAAAATTTGATATGTACTTCAGATATATAATCTCACAGGTATATAAATATATACATCTATGTACTGCTAATTTAGGATTAGTATGTAAAATAGATGTACTCATTACTTGAATTTTCAGGAGCTCTAAACACAGTTGTTATGATTTATGACTACGCTATTTCTGAAGTTTAAATGGTCACTGGGCCTCTCTTAGATTCGTACTTCCTAGGCAGTTATTTTATATAATCATTATATGAAGTCATAGAATATGACTAATATTTACCCTGGGAAGAAAATAATTTTGAAGATAAATAGACATTATTTTGTGTTACCTGGAAATACGTGAATTGAGAATGATAGAGATCTGGATATACATGAAGAGTAGTTCCAATTACAAGGAGCAGCTCGAATTTGTGGAGAGATGAGCTAATATATCCAGTGAATCCCAAACACCATATCTTCAGAAGTGCTTCCAAATCAAAGAGTACCGTAAAAGCCACCTAAAGGAACAGAGACATTGACATTGGAATCCAAACTACAAGTTGCTTCAAATTATTTCAGGTATTTGTCAGTGCATAAATTTTAGTTACTGTCGTAAGAACTGAAGAGCCCCATACAATCAAGAATGACATTTTACTTAAAGATGGATTAGAAACACCTCAACAAGAATTTGGTAGACCAATGCTATTTAAATAGAAAAATAGTTAACATCTTGAATGTCTGCAGTGGCATTTTGAATGATTGTGAGTGGCATTGTTTTGTTATTATCTACTATTTATTGTCATTTATAGGCAATTGCCATATATGGAATTGTTGCATTTCTAGAAAGACTGCATTTTTAGTATAAACTACATTTTTCTAAAGATTAAATTTATATAATGTACATGGTATTTTATAAAAAATTACCTACATATTACCATAATGAAACTAAAACAACGTTAAAATATCTATCCCTCATGCTTTGAGACACATGACAAGTGGAGATATTAGGATTCTATACCTAGCAATTTGCGTGAGTGTGTCTGCACACATAAGTGTATGTAATATTAATATTAAAACTTAATAGCTACAGTGTCAGTTGATTCAGCCTTGTAATAGCCAACATAAATTTTATGAATTTACTGTTAGAAAACAGCAATCTTACACAGCACATCTATAAAGGCGGCATGGTATGTCCCTTTATTGGTCCTGCAGGCAAGAATTCTCATTTTATAAAGGAGGTTGTAACTGGAATTAAAATCTGCAATATAAGATTAACCTGCAATCAAAGGGCAGAGGGTGAGTGTTGGGATTAGTCATAAATCATCCTCTGAGAAGACATCACACAAGTTTTAGGAAGGCAGCGATAAAGGAGAGAGCTCACGTCTCTTTCTCTAGGCCAGTACTGGGTATCAGTAGTGCTCACATTGGGCAGATGTGAACAGAGTTAGTAACAGCACTTTTTTTTTTAAGATTTTATTTATTTATTTGAGAGGTAGAGTTACAGACTGAGGGAGAGACAGAGGGAGAGACAGAGAGAGAGGGAGAGAGGTCTTCCTTCCTCTGGTTCACTCCCCAAATGGCCACAACGGCCGGAGCTGCGCCGATCCAAAACCAGGGGCCAGGTGCTTCTTCCCAGTCTCCCACGTGGGTGCAGGGTCCCAAGCACGTGGGCCATCTTCCATTGCTTTCCCAGGCCAAGTAACAGCACTTTCAGGAAAGGAACATCACAACCCATACAGAAGGTTTATTTAGATATGAGAAGGAAATTAGCATAACTTCTCAAAGCTACAATCTCTGTAGATTCTAGTGGCTTTTTATCGTTGATTGCCATTTCTCTTCTTTAAAAAATGTGAGAAAGTAATATATGATGACCCCAAAATAACCTGGAGTGGGAACGAGGATGCTAATTGCCTGCTTGCCCACCTGTCTCATGTGTTGTATGTTAACGTCTTTGTCCACCCTTCCCCTGGCAATCTCTCTGCTCTCCCGCACACACGTGGTCACACGAGAGAGGGCTTGCTCTTTATCTAACACTCCACCGCTTGCTTTGCTCACTTGTTGAGAAATAGGCATGTGCCTCCCGATAAAGAATATAGGTTCTACCTACTCTTTTTATCAGCTGCACGATTTCCTATAGAGCTCAGCATTTATTTAACACTATGAATCCATCGCCAGGTGGTACTCGAAGGAATCGCCAGGAAGATGGCTAAGTCTCTTCTACTCCAAAAACAAGGCTGTACTAACCACCCCCTGCATGTCAGACTTCACCGAGGCTCTTAGATCTACAAGTCGATGTCCAGACTTGGCATTGCTGGGGCAAGGAGAGCTCAGTGTACTTTAATTTTCAGAAAAATATTGAGAGATCATCTTCAAAATATTGTAGTAAAACATTTGCCGCCTTCTCTTGTCCCAGACGTGGGGCAGCACCAGTGTACTCAAAGTTACTAATTACTCCTCATCTGTTCTTGTATTGGTCATTATTTTAAAATAAAATTTCATTTAATTTGAAATTTTAATTATTTTAAAATAATGACCAATACAAGAACAAATTATGTAGGATCTCTGTCTTTAATGTGCTGTACATTGCTATTTAATGCTATAATTAGTAATCCAATGGTAGTTTTTTCACTTTATGTTGCTATATGGGCAAAATGTTGAAATCTTTACCTAATATATACTAAACTGATCTTCTGTATATAAAGAGAATTGAAAATGAATCTTTACATGAATGGAAGGGGAAAGGGAGCGGGAAAGGGGAGGGTTGCGGGCGGGAGGGAAGTTATGGGAGGGCGGAAGCCATTGTAACCCATAAGCTGTACTTTGGAAATTTATATTCATTAAATAAAAGTTTAATAAAAAAAAGAAAAAAAAATTAAAATTTGCTGTTCATGAATTTGCCAATATCCTATGGTGCTATTTTTTGTTACCAGTTTTTGGAGTTGTTGATATTGAGACAATTAATTTTTTCTCTGCTACATATACTGCAACTACATCTTCCCTAGTCAATAGTTTGGTTTTTAATTTCCGTGTTGTTAGCTCCACAAATATAACTTTTACATGGTCATATACGTCTTCCTTCAACTTTATGATTTTTTTCTTTTTTGTTACCTTTTTGCTATAACAGAGGACTTCAATAGGATTACTATCCATTCTTAATATCTAGGAACAACACCATGGTTTTCTATTTTCTTGGACTATTATCTATATTCTTTAATAAAAATTTTCTCATACATAATTTATATTCAGGTCTCTTTCACACCTCTGCCAAATGTACACTTCCTGTGACACATTCGTCATCCCAGTCTCCACTCATGTCTGCGTTTGCGCAGAGAATTTACAAATTTATTTCTACTTTCTGGAAATGCAATTATCCCCCTTTTCCCAAGGATCCTTGCTGATGTATTTGCCAGCTTCTTTCACTGGGGTTCAATGCCCATTGATTTCCCCTTCCTTTCATCTCCTTGGATATAATATGTAGAATGTGATTTACTTCTCTTATGATTAACATACTTTAGAGTGCTTTCCTCAAATAAACAGCAGGTGTTGTAGACTCTCTGAATCCCTTCACATCGAAGATGGGTTTTGGCACCAGCAGAGCAGGTTTTGGCTGTATATGATCCTTAAGCTGCAGTTCATTCCTTTCGAGGTGTTTAAATGAAGGCTTACTGTTCAGTGTATTTCACTGGCTTCCGCAGGTTACTGAAGCCTGTTCGAGGCTAAAGGAGTTTTTTTCTTTATGTCTGCTATCAGGCGAGGTCACCAGGACACACTTAGGAAAGCATCTCTTCTCAATTTAATATCACTGAGATTCCTGAGCCCTTTCAATCTGCGGATTTACGCTTTTCTTCCTCTTGGGACCTTTTTTTTTTCCTTCTCTCATTTATTATTATTTTTCTCCTATGTGCTCCTTTTTTTTTTCAGGGCCTCTCTCCACACACACTTGGCTGGCTTATTTTACTATTCCTTCCTGATTGCTATCTGTCCTCACAACTTGATCTCCAATATTAACAACTGCACTCTGTGACTGTGCCCTTTTTAAACTCATCTTTTGGAAAATTTTAGGCAAAGTCTCACAAAGTTTTGTACCCGGAAGGCCACTCCTTGAGACATGGAAACCTTACACACACTCTCTTTCATTGATTCTACTCGATCGGAGAACTCCTATACTCGTTGCCATCTTGGATTTCTGAGTTTTACCTTCACTTCTGAGTCCCTTTGTGGGAGGATATTTTCTCTGCTTCACCATGGCATATGTTTTTGACATAACTTTTTTGTCATATGTGATCCTGCATAGAGGCAAATGCAGGACTGCAGAAGGCATCACGGTTTTTGGCACTGACAAACCTACAAACCACAGCCCCTTGGCTGGACATCAGGTGGAGGTGTTTTGGTGACAGCGTTTCCCAGGGGCAGGGGGAGTCCTTCCGTCCCCCTCCCCCATCCTGGAGTAATGTGGCCTCTAGCAAGGAGGTGCTCTTCCTGGTCCATGGAGCCCAGGGGGTTCTGTAGTCTCTTCCTGGACCACAAGCCCCGGGCAGACAGGTGCAGCTCCTCTGCTTCTTGCTCCAGAAGCTGCAAGGTAGCAAGCGGCAATCGCTCTCCAGCACTGGCTTCTCAGTGCTGGCTCTGCAATAGTACAGGGGAGTTGTGTGACTGTGTTCTCCCCTAGAGACGGTGGAGAGTCTGAGGAGGCACGGAGACTCAGGTGCATCAGGAAGTTCCTAGCCCCTTGTTCCATCTGGCTGCTGGACCAGCAGAGGAAGAAGTGACAGACACCTCCAGCACCAACCTGGACTTTCACACCAAGACTTTCCATCCCAAGGGAAGAGTGCTCATTGATTTCAAAATGACTTAAAAAAAAAAGCAGCACACTACCAAAAAAATGCTTGAAATGGATCCTAATAGATTGTGATCTAGTTATATATAAACAATCAATCACTTTACTAACTGTGTTTGTTACCAAAAAGACAGATGCAATGATTTATTTAAATGATCACAATTCACCGTAAAATATGCAAGTAGGTCCATTTGCATTATCATTTACTCAGTGGCAAGATGATATTCTCTTTAAAGACACTATAAGACACTACAAAGATTTAGGACACTATTATGTGATTATATTTAAACAGCTTTATTCGCACTGATTTTCCTATCAGAATATCTGAAATCAGATTCTCCTGGGATCAAACATCTTGCTTTCAACACATTGGTTAATTTTTACAAGGTCACATTCTTGCTCTCTGAAAAATAATACTGTACTCCAAATAATAAAATGGTTTTACGGAAAAACAGTATAAATACAGATATGTCAAACTTGAAACTATGGGTTATCCTGTTAGAGAAAAGAACCATGTCAGGATTTAGAAGGACGGAATTGTAATATTTCAGTGTAGTTTGTGGGGGTTTGGTATAAGACTTCAATTCAGAGAGTATGTCAATGTAGACAAACCTGAGTGGAAGCAACGAACAGGCCAGCTTTAGGAACCCCTTCTCCTTGACAGTAACTGGACAGGGAGGTAATTGTGAGGGTCATGCTGTTGGCCACCTAGAAGGAGGAAGCCAACTGGGCAGCCTACAGAAGTGTTTCTTGGGAAGGCACCTACAAAATCACCTGAGCAGGTGTATCATCTTGGGGCTTCCAGCAAGCACCAGGCAGTCAGTAGGTAGCCTGTGGCAGGGCGGCCGTGCACTCGTCACTCCTACACAGGCAGCTTTCCAAGGCCTTGATGCCCTCAGCTTGCAGGTCTGTACCAGGATGGTCTCACTGGGACCCTTCCTCTGTTTTATTTCCATGATGGTTTAACTATAGCTTGTTTCCTCTGAACCTCACATTGAGATTTAATCTCCATTATGTGGTAGCAAGAGGTGGGACAAGGAGGGACTTTACAGGGGGGTGGTAAGGCTCTGCCCTCATGAATGGGCCAATCCAGTCATGTGATTGATGGTGGTTGATGGATTTTCACCAAGAGTGAGTCAACTATAAAAGCCACATTGGCTATGCATCTTGTATGCCATGTGATAATCTGGGCCATTCATTGCCAGGCTCTGCCAACAAGAAGGTCATCATCTGATATAGGCCGCTGTCTTGGGCCACAATGATGAGTTCAAATAAACCTCTTCTCTTTCTCTACCAGACCTGGTCATGACACTGTTACTGGCAACAGAAAAGAGACTAAGATGGTAGCCTTGCAGACCATCCCACCATTTGTGAGCACATACAGTCAAACCTTATCTTTTACGAGTTATGATTTCTAAGAGTGTAATAAAATTTTCATAAATATTTTTGTTTCATTACTTGAAAAAAAAAACTTGACACCAATACATAGAAAAAGAATATTTCCTTCCTCTCATTCCCTGAGAGAGGGTTCCCAACACATGTGTAAATCACCCATCCCTTCCAAGGAATCTTTTAGAGAATTTATTTCTAATTAACACCTCATCTGGAATTTTCATACCCCCCCTACATATATCCATTTACATAAAGAATTTTCATGAAGTTCATAGGAAATGGGTAGTATGGGAAAACTGCATGGATTTCAGAAATCTTTTTCCATCAAAATATGCTCATCTTTTATTTCCATATTTCATCAAGTTTCTGAAGTCTTCTTGTGTACTCTGAATATGGATCTCTACTTTATACATGATAAGAGAAGGCCTCCCTTTCCAATCAAGAACAAGTTTCACCCCTTTGAGGGTGTCTCCACTCTGTTGACAATGCCTGCCAAGGAATGGGTGGTGAGCCTAGTGGTCAAATGTCTGTGTCCTGTATTGGAGCATCTGGGTTTTATCCCCAGCTCTGGGTCCTGATTCCAGCTTCTGGGCAGTGAAGACCCTTGGAGGCAGTGGTGATTGCTCAAGTCACTAGGTTCCTGCCACCAATTGGTGAGACCTTGATTGTTTTTCCAGCCATTGACTTTAGCCTCAGCCAGCCCTGGCCATTGCGGAAATTTGGGGAGTTAAACCAGCAGGTGGGAGAGTGCTGTCTCTCTCCATCTGCCTCTCAAATATCTATATCTATATCTATATCTATATCTACCTATATCTATCTATCTATCTATCTATCTATCTATCTATAAAATAAAATGCCAGTCCAATAGGTTTACCAGGTTTGAAATCAACGTAGCAGTGTTTAATACTCTCAGGAACACAGGTACTGTGAATTTTTGAACATTAAATTCTATTGCTTATATTCCTGCCCTTAAGAAAATTGTCACTAATTAAATGTAGATTTAAAATTAAAAAGAGTTATTGTTCAAAGAAATAGCAGTATATTTGTTTTCAAGGCAGCACATAACTTGTGAAAAGTTCTAGAAATTGGTTCTAACTGCATGTTTTCCAGAAGAACTTGTAATTGTATTTGTAAGGGCAGCAGGTAAAACAACAAGATGATTGCCAAATTTCCTAAGCTAAGGAGAAAAACAACTGAAAGGAAAATGACATGCTCAGTACAAGAGGAACAATGGAAATTGCTCTGCCCTTTTAATGCAATGAATAATGTATGAACATTTATAGGTGACAAATTATAAACGAGCTGATTGTGCCATCCAGGTCTGTGAAGATAAAATGTCAGATACCTCCCATATGTAGAAAGATACCGGAAATCTCTTCTATAAGACTGGTGCTGCAGTCTCTATTTCATGATTTCAAAGAAACATAATGGATGTTCGTGAGAAAATGAAGGCATATTTATCACAAAAGAAGATCAGAAGACACAAATCTCAAGAAACTCAGTTCGACGAACCCCATTCTCCTAAATAAAATTCAGATTCAATAACACCATAAATGCTTACCTGAAGCTGTCTGCACACTCCCTACCCCTTGCCTAAAGTGTATCATCAGAATTTCAGAGTTAAAAAGCAGAATTTGAGATGGATGAGTTAATAGTTCAGACTTCATTACTGTAATACCTTTTAGCTAGCAAAATGCTGCCCAAATCCTTAAGAAATAATTATGAGAAATTTTGTTGGAACTAAGATAAATGGCTCTTTTACATAACTGCACTTTAAGGAATATCATATAGGATTGTTGTTTTATCCCTTTTTATACTCCTGTGGAACTGTGGTCTTCCTACTTTTTACTTGGTGAATATTATGCTTAGTGGTGAATTAGGCCTGTGATTAGAGTAGATTAAAGTTATGTCGGAAAAAATTGATGAAAAGACGGGAGGGAAGAGGAGTAGGGAAGTGTGGTTATCTTCTTAGAACTTCACCTTTGAAATACATGAACTCTGTTCTCTTTACTTGAATAAAAAAGAAGATAAAAAAAAGAAATATAAACCCAAATATCTTCTGAAAACCACAGAAATTGCTTTTCTAAAGAAGATAACTTCCTAAAAGATGGCAAAAGAAGTCCATGCTCTCTGAAGCCCTCTGCTTTGAACACATCACAATCTTAGGAAAAGCAGGAAAGCAAAGAGACACCAAAGAGCTGGAAACAAGGCAAACCTCTCTGAAAATCGGATTTGTTTATTAAAAACAATGTTACAAATTCAAGTGTCTGGGAATCTAAAATAGTTTGGTATCAGAAAATATATGACTTAAAGAAATTAAAGAAGAAAATCTGTAGACAGTTCAATATATGTAGTCGAGTTTTTGATAAATAACTTTTTCTCTTGGAGAAAAGTTCTTACCAACCTAGGAATAAAAGTCTATTAAGATGATAAAATGCATCTATAAAAGCCAATAAACAACATTATTGATGAGATAATAGGCATTCATTTCAAAAGATAAAAGCAAGCCAAGGATGTCCACTATCACTGCTTCAATTCAATATTTTAATAGAGACCCAAGCAAGGATAATGAAAGAAAAATATTAGAAATGTAAGAATTAGAAAAGGAAAGAAAGAATCTCCTTAATTTTAGGTCATTTGATTGTCTACATAAAAATTCCAAGTGAAACTATACATAGATTAGAACAAACAAGAAATTGCAATAAAGTTGTTGGGTATGAGATTAAAATACAAGAGTCAATGACATTCCTACATAACAAATAATCAATGGATTCAAAAAGATTTCACTTATAAAATAAATTGTAGGATATCTAGGCATACATTTAACAAAAGATGTATAATTATTTGTAGAAAATCATTATTGAAAATAATAAAATGCAATAATAATAGTAAAAGAATAGTAAAAGAATGAAGAAAATATTTGCAAACTATTCATCTGACAAAGGATTCATTATCTGAAATATGCAAGGAACTGAAATATCTCAGCAGCAAATAAAATGAAATGAAAAATCCATCCAGTTATGAAATGGGTAAAACATGTAAGTAGATAGTTCCCAAAAGAAATAGAAAAGATCAACAAATAGATCAAAAAATGCTCAGTATTACCAGCCACTAGGAAAATGCAAATCAAAACCACCATGAAGTATCATCTTATCCAAGTTGGTATGGTTATTATCAAAAAGACCAAAAAAAAAAAAATGCCAGTGAGGATATGGAGAAAAAGGAACACTTGTAAACTGTTGGTGGGAATACAAATTAATAGAGACGTTTTAGAGAATAGCATGAAGGCTCTCCAAAACACTAAAAAATACATCTACCATGTACCCCAGTCAGCCCATTTCTAGGTAAATACAAAAAGGAAGTGAAATCATCATATGAAGGATTTCTGCACTGTCATACTCATTGCAGCACTATTTACAATAGCCAAGGTTTGGAAGCAACCTAGATGTCCATCAGTGGATGAATGGATATAGAAAATACGGTATATATATATGTAATGCAACGTTATTCAGGCATAACAAAGAATGGAATCCTAACACTAGCAGAAACATGGATGGGACAGGACGTTCAGTCAAATAAGCCAAATACAGGAAGAGAAATACCATGTTCCCTTTCATATGTGGAAGTTAAACAAAACAAAATATTGATCTGAACTTAGAAAAGTGATTGCTATAGGCTGGAAAGGGTGGGGAGAAGGCAGACACAAGGAGGCTGGATCACGGGGACCAGAACTAGAAGCAGTAGGTTGTAGAGTTCCACAGCACAGAGCAGTGACACACGTCACAACAACGTGCTAACGGACTGTGTAAAGAATGGGAGGAGAGCTGGCAGGCTCCAAACACAAGGACATAAGGAAATGCCAAGTCAGGCAGTGTGAGTTGACCTGTTTATACCACACGTAAGTGCGAAATACTGCACTGGACCCCATACAAATATACAAGTATTACACACATGAATAAAAAAAAAAAGATTTAAATAAACTATTCTTTTAAAAAGACCCAAATAACAGACATGTTCTTGATGTATATATTAAATCTCAATAATAAAACACAAATTTTCAGAGAGTAGAGTGATATTAGCAAGGCCAAGAAGAGAAAAAACAAATCTGAATAAGAGAGTGTCAATGGGCTTTCCCTAACAGACACGAAGGCTTATTATAGGGATAGTACTTATAAGAGCATTTATCAATTAAATCTTAGATGTGTGGACACACAGATGAAGGCATCCAGAAAGAGGCATGCCCATGTATCAGTCTGACCTGTATCAGAGGTGTTACTGTATATGCAAAGAGAGGACGAACTTTTCCATGAATCTGAGGAAGGTTGCTCTTCTATGGGGGGAAAATGTGATGTCTAATCTCGGGCCAAATATCTTGAAGACTAAACAGAGAAGAGCACAAGTTTACAACCTTTAGATCTCAATACAGGAAGACATATTTAATGACTGTAATGTAGATACTACTCAAAAGCACCAAGACAGAAATGAAACACCACTAAATGTTATACTATTAATGACATGAAAGAAATGACAAATAAAAGTGGCGAGGCGAGCTGCAGGTGGAAGAAGATGTCTACACTGCACATCATCAGATAACTGCAAAAAAGTTAGGATCCTGATGGAACAGATATATTCAAAGAAGAGGACACACAGAATATAAAAAAAAAGTTACATCTCCACCTTACTCAAGACAATGCTTATTAAAACTGTAACAATTCTTTTTTTTTATCAGATTGAGAGAAAACTGAAAATCCTGAATGAACAGAAAACGTTTAGCATGAAGTGCAGCTGCTCAAATAGTGTTGTGGGAATGTGAACTGGTAGAAGTACTTTGAAATGCAACTTCGCAGTATCTGGCAAAGCTGAATGTGATCACATCATACCATCTAGCAAGGTTAGGCCTAGTTTTATGCCTACATGCTGTAGGAAAATCTCCCCCAAGTCTGGTATTAAAACTCAAGTGTGTGGCAGTGCCAGTATCCCACATGGGTGCTGGTTTGAGTTCTGGTTGCTCCACTTCTGATCAAGCTCTCTGCTATGGCCTGGGAAAGCAGTAGAAGATGGTCCAAGTCCCTGGGCCCCTGTACCCACGTGGGAGATCCAGAAGAAGCTCCTGGCTCCTGGCTTCAGATTGGGGAACTCTGGCCGTCGTGGCCAACTTGGAAGTGAACCACCAAATGGAAGACCCCTCTCTCTGCCTCTACTTCTCTCTGTGTACCTCTGACTTTCAAATAAATAAATAAATCTTAAAAAAAAAACTCAAGTGAGTATCTTTTGAAGCACTGTCTTCAACAGTAAAAGGTAGGAAGCAACCAAAATATCCATTGCTGCTACATACAGAACAAATGAATGCTACATAGGACAACATGAACCTATTCCTAAAGAAAATGATGGATGAGCAAGCAGACCTGGTTGCATAATGCCACTTCGCACTACTATGATTCATGGTTTAGAATGATGGGTATGCTTCTCTATTGATTAGGGAGAAGGATGAGGTTAAGGGGAGGTATTCAGGGAGCTTCATCTCTATTAATGAAATTTTGTTTCTAAATGAGAATCAGAACCAAACATGAACAACTGTGAAGTTCTGAAAAAGTGAGGTGGTGGGCACAGAAATGTTGACTGCACCATTTTCTCTACATGGTGAGTTTATGGAACACCTGATACTTAGGAAAGAACTTAAAGTTTATGGACTTCAAAGGATTAAAAACTTCAAATCAAAGGAAAAAGCAAAGAGGACTATAAAACAGAGTCTGGCAAAACAACCATGGGTCATTCATTAATGCTAATCTGAATAAACCAATCCTGTCCAAAGCTTATCAATGCAATTATTTTAGTCTCAGCACCTTCTGCTGGACCAATAATCTCTTTTAGAGACAACATGAGAATTCAGAGTGAGCTCCAACACGAATGAACAGTGAGAAGTTGTACCGACCTCAGTCACACAAGGACACCAGGAAAACCAAGGAAGAACCACGTTCCCAGGACTCTGACTGAGAGAAATGTTGAGTGAAGAACGGACAGAGCAGGACAAAGACTCTGGTAGGAAGTGAGGACAGAGGACAGACACTGCCAGCAGCCATGCCACCAGCACCTCTCCATCCTTCCACTGGATCCTGACTTGGAAATGCAATCTTGCCAAGACAAGGCAGGAAGAAGCTGTGGTGGCCACCACCAATGGCAGCTTTGACTGAGAGAGAAGTCCATCATCCCGCTGGCCTCAGTTCCAGCCTGTGGAGCTGACAGGCATCTGAGCAACTACTTTCCTCCATGAAAAGAGGCCACATTGTCCAATCCCCTTCTCCACACTAAGGCCCCAGACCCAGTTTGCTGCGGAGTTGCTGCTGAACTCTGTTCTAACTAGTGGACAGTGGACAGTCCTGCTGCTGTCAGAGGCCACTGGAGCCAGGGATAGTGCAGCTTGCAGGGCAGACAGCAGAGGGGACAGATCTCACAGAGGGGTTGGGGGGCACACTACAGAGTGAGTCAGTGCTCTGGACGGTGCACACACCTGGGTGGGTGAAGTGAGCTGGCATGGTGAGCTCACTCTAAGTTGTGAATCAGCTGGTTCACCCTGGCACACCAGGTGGCTCTAACACCGTCTCTCCCACTGACTATAACCAGAGACATTTCGCCACACCCATCTTGGGTGTCATTCTGTTCTCTCGCCCCACCCACAAACCTGGGCAGAGCTCTTGTTCCTCACTTAGCACATACCCTGGAGCTCAGGTGTAAGCATTAGGTGCTCCACTGAGCCCCAGAGGTACATTTACAGCAATAATTATTACTATTCCACAGGAGAGATAGGAACAAGAGATACCCCAGATGTGCAAAAATCAACACAGAAACATAAGAAACATGAACAAGGAAGGCGACATGCCTCCCCCAAAGGAACACAATAATACATTAATATTGGACTGTGAAGAAGGGGAAATGGACAAAACACCTAAGAAATAATTGAAAACAATATTTGTAAGTTTACTCAAAGATATAGAGAAACAGTCAAATGAAATTAAGAAATAAGCACATGTCATAGAAGAGAAACTCAGCAAACACATAGAGATACTGAAAAAAAAAAAACAAAAAACCCAGAGATAATGGAAATGCAGTATTTGATATGTCAAATAAAAAACACAGTGAAAAGCCTTAACAACAGACTTGGTGAGGCAGAACATCTCATCTAGAAGACAGGTATTTTGAAATATCTCATTCAGGTACAATAGAAGAAAAAAATCAGAGAGACTGAAAATGGTGTCTGGGTTCTATAGGATACTAAAAATGACCAATCATGTCAGTCTTAGGGATTCCTAAAGGTATGAGATAAAAACAATGGCTTAGAAACCTGTTCAGGGGCTGGCGCTGTGGCGCAGCAGGTTAATCCTCCACTTGCGGTGCTGGTGTCCCATGTGGGTGCTGGTTCTAGTCCCTGCTGTTCCTCTTCCAGTCTGGCTCTCTGCTGTGGCCTGGAAAATCAGTGGAGGATGGCCCAGGTGCTTGGGACCCTGCACCCGTGTGGGAGACCAGGAGGAAGCACCTGGCTCTGGCTGTTGCGGCCATTTGGTGAGTGTACCAGCAGAGGGAAGACCTTTCTCTCTGTCTTTCCCTCTTGCTGTCTGTGACTCTGCCTCTCAAATAAATAAATAAAATTTTAAGAAAAAAAAAAAAAGAAAAACTTCCCAAATTGGCAAAATAAAGAAAAAAAAAACCTATTCAATGAAATAAAAATAGAACATTGCCCTAATTGGTAGAAAGATATGGACATCTGAATACAGGAAGCCCACAGAACCCCCATCAGGCATGATCAGAAAAGAGCCTTAGCGAGACACATCACAGTCAAATCACATTACAGAAACCCCAGGTCACATTTACAGGAACTCTATCAGAGTGACAGCAGATTTCTCAACAGAAACCACATAGGCCAGGAGAGAATGTAGAGATACTGTCTGAGTCCCAAAAGAAAGAAAACTACCAACCCAGAATACTTTATTCAATGAAATCCTCATTCACAAATTAACATGAACTAAAGACATTCCAAGACAAGCAAAAATTGAAAGAATTTGTCACTTCCTGGCCAGTCTTACAAATGTTCTGCACCCAGAAATGGAGAATGCCAATCTGCATCATGAAAGAATGTGAAGGCAGAAATCTGTCACGTCAAATAACAAAAGAAATTCAGAACAAACAATAGAAATATTTATGAAAAAATGACAAGACCAAGGCACTACTTATCAATAATAACCTTGAATATAAATGGAATAAATTGTCCATTTTCCAAATGGGGCTGGTACTGTGGTGTAGTAGGCTGGGCCTCCACCTGTGCTGCCAGCATCCCATGTGGGCGCCAGTTCATGTCCTGGCTGCTCCTCTTCTAATCTAGCTCTCTGCTTATGGCCTAGGAAAGCAGTGGAAGATGGCTCAGGTACTTGGGACGCTACATCTGTGTGAGAGATCCAGAAGAAGCTCTTGGCTTCTGGCTTTGGATTGGCTTAGCTCTGGCCACTGTGGCCATCTGGGGAGTGAACCAGTGGATGGAAGACCTTTCTCTCTGTCTCTCCCTCTCTCTCTACCTCAACCTCTCAAATAAATAAATAACAATTTTTTCTAGAAAAGGTACAGACTGGATGAATGGTTAAAAGAAGATCCTTCTATATGCTGCCTATGGGAAACACTGTTCACCAATAGATATACACACAGACTGAAAGTGAAAGGATGGAAAACTTATTCCATGCAAACGGAATCCAATACAAGCAGGAGTAGATATGCAAATACCAAAAAAATATATATTTTAAGACAAAAACTATTAAAAGAGAAAAAGAAGGTCATTATGTAATGAGTAAGGGGTCAATTCAACAAGAAGGTATGACTATAGTAAATGTACATGCGTCCAATGATAAAGCACCGGGTTTCGGGTTTCTTAATTCAAGTGTTAATGGATCTAAAGGGAGACATTAACTTCAATGCAACAATAATGGGGGACTTTGACACCCCACTTTAGCCAATGTACAGATCAACTAGACAAAAAAATCATCTAAGAAACAACAGAGCTAATCTAAAGTATAGACCAAATGGACCTAAAATATATACAGAATATTTCATCCCACAGCTGTAGAATACATATTCTTTTCATCTTCACGGAACATTCTCTAGGATAGATTATATACTAGACCAAAAAACAAGTCTCAACAAATTGAAAAAGTTGAAATCATGTCATGTATTTTTTTCTGACCACATGGGTTAAAGCTGGAAACTAACAATAAAATAAACTCTAGAAAATATACAAACACATGGAGACTGAACAACATGCTCCTGAATGAACAATGGGTCATACAATGAAAAAAATGGTAATAAAAAATTCCTTGAAATGAATGAAAATGAAAATACAGCATATCAAAATTTAAAGGATACAGCAAAAGCAGTGCTAAGAGGAAAATTTATAATAATAAGTGTCTACATCAAACATTGGAAAGGAATCAAATAAATTATCTAACAATGCATCTCAAGGACCTAGAAAAATAAGAACAAACCAAACCCAAAATTAATAGAAAAGCTGGAAGAATTTTCACTAAGATCCAGAACCAGACAAGAATTTTTGACACTCTCTTCACTTCTATTCAATACAGTTCCAGAAGTTTTAGCAAGAGAAAAAGTAAATCAAATGGATTCAAGTTGGAAAGGAGATGACATAATCCTTTATATAGGGGAACCAAAATGCTCCACTAAGAGACAAAACCTCTTGAGAGATTTTGGCAAATTGCAGGATATAAAATCAAAACACAAAATTAATAGCATTCTTATACACCAATAATACTCTGAGGGAAAAAAGAACTTATAAGACTAGTCCCATTAACAATAATTACAAAAATTTAAATATACTGGGAAAACTTAACTAAGGATGTGAAAGATTTATACAATGAAAATTACAAAATGTTAATGAAATAGAAGAAATAAAAATGAAAAATCTTCCATGTTCATGGATTAGAAGAATTCAAGATGTCCAAATTACCCAAAGCAATTTATAGATCCAATGAAATCCTAATCAAGATACCAAAGGCAATTTTCACAGATCTAAAAATCCTAAAATTCTTATGAAAACACAATAGACAAAGCAATTGTAAACAATAAAAAGCTGGAGATATCACAATACCAGATTTCAAGACATACTACACAGCTGTTATAATCAAAATAGCTTGGTACTGTCACAAAAGTAGGTTGTATAGACCAATGGAACTAAATAGAAACTCTGTAAACTGATTCCCACATCTGCAACCAACTAGTCTTTGAAAAATGAGCTAAAACACTCCCTGGAGAAAGAACAGTCTCTTAAACAGATGGTGTAGGGGAAATTGGATTTCCACATGCAGAAGTTTGAAACAAGACATCCTTACATCTTATTCAATAATAAACTCACAATGAATCAAGGATCTAAAGCTAAGACCGAAAACATCAAATTATTAGAGGAAAGCATAGGGGGAATGCTGCAAGACATGGGCTCAGGCAAAGATTTCTTGGCTAAGACCCCAGAAGCATAGGTGATAAAAGCAAAACATAGACAAATGAGATTACATCAAGGTAAGAAGCTTCTGCCCAGCAAATGATATAATTAACAAAATGAAGAGGCAATGCACAGAATAGGAGAAAATATCTGAAAACTATGCATCCAATAAGGGATTAATATCCCGATTATACAAAGTGCTCCAGATATTCCATAAAAACAAAACAATCTAGTTAAGAAATGGACAAAGGATAAAAATAGGCACTTTTCAAAGAATGAAGTACAACTGGCCAAGAGACACATGAAAAGATGTCAAATCATTATGTATTAATTATAAATATTGCTTCACTGAATCTTACCATGCAAATGACAATATAGTCTTCTTTCCAATGTTAAAAAAAAGAAATGTAGGGGGTAGATAATGAGGACTCTTGAGGTATTAGTAATGCTTTTTTTTTGACAGGCAGAGTGGATAGTGAGAGAGAGAGAGAGACAGAGGGAAAGGTCTTCCTTTGCCGTTGGTTCACCCTCCAATGGCTGCTGCGGCTGGTGCGCTGCGACCAGCACAACACGCTGATCCGATGGCAGGAGCCAGGTGCTTATCCTGGTCTCCCATGGGGTGCAGGGCCCAGGTAATGCTTTGTTCTTAATTTGGGTGTTGGCTACTAGTATGCTATCCATTAGGGAAATGCAAAAAACACAATGAGGTACCCCCTCATTCCATTTAGAATGGCTATTATCCAAAAAATAATAATTAAAAAAACCAAAAAATAAAAGCAAAACAAAAAACCCAAATGCTGTCAAGGATGTGGAGAAAAAGGTACTTTAATACCCAGTTGGCAGGAATGTTAATTGGTACAACCATTATGGAAAAAAGTATAGAGATTTTTCAGAAAACTAAAAAATAAGTATACCATATGACCCAGCTATCCAATTTTAAAATATATTCAAAGGAAATTAAGTCAGCATATGAAAAAGATATATGCACTCTCAAGTTTATAGCAGCTCAGTTCACAATAGCAAAGATATAGAATCAACTTAGATGCCCATCAACTGATATTTAGATAAAGAAAATATGATATATATATATATACACACATACATACAAACATTATGGAATATTATCAAGCTATAAAAAGAATGAAATCCAGACATTTGTTATGAAATGGATGCATATAGAGATTATTACGTTAAGTGAAATAAACGAGACCCAGAAAGAGAAATAGCACATATTTTCTCTGTGGAATTTAATATAGAGAGTATAAAAATTGTGTGGGTGTCAAATCATTTGGTATTAATTATAAATATTGCTTCACTGAATCTTACCATGCAAATGACAATATAGTCTTCTTTCCAATGTTAAAAAAAAGAAATGTAGGGGGTAGATAATGAGGACTCTTGAGGTATCAGTAATGCTTTGTTCTTAATTTGGGTGTTGGCTACTAGTATGCTCAGAAGACCAAAACTCACTTATCTGTACACTTAAATACATTTCTTGGTATGGACACTGTATTTTAATAGTTTGTTTAAAAAAACAACATTAATTCTCCCCTATTATAGGCATTTCCAAAGAGCTGGTGCATTTGACAGATTAGTCCTGATCACTTCTGACAAGAAATTTAACGAATATCTTAGCTCTCTACTGCAAAAACTATGATTTTAGATTTTAGATTTATTAAAATCATGGACTTGATAAATGAAACTGTTGACATAGATGCTTATTGAAGTAAACACTAACTTGGAATCATTTTATCTAGTTTTTCTCATATAGCCAATGAAATATATTGGGTAAATCACTTAGTTCATATAAGTTGTTTTTTATTTATTTATTTATTTTTGACAGGCAGAGTGGACAGTGAGAGAGAGACAGACAGACAGAAAGGTCTTCCTTTTTGCCGCTGGTTCACCCTCCAATGGCCACCGCAGCCGGCGCACTGTGGCCAGTGCACCGTGCTGATCCGAAGGCAGGAGCCAGGTGCTTCTCCTGGTCTCCCATGGGGTGCAGGGCCCAAGTACTTGGGCCATCCTCCACTGTACTCCCGGGCCACAGCAAAGAGCTGGCTTGGAAGAGGGGCAACTGGGACAGAATCCGGCGCCCCAACCGGGACTAGAACCCGGTGTGCTGGCACCGCAAGGCGGAGGATTAGCCTGTTGAGCCACAGCGCCGGCCTTAGTTCATATAAGTTTAAGGTATAATCTGCATCCAGGATTATACTGATAATCCCTTAAGACTCTGATGGAACCACAACTTGTAAAAGCAAAAAGAAGTTGTTGGAGTCACAAATCTTTTCCTGTGTCTTTTTCACTTTTTTCACTTCTGATTTTCCTTTACCAAGCACAACTGGCATATAAAAAGGGTCTGAGGTACTCCTTTCTTTCCGATCTCTATATAATGGAATGAGATGAAGAATTTCATGTGAAATATTTGCAGGGAGCCTTTGAATCTATTTGGAGGAAATACCTGGGGTAGATCACTAAGAGCGCCCAAGTCACTTGCCTCTCAAGCAGATGAAAATGAATAAATGAGTGTTTTTTAAAATGACACAGCAAAGAGGAAGTCGGGAATGCAAGTCTGGGTGTGGAGTGGAATTGCTGTGCATGAGTGGGGAGGGGACAGCCTGCATCAGAGACGAGGGGATACAGAGGTGGACTGGGAGGGAGGAAAAGATACACTGGAGGAAGACACATCTCTTTGTGGGGTATGTTCCTTTGGGGCATGTAGTTCTGAGTCCTTTCTCTCTCTTCTCTGACTACATAAGTAAATGCTCACTAAAACTTAATACCTGAAGCAGGAAGAGGGCTGGGCTCCCAATTCAGGTGGACTCAGAGCAAGGCAGTGTACCTGGGACTAATGTTAGGAGGGCAAATAGAGTTGACTTTGGGCAATAAAACAGGAGCTTCTCTGCTGCTCTATGTGCTTGCTTGCTCCATTGTTGAGTCTCTCCCTTCCATTTGGGAGTTCCTTAAAAAGCAAATTCTGTTAAAACGGTTCTTTTTTATGTACATAACACTGAACTTGCCTAATTTTTATTAAATGTATTAAATACATTTTGTTAAATGTATAGCCTATATATAACAATAGGGAGAAAACACTGCTTAAATTTTGTTATTAAGAAAACAAGAATAGGGGCAAGCATTGTGGCACAGTGGGATAAAGCCCTGCCCTGCAGTGCTGGCATCTCATATGGGCGCTGGTTCGAGTCTCGGCTGCTCCACTTCTGAACCAGCTCTCTGCTATGGCCCAGGAAAGCAGTAGAAGATGGCCCAAGTCCTTGGGTCCCTACACCCATGTGGGAGACCTGGAAGAAGCTCCATGCTCTTGGCTTCGGATCAGCTCAGCTATAGCCATCGGAGTCATTTGTAGAGTGAACCAGCAGATGGAGGAACTCTCTCTCTGGTTCTACCTATCTCTGTAACTCTTTCAAAGCAATAAAAATAAATATCTTAAAAAAAGAAAACAAGAATGTGCATTTTGAATATAGTTATGTTCATTCTAAACACATAAATTTATGTGTAATAATAATGTGCTCCCTAAGGTCAAAATGAAAAATTAAAACCCTCACACAGTAAAATCAGTCTGTTATATTTATGTATTGGCTAGAAAAAAGAAAATGTTTTCCTGTTTCTTAACTATTTCTAAGTTTAGGTTAATAAATTAAAGTAACAAAACAAGTACCCAACTTTACATCAGAAGCTAAGCAGCTTTAATTTATTTTTAAAGGATGTTTTTTAGACTATGAGTTGTCTCCTGGTGGGTAGAGTGGTTTAGTTTGGATTTCTAAATGATTTGTTTTAGAATATGTGTCAATTTAAGAAAGAAATGACAGGTCATGGCCTTTTGTGATCTATTTTAAACATTAACTTTCTAAAATATTACATAATGCTATTTCCTAAAATACTTTAATAGTCCATAACCTTGAATTACAGTTATTATAGCTGTTTGGGGGATTAAATGAGATAATTAAGTGAGGCAAATCCCTTTCAAGCACTTCTTTGGAGGGTCAGCTTCCAAAAAATGTAGCTCTTGTCATTGTTAATATTAATATATTTCATTTAGCAATTGTGAATACTTCTTCTATTACTTAAACCAAGATTCAGATCATTGCTTTTATTTATAAAATTCATTTAAAAATGTTTATTTTGATAGAAAAAATTTTGAAATCTATGCATAATAGTGTTTTTCATAACACACATTTTTGTGAACTTGCTGTAGACCCTCATGTGTGGATTTGGCAAAGATATCCCATCTGTTACGCCTGGACAGTCTGTTGAGACATAGTCCAACCTTCCTGCAGCTACGCTCTCCTAATCTCTCCTTCAGGCTCTTTTGCATGCCCTTGGCCTTGCCCTCGACTTCACTCTGCTCCAAGCACTGTACTCACTCTGAGTGATGTCAGTGTCCAGCTGAAGATTCAACCAATACCTTTGCTTTGACAGTTCCTTGTCATTTCTGCTTTGGTTACATCATTATCTTCAAGCTATCCACTGGTACATAACACCCTAGATTGTGTATTTGATTACTCAAAATTATTCTGGTATTACAAAGTCCTGGATCCCATTCTCCGATCACCATCTTACTTTCTAGCTCTCTTATTTCACCACTTCAATGGTTTTGTGACCATATGGAGAGATTTCACCCTTCACATTTGCACTTTCATTCTCCTCTTTTCTTTACTTCTTTCTATATTTGACCTGGAGAAAAGACAGACTGGGAGAATGTGTTTCCATGTTCTGGTTCATTTCCAAATGCCTGCAACAGCTAGGGCTGGCCCAGGCCAAAGCCTGGAACCAGGAATTCAATCCAGGTCTTCCACATGGATGGCAGGAATCTATTACATGGACCATCACAGCTGTCTTCTAGGGTCTGTCACTGGCATAAAGCTGGAATCAGGAGCCAGAGCCAGCTGCCCTGATTTGCAACACGGGTGTCTTAACTGGAGTCTTAGGTGCTGAACTAAATACCAACTCCTGCTGTGTCATTTTAAAAAATGTTCATTTATTTATTTTCATCTACTTGAGAGGCAAATGAGAGCAAGAGCAAGGTATGTTCCATCCATTGGTTTGCTCCCCAAATGGCTATATAGCCAGGACTGCCCCAGCCCAAAGCCGGAAGTCAGACTCAATTTGGGTCTTCCAGGTGGGTGACAGGGGCCCAAGTAGTTGGGCCATCATCTGCTATATCCTGGGAAACATTAGCAGGAAGCTGGATTGGAAGCAGAGTAACTGGGTCTTGAACTGATACTGATACGGGATGTGGTTATCCCCAAGCAGCAACTTAACTTGCCGTGACACAATGCCCACCTTTCCACACTGCATCTTTATTTATTTACTTATTTGCTTACCCCAAAATACTCCTTCCCACTCCCCTTACTCCCCTTTCTATTCAAAATTCCCACCTTCCTGTCTCATTATCAGGGTGAATATAGATCTTGCTTTCTCCCTCACAGGAAAAACAGAAATCACTCAATGGGAACTCTTGAATGTACTATCCTTGTGTTGGAAACCTACCTGACACCATTCCTAGTGGTCCGTGTTTCCCTTGGCTTTTAATAACAATCCATTCTTTTTGTACTAGATTTAAAGCAAGATTACACTCTTTTTTATTTTTCAGGTGTTGGTCTGTATATAATTTCTTCATCACCCCTTGTCATTAGTCCTTCACAGTATAAACATCTTGTTATCGTTTATTGCCTAAACTCTTTTTAAAAAAGATTTATTTATTTATTTGGACATCAGAGTTACCCAGAGAGAGAAGAGAGTGAGAGCGAGACCGAGGTCTTCCTTCCATTGGTTCACTCCCCAATTGGCCACAATGGCCAGGGCTGTGCAGATCTGAAGCTGGGAGCCGGGAGCCAAGAGCTTCTTCTGGGTCTCCCATGAGGGTGTAGGGGACCAAGGACTTGGGGCATATTCTACTGCATTACCAGGCCATAGCAGAGAGACCCAAACCGGCACCCATATGGGATGCTGGCACTTCAGGCAGCAGCTTTACCCACTATGCCACAGCACAGGCCCCTTGCATAAACTCTTGATAGACTGTAAATTACTTAAACCAGTGGCCGTGAGGCAAGTGTCACATCACAGAGATTCCCTCTAGTGGGAGTTTACTATCAAGGATATTTCCTTGCAAGAAACAAACCTCCAGGAAGGGAGATTTGTAACTGACTCCTTCAAAGGTTCTCTATATGCACACAGAGGTTTATATTCAATAGGCACATACATCTAATTCTTTTTCAGAAAAGCTTTGAGCATAAGTAGATTGAACTTTTTTTTTAAAGACTTACTTATTTATCTGAAAGGCAGAGTTAGAGAGAGAAAGAGAAATGTAGAGAGAGAGATAGAGAGAGAGAGAGAGGAGAGAGAGAGAGAGAGAGAGAGAGAGAGAGAGAGAGAGAGAGAGAGAGATGTCTTCCATATCCACTTTGCATGACCCAAATGGCTACAACTGCCCAGGCCAATGCAAGCTGAAGCCAAGAGCCAGGAAATCCATCTTGGTCTCCCACATGGGTGGCAGGGGCCCAAGTACTTAGGTCTGCTGCTTTTCCCAGGTGTGTTAGCAGGAAGCTGAATCAAAAGTGGAGCCTCCAGGACTTGAACTGGCACCCATACGGGATGCCGGCAATGCAGACAACAGCTGAGCCAGTTGTACCACAATGCCTTTCCCTATACCAAATCCATTTCTAAATTCACCCATTTCTAAATGCATAGGGAGATTTCTGAGTATCTAAGAGATCTCAATGATGTAGAAAATTGATTTTTTAAATGTAAACAATGCTTTCATAATAAAATTAATCAAATTGAGATCTTTTTTTTGCCTTTTAAGTTAGCTTTCTCAGATAGTAGATACTTTGAAGTAAAACACAACTATACATGAATGGGTTCCTATATGTCACCTGATTTTTACGTAACATATGAAGAATCTCAAAACATGTAGGGAAAATAGAACTAAAAGTTAAATTCATATTAGTACAAAAATAGCCAAGATGCATACATTGTTTTTTGATAATATGCATTTTCCATGAACTTTCTGAAGTAGCCATTGAGTCTGGAGCTAGATTTTAGATACAATTTTTTTTCCACAATGGAAAAAATAATGGACTCTGGGAATCATTAAAAATGCTGAAGAATCAAATATTAACGAGTTTACAGGTAAGAAGTACTATGCCAAAACCCCACTATGCTACGCCAGATGCTACAGTGATGCTTAATCTCTAATCCTACCTCTATTGATTTGGTATCTTTAGTGCAGCTTGTAACACTTCAGTTTCTAGTGCAATGATCATTGTATTATCTTTTCAAACTTCCTCCCAGTCCCCGACATGTGGATCTGCCATGATGGCTTGCTTATTTATAACCCACTGACTGCATGCTTGCTTACACTTCATAGGAAACAAGGCAAAGGTAAAGAAGAAAACATCAGAAGGGTAACGCCCACGGAAAAAGGGTTCCCAGACAACAGGACACATGGTGGCGAAAGTAGCCAGAAGAAAGTGGCCAGAAGAAACACACAAGAAAGGGCAACTGATCAGCTTTGGTGGAAACTGAGTAATCCCTAGACTGCAATGCATTTCACCTCCATGTGAGACCCTGCGAGGCTGGCCTTGCCCTCGCCTTCCCCGAGCTGCGTACCTCTGCCAGGTAAAACTCATCGTACTGCCTTCGGAAGTTCTCTCCTTTGTAGTAGTTGCTTGCGGCCACGATCACATCCACGGTCACCATGCTCAGGATGAACATGTGGAACACAGATGATCGCATCATTTTCTGGGGAGGCAAAAACAGATGAGCTCATCACAAAGAACCGACCCTCAGGACCACAGAGATCATTAGTGTTTTCAGACTGCAACTGACCACACCTTCGTGATCGGCTGCTGTGTGCCATCATGCTACCAAGATGTTTGATCAATGTCCCTTACTACTGAGAGTGCCAGCAGAGGGGTCCTTCTCCTCAGACAGCTAACAAATGACTGGGAAGTGGTCTCACATATTTCATCTGTGTATAGTTCACATCTCAATTGTCAGTGGTTGGTTAGATAATATTTTTTTAAGTTGTATTTTTTTAACTTTTATTTAATAAATATAAATTTCCAAAGTAGAACTTTTGGATTATGGCAGCTTTTTCCCCCCATAACCACCCTCCCACCCACAACTCTTCCATCTCCTGCTCCCTCTCCCATTCCATTCATATCAAGATTCACTTTCAATTCTCTTTATATACAGAAGATCAATTTAGTATATAGTAAGTAAAGATTTCAACAGTTTGCACCCACACAGAAACACAAAGTATAAAGGACTGTTTGAGTTCTAGTTATAGCATTAATTCACATTGTACAACACATTATGGACAGAGATCCTACATGGGGAGTAAGTGCACAGTGACTCCTGTTGTTGATTTAACAATTGACACTCTTGTTTATGACGTCAGTAATCATCTGAGGCTCTTGTCATGAGCTGCCAAGGCTATGGAAGCCTCTTGAGTTCACCAACTCTGATCATATTTAGACAAGGTAATAGTAAAAATGGAAGTTCTCTCCTCCCTTCAGAGAAAGGTACCTCTTTCTTTGATGGTTTGTTTTTTCCACTGGGATCTCACTCACAGAGATCTTTCATGTAGGCTTTTTTTTTTTTTTGCCACAGTGTCTTGGCTTTCCATTCCTGAAATACTCTCACATGCCAGGGGATTCCAATTCAATCCTATCAAGGTTGCATGTACCAATGCCATCTCACTAGCCAAAGCGATCAATTTCAGTTCAGAATTGATCATAATGATAGGACTAAGTGTCAAAGGGATCACATAAACAAGACTAGTGTCTGCTAATACTAACTGATAGAATTAAAAAGGAGAGAAAAATCCAACATGGGAAGGTGGATACACAGCAGACTCATAGGATGGCACATGTCCTAAACAGCACTCTGGCCTGAGAATCAGCTCTTAAGGCATTTGGATCTAGTTAGATAATATTTTTAAGTAAATTTATCTTATTTTTGCTTATTTGAAATGCAGAGTGACACAGAGAGAGCTAGAGTTTAAAGAGAGAGAGGGAGGAGAGAGGAGAGAGCAGAGAGATCCTTCATCTGCTGGTTCACTCTAAATGCTTATCACAGCCCAGACTAGGACATTCTGAAGCCAGAAACCAGAAACCCCATTAAAGATTTATTTTATTTGAAAGGTAGAGTTACAGAAAGAGAAAGAGAACGAGAGGGAGAGAGAGAGAGGGAGACGGAGAGCGAGAGCAGAGGGAGAGTAGGAGAAAGGAGAGGGAGGAAGAGAGATCTTCCATCTGCTTGTTCATTCCCCAATGGCTACAATGGCCAGAGCTGGGCCAGACTGAAGTCAGGAGCCAAGAGCTTCATCTGGATCTCCCACGTGGGTGCTAGGGTGTAAGAACTTGGGCCATCTGCCACTGCCTTCCCAGGTGCTTTAGCAGAGAGCTGCATCAGAAGTGGAACAGCCAGGACTTAAACTGGAGTACCCATATGTAATGACAGCACTGTAGGCAGAAGCTTAACCAGCTATGCCACAGCACTGGCCCCACTAATTTTATTCCTTCCTTTAATTCCTCAAAGCAAACATTTAAAGACACGTGTTTATATGAGAGAGAGGGAAACTATATTAGTGACTGAAAGATGTTGTTATATTTAGAAATTCCTTGGCCGGCGCCGTGACTTCACAGGCTAATCCTCCCACCTTGCGGTGCCGGCACCCCGGGTTCTAGTCCCGGTTGGGGTGCTGGATTCTATCCCGGTTGCCCCTCTTCCAGGCCAGCTCTCTGCTATGGCCCGGGAAGGCAGTGGAGGATGGCCCAAGTCCTTGGGCCCTGCACCCGCATGGGAGACCAGGAGAAGCACATGGCTCCTGGCTTCGGATCAGCGAGATGTGCCGGCTGCAGCGGCCATTGGAGGGTGAACCAACGGCAAAAAGGAAGACCTTTCTCTCTGTCTCTCTCTCACACTGTCCACTCAGCCTGTCAAAAAAAAATATTTAGAAATTCCTTTTAATTTTAACCTTGGTTATAAGGTTCTTGGACAATGGAAGAAATATGCATAGAAGAAAGCTGCTGGAATCCCTAATTATACTCACACAACTTTCCTTTCCACCCCTTCTAAGCTTTTTCCCTTCCAGAAACCATTTATTTAAGGTACCCAAACTTCAAGTATTTCATACATAAAACTTTAGAAACACAGTGATTCTTCCCATCCTACCCACCCTTGCACCCACACTCCCATACCTCCTACTCCCTCTCCTATTTCCATTCTTATTTTTTACTAAAATCTATTTTTAATCAATTTCATGCACATATGATTAACTCTTTACTAAATAAAGAGTTCAACAAATATTTCTAAAAAATGTTCCTCAACAGTAGAGACTAGGGCTGTTCAAAGTCATTGCATCTTCAAGTGCCAAGTTCATTTCTATAGTTTACCTTTTAGGTGCTCTATTAGTTACCTCAGATCGAGGAGAACATATGGTATTTGTCCTTTTGGGACTGGCTTATTTCACTACGTATGATTTTTTCCAGTTTCATCCATTTTTTAAACAAAAATATTTTATTTTTTCCCACTGTGTAGTATTTCAGAGTGTACATATCCCGTAATTTCTTTATCCAGTTTTCAGCTGATGCTTGTCCTTACCTGAGAAATGTTCAGTCTTTGCAACTAAGACAGCCTAACCAAAGAAGTACCCAAGAGTGGATAAGCAAAACGATTGCCTCCTTTGGGCTTCGCCATGGTCCCTGTGCACCTACATATGTGTTTCATAGACTTTTCCTGACCCCGAACTTGTCATTAGCAGCTTGGGCTCTGAGCAATTTGCCTAGAGTTGAAACTCCAGCACATACTGGCTCTTTGGCAAAGGATAAGTTACTTATCTGCTCTGTGTCTCAATTTTCCTATCAGTAAAGTGCAGATAGTAGCACTTACTCCTAAAGATGGCCATTAAATTAGTGAATTTTTGTAAAGTACTTAGAACATTGCTTATATATGGCAAATTTTGTATTGAATTTGCGGTGAAAATAAATGCAATTCAGGCATTTTTCTGCTCAGAAGTGAGAAAGTCACTGCCCAAGGTCAAAGAATTAATTATGTTGCATATCTGACTGAGCCCAGAACAAAACAAGATAAATAACAATGATAAAGGACTAATAACTTGAGAGACATCAGTGGAAAAGCAGATTTTTAGTGAGGCTTCCTGTCATCATAGCTACTGATGCATTCTCATATCAATTTACCATTGACTTTATTTTATAGGTAATACAAAATCAAATTCCAGAACTGCCAATCAACATGTTCATTTGCACATCAATTTACTTCGGGGCACTGCTGGTCTTCATAATACAGATAAGCAAATCAGCTGGCAAGTTTCTATTCTCATTAGAATTTTTATTGTTATTTAGTCCTTCCTGTATTGTGAGAGTTAAATTCCATAACTATTATTCTTTTTCTCTACTCTTTTCAACATAACGTTCTATTAAAAACATTTCAACTGATTTCCATTTTACCTGCATGACAGAAAAGCCACAACTTTATATTTTTCTTAGCTGTGGATTCATGTCTTAAGTAAACTGTTATTACTGAAGGGTCCAAACAAAGCTTTTAGCCATGCCTGTCAAGAAAACTTTTAAATTGGTTTTGTAACTGTCACAGCTTCACTTTTGTGCTGTCATTATAATTAGGTTGTTTTTTGTCTGAATGTCTACATGTCCCTGTTGGTGCAGATTCATTAAAACAATCACTCACAATAGATTTTGATACACTATAATCACCATCCTTAGCTGGATTTCTCCAAAGTAATAACTTTCAAATATTAAATAAGAATGAAGGTGATAAGTATGTGTGGAAGCTAAATTTAAATATTAAAATCAGTAAAATCAGTAACAGTTGCTGCTGTTCACATAGAGCACTTCAACTCCATTCAATTCAGCCAGCATTTGGAACTGCCAGCCCACTTCCTTACTGGAAAAGGCCTGGCCACATTACATTTATACCCACACTTTTATCTGTAGGACTGTCCAACTTCGTACTGTCAATTTTTTGTTTTCTTACAAAAACTAATGTAATGGGAAATGTCAGTTAAATCAGTGACAAAACATTACATAACTTGAGGTTTCCATAACTGCATGATTTTATATAGATGTAGAACCTCTCTCTGCATCTATATATCAATTTATCAAGAAGCATATATACATATATCTGTATACATATATAAGTGTGTGTATTATATGTATGTACATACATATGTATATGTAGTTCTATTTATACATACTTAGTATATGCCTTTTCATAGCCTACAGAAGCACCAATATTTTAGTGTTCAATTGCAATGCCACTATGGTTTACATTTTAAAAAATAGACAAGTCTTGAATATGTTATTTGTCTTTGATCCAAGAGGTAATTTTGTGTATATATGACAGTAGTAATTATGAAAATATACAAAAGAGACCATGACAGAATCATCTCTATGAGAGCCTTATCTGTCAGTAATGTTCTAAGCCTTACTATTCAAAGTGTGAACCTTGGATCAGTACCTGGGAACATATTAGAAATGCAGGATCTTTTTTTTAAGATTTATCTTTATTTATTTGAAGGCAGAGTTACAGAGAAAGGGGGGGGGAGGAGAGGGAGGGAGGGAGAGATAGAAAGAGAGAGAGAGAGAGAGAGAGAGAGAGAGAGAGAGAGAGAGATCTTCTGCCCCCTAGTTCATTCTTCAAATTACTGCAATGACTGGGGCTGGGCCAGGCTGAAGCCAGGGGCAAGGTGCTTGCTCCATCTGGGTCTCCCACATGGGTACAAGATCCAAGGACTTGAACCATTTTCTGCTGCTCTCCCAGGCTCACCACCAGGGGAGCTGGATCAGAAGTGGAGTAGCTAGGACTTGAACTGGCACCTGTATGGGATGCCAGCATCGCAGAGAGTGGCCTAACCTAGTATGCCATAATGCTGGCCCCAAAGTACAGGGTCTTAGGCCCCATCCCATAGCTACTGAATCAGAATCTGCACCAGTAACAGGGGATTCTTGTGAATCCTGAAGTTTGAGAAGTACGACCACAGAAGATTCTCCTTGCATGGTATGTTAAACTGGTGACCTGTAAAATTATCTACAATTCTACAATTTCATGTCAGCTGGAATATTATGGCACTATATTAGGATGCCTCAATACAAAAAAGGATGACAACTCCTTCCCACCCCAACTCCAAGGTCAAAACTCAATTGAACCTGTTAGTCAAAAAGCATGTGTTGATTTTTTAACCATCTGGTCATCTCTAGAAATTGGAAAAGACAAAGAAACAGGGTTCTCACTGGAGCTTTCAAGATGAAATCAGCCCTGCTGATATCTTGCTCTCAGCCCATGGAAACACGTTTTGTGCTTCTGATCTGCAGAATTCTCATATAATGAATTTATGTTTGTTTAAGTCTCCAAGTTGTACTAATATGATATAGCAGCAGTAGGAAAGTAATACAGCATTGTGAGTGATTATGACAGACATCAGCTCAAGTTGGCTCCTATGAAATATGTCTGTATACAAGGATTCCACTCTAGGTCATTTACAGTAGGGATCTCTATAAAATGTATTACTATAAACTTAATATTTATTATACCAACTGTAGCTTTCATCTTGCTTTGTATCAGAAAGTGTCATGAAACCATGGGTCTGGAACAATGATCCTGTGTCCAATCTCAAGCAGGAACAAGAGAGGCCACTTTTCTTACATTAGCTCCAAGCCATCCTGCGGGAGCTATCAAGAGACTATGGGGTCCAAGCTAAACCTGTGTGGAGCTCCTCCTGTAATTAAAATGGACATCAGCAAGATAGATTATCAAAAGAAGAACCAGCGTTTCCTTGTGTTTGATTTGTGCCAAACTTCATTCTGAACAGACACCATGCTGATGTAATGACATCACTTAATCCTCAAAACTCTGCAAGATAAGTATTTCTGCCATTCCAATTTCCATATGGGAAACAGGATCTTCAGAAATAAGTAGATCAAAGCTTTTAGAGTTAGATGTTTGGGGCCCAAGGCAGGACTTCTCTTGCCCACAATTGGGTGATAGGAATGCATTTTGACTGTTGTGCGTATTAAGAAGAGGGGGAGCAGATTCTTTATCAAGAGTTTTTGATTGAACAGAAGATATGCATACATGAACCCTATATTTGAAAGCCAAAGACTGTCTGTTCCTTACATAAGATTGTAAGAGTGCCATGATGTAACCGAAAGCCAAATTTGAAAACAGAACTAAGTTTAAATTTTGATTCTGTTACTCTCTGTAACACAGTTTTCTCATATGGAAAATGGGTATGATAACATACATTCCTAGACTGTCACATGAATATAAATGAGCTATTTAGAATAGTGTAAGGCCCACAGCAGCCATTTTGTATTTAGTAACTCTTGCTATTACTGTATTGGAAGCCACCCAAGGATTTAAAGGTAGAGATATAATTGGTTATTTATGAGGAAGGTAGTGTAACATGAGAAATCAGGTGGAAGAGATAAGTATTCTTGAGACGGGACATGAAAATGTATACACTTTCAAAAAAAGTCTAAAGTGATTTCATTTTTAGTGGTATGAATGTTTCAACACTTCACAGGAACTCTTTATATTCAGTTTCTCATGTATTTCTTTTCTTTCTTTTTTTTTTTGACAGGCTGAGTGGACAGTGAGAAAGAGAGAGACAGACAGAGAGAAAGGTCTTCCTTTGCCGTTGGTTCACCCTCCAATGGCCGCCACGGCCAGCGCGCTTCGGCCAGCACACCGCGCTGATCCGAAGGCAGGAGCCATGTGCTTCTCCTGATCTCCCAAGCGGTGCAGGGCCCAAGCACTTGGGCCATCCTCCACTGCCCTCCCGGGCCAGAGCAGAGAGCTGGCCTGGAAGAGGGGCAACCGGGACAGAATCTGGTGCCCCGACCGGGACTAGAACCTGGTGTGCTGGCACCGCTAGGCGGAGGATTAGCCTGTTGAGCCATGGTGCCGGCCTCTCATGTATTTCTTTCTAGGAAATTATCCCTTCTAGATACTGAAGACTCTATAGACAAACTCTATAGACAACAAGCCAAAATGATGGCTTTGGATACCACAATAGCTATAAATTAATTTAATGAATTAGACACTCAGAAATCAATTCTTTCCTCACATTTTTGCTTGGGCAAATAAAACATCTTACTTTGAGGAAAATTTTATCCCTTGAACATTGTATCAGTCATGCACTAAAAGTTGTGTTTTAACTGGATTTCAAAATGAATACATTTGGAGAAAAATATAATTGCAGGTGAAATTCTTTGAAACCATCTTGCACCTTCGCCATGAGCACAAGAGCAGGAATGTAATGCAAAAGAGCAAGTGCATAAAATCTAAAATAAGTCTCTCATTGGCAAGGGGTACAGCTTTTGCCTTCCTTTTTTAGAATACACCTGGAGAGTCATTACTTCCCCAATCAATATTGCAAGTAATTCTGTGCAACACAAAGGCTTCCTGTCCAAAAGGGAATGTGTTTATGTCAATCATGAAGCCAGAACGGGGGTGTGCTTAGACAGTCTGCCCTTCCCATCTGCCTGTCCTGGGATTGCCAGGACAGAAGAGAATCCTCAAGCAATTCTCCATCGAAGCACTGAGACTCTGATACCTGAGGACACCCTTGCAACTGCCAGGTCCTGACCGTGGTTTGCTCTCTTTCTTGGAAAAGATGGTTGATTAAAGGCATGCAGATCATCTGCAAGTCAAGGTGTTGGAAGGCAAAGGAGGCTTTCATCACAGCCTCTCATGTCTTAGCCAGGCTGACTATGACGTTCATGTCACTCTAGAAGCATCAGACCAGATGCCACCTTACCCAGTGACCAACATTTGTCATAATTCTTATCATTGTCTATCACCAGCTCCTGACTTTACAACACAGACATGATTTTAACAGGAACTATAGGTTTAGTGGTCCAGGAGTGCCACTGAGCAGAGTTGACTATTTAAAAATTTCTTTAGTCCAAGTGGAAGAGCCTGGTGGCCTCTGATGGAGGCCTTTATAAACACTGGGGACTCTGGACACAGCCCATGCCTTGTTTGATCACTGGGACAAGATGGGAACACAGGTGAAGTACACAGACACCTGGAATATACCTTTGTTAGGACACATTTTTGCTGCTATTAGAAACCTGAGCCACCAGTCTTGCTTTGTGCGGTGGCCATGGGTCCTGCCATCCTCATTTCTCCATTTCACATCACAGCCATCTCAGTCCAGAAGTGGACCACAGGTGTGTACATGAACTCGACCATGAACAGCCGAGACTGGCTCAGAATGGCAGGGCTGTTTATCTGATCCATAAATTCACCAGTAAAAATTGGTGTCTTAAAAGCCACTAAATTTAAGGGTGCTTGTGCTTTAGTAAATACTAACATACCCACCAGCCTAGTTTCCTCATTTGAGGCAAAGAACTAAACTACATTAGTCATCTTATTAGCATGGGTGGATGTGAGCAGTTTATATTACCAGGATGGGGTGAGGAAAGTTTATTATTTTCTTAGAATTATAACATTGAAGGCTTGGTGCTTCAGATGCAGATATCAAAAGATAACGTTTTTGCAAGCAAAACTGAAATATGTTCAAACACATATGTCTGCACGCATTAGCAATCTCTGACTAAAGGGGGTGAGTAATGCAGTGTGCCCCCGAGTGATGTGCTGGAGCTACAGGTGCATCTCACCGCAGTTTCACATTCAGTAGTGTTGTACCGGCGATGTGAAACTGGCCTGAGTGGGAGCAATCACACCATGGAAACTAGAAAATGCAGGCAGGCCTCCCCACTTCAAACTGGCTAACCACGCTGCTTCCCTAGCTCTCTGGCATCCCCAGGGAGCTGTGGTTTGCATGGGGGTCCTTGAACACTGCCATTCTATACATAAAAATGACCCTCACAGGAAGGAAGACCACTTACCCACTTCTTTCAAGGTATTTTAGCTTGTTATTCTATGCTGGACCAGATACACCCATGTATGAGTATAAGGAACACTAATTTCCTATTTACATGATGTGTAATGCTTGATGCCTTGCTAAGCATCAAAAGCACACAAAAGCCACTTCTGGGCATGGACAGACATATGGATGTGGACATAACTGCTGAATTAAGGAATACTTAAAACAGAATATTTCCTGTTGTCTGTCCAATAAAATTACCTGTCCATGGATTGATCCAAACCATGGTGCATTTTGTTTATGGAAGCTTAAGGCACCATGTGTCTTCCAGAGTACAGTGGCATAATGGACATTCACCATTTTAACTGTCTCACAGCACCCTCTCCCTATCTCGTTTCCTCATACTCTGTGGCCATACATATGTGGATTAGCAGGAGAAAGGAGAAGGCACTGAAGATAGGCACAGACACTGTTCAGTTAGGTAAATTGTAATCTAAGGACTAAGCATTCAGTGTCCACACATGACTGCATTATTGGCATTGGAAAAATAATTAGGAAGGAAAATGTTAAAATCTTGGCTTTTCAGCAGTGAAGTGTGGCGCTTGCTTCCTTGATGTACATGGATATCAATAAAAATCAAAGTAATTCTTCCACAATATTTTCCTCTCCTCTTCCCTGGTGTCTGGAAAAAGTAGGACATAGGGAAATTAACATACACCCATATTACTTTCAGAATAGTGCTCCTATAAACTCGTCATGCGTTTCCACACGGGCATACGCACCTTGACTCAACAACAGCTTAGCTGTGACTCGGCTCCCCTCATGTGCTGAACTGGTCATGAATATTCTACTTTGTTCCAAAGGAAGTACCCTCGGGGAATCCTCACTGTTCATCCCTCTGTCCTCTGTGTGAAATGGAGGCCACGCTGGTCCTCTTAGCAAAGCTTGGCAGCTTCCCCCAGGAGTCTCGGCAAGAACTCTGGGAAGAGGGGCACCTTAAACTTGGAGATGCCTCCAAGGCCCTCCCAACCCAAGTCCTAATGTTGGGATGTTGTCACACAAAGTGAGCAAAACAAATTAGGACACCAAAGTTTGAGTAATATGAGGGGATCTTCAAAAGTTCAAGGGAAGTGTGTATTATGAAAAAATTATGTACGGATCTCAATGGGCTTTTTTTTTTTTTGCACTAAATTAAAGTTATTGTCTAACTTTATTTTCCACAAGCATTTTGCAGTAGGTCTATGTACTCCTGTTGTTTTGAGTAATGTCATCTCTTATTTGTTCATCTCAAGAAGCTGCACTACTCCGCCGTGAGCAGAAGCAGCTCGGGGGTGATGGTCGGCTGAGGAGGCCTCCTGGGGCATGTTCTAGGAATGAACCTCTGCCAGTGACAGTCACTGGGCTGTCCCTCCACATGACCCTCTGATTCCAACTCAGTGTAAAGGAAACGCCAGAGGCGCACGCTAACATGCTATGTCTTTCTCATGGGAGCTCTGCTAACCACACTTACTGGATGGCCTCACCGGATTTTGAAAGGAGTGCTTTCTTAGCTTAGTGTCCAGTATTGTGAATCTGTCTTTGTCTTTCCCTTTTTGATATTTTAAGGAAGAGTTATAAAGGGCCATAGTAGAACTGCTCTACAGGTGACACTCAAAACCATGATAATTTTAGCATTTCATGTTTTTTTCCCCAGGGAAGCTCAAAAATCTAAGAGGTCAAACCATTTAATTGCCAGTAAGGTAGGTTAATCATTCCATAAAAAACAGTGAATAATTTAATCTTATTTTTAATGTATCATGTCTGGTTTCCTGGTATCTATTCTGAATGTCATTATCAATTGACACATGCATAACATGTAAAATCTGGGTATATTTTCTCTATATTATGTACTAACATACTCAAGTTCATATATGTGGGATATTTAGAACTGAGTATTCATATACTTGATCCCTCGCTTTAGTTGATTTGTCTATTGCCGGTTTCAAGACTATAACATGCCTTTTCAGTTTGTCTTTTAGTTATCTTATTGCACCTTTTCTTGTGCTTCTTTCCATGTAACTATTTTATTTTGATTCTTTTTAGTTCTCATTCTAACTTATTATAGAATGACTGTTTTAAATGCATCTCCCCATTTTTCTTCTAGCCAGCTGTTTTATGTTCTGCTATTGGAAACTGAGAAAAGGTGAGTATGTTTGAGTGTATGTGTGAGTGCGCATGGGAGTGTCGGTGTGAAGATGCATGCAAGCGTGCATATGAGCATGCATGTGTCTGCGTAAGTGTGAATGTGTGAGGTTGTGTGCCTAGGGCATGTGAGTGTATGAGTGGGAGAGTA
Organism: Lepus europaeus; assembly: GCF_033115175.1. Lineage (NCBI taxonomy): Eukaryota > Metazoa > Chordata > Mammalia > Lagomorpha > Leporidae > Lepus > Lepus europaeus. The sequence goes on along the minus strand of NC_084832.1, from coordinate 11,592,749 downwards.
TGTGCAAGGTTGTGTATGATGTAATGTGAGTGTGTGTGCATGCGTGTGTATGAGGGGATGTTTGGCACCTGCCTACGGGGACAGGAAAGATCTGTGTGCCGTGTAGTTCTGGGAATGAAAGCATCTGCAAGGGCGCAAATACACAGAATCCAGCAAGTATCTGCTAAGCCAATCATGTGAAGGCTGTCATAGGGGTAACAGAGACCAAAGTAACCAAACAGAATCAAGGAGTCAAGACCATTTGGTTGAGGAAGCTGTTTGACCTGATTCTGAAGGTCAGGATATTTGGATGCAGTGGAGAGGATGATATGATGAAAAAAAAAATGCAAAAGCTGAAATCATGGCAGACTTGAAGGCAGATTAGATTTGGAGAGGACAAAGAGAAACACTATGGGTTCATTTGCCTGCAGGTTTCTGGAAGTGCAAGAAAGGCATGCTTGATCTGTGGGATGAGCAAGAGAGATGGGGGAGCCTAGTTTTTGATAAGAGAGGGCTGATGTGTCTAGGATAAGGCCTGGGAAACATGGTAGCAAAATGCTTCTAAGACAAGAGAAAGAGAGCAGAGCAGGAAGGGAAGGCTGGGAGCCCTGGTACTGTGGGCATCCATGAGAGTGCACTTCCTGCAGAGGCAAACAGACCCTGAGATGGTGCCAAGGGCTGCAAGAGCAAGGCAATGGTGAGGGCCCACGCACCCTCACCTGTGCCAGGAAACTCTTACAAAACCCCGGTAGATGTTTATATCCCGTTTACAAGTAAGGTAACAGGCAGAGCGATTAAGCAAATTACCCCAGGTGCCCCTTGGCCACCCTGTCTTAGCTGGAGTGCGCTGTCTTCTCACCCTGGTCTCTACTGTAGGAGGAACCTGAATTCTCATGGGTCCCATCCATTATTGAAATAATCTGCCAGTTTGTAGGAAGCTTCATTAAGAAGACAGCCATTTTTAAGAAGTGCCTGAGATGTCACTTCATCTCTTGAAATGCACCTATCATATAGTCCACCTCCTCTCAGTCTTGCTTTCAATGGAAACTTTCTCAAAAAGCATCAGTTCACTACAGTAATAACTGTGCCACGATCTGACCTACTTATGAGCCCATTTGCTTTGTTCTTCACAGTGAGATGCTACCAGGGAGGCACTGAGCTGGATCATGCAGCTCTCAGGCGTACTCTCATTTCCTTGTCAGACTTTCTTCAAGATAATAGATCACTGGGTGTGTGTCGGAAGATGGCTTAAAATGTGCAGCCACCTCTGTCAAATTGTCAAGACACGGAAACCACCTGCGAGGCGGAGGGGGGAATGGCTGTCACAGGAGCACCTAAGGAATGAGGTTCCAATTTAATAGAGTTCTATTTATCATGCATTGGAGTGACCCCTGCCTACAGATATTGCTTCCGCTAAAATTGTATTTGAATAACTGTGTAACCGGTTGGTTTCATGCCAAGAGAGTCCATTATAACTTGATAATTTTTCTGGAACTCACACTTCAGCACACTTTGTAGAAACTTTCTAAGTGGTATGGGTGGGTAGAAGTATTCCACACGGCAGAATTGCCTTATTCCCTCAGTAAAGCTACAAAATATACGCTCAAGTGTCAAGCATGAATATCTTGTACTTATCTTTATACCTAACAGTTTTATGCCTTCCTATTTAAGTAGAAACAATATACCCATCAGAAATATAGAAACTTTCTGAAAAATCATTGAAAAGGTATAGCAGAAAAGTGAACAAATGACATAAATAAGCAATCTGTAGCTTGGTTATGCCTCTACAGTGCCCTGTGAATATATAAAAATGTACAACATCTGTAGGCTATAATAAGGGCGATGCAAAGTTAGCATTACAAGTTAGAATTTCACAGCTTCAGGTGTAGAAGTCTCAAGATATCTAAGTGTGGACAAGGGTGTGAAACACTAAGAGTTCTTACAAGTCACTAGTTGGCATAAAAAGTGGCACTATCATCTGGGGAGCTATTTTGCAATATCTTATAGAGCTGAAGGGGCTCATATCCTTCAACCAGTACTTGATCTTCCAGCTACACATGCCAGAACAATTCTCACACAGGTATACAAAGAGATGTGGAGAATGTTCATGATAGTCAAACAGTAAGATAAGAAACTTAACGTCCACCACTGGGAGAACGAATAAACCAATGAATGATTAGGTGGTAGGCAAATTGTGGTATATTTTATGCTAGGATAAAGTATAGTAAAGAAAATAAGGCAGTTAAAAATATTGGGTAGACTTCCCAAGATTAAGTTCCCAGTCTAACTAGCAATGTGACCTTTCTCTAGTTACTTATGCTCTCTGTGCCTCAACCTCCTCATCTATAGAGTACAGATTCTACTATTACCTACATTTATGGCAATGTTGTGAGCATTAAATAATGTAAAATTTTAATAGTAAATTACTAAATTTAATAAAAGTGTGCCTGACACATAGATGATGTTCAATAAACATTGGTTGTTATTACTTCTAATGGTGGATACATAGATAATCTTTATATTTCTAAATTATTTAATTATAGATTTTAAAAATTCAAATAAATGATTTAATATATTGTGAAATGGAATCAATCTACAAGTTGTTCTTTGTAAATACATGGAAATTATGTATTATTTCCCTAAAGAAACTATATTAAAGGGGATGACTAACCTTAAGGTCAGACTATAATTGCTTATTTAGCCCTTAAGACACTTATCAAGTCCAGTAAGACTTTAAAGTTTAATAGGGGAAACTACCCCTGAGTTAAAACTACTGACGTCAAATCTGACTATTTAATATTACCATAGCTATGTCCCTTCTTTACCCACTCCATGAACCTGATGAGGTTGGTTGGTTAGTGATTTGAGCAGACAGTGATAGGAGAAACGTTTTAGTAGGGAATAAGGTAGGGAGGTTTCAAAGTACTTTGGATTTATAGTACTTTCCAACAGTATTGGAAAACCCAACACTTTGCTTAAATGGACCAGTTGCGTCCACTTCAGTTCTCATGACCTACTGCTTCTGGCCAATGCCTTCCATTTTGGGGTGTCTACTATGAATCAGTATTTTTTTCTTGGTTCACTTTCACTCTGGTGAGTCTCTTCATGGCCCTTGATTGAGAGGTCCCCAAACTTAGTCACAGTGTGCCATGTTGGGTAATTTGCAAGAGCCAAAATAAAGCTAGTATTCAAGAAAAGAGGAGAGGCAGGTGCATAGACAGGAACAAAGATATGAAATCATGTGGCCCAAACAGAGAGTGAGAGGAGGCACAGAAGGTACAGTCACCTGGGAAACAGGATTACACCTACCATAAATGGTCTCTTTGAGCAAATGGTCTGTGCTTTGCAACTGTGTAATCCTTAACTAAATCATAATTACTTATGGAATTCTCATAAAACCAAGAAAGAGGTACTATGATTCCCATTTTATACAAAATTGTTCAAGGTCATATCACTAAGTAAGCTGTCATGCTGAGACATGTCTGTCTCCAGAGCCTATTTAATGGTGGTAACAGCCTGATTTATTTTCCCTCCACAAAGACGTAGTACTGGGTATTGCTTTATCAAATGAGGATAAGGATGCCTGTATTCTGGGAGGCAGGTGTGGGAGGTAGTGGGGTCCTGTTAGGAGACATGTTTTGGAGGCAGTTGTAACACAAAAAGGAAAAAAAAAAACCAGGATGGGGCTTGGCTTATCTGTATTTCTCGGCTTTTCCATCTTACCAGCCATCTTGTCTCCACAATGTGAATCAGAACAGGAAGGGGGAAGGGAACTCTGAGTGATCAGCTCCAACAGCAGTGTGCAGGGGAGTGGAGCACAGAGCACAAAGACAATCCAGGCAGGACTAAGGATGACAGGGAGTATTTCTGGGTCTATGGGACATTTGCTTCATTGTTTTTAAACACGGGAATGAATTTGTTAGGAAATGCAGATATTAACCATGGCTAGGTATATTATTAAGCTTAGCCTTATTAAACATGGCTTGAATTCTGTTAGTAACTGGATCAACATGAGGAATATCCTATCAAAATGAACATAATTAAGTTGGTTAACTAAAAATTTCAATAAGACTCATTAAAGAGGTCACCACACATAACCTACTAGCTAATGGGACTGTTCTGCCCGTCCTCCCACTCTGAACTTGGGATTCTGCAATTTTATCTGTGAGTCTATGTATTTTCATTATTATAAAAATATAAAAGACCACTCCAAGGGTGACAAATTGAGCCCTTTCCTCGCATGCTTGCATAGGACTACCATTATGATTATAGCTACGATTATAATTATAATTCATGTCTTGGAATGCAAATGAACTTGTAGAATTTCAAATCACAGACTAAAGGTGCTTACTTTTATTCCACAAATGGCTCTACAGAGCATATTATTCTGTAAAAGACTTATAAGATTGCTACATGTCCTAATATACTCAACCAACATAGGAAAAGAGGGAATAGAAATGCAATCATTGAAACATTTGATATAAAGTTAGATGCGTGCATGTACATTGGGAAATGCAGGGATGCAATATAAAAGTAGGTGCTATTGTTTGATCCTAATCACTGCTCACTGGAATATATAAAATCCTAATAGATTTGTGAGACAAAAAAGCAGACAGACAGAGCTATTCATATAAAACATACATTATCACAGAAGCATCAGTTACATCACATATTGAATTTAACAGTGATAGGGAAGATTCAGTCACATCTATTAATCTTATTTTTTAAATGACCTAATTATTTGTAGTTGGTAGAGAAGATAGATGTTTAAAACCAATAAACAATAACGGATACAGAAAGCAGAAGAAAAAGTGAAAATTTTAAGACAGAATACCAGTGAAGAAAGGTAAAGAATCCAAAACAATTTATCCTGAGAAAGGATAGAGATGGCTTCTAATGCCTTTTTTTTTTTTTTGACAGACAGAGTTAGACAGTGAGAGAGAGAGACAGAGAGAAAGGTCTTCCTTCCATTGGTTCACCCCCCAAATGGCTGCTACGGCTGGCGCACTGTGCCGATCCTAAGCCAGGAGCCAGGTGCTTGCTTCCTCCTGGTCTCCCATGCGGGTGAATTTATAAATTTATCTTGTGCAATCATCATCACCCTAACAAGCCCTTTTATGCCCACCTGCGATACATTCTCATCCTCATTCTCAGATCTGGACAATCACTGTTGACTTCACATATCCCTCCCAATATTTGCCTCTGTTGGACAGATAAATAATTTTTCTATCCTGAGAAAAATAAATGTATGAACCCAAGAATAAATGCACACAGTTCCAGTTCTAACACAGGAACCAATACTCAGCTCTGGCCAATGATGGCCAGGTAGAAATGAGAGCTGGGTAATACCAGGTCATTCTATTCTATAGGAGGAGGTTACATGGTTTTTCTGTGTAACACACTCTTTTATGATATTGTGGCCAAATTAAAAAATGGTTCCACTCTAAGGACAAAACCAACTATTCCCAACAGTCAAATAGGGACAGTGAACCACCAGTTTTTCTGTATCTCAGATATCACCAACACTTCATTTTCCCAGTTTATTTCAAGAATTGCTAAATTACAAACTCAATTGAATTATAACTGTCTCAACGCTTCATCCCAAAAACTCAATGGTTTTGCTAACATGGAATTGGCCTGAGTTCCTTTCAGCTATGTTATCCCAACGCCGTGCTTCTAAATACTGTCATCTTTATTTCACACATTGAGGGAGACAACAGGGTCCTGAGAGATGTAAGATATAACAGACTTATATTCCATCAGGCCTCTGCCAACATGGTGGCGAAACTACCTAAATTTACCCAGGATCCCACAGTTTTTGAGAGGTACTTTCTAGAAACAAACTCCAAATGCACATAGAAATAAATGATGTTTATAGAAATGGGTGGTTTCGTTTTTCTGGCCACAATCCATACAATTTCTAGTTCCTGGGGACCAGCTCAAAAGAACAAATAGAGCAACTTTCAAGTGAGAGGTCAAATAAGCACTTTCATAAGACACGATGGTGCCAAACCATTCCTTCCCTGGGTTGATTTCACCTCTCATTTGACAAACAGGAATGGGCTGTATGCCCTGTGGAAGGCAAGCGCTAGCAATGACCAGAGCAGGGATTACAACCGCACTGTCACAGAGCTCCCCTGGCTGGAGACACAGGCATTAAATAATGAATTAAACTATTAACCTATTTTCTTAAAATTATGAGAAACACAAAAGAACAGCATAGGATGATATGGAAACAAGTAACAGAGGTGCTGGATCTATTTTTGGAGGACAATGCAGACGTCTTCACTGAAGTGATGTTTGAGCAAGTTCTGAAGGGTGAGTGGGAGAGAAGAGTTGCAGGAAGAGGAAATGCTCTGTGAAAATGTCAGTGCCCCTCGGGGGAAGACATGTTTTCGCAGAAGAGAGAAAATTTGTGAACGCAGCCACAAATGCAAGAGGCTGAGAAAACCTGACTCTTAATATTCACCACCCAGTTCCCTCCTGGAAGTGGAATGATTAAAGGGATGAAGAGGAGTTGATGCAAATCATTCTTTTAAATGGTATTGGTTAACTTAAAAAATGAGAATATAGTTATATTTTGCTGGTTTTCAAAATTAAAAGAAGTGGCCTGTGCTACTGTTTGCTCTAGGAGGTGAGATATCATTATAGACCAAGACAGAACGTAGATGGCTCAGGTGAAAATTTTTCCTCTTACCTGGTGTTAATCAGTATTAAAAGCCAGCAAGCATTTCATGAGCATTTTTCCTGAAATATATATTTTTAGTTAATTCTTTCCTTTTGGTTAAATTTTAATTAAGTGATTTTTCACTCAGACATGGAAATGTACTTTCTATGTATTTACAGGTCCTCTTAGTCACCATAATTAGATGATCTCTTGGCCATCTCACTTTTCATCCACACTCGTGAATACTGGTTCCTTTGGGAAAGCTTGACTTAGGACCAAGCAGATGAAGTTGATTGAATGGAAATCCCTTCATGCTCAATTGTCTGCTTTCCTTCATTTCTCATTTCTAACCACAGGAGTCACCATTTATAAAACTTACCAAGTGTGCTGCCCTACTCATAACTCATGTCTAGCACACAGGTCTCTCCGGGGCCACACTCATACTCTTCAAGCCCAACATCTGTCCCTTCCACACCATCCTTGACTTTGCTCTATTCTCACTCAGTTTTGCCATCACACTGGACTACATATCCCTAGCAATTCCAAAATCTTTGTGATAAAGGGGCTGACTTGCCTTCTAACTCCAGATTGCAACTTTGAGGCATTTGTTAATAAGCATTTAATGGATTTTAAAGCAATGTATTCCAAGTTCTAAAGACTGATTTGGTGCCCAGAGCAGCCCTGGTAGATGATTTCTATCACAAATGCATGATTCCTTTCATGGTTTCTCAGCTGGATAAAACATGGCCCTGGAACCAGAAGATGCCAGATACTAGTCTTACTTTCTTCATTTGTTTGAGGGTTAAGTGTGGGAGACTCCACTCCTTCCCATGAATATTGCAAAATATTCAAAATACCTCCTGTCAGTGGTTGCTGATGCACACCAGTCTTTCTGTATTACAGAGTTGTAGCAAACCTCATCTTGAGTCTCTTTTTTCATAAACATCCTTGACCTCACGGAGAGAGGGAACTTCAAATTAAAAGTCCCTACCACACCTCATATTCCTTCTTTCAAAGTCCCTATTTCTCTGGTAGATGGTGACTCAATGCTGTCTTTTTCGTGCCCAACCTCATGTCCACTACGTTTTGTGAGGGCAGGGACTGTGACTGTCTTGTTCAGGACGATGTCATGGCTAGCACATAGTTGGTATCCTGCAAATGAATAATGTAAGCGGAATTGCTTCTAAGACAAGAAGGTTCTGCTGTAATAATAATTTGCATTACAATTAGTAGTGATGGTAGTAGTAGAGATACTTGCAATATAAGAAAATTTCATAAAGTTAGTGGAAAATGCATATTATGAAAAACATGAGTCCTCAATTTTTTTCCATCAAAATAAATTTTTTGATTTCCATTTCCCACAGCTTTTTGAAAGTCTCTTGTAGTTGGATGTTAATGATATCACTACCATCAGATACAGAATAGAAGAAGAACCATGAGATAATATTTAATATTATCAACATAATACAAATAGATAATAATAGTCAGAAAGCAGAAAGTAGAATGGTAATTGTTTTGGGCAGGGGTGTAAGTTAGAATAAGGAGATATTACCCGAAGGGAACCGGTTTCCAGTTGTAAGACAACTTATGACTGTACGATGACTCATCCTATAAGATGAGGACTTAAGGAACAGCATGGTGACTACAGGCAGTAAGACTGTGATGCACACACACACACACAGGCAGCTATGTGAAGTGATGGATATGTTAATTAGTTTGGTTGTGGCAATCATTTCACACTGTGTATTTTTTTTTTTTTTTGACAGGCAGAATTAGACAGTGAGAGAGAAAGAGACAGAGAGAAAGGTCTTCCTTTTTCCGTTGGTTCACCCTCCAAATGGCCACTACGGCTGGAGCTATGCCAATCTGAAGCCAGGAGCCAGGTGCTTCCTCCTGGTCTCCTATGTGGGTGCAGGGCCCAAGCACTTGGGCCATCCTCCACTGCCTTCCCAAGCCACAGCAGAGAGCTGGACTGGACGAGGAGCAACAGGGACAGAATCCGGTGCCCCAACCGGGACTAGAACCCGGGGTACCGGCACCGCAGGCAGAGGATTAGCCTAGTGAACAGTGGCGCTGGTCCACACTGTGTATTTTAAATGATCATGTTTACACCTTTGACATATTTTTTCTTTCTTAATTAGACCATTAAACTAGAAACAAATAGAAACAAATAACTATGATACAAAATGACTACATAAATGTAGCCTTCATATTAGTGGTTCCAAATGCAATGCTGTTTGTCCCATACCAATCCCTCTGTGCTGGAGAAAGAGGGAAAGAGAGAAAACACTTCCCCAAATGATAGGGGTGGCACTGTCACAGGCAAGAAGGTTTGTCTCTACAAACAACAGAGGGTAAAGAAAATACTCCAGGAGGCAGAACCAGTTCTCTGCTCACGAGTGGACTGCTTGATCGTTTTCACCATTTAAGAAGACGGAAATGAATTCTGGGCTACTAGTACTGTTTTGTTCTTAATTTGGATGTTTGTTATGAGTGTGATCAGACCAAAAAAACTCAATTATCTGTCCACTTATGTGCATTTCTTGATACTGTATTTCAATAAAATATGTAAAAATATTTCTTGAATATTTTCCATGTCAATACATGTACTATTACCTAAGTATTAATAAAAGAAGAAAAAAATGGAGAAGACACTATGGAGTGTCAAGGACACTGCTCTAATTAAGTTAATATTACTTTGAGTTACCGATGTTTGGGGGCACGAAGGGGGAATGAAACAAGAGAAGATGCCCATGTGGTTTGCTGAAGAAGCGCAGAAGTTTATCTGGGCTACTGAGGTGCTCAGAGCAGAAGATGAGAGCCTGTAGCTCATCTCATCACTAGCAGACTATTGCCAGGACTACTGCAATCCAACACCTCGTCGGCCACAGGTACACTTTGTGAAGGGAGCGCCTCCGCATGACGTCACTCTACAAGCTTGTAGATGCGGATCAACAGACCACAGCAAGGGGAAATATTCCTTCCCAGGCCCCCAGCAAGGTAATAAATTGAATTACAACCAAGTCTGTCCACCCCCAAATAATTCAGGCCTTGTAGAAGAACACTTTCACAAGATTTAACACAACAAAATTATCCATTGATTTGATACTGCTGATCAGGGAGTCATCAGACGCTCTCCAAAACCTCTACCATTTATCTTAACAAAATATGCTAAGACCTGGAACGCGAGCTTGAGCATTACACGGTCCTTGACTTCTGGACCATAAATGAGGGCAAATCTACAGCCTGGGGAGCCATGGATTTCTTTCTCTAGAGTCAAAGTCAGAGACTTTTGCTGGGAGAGTTTTAGAAATGGCATCGTACTGCACCTGGAGGCAGGCTGGGGCGCGTCCCTGGGGCTTGTTGACATCCACAGCTACCAGCTGCCAGCCACCAGCAGCATCTTCATGAAACATCTTCAAGACAAAGAGGGAGATGAGTCAGAGACATTTAACCTGGAACATTGAGAACTCCAACTCCTGTCTCCCGCATGCTGTAGTTTGATGCTATCAAATTTTGTCTTTTCCTGGGTGTATATTTGGAACATGAGTCATTTCAATTATGCTCATTTTAACACTAAAACCAAAGTGAATAATAACGATTACAAGAACAATGACAATACTCACATTTATTGAGTAAATTTATTGTTTTGTGTCAGACATTTTCTACCTTACCTTATAGACTTTGCATAAAATTACTCAAAGAATCTCCTCAACAAAGTATTTTATCCCCATTACATTAATTATTATCAGATTTGGAGAAAATGAAAATTAGAATTCTAGCACATGATGTCTGGTGTATTTTTACTCTAGGTGGTAGGCTTTTATGATCATTTAGTGGACATTCCTCACTTAGGGAATACAAAAATATTCTCAGGATAACTAAGAAGTGTGCACATGGCAAAGGAAGAGACTAGTAGGAGACTGCCATCACCTGGGAGACATTAGGTGGTTATTTTAACTGGTGAAATTAATCCGCTCAACAGGTATTTTTTGTAACACATTTATGAAGCAACAAGTGGTTTCTTTTGGCTTTGAAGATGTTAACTGATCAAACTCCAGATCCTACAGGTCTCCTAAAATAAGATCAAATCTATTGAACTGGATGCCTAGGTCTCACTGCCCATCACTCTATCTCAAAGACCATGCCTCTGTCGATGTGACACTCAGCTGGAGGACGATCTCACTTCTACATATTTTCTCACTAAGATTTTCTTCCAAGTTCCTTAGGGGTGTGTGCACGACTGTGTGTGTGTAGTAAGGGGGACAGGGTGAAGTTAAGCATTCGTACTTTCCTCAGTGAAGACACCACCTTTAAGTACTCCTGGGTTGTTCCTGCCTGAGGTTCCTGATTGTGAAGTACACAAACAATTCAGTTGCCATCCATGTTTATGCTCCCATGCCAGCCTGACCCAGTGTTGAACAGGATAAATTGCTGATGGAAATGTGAGTGAGATGTTGCAAGGATACCACCCCCTAGAATTTATAATCATAATTTTAAAAACTCCCATCAGGAATGGTGGCAGATCACGTGTGGAAAGTAAACTTGCTCTCCCTGAAATAAGTAAGACGGTGCGAGACCTGGGCCAAAACGCACAGGCCATATATATGTTTTAAATGACACATTTATACCAAGATTCTTGGGCCAAACATGCCAGTGGCCAACTGTTTACCTCACCTGTCCTCCTACAGGATTCTGATTCCCTTTGAAATGAACTTTAAAGTTATTCTTAGTGATAGAATCAAGCACCTTCTTCACAATTAGGCTCACATCTGTGGAAATGCAGATCTGCTAACTTGCCTGTTAAAGTCCTTGTGAAAACTCCCGGGTGTCACCTTTTAAGGACAAAGGACAAAACCAGTCCTGTCAGTCACTGGAAACCTCTGTTGATACAGCCTAAACTCTCTCATCATGGCACAAAGAGTCCCCGGGGCAAGTTTGTGCTTTGATGGGTAGCAGACTCATTTTCTCTGTTAAATTTTTTTTTTCCAGTGGACCAAAATCAAATGATTCAATTTAATTGTCAGTAAAAGTGTTCTTTCAAGGTCACTACGTTGTCTGAAATAAAATAAATGAAATGCAAACATGTTCCATTTCTCTCTAGTACCCTGACTTATAAAACACCACTTTGGTTAATGTTAACAGTCAATCTTGAAGACAGAAGTTGAGCTACTTTGCAGAAGCTGAGAATCCTGAAACCCTGCAGAGAACATGACAGAGCTGCCATGTGTCCATCTATATCTATCCTCCCTGTCTTCCAGGGTCAGAGAATTTTCAATGGTGCCATTAGGCTACCCCCTAAAAAAAGAAAAAAAAATCTAACACTCTCCCTCTCTCTCACTCTCCCTCTCCTTCTCTCTCTTTCTCTCCCTCTGGCTGCCTGGGATATGGATGTGAGTGTGACATAGACAATCACCCCAACACCCAAGTGGCATCCTCCAGCTTCACGTAAGAGAGAACATAATTCTACTTTACCTGAGCCTTTGGTTTTGGGCTTGTTGCCTTTTGCAGTCAAATCTAACTCTACTAACTCAGCTGGTTTCAGGCAGAATACCCAAAGATGATTTCATTTTAATGATAGAGCTCCTCCCTCTTATTGTATAAGTAAACATGTTTACTGTTGAAGACTTAGAAAAGTAGCTGAGTTGTAAATGGAAATGTTCAACCAATCCCCCAGAGAAAAACACTACAAATATTTTGGAGGTAACTTTCCAGTATCTTATGCACATACAGATACATCACACACATACCACACACAAAAAAACAAGGGATCCTATTTTTGTATTACTGAATTGTGAGTATATTTAATGTCAATAAATTTCAACCACTTTAAAGGTTTGTATTTATTGCAATTTTGAAACATAATCAATAATTACAGCTTGAGATTCAAATGTTACCATTTTTTTCAAATTTACCAAAACACATCCATAAACATTCTCAAATATACAGCCTTGACTACCATTCAAAATCATTGCAAGAATAAATTCTTAAAAGTAGAATCACTTGGTCAAATATACGTGTTTTTAAATCTTTTGATACATACTGCCAAACTATCTTCTGGGAAGGATGTTCCTATTCATGCTTTGAGTAACAATGTATGAGAACATCCTTATCAGCCAGCAGTCAATGCTTTCCATTTAAGAAAAGAGAAGTGAGGAGGGGGCCAGAGTAGGGACATCAGGTTGATGTGGGGCTTGCTAAATTAAGAGGTGCTGTGATCTCCATGTGAGTAAAACTAGAGGCTCCTGCCACTGAGCAGCCTGGTTTTGAGTTCTGCCACCTGTCTGCTATGTAATACTGGGTAAGATAACTGACTTTCCAAACCCTTGTCATTTTTCAATTAGTAAAGCAGACACAATAATAGTACCTACTTCAACAATATTATTGTGAAGGTTTACTAAGACAGGTTGTAAAGTGGTTACACAGTGCTCAGTGCAGCTCAATGTATGTTAGGGATTGTAATAAGGATTTTGAATTAGTGAATTATTACCAATAACAACACAAATGGATTTCCTAGGGCACTCTCCTCAATACAATCATTTGGAAACTCATGGAGATTTCAGTCTTGAGAATGATTTCAGGCTTGTCTGTTTGCAATTGCTAGTTTTATAATGGCTTATATAGAATACAAAGTAGTTAAGAATGCTTCTTGGATTGATCTACTGCAGTCAAAGTATTATCACAATCATCATCAACACCAATAACAAGTTATCTAAAGGGAGAAGATGAGAGAATCTTGCTAACAGGGGGAATGAATTGCACTTAAATTAAAATTCCAAGCGCAAGATGAAAACACACATGCAGGCACACACAGAGCACAGTTTGCAGAGAAAATCTAAAATTTTTTGAAATTTTTATGCTTTTTGATTTCTTTGTAAGTCAATCATTTAAAAACAGATGGTACTCATTATCACACAAAGTAATAAGAGTGGGCACCTGGTTTTATTTCATTATTAAACAATATATTCAATGACTCAGCCTCACAGAATTTAATTCTCACTCTTGACTTGCTGTGATGACTGCATTATTCCCTCACTGTGGCTTCTTGTTCGAAGGAGATCACTACTGCACCACGCTAGAATAGTTCTTCCCTGAACTGCTCTCATCACTGTAGTTGTCTTCTCAAGTTTAATGATTTATATTCATGTGGAAATCCATGTCTTGGAACACAGTCAACAAATCATTGCTGAAGAACTATCTTCGAGCATGAAGTTGTACTTAGTCTTTTTTTACTTTGTTGGAGGAGAAATTCTTTCCATTTTTGATTGTGTCTTTTCATCTATGCCTTTCTGCGTTTTTCCCTCAGCATTGCACCTTTATACAAAGGTTGCTTTAGGCACTGTAGGAACCCTTAAATAAGAATGTTGACAGAGCCTTTTTGTCTTGCATTCGCTTTATCCTTATGAATTTTCTGTCTTAATTAGGGGATTTTAATTCAAAAAGCATGTGTCAGTGAGAGCATTCAATCAGGGATAATAACTGATCCAGAAAGTATTGCTCTCTTCATAGAATCTGAATATTTATGCACCAAACCTTCAAAATGATCCTATGGGAACATGACTCACTGACAAAGGGTGGGCCTGTGTGAGACTTCCAGAAATCTGCTTTCTCTCTCTTAATACTCTATGGAGCAGAAAAGCAGCCCCATGTGGCCCTAGAAGTTCAAAGTTCTTTCAGTTCTACTCCAGGCGATGTTGGAGTAAGCTCTCCCCTAGCATGAGCCAGTCTAGGGCAGAAGACCTCAGAACTGATAGCAGGTGTCTGAATCATGGGCATACAAGTCTGGATCTGAGGGTTGCTATGCTTTGATGAGACCCCTAAAAATTTGTGGCTTGAGCGGTTGATGGGTTGATCCAGGGCATCCTTAGCCCATGGGTGTGCATCTTCTACCTTTTGACCACACTCATAGCTGAGCAAGTGCCAACAGTCATCTGAGTCTAAGTGTCTAAGATTGATGCAGGTATGAAGGTCACGGCCCCTTATGAGTTGAGGCAGGCTCAGGATCACCCCTCTGAGATGCTCTACGCCGTTTCTCATGTTCTCCTGCCACAGACTGTGTTATGGTCTCTGCAGGGCCCCTGATGTGATTTTTCTGCAGTGGGTGTCTATGCTGTGACCATTCAGTTGGAAAATGTTGCTTTGTTAGTTTAAAGAAACAATTCTCCCTGATGATACTCTTATGCCTCTGCATGGTCCATATCAGAATCAGTTCAGAGCCAACTGTCTATTGTCCTTGCCCTGTTAATGTGTGTATGTGTATGTTTTCTGCATACATGGCTATCATGAGATGGTCTACAAACTTAGAGACAACAAGTCCAGCAGGGCTGAGATGCCTTCAGTGAGAATGACTTCGGGCAACTGCAAATTTTCCATGTTCTGGAGAATGGCAAGAATGGACTACATGTCTGTTAAAGCTATGTGCTTTGCAGTGCAATCGCCATCTTTATTTCCTCAAAGCATGTTTCATTAGTATTAGACACCTGTGACTTAGTGTTTCCAACTACTTCGGGAAAAGCCCACGTCACAGGGTTTGGTCCTATTTTACAAATGCAGCAGACTCGCCGCCAGCCTCTCCCCCTTCCACTCACAAGAAAAGCATCCGGGGCCACCGGTAAGGGGATGGGGAGGCGTGGGCGGGGCCTGAAGGCCCGTTGCTAGGTTGCCTGCCAGGGTTTCACCAAGAGGCCCACAGCAGGAGCTTCAGTTGCTTGGCAACCAGGTCCTCAGCCCCAGCATTTTTCTTAATGAAGGTTTTTCACAATTCTCTGTGTGATTTCCACTGAATTACCGACTTATGCCTCCTGATCAAGTACAATTTTGCTTCAAAATAATCTTGAGTAACTTTGTTCAAGGTCTTTTCCCATTTAAGTTCTCTGTTATAACTGCTGGCTTTTCCAATCACTACTTTCCCAGCTGTCATTTCATACATGGAGTTATCTAATAAATGTAACAGGGTTTTAGAGATATGTTAGGTCATTGTCCAGGACAACAGCATGTAAGTTACATGCTGAGTTATATGTTCCATGTAGGTTTCCCTGTCTGCAACAGAGAACAGCCTTTCCAGAGGTTGTCACCTCAGAATGGACTTGGGAACTTACTATTTCCCGTAGTTGACTAAAAGACGTGAGATGAGGTAGGAGCTTGATGTGGTTGATTCCTTGAATGCTTTTTTACGAGGCATCTATGATTTAGCCTTCATAGTATGTAAAAATCTTTCATGGAAGTTTGGATAGCTGTTTGTCAAAACTGGAGACATCAACACTGTTTCATCTGTAATGAATTGGTGATAAAATTCTATCATAGCACAGAAGGCCTTCTCCAAATATTAGGATATTTAGTGGCCTTTCGACATATCATCTTTTTATTTGACAGGTAGTTATAAACAGAGACAGAGAGAAAGTTCTTCCTTCCGTTGGTTCACCCCCCAAATGGCTGCTACCGCCGGAATTGTGCCAATCCAAAGCCAGGAGACAGGTGCTTCTTCCTGGTCTCCCATGTGGGTGCAGGGGCCCAAGCACTTTGGCCATCCTCCACTGCCCTCCCAGGCCACAGCAGAGAGCTGGACTGGAAGAGGAGCAACCAGGACTAGAACCTGGTGCCCATATGGGATGCTGGCGCTGCAGGTGGAGGATTAGCCAAGTGAGCCACGGTGCAGGCCCTGGACATATGATTATTAAAAGTCCAATTTGAAGATTTTTGAAGTCAAATTTGTTCCTTGACCTTTTCACAGATTCCTCGTCTCAACAGATCTGTATCAGCATTTACAAATTTATGTTACTATCCTTCTAGAAATTGTATTAAAATAATAGTCGTAAGGCATTAAATCATTTAATTATTAGGTCTTCACTTTTTATTTTCTTTTGTTTATAAGATATGATATATAAACCTGTTCTTCCTCTTCTCAACCATCATAAAAACAAGCACATAAAACCAAAAATAAATACAGACAATGCATCTGAATTGTTTCCTAGGCAATAAGTGCTCTACACATTTCATAAAATCGTAGGCCACCTCCTATTTCTCAGGAGCTTATGGGAACCCTTCTGAGTGATTCCTCAAGAAACATGTGCTTGCTTTGGAGTTGGAAGGCCTTCCCTCAACTGTGATTGGTTTTTCTGAATGAAATATGTCTTTTTAAAATTCCTAATCCTATGCGTAAATGACATTATACAGGCTTGCAATGAACAAATACATACAAAAGTGGGGAATTCCAAATTGCTCTGTTTTATCTGCAAGCCCTATGAGGGCTTGTGATGTCAGAATCAAGTCAAGGTAAGCAATACATGTGACTGGCAATCTTGGTTTTGCATCCAAACCGTCCTGGAGTTGTGAAAATATATATATATACACATGCTCTTCCTCTCAACTGACAGAGTCTAGTTAGGTGGTTCTTGGTTCGGGCTCCTGCACCTCTATTTTTAAACAGCTCCCTAACCGAGTCACATCATGGAAGCCCATTATACCACAGCTGCTTTGGATCCCACTGACAGTGAGAAGGGGACGTGTTTCTGTCTCCACAGGTTAAAATATCATCTTGCATCACTGTACCTGCGTGGTCGCTGTTGAAGTTGTACTGCTTCTTGATCCCCACATCTGTTGAAACTGTACTCTGATTTCTGCGAAGGTTTCGATGATGACAGCAATAAACACGTTCTGAAAGAAAATTGCAAACCCCATTTATCAAACAGTGGGAATGAGGACGTAGAGGGCCACTAAGAACGAGCTGATGTGCAGGCAGTCTCCTGCAGATGTACGTCACAGTACCTTGACAAGCCAAGCAAGGAAGAAAATGAGAGTGATGAAGTAGAAGTAGGAACGCCAGCGGGGAAAGCTGTCAATGGCTCGGTACATGAGGAACACCCAGCCTTCCTGAGAGGCGGCCTCATAGACTGTGAATATGCTGGTGCCTGTCAGGAGAGACGAGAGCAGGTTGAGTGACACTTGACTTTTAAAATAAGGAAGAATTTTCTCAAGAAGCAATCAATATTTATCCTCCCTCTCTCTCTTGCTCTTTCTCTCGTTCTCTCTCTCTCTCTCTCTGTGCCCATCCATTTATTTAAAAGGCAGAATGAGAGAGAAAGAGAGAGAGAGAGAGAGAGAGAGAGAGAATATCTTCCATCCAATGGCTCCCTACCCATTTAGCTGAAACAGCCAGGTCTGGACAAGGCACAAGCCTTGTCCTCCATCCTGGTCTCCCATGTGGGTGGCAGGGGCCCAGGTAGTTGGGCCAGAATCAGCTGCCTTCCCAGGTGCAATAGCAGGAAGTTGAATTGAAAGTGGAGAGGTCAGAACTCAAACAGACACTCCAGTATGGGTTGCTGGTATCACAAGCAACATGGTGTACAACAACTCCAGACTCTATCTGCTCATTTGCTCAATCATAAAAGCCTCTCTATAACTAGTATTCCAACAGTATTTTTTTTCACTTTGTGTTGCTATCTGGGGGCAAACTGTTGAAATCTTTCCTTAATATATACTAAACTGATCTTCTGTATATAAAGAGAATTGAAAATGAATCTTGATGTGAATGGAAGGGGAGAGGGAGTGGGAAAGGGGAGGGAAGTTATGGGAGGGGGAAGCCATTGTAATCCATAAGCTGTACTTTGGAAATTTATATTCATTAAATAAAAGTTTAATAAATGAAAAAAAAGCCTCTCTAAAGGCATTAAAATTGTACAAAGCATTTTATTCATATTCTTAAGATTTTGATAGTTATTTCTGACTTCTGTCTAGTATAACTTCGCATTCTCTAGCAATCGAATAATTTTATGTTATAACTTCAGCCATTAAATGCATCTAATAATGAGCACAAAGGAAGGAACTGTCGAATCCAGTATAGATATAATAAAAGAGAACATATACAATTTAACTCTGCCGCTTGTGGCTGAAAAGCACCTGGTATAGTTTTAACCAAAATGAAACAAATCTGAGAATTAGGTTGAATCCGACGTAATTTTCTCATAAGATTGATGTATCTTAGGCTCCAGAGCTAACATGAGTATAAAGGAGTCTGTCTTTAGAGTCCATGGTGTTCACTGGATGCCAAAATGTAGGGCAGCAAATCATCAAACAACATTTTGGACTTTCTGGAATTGTCTCTTTGAAAATACTTCTGTTATTGGAAATAAAGTTTAAAAATGTGTGGACAGATTTTTGAATTTCTGCTCACAAGAATATCTAAAATGCCATGGGGAAAAAGGCAGGTTTAATCAGACAACACAATGCTCTGCTTTACAGATGGGGACCTAAAGCAGGTGAATGTGAAGCACCTGGTCCCAGGGCACACAGATAACAGCTGGAGGAGCTAGAACTAGACCCGTTATTCTGGAACCAGACCCCGTGTACTGAACTGTGATGATTTCTTGCCTCCTGGTAACCTTTATATAGCTCAATTTCCCTGTCTGTACATGAAAAAAAACAGAAAGCTCACGGTGCTGTCAGCATTAGATGATTCCATTTCTATAAAACCTTGGCATGTGGTAAGTTCTTCAGGTTTTATTCAGGTATCATTGTTATTATCATAAAATTGAAAATAATTGTTAATACTATTTCATGAGAAAACATAGAATTAAAAATTACTACCAAAAGTAAGCTGTTTATAAAATAAATATGGTGCATAGTTATTCAGAAGGCTTGTAAACATTTGTGCCTCAGTAAGTTCTACTATAAATATATACTAAACTGATCTTTTGTATATAAAGAGAATTGAAAATGAATCATGATGTGATTGGAAGGGGAGAGGGAGCGGGAAAGGGGAGGGTTGTGGGTGGGAGGGAAGTTTTGGGAGGGGGAAGCCATTGTAACCCATAAGCTGTACTTTGGAAATTTATATTCATTAAATAAAAGTTTAATTAAAAAAAGAATATAAAATCAATATCCACAAATTATTACTAATCACACAGAAATCACATTTATTTATTTGAGAGCAGAGAAATAGTGAGAGAGACAGAGACAGACAGCCCAACCATAAAGGTCTGATTCGCTGGTTCATTCTACAAATGCCTGCAATGGTTAGGACTGAGCTGGGCAGCAGGCGGGAGCCAAGAGTACAACCCAGGTCTCCCATGTGGGTGGCAGGGACCTAACTGCTGGAGCCATCACCTGCTGCCTCCCAGGGTCTGTGAGCTGGGGCTGGAATCAGGGTCTGCAAGTGGGAATCAAACTGATGTACGATATAAGCAGGCATCCTACCTGGCATTTTAGCCACTACACTAAGAACTCCGCTCCCACCCCCAGCCCCAGATATTTAAGGCTAGAATGTGTGTGGGACCACATGTCCAAACTAAGAAGGGCGGTGTGAAAGTTGGCTGGAACTCACTCTCTCTCTCTGAGCCTTGGCACGAAGGAAAAAGACCCAGAGCTTCAAGCAGCCCCAAAGCCAGCAGATCAGCAGGATGATCTAGCAGCAAATGGCGACAAGTGAGAAACAGAAACTAAGAGAAAGAAGGGTGTGGTGATGCTAATGTGTGCCAATGTGTATTATATAGACTATCACTTCCTATTTGCATGGCGTCTCCCTTTCAGAATCATATTTCTAGCATTAGTAAGCCACTGCCATAACAACTGGTATTTGAAAAGCACGTTCAGTTTCAAGATTCTTTTACCCACTCCCATGCTAAAGAAAGTGGGGAGGTGGGGATGAGGGCGGCTATTGTCAAACCTGTTTACAGGGAAGGAAGAGAAGCTGCCCAAGGTGGAAGGTGGCAGAACCAGAAACTGCACACCCCTCCCCATGCATGTAGGAATGGTTTTTTCTAAATGGGTTACCATACTACCACCATTTTCTCTTGATACAATTGAGATTATTAAACTAAAAGTATGTCAGTGTAAAATTACATGAAAGAAGAAGGAAGGAAGGAAGGGAGGGAGGGAGGAGGAGAGAGGGAGGGAGGGCACGTGGGAGGGAGACGAATGTGGCAATCATCACTATGCTCCTAAATAGGTATCTATGAAATACATGAGGTCAGCGGCCGCAGCTCACTGGGTTAATCCTCCGCATGCGGCGCCAGCACCCCAGGTTCTAGTTCCGGCTGGGGCACTGGATTCTGTCCCGGTTGTTCCTCTTCCAGTCCAGCTCTCTGCTGTGGCCCCGGGAAGGTAGTGGAGGATGGCCCAAGTCCTTGGGCCCTGCACCTGCGTGGGAGACCAGGAAGAAGCACCTGGCTCCTGGCTTCAGATGGGCGCAGTGCCAGCCGTAGCAGCCTTTTGGGGAGTGAACCAATGGAAAAAGGAAGACCTTTCTCTCTGTCTCTCTCTCTCACTGTCTAGCTCTGCCTGTCAAAAAGAAAAAAAAAGAAATACATGAAATCTGTTCAGCTTATTTGAATTTAATGAACTATAAAAACAAAGAAATTATTTTTTCTCATTACTCTTAATTTGAGAAGTTATTCTTTTTTTTTCCCTGAGGGAGTGTAATGGCTCTTTATGCTACATTGAGGAACTTGTGCATGGTGACTTTTAAGATGATGGGGAAAACAGTACAAGCAAAATCAGAAGCCGGCAGAAACAAGGCTGTGCCCACACATCACTCACAGGCCCTAACAGCATGCCCCCCACTCAAGTTCCTGTTCACAAGAGGGGGGCAGTTGTAACGCAAATGATCTGTGCAGCTTATTTACACCCAGGTATTTGGATGGAAACAGAAAAGTGGCTACAGAAACCCACAATGACCTGCCATTAAGGTTTAGTAGCTGTGCCACTTGAGCAATTTCAGGTAAAATATGGGAATGGTCAATATAAGATTAAATTTGAGAGACACCAAAAATAATCCCCCCTCCCAGGTATTCCTTTATTCCATCTACAAGGGAAGATGTTATTTGAAATGAGGCTTTAAAAAAAAGGATAGCAGCCCATCAAACAGTCTGGAAACTTTGACTTCATTTTTTTCTAATCTGTTAAAAGGGAGAAGAAGAAGGACCTGCAGTCTGGATCAAAGAGCAGGATTTGTTGCCCCAGTGAGGTGAGATGTCTAAAATATAAACAAAATACTCCCCCAGGAAATGTTGATTCCTCAGAGAAATGTTTCCCATACATGTGGAGTGCACTAGGAAAAGGCTTTGAAGATGGTACTCCTGGTTGCACGGACAAAGGTGATGGACCGAGAGTCTCTCCTCTTTACTTTCTGATTTCTGGCTTTGCAAAAGACAGGAAAAAGAAAATCCCCCTTGCAATGACTTCCCCCTCAATGACCAATATTTAAACTGATACAAAATCAAGCACATGATCCACTCATTTTCTGTGAGAAGCGGAGGGTCCTGAGATAAACTGAAGGTGCTCCAACTGACGTGGCTCCTCCTGCCCTCTCTGCTTGCCCCAGGGGCTCCCCCAGCCCAGAATCTCCCCAGGATCCTTTGTGGCTGCCTAGCTCAGCTCCATCCCTGGAGTCTCGGAGAGCCCCATGTCCACCTGCATCAGGTCCTTTAACAACCAGATCCTATTACCCTCCAATTGCCTCCCTCTCTAGTTTTGAGCACTCTGATGTGGAAACTGGATCTCTCATTTCTGTGTCAGATCCTGAGAGGCAAATTAAACAATGATCATTTAGTCTGAAGATTAGAATGCACTTCACAAATATTTTGTTTTTTAACTCAATTATTCCTCAATGTGAATATTGCAGAGATGCTTTGGAAACAAAGGGAACTATTTTTTTCCAAAAAGTGGACTATATTTTGCTGATTTTCATAAATCATTTCACACACACACACACATACACATACACATTACACATATCCAGGAATGTCTTCCTCCAATGTTTGATCCAATGTGGGAAATTTCTAAGAAAACATATTGATACACCATATTTTTTAAATTATGGAACTAAATTTCTAGCTAAAAAGACCTTTTGTTAAATGAAGAAATTAAATGAAAAATTATTACACAGTAGTGCCTGGCAATATAATGCATTCTCATACTAGACAACAATGAGTTCTATTCTGAAAATTTTGGGGAGCTCCCAGAATAGCACCACTTCTGTAGCTTCCAATCCTCAAAGCACAACTTACAGTTATACATAAGAATCAGTACTGCAACAGTGACACTCCTCTTGTCAATTCTTATAATTTGATCCATTATTTCTGATGTTTTCCTTACATGATTTGAATTCATTGTATAAGAAGAAACACACTGTATTTTAGCACACAATACTAACCCTGAAACATTCTACAGGCTACCCATATTGAGACAAAATAGAGGGAATGTTCATAGTGCTGAACTATTTTGATTGTCTTTAATATTAAATTTGTTTCTTTGCTTCCTTATGCTGACTCTTTTTCCACTAGGAAAAATGAGAAATTGTGTTTTGGGATATTCTCAATTATTTCTTACAGTCATAGTTTACACCACCACATGAAATCATTCTATTCTCAAAGGACAGAGATAAAGTTATGGTGGAAGCCAAGAACAAACAACAAATCTGGCACTGAACCTGCTTCCAAACACAAAATATCTGTGATACTGTTCAAATGATGGTGACACTTGACCTACTGTGAAGGCGTCTGGAAACTTGGAGTTGGATGTAGGCTTGAGACAGCTGAATTAGAACAGGTGGGCAGACAAGCCTTAGCGTGAATACTGACTTTCTCCTGTTGAAGATGTGGGGCTATGCTTTGCTTGGTTTTCATATTTTTGCTTATATACAACTTATCTTATTCTCCAACTAAAATTTACTTTTAAATCCTGGAACTGCTCCATAGAGCAATATTTCTTGAACTGCTTAACCGATATAAAAAGCTTTGAATAGTTTAAAGGGAAATTCGCTGAAGCCATCCAAAAGGTAAATTGTACTGTCAGTTTAAATGCAGTTCAAAGTCACTGTTATTTAAATCCTGTCAACATGAAATAAGATTACGCAGAGTTAGAGTACCACCTTAGCATTCTAACATGTTGATGCTAGTGACTTTGGGGGATGGAGGATGGTTTGCTGTGTGCAGCTGTTCTGTGCATTGGAGGGTGCAGGGGCAGCATCTTGATCTCTCCCCACCAGATTCCAACAGGACTACCAGTCCCCAAGGTGTGACAACCAAAAATGTCTGCAACATTGCCCCATTCCACCTGCTGCAAAGTCTCACATGGTTTTCACTGTGGTCTGATCCTGTAGCTTCTGTCTGGCATTGTCTAGCTTAAGGCACAGCATATAATTTGTATTAAATATTTATTTTTCAACGAGTTGAATCTCCTAATTTATGTAGGGGAAAATGGAGTAGTTGTAATATTTATAAAAATTTCTGCATTGGCTGATAAAACTTTGGAGAGTAAACAATCTGAGGTGAAATGAGACGTGTATGTATGCATTTTTTTTAACTATAGCCATAACAACCTATACTGGAATTTGGCATTGTATTCATTTTTAGAGACTTTTTAAAAGTATAAATATATTGTATTTTCAGAAACCCACATGACTTGTTTCTGCCTCTTAAAAGCAATGTCTCTACACGAAGTAAATCATGGTCAAAACAGAGGAAGAGCTCAAGATCACATCAGCCCCATTTCTTGCTGTGTGGATGACAAGCAGCAGCCAGTTTTGATGAGAAGTGAAAAGACAGAAAGGAATTGCTAGGTTTGTGAACATTTTCCTTGAGTTTTCAAGGCTAAAAGACTAGACACCATTTATTTTTACATAAAATATTTGCTGCACAGTTGACAGGTCAGTAGTCCTACTACATGAATATTTATGCTTATTTCAAAAACTACATATTAGGAGGAAAGCTTATTTCTTTTAAGATTCCTGCAGTTTAATATGCTGATGGGACAAACCAATACTCCAGGAGGTAGATACCTTCATTTGCAGAATGAGATATATTACAAGTATATTAATTAAATTTTGAAAAGCAAATTCACATATTTTAAATGAAATAAATAGTACAGAATCTTCAACAAAATTATACTATTACTTTTGATTTATAGCAAGACAAACTACAAACACAATTTTCCAGATTTTGCTTCTGAATCAAGATGAGATATTTAATATATTCATGAAAGAGCACAGAGGAAAACAGACGAAACCTTAATCCATGTTTATCAATCTAGTTGTTTGCACCATGGAACAGAATGCTGAAAACACACTTGCTAAACAGCTCACAGCACACAGTATAGCTCAACAATGGACTCAAAGCAACACATCATGACTCAGAACTCTATGGCTGTCTCTAATTCAGCTATAATTTGTAGCTTTAGGTCTCTTATTGATAAAATCCACACTGGAATTTTTTGTTTTGGTGAACTCTGTTTCTCTAACCCTCTCATGATCTCCCCATTTTCTCATCCATCTCTTATGTGGATTTCAGCCACATATTCTTAAAATATTTTAGCCAGTGTTCTAGAGTGAGAGTCACAGTAACTTTCTAATGTATTTTTCTCCCACCACACTTCCCATATAGAACTTTCACATTCACCTCTTCATATGAGCAGGTAACTCAAATCCTCAGGGTAAGCTTTATAGTAATAGCAAATTTGATTCAACAGTAGTTACAATAAAGTAAATCTATTTGTCATGAGGTAATACAAAAAGAATCAGCAGTAAGAGAAGTGTATTTTTAAGGTACACATCTGGATTTGACATAATAAACCTTTGCCACTGAGGCTGAATATATCCATATACATAAAACGAGAATGTCAATAGATAGGCATTAGCAAGAAAAGCCCACCCTGAATTATAGAGATTTATTGAACAACAAACCAGCCAGAATTAAATTACTTAGGATGATATCACTATTCTGATGAATAAAACCCTTATGAACAATGTTTTCTATTTCTTGGAATTATGCTGAGTTCCACTAAAATATATTTCCATAACAATGAACTCAAGTACTTTCTCTGACAGTGATGTGACCTTATGAATATAATAATCTTTAATACAAATTTTCTACATGCTCAGCTAATTAGCCACTCACACTCAGCTTACGACTACCACATGGCTTTCAAAATAACAAAATAAAGCAAGACAACAGTTCTCATTTGCAGTTCCGGAACACAGAACAAACACAGAATTTATTTTCTACTAGGCATTTAAAATATATTATGAACCTTATAGTTTTGAGATGAATTTTTCTTTACAGATAATCATTGGCACAATCTTGCTTTAGGTGAGATCAGTAAATCACCTTAAACCTGTCTGCAGCACTAAAATTTTGAAATAAGATAAAAAAATCATGCAGAAAAAGTACATGTTTACATATATTTTTTAAATTAAACTTTTTAAAAGAAAAATTCTTAGTTGAAAGGTATTTCTTCAAAATCAGAAAACTTTTATGAACCTCCAAGTTCTGGGTAGAAAATACTTCTAGAAAAGGAGAGGTGAAAGCCTTGACTACAGTATTCACAAATGGAAAAGAAGTGTTGACAAGGCCAGAGGCTGACCTTGGCTGCAAAGTGGAGGTCTTAAAACAGCCGTTCCAAGGGCGCTGGGCCCACAGGCCAACTAAAACTCTTGCTGCCTCCTGGCCTGGGCCATTGCCAGGTGGTCTGAGAGCAAAGGCAGCAAAGAAGTCACTCCAGATCCACTTCTGCCTTTGAGGAGTAGTTTTTTCAGACACAAAATGCTTCTTGGAAATTAATTTTCCATGAGTTGACTTAAAAAATAATAATAAAAAAAATCCACAAAACCCTTGGCTACCAGTGGCTATCACATCTGGACTAAATGCCCTTGGCTTCTTACACACATGACCTGGGATCGGCCAGGTTCCATTCTGGCCTCTCAGCGTTCCTGGGTGCTCAAGGATGGTGACGGTACATATTGTTCACCATTGAAGCACAGAAAGGGGTTAACTGTAAGTTTCTACATTTTCCCCAAAAAACATACCAATCATACCACAGCAGAAATCTACTTTCTTTTGGTGTAGTTTAGCTTTGCCTCTCATTTTTTTGGAAAGATTTGTTGGAAAGTACAAAGGAAGTCAGGGAAAAAAAGGCAGAACTTCATGTAACTTTCAGTCAGTTAACAGTTATGACATAAAAATTTCATAACAGACCAAAAATTAGAACCAGGTATTCGAAAAAAGTACTAAAACATTATTTTCTTCCAATTTTAGGATACACACAGTCCATATCTCTGCATCATCATATATGAGCAATGAAAATAAAAAAAATTAATGTTAACTATAAGATAGACCTGGCTAGGTCACATCAGAATAGGCACAACATCAAGGATTATTTTATTTATAAAGTTTTATTTATTCGAAAGGCAGAGTGACAAAGAAGGGGGGGGAGAGAGAGAGAGAGAGAGAGACCTTCCATCTGTTGGTTCACTCTCCAAACTGCTGCAACAGATGGGGCTGGACCAGGCTGAAGCCAGGAGCCAGAACTCTATCTGGGACTTCCACATGCGTGGCAGGAGCCCCAGCATTTGGGCCATCACCTGCTGTCTCCAAGAACGCATTAGCAGAAAAGTGAATAGAATTAGCCTCAGATACAGGACGTGGGCATCCCAAACAGAGGCTACACACTGTGCCATCATGTCTGCCCCAATCCCTAGATGTTTATGTAATCCCAATCTGTCTCCCTGATGATGTTTCTTACTCTGAAGTCAGCATTGTCTGAAATGTAAATAGCTACTCTAGACATTCTTTTCCTTAGCGTTAGCACAGTATACCTTTCTCCAATCACTTTGGGTTTATTCTGTGTAATTAAATTGGGTTTCTTGTTGAATGGTTGAATTTTTTTTATTATCTCTCTTAGTCTCTGTATTTTGATTGGTATATTTGTCACATTCACATTTAAAGTGGTTTTTATAGATATATTCATATGTACCATATTACTTTATTTTATTTTACTTGTTCTTCATGACTTACTTTGTTTTCTCTTTTTCTGACATCTCTGATTTTAATTGAACATTTTATATGATTGTTTTTTCTACTCTCAGCATTCTAATTATACTTCTTTAAAAATGTTTTTAGTGGTAGTCTTGGAATTTATAATATATATTTAACACTAAACTACGTTCACATTCAAGTAACAGTGTACCACCTCGTGGATAGTACACATCTTAACAATAAAACAATATGCTATAGACTGAGTGACTTACAAACAGATGTTTACTTCTTACAGTTATGAAGACTGGAAGTTCAAGTGCAGGGCGACAGTGTGGTCTGGTTCTGGTGAGGGATCTTTACTGGGTTGTAGACTGGGAACTTTACATTTTGTGGCCATTATCCAAATATTTCTTTGATTTTTAACATTTTTCTCCTCTGATATTCTCATGACAGTGACATCAGACCTTTTGTGATTGTCCCACAGTTCTTCAGCATTCTATTCCATTTCTAATCTCTTTATCTTTGTGTGTCAGTTTCTGACTTTCTATTGACATGACAGAAAGCTCAGTGATCCTTTCCTTAGCAATATCTAGTGCATTGATGAGCCCAGCAAAGGAATTTTTCATTTCTGTTATGGTGTTATTGTTTACAGTATTTTTTATTCTTTCTTGTAATTTTCATCTCTCTATTTACATTACCCATCTGTTCTTGCATGGCATTTACCTTTTCCTCTAGAACACTTAAGATATTTATCAGAGTTATTTTAAATTCCAAAATCCAAATTATTTGATCGTTACAAAATCCCTGCAATACCTATGTCTGCTTCTGATGCTGGTTTTGTCTCTTCAGTTTGCCTCTTCCTGGACTTTGTTTGGCTTTTACCATGTCCTGGAATTTTTTTTGTTGACAGCTGGAGATGATTTTACTGGGTAACAATAACTGAGGCCAACAGGTACTCAGTGTGAGGATT
The DNA here is from genome assembly GCF_033115175.1 of Lepus europaeus. Taxonomy (NCBI): domain Eukaryota; kingdom Metazoa; phylum Chordata; class Mammalia; order Lagomorpha; family Leporidae; genus Lepus; species Lepus europaeus. Next base: position 11,564,389 of record NC_084832.1, on the reverse strand, counting down.
TCTGTTTAGCTGCAGGTGTTAGGCTGTGTTTAATGTATGCTGTACCTGTGAATGTTGGTGGCTTCCATCTCTTCTGTTTCTGTCTCCACTGTTGTCTTCAAGTTTCTCTCAAAAGTACTTCTAAACAAAATCGGTGTCTTTGGGGTCTCCAGTTTTATGTTGGAGCCCTTTCATGTGATGGGAAGGTACTGGGGAGGACAGGCATCCTATAATCTTACTATTAGATCTAACATTTTTTAAATGGGTCTGAGTCACTGGGCTGTGATCTTCAGAAGAGTTTCCTGGCCCTTTTCCCTCAATTTATGGGGAACAGGAAGACTAGAGGAAGCTTCAGTCATGTGATTGCCTTTATGTTGAGTCACACAAGGTTCTAGGGACATTTTCTGGGAAAGTACCACATGTTCATAGAGCACACAGAGCTCTGGCTTATTTCAAAACCATCACTTTCCCTCCCTCCCTCACCTCTGGCTGAAAGCATACAAGAATTTTTCTCTGAATTTCACTTTAGGAACCTGGTAGGCTCCTAGGGCTCCAGGAGGTAGAACACATGGAAGCAGAGATCCACTAAGACTGGAGGGGTTTTTAACCGTAACACTACCCATGATTAGCCTCCAGGAATGAATGAGCTCCACGTTGTTTCTGGTGAGCTGTGAGTCTCCATGTTTGCCTGCCTCCAAATTCTGAGGCAGCAGATTGCCCTGTGATCTCGGTTCTCTGCTGGACTTGAGTAGCACCGCTGATTTTCAGAGTAGCTGACTTTCAGTGTGTACAGATTTCCTCTTGAGAGGACGAGACTGACAACTTCCAACATTGAGGCAAAAAATGACTTAAGTCGCAAATCAGAAATAGTATGGATAAATTAACACATCTGATTAAATTAATGTGTGTGAAGGCATTGTTCTCTGCTCATATGTATTCCTGTCTGCCTGATTTCAATTTGTCTTCTCCACTGGTAACAGCATAGGGAAGAAAAGACCATCATTAGCACAAAGTAGGACTGAATTGTGAATTGTGAATTTCTCCTTATACATTGATACCTGCCTACCTTTCTGCTCGATTTTAACAATAAATTGCAAGACAAGATTAGATACAGACAATACATTAATCATAAAACAATGGTGAAAGAGGAAGAGAAACCCAGTGTTTTATGGAATATGGTTCAAATGCCCATTGCATGTCTAACAGCAGAACAGACTTAATCAAAGGCAGAGAGCTTTGGGCAGCTGTGGTCTGCTGGATTATGCATGGCCAGCAATTCCACTCACTAGGAAGTACCTGGGCTAATATCACCAACAGACTAGACACGTGCACTGTGAGTTGACAGGGTGATAGTAATTTTTTATCCACGACTAGGAAGACTGGAGAAAAATCATTCCTGCAAATGGCAGCTTAAGTCCAGGACAGAGGAGAGGGCATTGTGGGGCAGTGAATTAAGCTGGTGCCTCGGACCCCTGCACTCCAAATCAGAGTGCTTGGTATCAAGTCTCTCTCCTGGAGTTAATCAAATTTCCTGCTAATGTGCACATTGGAGCACAGCAGATGATGGCTTAAGTACTTGGGTCCCTGTCACCCATGTGGGAAATGTGCATGGAGTTCTGGGATCCTGGCTTCCATGTGGCCCAGCCTTGGTTGTTATAAGCATTTAGGGAATGAACTAGCAGACAGAGACTACCTCTCCCCAGCCTCCCCATTTTAAATAAAAAGAAAGGAGAGGAAGGAGAGGAAGGAAGAGAGGGAGGGAGGGAGGCAGGGAAGGGGGGGAGAGAGAGAGAGAGAGAGAGAGAGAGAGAGAGAGAGAGAGAAAGAAGACATTTAAAGTCCAGTACAGAGAAATATGTCTGCTATTTTTATATTGTGTCTTACAAATCACTTTAAAGTCACTTGCTTGAGCTTTAACAATAACCTTTGTTTAAAGATATAAGCAAACATTTAAAGTTATTTTCAAAGAAAAATTGCTATTACTATTATTCAACTGCCAGGTGGTTTCCATGTGCCTGCATCAACTGATTAGTTCAGTAAGATCAGGGAGGTGAGCGGTCAGCTCTTTGTGGGAGATGAGAAGGAGTCAAGTTGGATGTTCTCTCTCAATCTCTTGCTCAGTGAGCCTTCCTACTCTTTGCCTTCTCATCAGTGATGGAAAAGGATTGGAAAAAAGGACCAACTACAGCACTTGTTTTGTCTGAAACACACTTGCTCTTGCCTATATGGACATGTGTTAAATATCTGGACAAATTATTAAAGTTTAAGGAAGCACATGGACATTTTGTCAGGTACACAGACATTTTCATGAAAAGGCATTTTCTTAAGACTTCAAGTTTTTCCAGCCATGTAACCTTCATGTCTTGACCTAGAATTCTTGACTACTCATTACTTCAAGGTTTAAATTTATCTGCATGACAATTCATATCCAATAATATCTTTTGTCTTGTTTTCCCAAAAAGTTTTATTTTGGGGATGCAATAATCCATTGCAATGCATCTTCTACCATTACTTATCATTTTTTTTTTTTTTTGGACAGGCAGAGTTAGACAGTGAGAGAGACAGAGAGAAAGGTCTTCCTTCCATTGGTTCACCCCACAAATGGCCACTACGGCCGGCACTGTGCGCCGATCTGAAGCCAGGAGCCAGGTGCTTCCTCCTGGTCTCCCATGTGGGTGCAGAGCCCAAGCACTTGGGCCATCCTCCACTGCCTTCTCGGGCCACGGCAGAGAGCTGGACTGGAAGAGGAGCAACCAGGACAGAATCCGGCGCCCCAACCAGGACTAGAACCCCAGGGTGCCAGCGCCACAGGCGGAGGATTAGCCTAGTGAGCTGCAGCACTGCCCAACTTAACACTTTTTATCGTTGTCCAGGTTTTATAGCTCAGAGTTCATTGGTTTATATTTTCCTTTCTCCTTGTAGACTATAAACTCCACGAGTTAAGCCCCAGTGTTTTTTTCATATCACATTCCCAGTGCCCAAGACAGAGCCTGGCATGTAATATAGAGATTAAATTAATTTAGACAAAACATAAAATAGAAGTTAAGCAAATGAAAATCACACAGCAGAGTAGATCTGGGATGGTGGAAATATTCGAAGATAAAACATAGGTAAAAGGTAAAGCCATGTTGGGGAATAAGACAAGCCACAGTTACAGCAGTCAGCAGACTTTGAAGGCTGGCCAGTCTGCTCATTTGCCACCTTTGGAGGAGCTCCAGGAGTGGATGATTGTGCTAATTCCTGTGAAGAGAGAGTTCCAAAGGCTAATCTGTGACCCACCCCAGCTGCCAGGGCTCCTGATGTCCAAGGCAGCAGGCTTGGTCTGCCTACCTGAGGATGCTGCACTGCCTTTATTGTCTGTCTGTCTGTCCCTCTGCACAGTACCAGTCCTTGTGGGTTTCCTGGCTGTTTCTCTCTGGAACTCTGCCTTCCACTATGTCTACAAATGCACTTGTTGCCTTGTATGACCCTTTGCTGCCCACGTTGGTACACTTTTTCAGATCCAGCAGGGCAGTACTCAAAAGTCTGCCCCAGCCTGCACGCTCCACCCCCCTCTGTCCATCTGGCTCCTTTATGCTGGCTGTCTTTAGAGTCTTTCCTTGAATGGTTTCAGCATGTGCATGGTTTCAGGTGGCAGGATATTGTCACACTCTACCTTAGCATCCCAACCAGAGACTGGTAATACATAGATAGGGGTCAGGGTTTAACCCATTTAATTGCCACAATCATCCTACTAGGAGTACTGCTAACCCCATTTGTAGATGAAAAGATTGAGGCTGAGGTAAGTTCAGTACTTTGACCAAGGTCACATGGCAGCACCACTGGTTGGTCCCCAGATCTTCCCTCTCATCTTGGACCCATTTTCCTAGTAGGCTTTCCTTTGTGGAGAAGGTTGAGGAGCTGTTACCAGAAGCATTTTCTTGGCCTCTGAGAACCCAGGCGCCTTCCTGTGGTTTCTTCTGTAAAGTGTAGGGCTCTGTTGGTGCCCTCACTTTCAGGAAGAGTATAAAGCAAGCTCAAAGTTCATGCTGTTTGGTGTGCATTAGCTACAACTAGCAGATGTGAGCACTTGTCTGGGGCTATCATTGCCATGAACTTCACAGTTAGAACACTTTGTTTCTGGGCACAGCAGTGGTGGTATGGGCTCCAGTAGACAGCTCCAACCCAAGACACCAGCAACCACTCCTGGCAATGAACCCAAGAAAAAATAATCTTGAGCTCCCAGGACTGTCTCAGATTACCAGACAGAAAGCTGGGCCCTTTCTATTTGTTTTTCTATTTTATTTAAAAAAAATAATTTTTTTTGTCAACCACACTTGCAAGTTCATTCTTATCACTGTTATGTTAATAATGAGATGACTGCTTGTGGCTCATGGAGTTAAGGAACACCCAGGACATCTGTAGCGGTGTTAGGATGAATCCATGCTCGTCTCCAGAGACATGTTCTTTCCACTTTGCCAGGCATGTCTGAACTTTCTGAAACTTTCCTTGGCTTGGTTTTGAGGAATCTGAATGCATTCCTGTCTGGTATACTTTGTGAAAGCAAAATTCTGTTTTAAAGTTAAACAGACTAGTCCAAGGAAGGGGAGGGCGGGGGAAAATTCCTCCTGGAATTTCTGGCTTACCAAGAGTCCTTTTGTGTTTCTCCTTGGGTGTGGGGAAAACATTTACTTGCTTTCTCTCAACTCCCTCTATGTTCCTCAGATTATTGTCTAACAAGTTTTAAATATTTCCAGAACTCTGACCCAAACTCCAGATTTAAGACAGCAAGACTTGACTTACTTTAATGTAGCAAATACATCAGAACAACACAAACTCCCAAAGTTATCCTTGTTGTGTTTTTGAGTGAACCTTCTGCTCATTCGGCAGTCCTAACTGACATTCTAACTGGCTATGGTCTACGATACAAGTGTCATCATTTGAGAAGTGGAATTAAAAAAAAATAGATAAATTACTTTATAAAAGTAGGATGTAACAGATTTGGTTAGATAACTGACCTTTGCTTATTATGAAAGCCCATGGCAGATTTGCTGGTTGTCTCTCTCTATTCAATCTTCCCTTGTTCCTGGACATGTGGCTGCTCAGAGGGAGAAAGTATTTCCTGGGAGGGGCAAGGCCTTGTGACAAAGTTTCACCTGAGGTAGGCAACTCTCAGGTCTCCTACAGCCATTTCCCTGGATTAGTTTTCCCTTCCCTTCTATCTTCTAGAAAAAGAGAAGCAATGATGAAGTTGGAAAATGTGTGTTGAGGAGGCAGAGCCAGTGTACCTGCCTGTACGTAGGGGTGACTTCACTGGGTAGAGCTCACCCACACCCCCACCTACCCAGGACTATGACTTCAGGAAGAAATCAACGTGTATCCTGCTTGAGCCATTGTATTTTGCTGGGCCTGTCTAATAAGCTTACTCTGTCCACCCATTATGTATCCAAAGTATCTAGGGTCTGGGACGCAGTCTCAAAAACACCTGGTATTCAAAGGGATGTCAGCATGGAAAACTAGGACAACTATAAAGCAATATACAGACACTCTGGGATAGCATACAAATAGATGAGGCAGATTTGATAGTTGAGGGAAATGAAGTCAGGCAAAATTCTTTCTCACAAAACCACTTTGTTAACTTCGAGTTACTGGCATGCTGAACCACAGGAATTCACATTTTACATAAACTCTTAGCCCAAAGAATGAATTCTCCTCATTGATATAAAATAACAAGGTAAAAAGTACAATTTAATGTCACACAAAGACTTGCTAAGCTCCTTTGACATGTTCAAAGGAGATACTTTAAACCTGAGATGCTGACTTTTTAAATATATGGTTTTGGTTTCATGACTAACGGTATGATTCAACATATTCTTTCTCAAGAATAAGAGCTACACTTTATCTCATTTCAAGATTTTAAAATGCTTGTGAAATAGTAGCAATATTTCTTACTGAATAAAAGTTAAAATAAGGCAAAATCCTAATAATAATGTACATACACATTCATACCATTGTGCATATACAAAAACAATCTAACGCTACTGAATTCAAATACATCCACAGAAATTTCACATATTTGAAAGGACTACTAAGCATGCACCTTATTATTCTAGGCAAGGGGATGTGAGAAATATTCCTTTTGGCAAACAATTGCAAACACATTGAACTCACAGTCCATGATCGTAAGAACGGCCATCTCAATGATACCAGTCTGACACCTGTAGGGATGTGTTTCCATATCTTTCCATCAAAACAAACTTATTGATGCCTCAGCACATCGACTAACTTGTATTTATTTGTATCTACTAGGAAAGAATTCCTAGTGAGACTTTAGTGTAATGCCACGTGGTTTGAGTGCAATTCACAATGTGTAGCCAAATGCATGCAAATTTGATCATTTTATTTCACAGGAAATATCATCACAGCCATTGTTGACTTTGGTATTTGACAAAAATTAAACAAGTCTCACTGACACACTGTTGAATTAAAGAAAGCAAATTTTCTAAATTTAATCATATGTACTTTTCATTATTCAATCATGTTTTCTGTTTTAACATAAAAAGGTAAGGGAAAAAATTCTACCAGCTGTAGCATTTTCAATCTAATCACACTCCTCAAAGTCAACATGTTATGAAACTGGGGGCCTTATATTTTCTCCCAAACATGCTCCTCTGGAAGTTAACAGCAACTCTATCGAATCATGCAGGCCAAAAACTTTGGAACAATTTCTCTTCCAACTCACAGCCAGTCTATCAGTAAATCCCATGGACTGCACATGCACAATGCATTCAGGCTCTCCCGTCAACCTGCATCACCAGGGTCCCCAGCCAGGGTCTCTTTCCTGGATTATTACTGCAGGTTCTGAACTGCTCCCCTCCTCCCCTGTGCTTCCCTTGAGTCTGCTCTGTACCCAGAAAGCAGTGATTATGATCAGCACTGTCTCTCCACCGCTTAACATCCTTCTGAGCCTTCCCATCTCATTTCAAAATGAAAGCCAAGGTCATTACTTTGGCCTGGAAGGGGCTCCCTCATATGTCCCTGGTTGCATTTCTGACCACATTCCTTTTCAATTTCTCCTTTTCTTTTCTTACTTTTTTTTTTTTTTGACAGGCAGAGTGGACAGTGAGAGAGAGAGACAGAGAGAAAGGTCTTCCTTTGCCGTTGGTTCACCCTCCAATGGCCGCCGCGGCCGGCGCACTGCGCTGATCCGATGGCAGGAGCCAGGTGCTTCTCCTGGTCTCCCACGGGGTGCAGGGCCCAAGCACTTGGGCCACCCTCACTGCACTCCCTGGCCACAGCAGAGAGTTGGCCTGGAAGAGGGGCAACCGGGACAGAATTCGGTGCCCTGACCGGGACTTAGAACCTGGTGTGCTGGCGCCGCAAGGCAGAGGATTAGCCTGTTGAGCCATGGCGCTGGCCTTCTTACTTTTTTTTAAAGACAAGCCAGCCTCCTCTCTAGGAGCAGAATATGGAAAATACTTCCTCCAGAGCCTGTGCATCGGTTACCCTCTCTGCTTTGCACACTGTACCCCTAGAGGGTTCATGCTTTGCTCTTTCACTAACATTATGAGTTTACATAAAGAAAACACTCCTGGCCAATCTACCTGAAATCACAATCCTTGCTCTCAGTATCCCTTCTTCATCTGTGTGCTCTCCTTCTTTCCTTAACGCTCATTGCTATACAGCACGCTATTTATTTTACTTATTTGTCTCCATTGTTACCTGTCACCTCTTGTCAAACTTGTAAGCTCCAGAAAAGCAAAGATCTTTTATTTTGGCTTGATTGTTCATATTTGTGAACAAATGGCTGGTACAGAATAGAACCTCAATAATTATTGAATATTCAATGAGTGAAAATATTTCTCACATTAATCACTATGCAGGAAGGGAACTGGTGGAAAAATAGTTATAGAATCACATTCGCATACAATGGAAATCAAGTCAGAACTAGTCAGACAATAGGTTATTCATGTATATATGTGTACAAAATCTCCTTAGTCATTAGCTGGCTGTGTAAATCAGAGAAACACAAACAAACACGAGTACATGTAAAATTCTGTTGCAAGGGCCAGATTAACGTAGGAGCAGGTGGCATTTTCCTAATGTGTTCTTTCTCTGGCAGATGGTGTCTGCAATTTCCAGCCTGCATAGTGTCCTTACTGTGAGTTCTCTAGTTTCTCGTCAAATTCAACCACACAGGGAGGTTGCTGCACTGTTCTATCTCCCGTTCCTATCACATCATCCATGGAAACCCAAGAATCACTCTGCTCTCTATTCCAACAAATGCACAAAACAATTTTTCAACCGAATTCAAAATGCAAATTATACTGATCAAAGTGAATTTCACATCGAAGATCCTCCCACTAATCTGGCTTGGACTCATCCTTCAAGCCCCATTAAACCCAGCAGCAGCAGAACCCTGCACAAAGGCAGATGTGTGGAGCTTTCAGTGTAATGTGTTGTTCAGACGCCTGGAAGATCTGTGAGTTGTCTGAGTTCTCATCTAAGGGGGTACTTATTAGACACACAGACTTCCCACTGGTAGGGAGAGGACAGTGCTGAGTCCAAGTGCAAGTAGCACCGCCCACAAGCTGCCTCAAAGGAGACCCAAAGGATGAGCTTCACAAATGGAAAGGGCACAGAGTGAATGATAGAGAGAGGCTTTATGGAGGAAAACTTAATACAAAATACATCATTAGTTATTTGCTTAATTAATCTGTTTAGTCATCATTTCATGACAAGTAAATTAATTATAATCCTTGAGAAAAATGTGTAAAAATGAAAATTATTATGAAGCCAACAAGAAGACAATGTGGTTTTTAGCTTTGAGAATTTGTCAAAATTATAAAATAATTATGAATCCTAGGAAGAGTCTACAGAGCCTGAGAAAAGAAATGAGAAACTTCTGAGAGCTGACAAAGCCTCATTGGGAGGCATTAATTCCGATCTGACTGACTCTCCTTTAAAAATATTTCTAGGCTGGCGCTGCGGCTCACTAGGCTAATCCTCCGCCTTGCGGCGCCGGCACACCGGGTTCTAGTCCCAGTCGGGGCACCGGATTCTGTCCCGGTTGCCCCTCTTCCAGGCCAGCTCTCTGCTGTGGCCAGGGAGTGCAGTGGAGGATGGCCCAAGTCCTTGGGCCCTGCACCCCATGGGAGACCAGGAGAAGCACCTGGCTCCTGCCATAGGATCAGCGCGGTGCGCCGGCCGCAGCGTGCCAACCGTGGCGGCCATTGGAGAGTGAACCAACGGCAAAAGGAAGACCTTTCTCTCTGTCTCTCTCTCTCACTGTCCACTCTGCCTGTCAAAAAAAAAAGTTTCTATATGTATGTATGGTGGATCGACAGTTTGCTGCTGTTTGAAAAGATTATCTAGCAGCATTCCACCAGCTGCAGCATTTTCAACCTAATCACATTCCCCAAAGTCAACATGTTATGAAACTGAGGACCTTATATTTGCTCCCAAACATGCTTTTCTGGAAGTTATTCTTATTCTTTATAATAAAGTTATTTTATTCTTTATAAAAGTTAGAGAAATTGCCCTAGAAGATGACAGGTCTTCCTATATAAATTCACAGTTGATTGTACAGTCATATCTATATTAAGTTTCTGTATAGAAATTAAAAGGAGAAATTCATATATCAATTTAAGATATAATAGAAGAAAACTGCCTTAATAAGAACGTGCATACCATTTTGCTACAAATTATAAGAATTCATTTTTTAATAGCTGAATAATACTCCACAGTAGATGTGTGTGCACATGTATACACACACATTTTCTTTATCCACTCACCTGATGATGGACACCTTGGTTGATTCCACATTTTGGCTATTTTGAACAGTAGTGGGACTGGACAAAACTCTGAGTGGAAATATACCACTGTAATGAAGAGCCTAGACACCAGCATCAAAGTGCTTAGGACTGAATCCTAGTTCTTTATGTGTGGCTTCTGCAAAATCATTTAGATTCTGTTGGCCTCTGCTGCTTCATCTGTAAATTGGGAATTGTATTGGTACCTATGTCACAGTGTGAGATAAAGAATATTTTCCCCTTCCTTAACTGAAACTTCTTCCAGGGTTCAGAGTATGTGTCATATATTCATCTTTATGTCCCTAAATCCTAAATGTCTGGCACATACTATGCACTAAAATATTTATGGAATAAATTGTTCTTTTGATGTAAAAAAAAAAAGAAGGTGCATATGTGGTGGAATGAGAAGGCCATGCCAAGATGGCCACTGGCAAGTGAGCATCAGTTACTCAGGAATGGCTTTGAAACCCACCTGGCAACGGAGCCTGCCTGGCAACAGGCTGTGATTGGATGGCTTTGGAAACCACATGGCAAACGAAGCCTGCCTGACAACAGGCTATGTTTGATGGCTTTGGATATTGCCTGGCAACAGGCTGTGATTGGTTAGGGCATAAACCACCCCTTGACCAGATTGGCTGCCTTGGCTATTTAAGCTGCTGTACCAACTGAAATAAACGAGTCTGCGGGCTGCTCACCTCTGGCCCGCTTTCACCCTCCCGGGGTCTGTGTGGTGACTCTGTGCCTCTAGCCCCCACCATGCTCCTCCTCTCAGAACGAATCCACAGCAACATGTATACCATGCCATAAACATATCATCTTCCAAAAAAGCCTTTAATAAAACTTATTTACCTATTCAACTGATTCTGGCAATGATTAACACTAAGCGATAATTAACATTAACTGACAAAGATAATGTTTCTTAAATATAATAAACATGTAGACTAGAAGGTATGTACTTAGAAATACCAGTTTCTTTCTAAGAGGAGAAAAATTAACATTGACTCCTTAGGTAATTGCTCATAGTTGGCAAGACATGACCCCTCCTTTTCAGCTACCAATCCCATTGTTGTTCTTATTGAATATACTCTGATCTGTCCTGGACCTTAGCATGTCTACTGAAATAACCAATGGATGGGACAGGGTTTAATTTCCCTCCTTGTCTCTTTCCATGTTATGCAGTGTATTTCAATTGGAAGAGAACAAAAACCATCCAATGCTGAAATTACAGTTGTAGCTCTGCCACTCAATAAATGTGCTTAGTCTTCAGAGTAGACTTATATATGTATGGGAAGCCACTCTCCATGTGTAAAATGCTACCTGGCAAATATTCTCACCAAAACTTATATGTTGGAGCCGGAGCTGTAGCATAACAGGTAAAGCCACCACCTGCAGTGCTGGCATCCCATTCCCAGCTGCTCCATTTCTGATCTCCTATGCTATGGTCTGGGAAAGCAGTAGAAGATAGCTCAAGACCTTGGGCCCCTGCAGCCACGTGGAAGACAAGAAAGAAGCTCCTGGCTCCTGGCTTCAGATCAGTGCAGCTCCTGACATTGCAGTCACCTGGGGAGTAAATCAGCAGATAGAAGACCTCTCTCTCTCTCTCTCTCTCTCTCTCTCTCTCTCTCTCTCTGCCTCTGCAACTCTGCCTTTCAAATAAATAAATAAATATTTAAAAAAAAAAAACTGAATGGTTCCAAGATGATGGAGTAGAGGGGGAGTTTACTACTTTAGCCCAGGAGAATAGAGTTTAGAAAAAGTGTAAAGAGTGTCTTCTCAGGGAAGAGTTAGGGAGAAAACAGCAGAGGAAACTCTACAGAAATTAGAAGGACATGGTGGACCTATGTGGAGGATGTGGGCACCCACGGATCAGGACTCCAGCAGCCCAGAGCCTATCATGGCTGGAAAGTGAGGTGAGACCAGACAGCAGTAGACCAAACCACTGGTGAAAACCTGCAGGAAGAGCCTAGAGGGAACCCGGCTTGGAGCCCCATGGAGCCCCCATGGTACACAGCTAACTAGAGGAGGAAAAAAAAACGATGGAATGGACAGTTTTCTCTCTCCCTGATCACTTTATAATGGTGCCCTGTAACAAGCCAACAGAGGAGGTGCCATTTTGGACACATATAACAGCTGTGCCAGCTCATGTCTGTGCCTGGCAACCCACTGAGTGGAGACTCCTGACTCTGATGGGGAGAACTAACAGGGAGCTAGGACCTTGTGACTATGTGAGGCTTCTGTACTGGGACTGTGAAAAAAACTGAGGGTGTGTGGGAGGACTCACAGTGTGACTGGGACTTTCAGCAGTCTCAGTGAGAGAAGCCACAAGCTTGAAGGTTCCTGGTTACCTGGTGAGAGACATTGCTGAGGAATCTGAACTTACACTGAGGACTGCACTGATCCTTTGTGTGGTCCTTGGGACAGAGCAGATGAATATTATACCCACTGGGGCTACTGCTCAGGCACTGGTCTCCACTGAACAGAAGAGCTCAGCTGAGCAGAATCAACCTCCCTTCTGATGAAAAACAAGGAGAGAGAAGATTTACCACGCCAAACCTGAGTGTGTCACTTTAGGCACGCACTTAACCCTGAAGAACTGAACAGAGCTCTCTGGCCACACCCACTACAAGCCTCTAGAGATTCACTGAAAGCAGACATTCCACTTATCTACAGAGTCATAGTACAATGATAAAAGCCTCCACAGCAAAAAAAAAAAAAAAAAAGGGAGGGGGTCTCTCCACAAATTTCACACAACAAACCCACCAATTCAAGTAACAAGAATAAGGAAGACAACATGACACCCACAAAAGGACATGACACTTCAAATACTAGATTGTGATGATGAGATAGAAGAAATACAAGAAATGGAATTCAAAAAATTGGTCATAAGATTATGTAGAAATAATCAGAATCAAATGCATGAACTACTGAAATCCATACAGGACATGAAAAACAATTTCTGCCATTAAATTGAGACCTTAAAGAGGAAACAAAATTAAATGAAGAATTCAACAGAAAATGAAATTGAGATCTTAAAGAGAAATCAAAATGAAAAGAAGAGTTTAATAGAACAAACAAAAAAATGCAGTGGAGAGCCTTAACAACAGAATCAGTGAAGCAGAAGAAAGAATATTGGACTTAGAAGACAAAGCACAAGGAAGTATAAAGTCAAACCCAAGATAGGAAGAGGAAATTAGAAAAATAAAAATACTGTTGGGAATCTACAGGATACTACAAAAAAAAAAAAAAGGGTTCTAGGAGTTCCTGAAGTCATGGAGAGAGAGAAGGGATTAGAAGGCCTTTTTAGTGAAATAATAGCAGAAAAATATCATGGTTTGGAAAAAAGAAAGGGACAGTGCAGGAAGGAAGTACAGGAAGCACACAGAATCACCCAATAGACATGACTAGAAAAGATCCTCGCAAAGACACAATGTAATCAAACTCACCACAGTAAAACATAAAAGAGAAGATTCTAAAATGTGCACTAGAGAAATGTCAGATTACTTTCAAGGGATCTGCAATTAGATTCACAAAAGACTTCTCATCAGAAACACTAGAGGCTAGCAGAGAATGGCGAGATATAGTCAAAATCTTAAGAGAAAAAAAAAACTCTCATCCCAGAATATTATACCCTGCAAAGCTCTCGTTTGTCAATGAAGGTGAAATAAAGACTATGAAAGAAAGCAAAGGAAGAAAATCTCTCAGTAAAAGTTCAAAGGAAATTCAAAGTAAAAATTAGGAATATATTTGAGAAAATGGCAGGGCAAAATCATTAGTTATCAATAGTCACCTTGAATATAAGTGGCCTTAACTCCCCAGTTAAAAAACACAGATTGAGGCCAGCACTGCAGCTCAATAGGCTAATCCTCCGCCTGTGGCACTAGCACTCCGGGTTCTAGTCCCAGTCAGGGCGCTGGATTCTGTCCCGGTTGCTCCTCTTCCAGTCCAGCTCTCTGCTGTGGCCCGGGAAGGCAGTGGGGGATGGCTCAAGTGCTTGGGCCCTACACCCGCATGGGAGACCAGGAGAAGCACCTAGCTCCTGCCTTTGGATCAGCGTGGTGCGCCGGCTGCAGCACGCTGGCCATGGCAGCCACTGGAGGGTGAACCAATGGTAAAGGAAGACCTTTCTATCTGTCCCTCTCTCTCACTGTCCACTATGCATGTCAAAAAAATAAAAACAAAACAAAAAAACAACAACACAGACTGACTTAATGGATTAAAGAACAAAACCCATTTATTTGCTGTCTACAAGAAGCATATTTCACCAACAAAGACATATCCAGACTGAAAGTGAAAGGATGAAAAACAATATTCCATGCCAACAGAAACCAATAAAGAGCTGTAGACAAAAATAGACTTTAATACAAAAACTGTTAAAAGAGACAAAGAAGGGCACTATCTAATGATTAAGGGAACAATTCAACAGAAAGATGTAACTATTATAAATATATATGTACCTAATTACAGGGCACGTGGCTATTTAAAAGAAATGTTAAGGGATTTAAAGGGCGACTTAGACTCCAATACAATAATATTGGGGGACTTCAATACTCCACTTTAAGCAATGGACAGATCAACCGGAACAAAAATCAGCAAGCAAACAACAGAGTTAATCAAGACTATTGACGAAAGAGTTAACGGGAATCTACAGAACTTTTCATCCTACAGTTGCTGAATATACATTCTTCTCAGCAGTGCATGGAACTTTCTCTAGGACTGACTACATACTAGGCCATAAAACAAGTCCCAGCAAATTCAAAAAATCAAAATCATAACATGCATCTTCTAAGACCACAATGGAATGAAGCTGGAAATCAGCAACAGGAATCTCTAGAGCATATGCAAACACATGGAGACTGAACAACATGCTCCTGAATGAACAGTGGGTCACAGAAGAAATCAAAAGAGTAATAAAAAAATTGCTAGAAAAAAATGAAGATAACAACACAACATATCAAAACTTATAGGATACAGCAAAAGCAGTGCTAAGAGGAAAGTTTATAGCAATAGATGCCTACATCAAGAAATTGGAAAGGCACCAAATAAATGAACTATCAATGCATCTCTGTTGAAAAGCAACAGCAAACCAAACCCCAAACTAGTAGGAGAAAATAAATGATTAAAATTAGAGAAGATCAATAAAATTCAACTGAAAAAACCAATACCAAAGATCAAAAAAATGAAGAGCTAGTTTTTTGAAAAAATAAACAAAATTGACACACCATTGGCCCAATTAACCAAAAAAAGGAGAGAGAAGACCCAAATCAATAAAATTAGTGATGAAAAAGGAAATGTAACAACAGACACAATAGAAAAAGAATCATCAGAAATTACTGCAAAGAGCTGTATGCCAACAAACTGGGAAACCTAGAAGAAATGGATAGATTCCTGAACACATACAACCTACCTAAATTGAGCCATGACGACATATAAACCCTAAACAGACCCATAACCAGCACAGAAATTAAATCAGTAGTAAAGGCCCTCCCAAAAAAGAAAAGACCAGGACTGGATGGCATCACTGCTGAATTCTACCAGACATTTAAGGAAGAACTAACTCCAATTCTTCTCAAGTTATTCTAAACAATTCAAAGAGAGGCAATCATCCCCATTTTTTTCTAGGAAGCCAGCATTAACTTAATTCCTAAACCTGAAAAAGATGCAACAGAGAAAGAGAATTACAGACCAATTTCCCTGATGAACACTGATGCAAAAAATCCTCAACAAATTCTAGCCAATAAATCCAACAACACATCAGAAAGATCATCCACCCACACCAAGTGGTATTTATCCTGGAATGCAGGGATGGTTCAACATTTACAAATAAATCAATGTGAAACATCACATTGACAAACTGTTGAACAGAAACCATGATTATCTCAAGACATGTAGAGAAAGCATTTGATAAAATACAACACCCTTTCATGATAAAAATTCTAAGCAAATTGGGTATAGATGGAATATTTCTCAACACAATCAAGACAATTTATAACAAACCCATGGCCAGAGTCCTATTGAATGGGGAAAAAGTGGAAGCATTCCCATGGAGATCCGTTACCAAAAAGGTATGCCCACTTTCACCATTGTTATTCAATCTAGTTCTAGTTCTGTAAGTTTTAACTAGAGCCTTTAGGCAACAAGAATAAATCCAAGCTATACAAATTGGGAAGGAGGAAGTCAAACTACTGCTATTTGCAGATGACATGATACTATATAGACGATCCATAAGACTCCACCAAGGGATTATTGGAATTCATAGAACAGTTTGGTAAAGTAGCATGATATAAAAATCAACACACAAAAATTAACAGTCTTTGTATACACAGACAATGCCATGGCTGAGAAAGAACTTCTAAGATAAATCCCATTCAAAATAGCTATGAAAAGAAATCAAATACCTTGGAATCAATTTAAACAAGGATGACAAAGATCTCTATGATAAGAAAACATTAAAGAAATAGAAGAATATACAAAAAATTCCATGTTCATTGTTTGAATAATCAATATCAACAAAATCTCCATTCTTCTGAAAGCAATTTAAGTTTCAATGCAATACCAATGAAATTACCAGACATTATTCTCAGATCTAGAAAAAATGATGCTGAAATTCATACAGAAGACACAGGAGACTTCGAATAGCTAAAGAAATTTTATACAACAAAAACAAAGCTGGAGGCACACAATACTAGATTTCAAGACATTACTACAGGGTAGTTATAATAAAAACAGCCTGTTACTGGTACAAAAACAGATGGATAGACTAATGGATCAGATAAAAACACCAGAAATCAAACATCTACAACCAACTTATATTTGATCAAGGAGCTAAAACCAATTCCTGAATAAGAACAGTATCTTTAACAAATTATACTGGGAAAACTGGATTTCCACACACAGAAGTATAAAGCAAGACCCCTACCTTACACTGTACACAAAAATCCATTCAACATGGATTAAAGATCTAAATCTATGACCAGACACCATCAAATTATTAGAGAACATTGGGGAAACCCTGCAAGATATTGGCATAGGCAAGAACTTTTTGGGAAAAAAAAAAAAACAAAAAAAAAAAAACAACAACAACAACAAAAAAAAAACAAAAGCACAGGCAGCCAAAGCCAAAATTAACAACCGGGATTACATCAAATTGAAAAGTCCATATATGGCAAAAGAAACAGTAAGTAAAGTGAAGAGGCAACTGATAGAATAGGAGAAATTATTTGCAAACTATGCAACTGATAAAGGATTAATAACCAGAGTCTACAAAGAGATCAAGAAACTCTACAACAAAACAAACAACCCACTTAAGAGATGTCCAAGGACTTAAACAGACATTTTTCAAGAGGAAATCCAACTGGCCAACAGACACATGAAAAAAATGTTCTGGGTCATTAGCCATCAGGGAAATGCAAATCAAAACCACAATAAGGTTTCACCTCACCCCAGTTAGAATGGCTTACATACAGAAATCTACCAACAACAAATGCTGGTGAGAATGTGGGGAAAAACATACACTAATCCACTGTTAGTGGGAATGCAAACTGGTAAAGCCACTATGGAAGACATTTTGGAGAAACCTACCATATGACCCAGCCATGCCACTCCTCAGAATTTACCCAAGGGAATTAAGATTGGCAAATAAAAGTGCTATCTGCACCTCCATGTTTATTGCAGCCCAATTCATAATAGCTAAGACATGGAATCAACCTAAATACCTATCAACAGAAGACTGGATAAGGAAATTATGGGATATGTACTCTATGGAATACTACACAGCATTAAAAAAAAAAAAACTGAAATCCAGTCATTTGCAACAAAAGGAGTGAATCTGGAAAACATCATACTTAATGAAATAAGCCAGTTCCAAAGGAACAGATGCCATATGTTCTCCCTGATCTACCTGAGCACCTAAAAAGAACCCTGTAGACATGAAACTGACACTATGAGAAACAATGACTTGATCAGCCCTTGTCCTGTCGAGGAACTGCTTATTATATATTTTTTTTACTATTTTCTTTTTCTACTTAATACCATTGTTTGGACTCTACTTAACACAGAATTATTCGTAGGTGTTTAAATCCAATTGAAATTTATCCCAGTAAAAAATAAGAGTGGGAATAAGAGAGGGAGCAGATGTATAGTTTGGCACATGTTCTCATGGACTTACCCCTAAAAGTAATGCAAAAAACTTGCCATGGGACTCCAAATCTCATGAAGCTGGATGGTACTAATGCCATCTTACTAGTTAGCAATAGCATTTTAAGTGTGTAACTGATTATATAGATAGGAATTAGTGTCAAAGGATGACATAAATAAGACCAAGTGTCTGCTAATAACAACTCCTGTTGTTGATTTAAGAGTGTCAATTGAAGAGAAGAGTGTCAATTGAAGAATGTCAATTTTTAAATCAACAACAGGAGTCACTGTGCACTTGCTCCCCATGTAAGACCTCTGTCCTTAATGAGTTGTACTATGAGAATTAATGGTAAAACTTGTCTTCAATCAGTACTTCATACTTTGTGTGTGTGTGGGGGTGCAAACTGTTGAAATCTTTACTTAGTATAGAGTTGATCTTCTGTATAAAATTAAAAATGAATCTTAATGAAGAATGGGATGGGAAAGGGAGTAGGAGGTGGGATGGGAGTACGGGTAGGAGGGCAGGTATTGGGAGGAAGAACTGCTATATTCCTAAAGCTGTACCTACAGAATTCATATTTATTAAATAAAAGCTTTCTGAAAAAAATTAAAATAAAAAAAAAACATGTATGTCCTACCCTCTTCCTCTCCAACACTTCAAAAGATGCTCTAGTTCATTACACTGATAACAGTTCAAATTCCATTCTATCCCCATAAAAAAGGACGCTCAATCTCAATGAACTACAACTACTGCCTAGAGGAGCTCTTGGAAAGTATCCAGACATTTCATGCTAACCATTGAAAGAGATAATTTGGGCATAGCTGCCTCTGAGGATTCTCCACTTACTCTCCATCTACTAAGAATACTGGGACTCTACTTTATCAAACTGGGCAGAGGCCGGCGCCGCAGCTCAATAGGCTAATCCTCCACCTGCAGCGCCGGCACCCCGGGTTCTAGTCCCGGTCGGGGCGCCGGATTCTGTCCCGGTTGCTCCTCTTCCACGCCAGCTCTCTGCTATGGCCCGGGAAGGCAGTGGAGGGTGGCCCAGGTCCTTGGGCCCTGTACCTGCATGGGAGACCAGGAGAAGCACCTGGCTTCTGGATTCGGATCAACGCAGCTTGCCGGCTGCAGCGGCCATTGGGGAGTGAACCAAAGGAAAAAGGAAGACCTTTCTCTCTGTCTCTCTCTCTCATTGTCCACTCTGCCTGTCAAAAAACAAAACAAAACAAACAAACAAACAAAAACAAAAAACAAACTGGGCAGAAATATCTTAGTGATTTCTCAGATTTACCTATTTAAATCATGTTTTCAAGAACATCTTATTCCCACACTCATCTTTTCTAACTTTAAATCAGCACTGAAGAAACTATGTGAGGTCCAGTAAAGGAATTTTCCATTTTCTTAAGTTTAAACTCCACATTTTTCTTAGATGGAAGTTTATCCACCTGTCAGTAATACTATATGAAGTACATCCTGTAAAGAATATATCCTTTTATACCTGTATCCAAGAAAGTTATTTTCATTCCTTGCACACATGGCAGAGAGGAAAAAAAATATTCAGTTATATGTTTCCTGTTTGCCAAATATTTCAAAGGTTGGGACAAGGTGGCCATTATGACTGTGACTAATTTTAAAATTATGTCATTCTGGATTTTACCACAGAACTAGCTTAAAAGAAAAATTGCTCCACTGACAGATGCAGAAAATTAGGAAGTTTTATGATGCTAAATATGAAATCTTTGATGTCATTTTCAGATGGTTTAATAATTTCTCAGTTTTTAAATACATTCAGCTGTAACTACCTTGCTTTTTTAAACTGAATTTGTATAGCTATATGGCAAAAACTTCACTGAAACACACAGTGCTTACTGTATTTCCTCCTTTTATCCTCACTTTAGAGAGTTCCGCAAATTAACTAACGTCAAGTGTTGCTTTGGGAAAGTTAAATAGCCATCTATTATCTCTTGAAATTGCTCAGCCAAATATTTAGGAAGGTGCTGTGGATCTTGGAAGTCTGTTTCCACTGATTTTATTTTACCAAAAAAATCTTTTTAAGGAAATGTAATTGTTGATAACAATAGTAAATTTGATCTGAAAAATCATTTAAGTGCATATGCAGTAAGGATAATTTTATGAGATGAAAACAAAGAATTTTAGTCATGATCTAGATATCCTGGGGATGCTACAGCATTGAAAAGTTCAGAAATTTGATTTGATTTATTCCAGTTAGGCATGAGTGCACCGATCTACATAGGAAACATGAGCCCCTTGGGCCACTGTCCAGGAAAGCTGACACCTCCTTTTTAGACACCACTGGTTTAAACCCACATTGAATGGTAATCAGAGCTCCCTGATTAATTTACTCTCCCTGTAGCCTCCGGGTCCC
Source organism: Lepus europaeus (assembly GCF_033115175.1). Lineage (NCBI taxonomy): Eukaryota > Metazoa > Chordata > Mammalia > Lagomorpha > Leporidae > Lepus > Lepus europaeus. Next base: position 11,544,099 of record NC_084832.1, on the reverse strand, counting down.
GCCTCAGCTGATCTGTTATCCTCCCCTTCCCCCCAGGAGTCCCTACAGAAAACTGATGAGACTAATCATCTAGAGACACCTGTGGCTGTGAGTCCTGAGACAATGATGCCATCCCTAAGCGACTACCTCTGCTTGGGCCATGTGGGGAGGCTTGGGCTTAAGGCAGGCTGTTCCTCCTCACCAGTGTTTTATTGTTACGTTCATCTCTGCCTACATAAGTGACATAAATATTATATTCTCTAATTCCTTCTATATATACAAATTATTACACTATTTTACAATGATGCTTAACTCCCACCACCTTCCACATAGATATATTGTATGCACTGACATGTCAATTTTGGGGGGATGACTGCTAACTGAGGGAAAAAAGAATCCACTTTTGTGCTTTTGTAAAATGAGAAACACGTTATTCACAAATCCATTTGCCTAACTGGATTCTGAATTCCTTCGTCTGCGCTATTCCTTCATCTCTCCGTTGTAGCTCCCCTCTTGTCATCTTTAGGGCAGTGCCCAATCTACATCTGATTAATGTAGGAGTTGCAAGATTCTATTCTCAAATAGCTTCATATATAAAGAGGAGGATAAGAGCATGTTGGGATCAACAATAGAAAACGATCATCCTGACATTCCATTTGCCCTTCTTGAAAAGTCAAGAATACTTAAGTAGGAACATAGTTGGAAGAGGGAAGCGTTTGGCATGTTCCACTGCCATCAGAAAACAATGTTTCTGATTAGAGTAAATCTCACTATGTCAAGAAGCATACAGCACTCAGATCTGGGAGATCTAGTTGAGATTGTTTTTAAATGACTTGGCTTTAGAGTAGAAAAAACTTCAATTAAATCCAAGATATGTGTACTTGATACACCTTTTATCAACTGTAGGATATTCAGGCATGGGTTGTGAGCAACTAAGGAAGTCCATACTAGAGAACCTTTCTAGAAAGTGCTATAGTTTTCAGTAACTCGATATAAGAAATCCCTAAAATTTAATCACACTAATACTTAAATTTAAACACATCTGTGGGTACAATTAAACATTATGCCTTTTCAGAATGATTAGGATGTCAGGCAACAATGTTTTCACACAAGGAAGACTTCCTCATAGCTGACAAGTAATCCTTAAGAAAAAAATCCCCACCTACTCTTCAAAATCAAAAAAGCTGTACCATGGAAATAAAAACCTAAAAAATACTGAACTGGGGGTAAAGTGCTGTTGAAAGGTGCTGTGGGTTGTGCATATTGGGAACAATACACTGGGTACATTGCAGTCAAAATCAAATGTGCTCCAAGTAGAACATGAGTCAGGCACGACAGGCTTGGCCTCTCAGCAGGACTGTGGAAGAAGCCCAGACTAAGGTGGTTGGAGCCCTGAGGGTACAACCTAGCACATGGAGTGCTCAGAAACTCTCTTCTCTGTTGTAACAGGGCTTGTCCAACTTTCTAAATTCAATGAACTGCATCAGCAAAGACCTCTGTGCTCTGTCATTCTTGTCCCTTTAGTCTGATGGCTTGCGTCACCTTGCACCAGACCTGGTGATGGTATGAGGGCCTTCAGAATGGGAGTCACATCTTTGCAGGATGGGACCCTGCACTTCACACAATGAACTACTCAGAAAACATTACCTTCTGAATCACAGAGTCAATCATGTTCACACTACTGGCCTCAAATTGTTACATTTAATTTCATTTTTTTTTGAAAATACATAAACTGTAATTTCAAAGTGGTTTTTTCCAGATATAACTTTCAAATATTCCTGGAATGCATGACTTTTAATTTTGTAATGACAAAATGCATCGTGAATCAACAAGTCATATATATGTTATACATACCCACTTGCTAAGTAGAAAAATGTTTTCATATATGTAATGACTAAATAAGGGTGGATTTAGATGCCTTTAAAATGTGAGTGTTAAATCAGGAAACATTCTAATTTTCCCATTATATTATATTCACTGCAATGAAAATTAATCAACAAAGTTTATGATATCTTAAAAATAGCAACCATAATCCCTAAGCATTTGTGGATTTGTAAACAAGTGTTTAAAAAAAAATAAATATCAAATACACAGTCCCTAAAACCAAATCTATTTTTATGTTTCTCATGATAACGCAGTGCATCCTGGTCCTTCTGGCCATCTCATCTCTTGCTCCTGCATAAGCAGAATATTCTTGACACCCTCATAAGTTCTATTTTCCAACTTTGTTTTTCACCTGTTAGCACACAGTGTACACTACAGTTATTGAGCGCATTAAAATCTATCCTCAGGTATTCAGCTTACAGCAACCAAGCGAATACTATATTTACGTGACAACTTCTCAGCTGTGAAGGGTTTTAGAAAACACTCCTAGTTTTCACAAATTACAACTCACTAAAATTAATAAGAATGAAAGAAATTACAAGTTCTAAGCATTATGAAATAAAATACAAGCTGGAAAACCTTTGATTGTCATTTTAGTTTTGATGTTGGATTAAGGTTTTCTTTTTTTTTTCCTCCATACATTTCTGCTTTAGAAGTAAAATCACCACTTTTGGGACATTTTCCATGCTGCAGTCATTTGGTTTTTAGCTTGTACCTTTTAGACACTTGAGATGTTCAATAATGCCACAAAGTATAGTTCTTGCTGTGTGCTATTATTTTGAGTACCATATGAAGTTAGTTTTTTATAGAAGAATATTAGGGTGGGGAAAGAAAAACAGCTCTATTTTTATATGCCATTAGAGTTTACTGCCTTTCAAGACACTGATTATATGGAAGGGGCCATTACCAGTCCTTCTGGTTCTCAGAATCTGTCTCAAAAGGTTTTTTGTTACTTACTGCAGTCAGCTTTCAGAGCTCTGTCCTTGCTCCTGACAGGCTTCCACAATGAACTTGCCCATTATTATTTATGTTTTTATTCTTAGAATGGAGACAGCCATCAAATCTGCCTCTTACTACATCTATTCCCCCTTTATTTGATTCTAATACCCTCTTAATAAAATCCTTTGTCATATGTTTTTCCCATTCTGATGGCACTTGCTTAGGGATAGAAAAAAGGGCACTGATATGAGTCTAAAGAGAAACTCTGTTAATTTCTTAGTTATGATACAGGCAACAATACCATTCAGTGTGATGACTCCTCCCTTCTTTTTGTCACAAGCCAGAATCCTGTATAATTCTGAGTTCTAGGCTTGAAGCATTTTAATTTTTCATTAACTCTAAAATATTTACCCTTAAAACAAATAACAGAACAAGTAGATAGACCTATTTACAAATAAAACATCAACAGCAACAAAAACCCAGGGCACAATAGGCAAAACATATGAACTGGCAATTCATGACAGAAAAATTCTAATCAGCCAATAAACGTGAAAAATGCTTAGCCTGCTTATAACCTCATTAGTTACAAGAAATACAGTTTCACATCCATCTGGTTGACTACAACTTAAAAGTTTGACAATGTAAAATATTGACACTCTGAAATTAAAACAGATACATGCGAGCACATGGAAAAATCTGGAAATCTCTATGACAAGTTTAAAATGTGCAGATCCAGAACTTCTACTTCCAGATCTCTCCCATAGAGAACAATTCACATGTTCCACAGGAAGACGCATGCAATGGTCTGCAATACACCAATGTTAGTAATCACAAGCTTAAAGGAAAAGATGTCCAGCAATCATAGAAGAACTGGATCGAACGCGTATCAGCGAAACCAATGAACTAGATACATACTTAGTCATGTGAATAACATTTAAGAAACATAAATATACATATATAACCACATGGAAATGAGTTTGAAAGTCTAAAAGGCTATAGATAAAACTCATAATAATGTTATCTTGGAGACATGGGAGAGAGGACAAACTTGGAGAGAGTCATCAAAAAAGACCTTGTTTGCTATTTTAATATTTGAAGAAAAGAAATTATTTTGTAGATAGTTCAGTTTTTAAAATTCAAAAAGCAGGGGCTAGCATTGTGGCGTAGTGGGTAAAACCACCACCCACAATGCTGGCATCCCATAGGGGAGCCAGTTCATGTCCCAGCGGCTTTACTTCTGATCTAGCTCCCTGCTAATCTAGTTAAGGATGGCCCAAGTGTTTAGGTGCCTACCATCCACGTCAGAGCCCCAGATAAAGCCTCTGGCTCCTGGCTTTGGCCTGGTCCAACCCAGGCCATGTGGCCATCTGGAGATTGAACCTTAGATTGAAACTCTGTCTCTCTGTCTCTCCTCTCTGTCTACAACTCTTTCAAATAAAATAAAACAAATCTTTAAATAAATAAATTCAATGAGCATATAGAGTGTAAAGTTGATACTGTGTTGCTAAAATTTTACAAGTCAAACACATAAAAATATGATAAATATTTTTATATTTTAATTACCAAGAAAATCTACATGCTTATAAATTTTTTCTAATAATCTATAATTTAAATGCCACTGACTTTGTTAACTTGATCTACTTTCATGGAATATGTTTGTATATGTAGGAGCACACAGCACACATGTGAAATACAGAAAATTAATACAAATTTATATTTATATGTCTGGTTCTCAATGTGCTAATCAATTGACAACACACAAATATACATTTTGCAAGACATAACAATGTAAAGTCTATAAATGTGCAAATGACAGTGGTAAAATTACCTGACAATGTACAGTGTACATTAACTATGTAACATTTAAACACTAGGGTAAATAGTTGATACTTTCATCAGCATCAGTATAAAATTCCCTACTTGATTATGTATGTTTTTTGTGCTAATTGGCAAAGAAAAATAATTCAAAAATATTTTCAGCTCATTAATTACCTCTAAATAGACTATCAAAGAAATCACCTGTTTAATGTTTTTGTGACTTTTTTTTTTTTTTTTTCCGACAGGCAGAGTTAGACAGTGAGAGAGACAGAGAGAAAGGTCTTCCTTTTTCTGTTGGTTCACCCCCCAAGTGGCCGCTACAGCCGGCGCACTGTGCCAATCTGAAGCCAGGAGCCAGGTGCTTTCTCTTGGTCTCCCATGCGGGTGCAGGGCCCAAGAACTTGGGCCTTCCTCCACTGCACTCCTGGGCCACAGCAGAGAGCTGGCCTGGAAGAGGAGCAACCAGGACAGAATCCGGCGCCCCAGTCTGGACTAGAACCCGGTGTGCCGGCACCGCAGGCAGAGGATTAGCCTAGTGAGCCGCAGTACCGGCCCTGTTTTTGTGACTTTTAATTCTAATATGTCTTAGCAGAAGGCTGAAATTGATAATCTTTCATTTAGTTTCATTCCTAACCATTTATGATTTATGCAGAAACCATCTGTTTAGCTGTTACAAAATTACCAAAATAATTTAGTTAAAATTTTCTATTAAGTGTACATTTTTAAAGATAAATATTTGGCTGAATATCTTAAAAAATTCTAAAAACATTATACTTTTATATTATATATGCTTATTTAACATAAAAGAGTTCTCTCTTAGTTGTATCAATATATCACAGTCTGTTTATAACAGTTTTGGGATAGTAGGAAGAGACTTAGAAGTAATGAACTTGCCAAATTTCTTAGCAGACGACAAGCCTTAAGTAAGTCATAATTGGAGACCTCAGCCATTCACCGTAACTAGAATAAATGTGTCTGTGTTGTCAAGATTTGCCAAATTACAAATTTAATGACATAATCTGTTGACACTACCAACCAATCCGCATTCAGCTCTCCATGTGGACAACATAAAATAACTTGGCCAATTCAGCAAAAGTACAATATGTTCTTGGATGCTATTTCCAAAGGCCCCCTGATATTATTCCGTTTTCTTCAAAATTTATTTTTAAGACTGTGTTTCCTCACGATGATTATTTCAATGCAACCCAAGGAGCAGATCAAGGAGTCTCACATGTAAATCTTAACCTTTATATTTGCCTCAACATAACATAGTCAACTTAATTATTGGGTAGAATTCATAACTTGCAAAAACATAGGGCTTTTATAATGAAATCTAGCAGGGAGAATATGTTATGAATTTACACAAGTTCAGGAGGGATAAGAGAGGGGATCAGCCACATTCACTAATATGCAAATACTGTACCCAAGCAATTCCTTTCCTGGGATACCGATGCTGTGGATTACCTATCTATCTATAGTCTGAAGCCTTATGCTTTGGTAAAAGATAGTATTTTCTGCTATTATGTGGTAGACTGGAAAAGGAGTTGTTGAGGCTTCTCTATGATACAGAGGCACATATTGGAAATGAATAAATAAACAAATCGCCAATAACAAGCCCAGGGAAGTAAAACTGGTTCATAATTTTGTTTGATAGTAACACTTGGAAATATGCACTATAAATAGAATTCTACTTAATTATGCAACCAGAGTGTCAAATTTTTACTGTCAAGGACAAATAATACAGACTGCTGAATTCTATAACTTATAGTCATTATCAATACAAATACTTTTTCTGTGAACAGATCTCAACTAAGTTACAGAGAAGTAAACAGTAAATGCAGAACTCATACTACTCGGAAGAAGCATTCAACTCTGCTGAAGGTCAACAAAAAAGTGTTACACAGCTACATTTTTGTGGGCTTCCCTTTTGTAAAAAGAACAGAACAACATAAAAAAAATATTAGTATCACCAGAATTTAAAAGTTTTTATCAGGTATGTAAAAAATACATTTTGTTCCCCAACCACATTTTATTTTGATGATTATCATTGTGCTTAACTTTTTCCTTGAGGAATTAAACTGGGCAAGCAAGTTCCACGCAACACCAAACCACTGCCTATCTGTCCATAGCTTCTACTGCCCTCTCCACGGGACTGATCAATATTGGAATACAATTCTCTTGAAAGGCAAACGTCTTGTAAATGAAATAGCCCTGACCATAGATAAATTAACAGATGCACTCACTGATTCTATAAAATGTCTCAAACTAATGTAGAAACATAGATGACTAGCGGTGCTTTTGTTTGCCAAGCTACCCTGGACCCATAGGGGCCTTCACTTCCACTGGAGGGGTTGCTGTTAAGTTAGCCGGCCTGGGTGGAAGTGCCTCTTCAGTGGTTGGCAATTAATCAATGTTCATTTTTTCTTTCCATGCTACACTAGTGAATGGTCACTGCCTATCATGATTTCCAAGTCCTCTTGAGTCTTGCTCCTTACACAAAACAGTCAGCTGCTGTACTGTCCATCATCAAAACTGGCCCAAAAAAATGTGCTTTTCCCACCAGCTGCTCCATGTCTTTGTTTATTGTCCAGTGAGCGCTAGCTGCTTTCTTAGGACTGGTTTTCTTTGTTGCCTTTGTAGAGAAATCAGACAGCTGCGAGCTAATTAACCCATCCAGGTGCCCCACTTAGGTCAAAATATAGTATGGCCAGGACACAAGCAAGATGGTAGGAATACATAAGATGTACCATCCATTCTTTTGACCCAATTTCTATTCCTCTGGCCTCCTTTTATAGTGCTTTATAGAAGACAATTCACAACCAGTAAGAAAAATTAGCACAGAAAGAGTTTAATTGCATAAACTTGAGACTTGAGATTTAATCAAACTCTGCTGATGTCTAAATTATCTTTTCTTATTAATTATATAGTTTATGTTTCATTTTATTTTTTCTCTTGCCTATAAGTTTCCTTTAAAAAACTCAATGGCAAATTATATTTGACAGTTTATTTTTAAAAAATCTGGTAACATGTTTTAGGTTAGCCAAAAAAGCTAAGTATCCATTTGATGTTCCAAAACTGAAACAAGTCAGCCATTAATAAGACAATCAACTTATAGGAAAGAATGAGTTTTTAGTTAAATAAATAGTCACTGTATTAGTACTTGCCTGGTGCCTTCCTGTAGTAAAGAGAGTGCCTAACACACAATAGGTTCTCCACTTGATGAATGAATATGTGAATGAATGAACTTTAAAGGATTACCTACAATCTTCTCTGAAAACATTTCTTGGAGATGGTGACTGTACATTTCAGGTTTTCCAGAGCATTCTTGATTCAAAAATTCCAATAAGTGCAACATAGTGACCAGCACACCACATTTCCTAGATGACCTTTGTCTTCTGAGATGAGAACGGTTGAAATCCAGTTCGTTTGGGGGACATACAGAATGTGGCAGAGAGCATTGGCTTAGGGTATGAAGTTTTTGTTGAGCTGACTTGAGTCTAAATTCCTGAATGGCTACATCCAGTGTGCTTAATGTCATGATCCCCCAGCTTCTGGTAAAATGAGCAGAACAGCAGTCACGGGTTGCTGTATGACAAGCCACTGCAAAGTGTAGTGGGTGAAAACTATCACCATATATTGGCTCATAACTCTATGGGAAGTGATCTGGTCTAGTGTCAGATGGGTAAGGCTTTTGCTGGTTTCAACTGGACGTTGTAGGACATCGGGGGTGGTACTGTCTGAGGAGACTTCACACACATCTCAGGTATTTGGAGCTGCCTGTCAAGTGAAGCAAGAGGTCTGCTCCCTGTAGCCCCTTGCTCTCCTCTAAGCTAGACCAGCTTTTCCCCACGGTCATCTTTGGGTAGTACTCAAATGGACAGCAGAGAAAAGCACGGGGCCTTTTGGAACCCTTGGCTCCAAAATTTACACCAGGCCTCTCCTCCACACTCTCGTGGGCAGAGAAAGTAATAGAGGCCAGATTCACGCAATGAAGAGTGTAGCCAAAGCCATGTGGCAAATGGGGCACGGTTCCCAAGAAGGGAGAATTCTTGTTCCACTCTTGAAAATAATCCACAAGAGAAAGCAATCATTAGGCTACTTGAATATTAGAAGGCACACAACAATAGTTTGGTTTATTCCCATTAGTCTTTTGTAAAGACAGTTATTTTCTCCCCATCCATCAATCATTTTCACAGTGTTTTGGGGCTAAAACAAAGCATTAGAGGGCTAATATACAAATTGATTATAATTTTCTGAGGAATTTCTTTAACCATTGATTTAGGCTGTTACTTCCATAATAAAGAATATTTATGTGATTAAATCTCTAAGCAAAGTTCAGTAGATTCCTTGTCTGGCCTATCATCTGCTTTTCACACATTCTGAGATAAAGCGAATAACAGATTTGAGGGCCAGAGCCTTTGTATTCATGAGAGGTAGAAGAAAGGCAGTGACTTTCATGGATGTGTTCCTCCATGATAACTGTTTTCAAAAATATCATATTTAGAATCTAAGGATCATCGACTTAGGGAAGGTGGGTCATACTGGATTTTCATGAATCTAGACAAAATCAGAGAGATGGTGTGGCCACAGAGCCTCCTAGACCCACAGAGTACAGAGAAGAGACAAAGAGAAGGATTGCAAAGAGTTCTAAGCTGTGAGAAGTAATAAAAATGAAATATGGGCCGAGTAGTTTTTCCCACCTTCATTCCAGTTTAGAGCTTGGCTAGCTTTCTTTAAAGGGTCACATGGTTTTGATAACTACTGCCTTGTAGTATGTCCTGAAATCTGGTATTGTGATGCCTCCGGCTTTGTTTTTATTGTACAAGATTGCTTTAGCTATTCGAGGTCTCCTGTGTCTCCAAATGAATTTCAGCATCATTTTTTCCATATCTGAGAAGAATGCCTTTGGTATTTTGATTGGTATTGCATTGAATCTATAAATTGCTTTTGGGAGAATGGACATTTTGATGATGTTGATTCTTCCAATGGAACAGAATAGAAACACCAGAAATCAATCCAAACATCTACAGCCAACTCCTATTTGATCAAGGATCCAAAACCAATACCCGGAGTAAGGACAGTCTATTCAATAAATGGTGCTGGAAAAACTGGATTTCCACGTGCAGAATCATGAAGCAAGATCCCTACCTTTCACCTTACACAAAAATTCACTCAACATGGATTAAAGACTTAAATCTATGACCCGAAACCATCAAATTATTAGAGAGCATTGGAGAAACCCTGCAAGATATAGGTACTGGCAAAGACTTCTTGGAAAATACCCCAGGAGCACAGGCAGTCAAAGCCAAAATTAACTATTAGGATTGCATCAAATTGAGAAGTTTCTGTACTGCAAAAGAAGCAGTCAGGAAAGTGAAGAGGCAACCGACAGAATGGGAGAAAATATTTGCAAACTATGCAACAGATAAAGGGTTGATAATCAGAATCTACAAAGAAATCAAGAAACTCAACAACATCAAAATAAACAATCCACTTAAGAGATGGGCCAAGGACCTCAACAGACATCTTTCCAAAGAGGAAATCCAACTGGCCAACAGACACATGAAAAAATGTTCAAGATCACTAGCAATCAGGGAAATGCAAATCAAAACCACAATGAGGTTTCACCTCACCCCGGTGAGAATGGCTCACACATTCAGAAATCTACCAACAATAGATGCTAGAGAGGATGTGGGGAAAAGGGGACACTAACCTACTGTTGGTGGGAATGCAAACTGGTTAAGCCACTATGGAAGTCAGTCTGGAGATTCCTCAGAAACCTGAATATAACCCTACCATTCAACCCAGCCACCCCACTCCTTGGAATTTACCCAAAGGAAATTAATTTGGCAAACAAAAAAGCCGTCTGCACATTACTGTTTATTGCAGCTCAATTCACAATAGCTAAGACCTGGAACCAACCCAAATGCCCATCAACAGTAGACTGGATAAAGAAATTATGGGACATGTACTCCATAGAATACTATACAGTAGTCAAAAACAATGAAACCTGGTCATTTGCAACAAGATGGAGAAATCTGGAAAACATCATCCTGAGTGAATTAAGTCAGTCCCAAAGAGACAAATATCATTTATTTTCCCTGATCAGCAACAACTGAGCACCAAAGGGAAAACCTGTGGAAGTGAAATGGACACTATGAGAAACAGTAACTTGATCAGCTCTTATGCTGACTGTTGTTGTACAGTGTAATACTTTATCCATTTTAGTATTTTTTTTGTTCTAGTACTAGTGGTTGAACTCTTCAATTAACACACAATTATTCTTAGATGCTTAAATTTTAACTGAAAAGTGATCCCTGTTAAATGTAAGAATGAGAAAAAGAGAGGGAGGAGATGTACAATTTGGGACATGCTCAATCAGACTTGCCCCAAATGATGGAGTTAGAAAAGTGCCAGGGGATTCCAATACAATCCCATCAAGGTGGCATGTACCAATGCCATCTCACTAGTCCATGTGATCAATTTCAGTTCACAATTGATGACTCTGATAGGTCTAAGAGTCAAAGGGATCACACAAACAAGACTAGTGTCTGCTAATACTAACTGATAAAATCAAAAAGGGAGAGAACGATCCAATATGGGAAGTGGGAGACACAGCAGACTCATAGAATGGCAGATGTCCTAAATAGCACTCTGGCCTCAGAATCAGCCCTTAAGGCATTTGGATCTGGCTGAAGAGCCTATGAGAGTATTTTAGGCATGGAAAGCCAAGACACTCTGGAAAAAAAAAAAAAGAAGAAGAAGAAGACCTAAATGAAAGATCTCTGCGAGTGAGATCCCAGTGGAAAGAATGGGGCCATCAAAGTAGGAGGTACCTTTCTCTGAAGGGAGGAGAGAACTTCCACTTTGACTATGACCCTGTCTGAATAAGATCAAAGTCAGCGAACCCTAAAGGCTTCCATAGCCTCGGCAACTCATGACTAGAGCCTAGGGAGATTACTGACGCCATAAACAAGAGTGTTAAATTGTTAAATCAACAACAGGAGTCACTGTGTACTTACATCCCATGTGAGATCTGTCCTTAATGGGTTGTCCAATGTGAAGTAATGATATAGGTAGTACTGAAACAGTATTTTACACTTTGTGTTTCTGTGTGGGTGCAAACTGATGAAATCTTTACTTAGTATATACTGAATTGATCTTCTGTACATAAAGATAATTGAAAATGAAAAAAAAAAAACCTTGGGGCTAAATTGGAAATTACATAGAAAATTAATCAATTTTTTAAAAAAATACCATGTAGGATCTCTGTTATTAATGTGCTGTACACTGTTATTTAATGCTATAACTAGTACTCCAACAGTATTTTTCACTTTGTGTTGCTGTGTGAGGGCAAACTGTTGAAATCTTTACTTTACATATACTAAACTGATTTTCTGTATATAAAGAGAATTGAAAATGAATCTTGATGTGAATGGAAGGGGAGAGTGAGCAGCAAAGGGGAGGGTTGGGGGTGAGAGGGAAGTTATGGGGGCGGGAGGAGCCATTGTAATCCATAAGCTGTACTTTGGAAATTTATATTCATTAAATAAAAGATAAAAAAAAGTCACATGGTAAGTATCTTGGGCTTTGCCTTGGGGTTTCTCTTGGGGCTACTGGCCTCAGCTGTTGTTGGAGGAAGGCAGCCACAGGCTGGGCATGAACACACGGGCATAAGGTCACAGTAAATGTATTTACAAAATAGGCCATGAGCAGGACCCGTGGGCCACGCTTGCCAGTCCCCGCCCTTATGGTGAATGCACAACTTCAGCATTTCTTATCTCTGTGGGAGCCCTGTGAGGACAGAGTATCTCAGCTCAGGCAGCATCCGCTGGCAGCCTCTCAAAGCAGGAAACAGTATTTAAATGTTTTATTGACAATGGAAGTGTCCCTGGAAGAGAGGATATACTAGTACATAGAGCATATATGAGCACAGTGCAATGTGAGAGTATTTTAACATCGTGGTATGTGATCTTAAGTATTTTCCAGTGACTGAAAGGATATTATCTGATGCTGTGGAAATTTCACAGATATTGTATGGAATTGGCTCACATCTCCCCCTCTTTTGATGTGTATGGTCCTAGACTGAGCTCCCTATACTCCATTCATTCATTTTTGTAATAAACATATATTTAATGAAGATTATGAGTATAATCATTGTTATAAATTTTACTGAGAACTCACGAGGTGTGAGAATTAGAATAGTCTAACTTAATCTTCCTACTGCTCTCTGAGATGTGTATTATTTTTATCCCTACTTTATAGGATAGAGGTAAAGTGACTTGTCTAACAGCACCCATCTAGGAAGATGCTGACTGTGTCCTCAAACAGAGTCCTCTTTTATTTGGGCTTGAGCACCCACAGAATACCAGGACTGTGGCTCTGCACTGGGGACACTGAATACAGCCATCACTAAGACCTGAACCTGCCCCTTGGGGCTACTTCTGCTCTCTGTGTCTCAGCATCCCTGCACCTAGCATACTACGTGAAGGCTGGATTCAGTTCAACTTCACCTCATGTCAAGATTTGTGGTCACAATTGTTTGTAAATGAAATAATATATCTTCATGCACTAATACAGATTACTGTTTTATTAGATACAGTAAAATTGCCCAAGAAAATAAATATGCTTCATGTTTAGGTATTTTTGGATTAGGGGTTTTATTTATTTATTTGCTAAGCACTTATATGGAGGATGGAAGTTTTAGAATATTTGCTGCAAGTAATATTAAGAAGCACACAAAATCTTAATTCATTAGAATTATTCTCAGTGCTTAATAATTGATATTACTTATTATTATAGTCTAGTCTCTTTCTCTATTTTTTTTTGTTTCTATACAGATTAACTACTGGTATATTCTAACCAGGCTGCACAAAGACTAGTAGAATCATTCATCAGCATAAAATAATAAGAAAAAAACAGAATCGTTATAAAATTAAAAATTCTCTTAAATCTTTAGTTATGAAGTTTGAGAATAAATGCCAGAAAAAGAATTAATGCCAAAAATGTATAAAGTGCATTGAGTATGAAAGCATAAATGTGTAATGTCAAAGAAACAAAAAACTGCATTATAAGAAAACTATAAAATAAGGCTTTTACAACAACTATGCTAATTTAGACACCTTTTTGTTTACACAGCCCATGCCATATCCAGATACAAGACAATAAATACAAGAGCATAATTTTTTGAATGCACAAATTAAAACTGCCTGAGCAAAAGATACAGCAGTCAGAGAGTTTGAGAGGACATAAAATCAGAGCTGGGGGCAGGGGCCAAGGTCACAGGGTTCACAGGTACACATACTTGGTGTGCATGTAAACCATAAGGCCTCCCACTACCTGGCAGGGAAGGTGCTGGGGTGGGCCCCAAGGTGTTTCTGTGCAGACACATCTTACAAATGGCTGCACTACATTCTACATGGCATCTATCTGGAAGGTGTGCTCCAGCTCAGGAAACCAGAGTTGATGGACTTCTTCCAGGTCCCTGGGGGACAAGCTTCTCCTAAGAGAAACTGGAAGGCCAAGCCTGGGCCAGGTGAACTGTGTCATCTAACAGTGCCCTGCACCCTGCAGAGCCAGCACTCTGAGCAGTTCTCCTTCCCTCATCACAGTGACAACAGGAGAACAAGTGTCCAGGAGCTGAGATTCTTGAGCTCACTGTAAATGCAAACCCACGAGACAGTTCAGGACACAGAACTCCAGAGAGAAAACCTTGCTACAAACGAGCCCACTGCCAAGCATCACAAACCACTCAAGAAAATGAGGTATTATGAAGGAGAGATAGAAGATACAGAACAATCAGAAGTGATTCTAAAATATGCGTATTTACAATATTTAGTGAGATAATTATTAGAAAGACAGTGACAAAAATAGGACAGATAAAAATAGATTTAAAACAGAATTGAAAATTATAACGCTGAAGTTAAAAATCTAATGAATGACTTGAAAAGTGTACTGGATATTAAAAGAGAAAATTATGAAGAGTTCAGGAAAGAAGTTGAGCCAGAATATATGCAAAAAACAGAAAACTTAGGAGGCATAGAGAATAATATAAGATGCATCACACACCTACTAAGGGGACCGGAGAGCAAACTGAGCAGATGGGAGTTAGAAAGGAACATTTAGAGGCACCAATGCTAGAGTAAGGGTTAACAAACAACTGATCAGTGTTACTCAAAATACAGTGAGAGTGGAGGAGAGAGATGGCCTGAGAAGAGAACACCTAAAACAGTTTTCAGATGGGAGAAAGGCACAGACCTCATGAATAAATATTGAGTCTCCAACAGCCGAAAAATAAGATTCACACCTGGACACATAAGGAGAGCATAAAATAGCAAAGACAAAAGACAAATCTTAAAAGCTACCAAAGGACTAGTGCGATGGCATTGGTACATGCCATCTTGATGGAATTGTGTTGGAATCCCCTGCACATTTCTAACTCCACCATTTGCGGCCAGTCCGATTGAGCATGTTCCAAATTGTTCATCTCCTCCCTCTCTTTTTCCACTCTTAGATTTAACAGGGATCACTTTTCAGTTAAAATTTAAACACCTGAGAATAATTGTGTGTTAATTACTGAGTTCAACCAATAGTACTAGAACAACAACAACAACAACAAATACTAAAAAGGATAAAGTATTACATTGTACATCTAAAGTCAGGACAGGAGCTGATCAGTTCATTGTTGCTTATAGTGTCCATTTCACTTAACAGGTTTCCTCTTTGGCGCTCAGTTGTCATCGATCAGGGAAAACAAATGATATTTTTCTCTTTGGGACTGGCTTAATTCACTCAGCATGATGTTTTCCAGATTGCTCCATCTTGTTGCAAATGACTGGGTTTTGTTGTTTCTTACTGCTGTATAGTATTCTATGGAGTACATGTCCCATAATTTCTTTATCCAGTCTACTGTTGATGGGCATTTGGGTTGGTTCCAGGTCTTAGCTATTGTGAATTGAGCTGCAATAAACATTAATGTGCAGATGGCTTTTTTATTTGTCAAATTAAATTCCTTTGGGTAAATTCCAAGGAGTGGGATGGCTGGGTTGTATGGTAGGGTTATGTTCAGGTTTCTGAGGAATCTCCAGACAGACTTCCATAGTGGCTTAACCAGTTTGCATTCCCACCAACAGTGGGTTAGTGTCCCTTTTTCCCCACATCCTCTCCAGCATCTGTTGTTGGTAGATTTCTGAATGTGAGCTATTCTCACCGGGGTGAGATGGAACCTCATTGTGGTTTTGATTTGCATTTCTCTGATTGCTAGTGATCTTGAACATTTTTTCATGTGTCTGTTGGCCATTTGGGTTTCCTCTTTCGAAAAATGTCTATTGAGGTCCTTGGCCCATTTCTTAAGTGGGTTGTTTGTTTTGTTGTTGTGGATTTTCTTGATTTCTTTGTAGATTCTGGTTATCAATCCTTTATCTGTAGTATAGTTTGCGAATATTTTTTCCCATTCTGTTGGTTGCCTCTTCACTTTCCTGACTGTTTCTTTTGAAGTACAGAAACTTCTCAATTTGCCATCGCACTAGTCCAAGTGATCAATTTCAGCTCACAATTGATAGCTCTGATAGGTCTAAGAGTCAAAGAGATCACACAAACAAGACAAGTATCTGCTAATACTAACTGATAGAATCAAAAAGGGAGAGAAAGATCCAACATGGGAAGTGGGATACACAGCAGACTCATAGGATGGCAGATGTCCTAAACAACACTCCGGCCTCAGAATCAGCCCTCAAGGCATTCAGATCTGGCTGAAGAGCCCAAGAGAGTATAGCAGGCATGGAAAGCCAAGATATCATGGGAAAAAAAAAAAAGACCTAAATGAATGATCTCTGTGAGTGAGATCCCAGTGGAAAGAACGGGGCCATCAAAGAAGGAGATACCCTTCTCCGAAGGGAGGAGAGAACCTCCACTTTGACTATGACCCTATCGGAACAAGACCAAAGTCAGCGAACTCTAAAGGCTTCCATAGCCCTGGCAACTCATGACTAGAGCCTAGGGAGATTACTGACGCCATGAACAGGAGTGTCAAATTGTTAAGTCAGCAACAGGAGTCACTGTGTACTTACACCCCATGCGGGATCTGTCCCTAATGTGTCGTCTAAAGCCAAGTGATGCTATGACTGGTACTGAAACAGTATTTTTATACTTTGCGTTTCTGTGTGGGCGCAGACTGATGAGGTCTTTGCTAATTATATACTGAAGTGATCTTCTGTATATAAAGAGAATTGGAAATGAAAAAAAAAAAAAAACAACCTGGTGTTAAAATGGAAATGGCATAGAAAATTAATTATTTTGAAAAAAAAAATTATGTAGGATCTCTGTCTTTAATGTGCTGTACATTGCTATTTAATGCTATAATTAGTAATCCAATGGTAGTTTTTTCACTCGATGTTGCTATATGGGCAAAATGTTGAAACCTTTACCTAATATATACTAAATTGATCTTCTGTATACAAAGAGAATTGAAAATGAATCTTTACATGAATGGAAGGGGAAAGGGAGCGGGAGGGGGGAGGGTTGCGGGCGGGAGGGAAGTTATGGGAGGGGGGAAGCCATTGTAACCCACAAGCTATACTTTGGAAATTTATATTCATTAAATAAAAGTTTAATAAAAAAAAAAGCTACCAAAGGAAAAAAACTCAGATTTGTTTAAAAACAGAAAAAAGAATTTAGAAACCAAAGGATGCTTATTACTGACCATAACAGGTTACAGAATGTAATGAAAATTTCAAAGGTTTTAGGGAAAATAAATATAAACTGAGAATGCTACACTCAATCAAGTTATTAATCAAAAATAAGATAAAGTAGAAGCATCTTCAGAAAACAGCATAAAAGATAAGGATGATACCTGGTCAGGAACAAAATGCAGCTGAGTGGCCGGCGCCACAGCTCAATAGGCTAATCCTCCTTCTACGGCGCCGGCACACCAGGTTCTAGTCACAGCTGGGGCACCGGATTCTGTCCCTGCTGCCCTTCTTCCAGGCCAGCTCTCTGCTGTGGCCCAGGAATGCAGTGGAGGATGGCCCAAGTGCTTGGGCCCTGCACCCCATGAGAGACCAGGATAAGCACCTGGCTCCTGGCTTCGGATCAGCGCGGTGCGCCGGCCACGGCAGCCATTGGAGGGTGAACCAATGGAAAAGGAAGACCTTTCTCTCTGTCTCTCTCTCACTGTCTACTCTGCCTGTCAAAATAAATAAATAAATAAATAAATAAATAAATAAATAAATAAATAAAATTTTAAAAATGCAGCTGGTACATGGAATCAGGTCCCTGTGGACGGCACTCACGACAGAAACCACAGTGGAATATCATTCTTGAGCGAGAACTTTCCATTTCCAGTACTAATGAAAGAATGCACTTCATAGGTTGTGAGAAGGAGGTGAGTGAGAAAATGTGAACTGAAATGTTCAAGTTCTACTTTAACACATTCATATCCAAGAAGCGTTTGAAAGCAAGTGTAGACAGGTGCCCACGCTCAGACCTGCACTGCTGAATCTGGCACACAGCTGTAAATAAGTAATGGCAATCAAACACTGAGAAGAACTCCAATGGATCTACCGCAAGTTAAAAATCAGCCTTTTCTTTTGAGTCTATCAGGTCTGCATTTCTTAGTTTATCATTTCTGTTGAGGGCAGAAACTGGCTTATATTTATTTCCATCACTATATTTTCAGCACCCATATACAGTAAATGCAAAATAAATGCTTGTTGAATACTTAATACATCTCATTTTCTATTTACTATGAGTATTCATTTCCTTTAAGCAATCTTGCATTCTCATAAAAATATAAATAGATCTAGTTTCCCAATTTATCTAAAGAAAAACTGACCAATATTAATCTTTTTGTAGCAATTGTATTTGTTATTTTTAATAATGGCAGCTAATATTTATTAGCCATTTATGATGCATTTTAGTATACTTATTTTAATTTTAAGTTCATTTGGCTTATCCATTTTTGTACAATACATCAGCATAGTTAGTATATTTTGCCCCACTGGTGTGGGAGCTGAGGGCTAGAGAAGAATCAAAGAGAAAGAACGAGGCTCTGCACACCTAGTGCTTGCTGAGGAAGGGCAGAACGGATACAACCTTATTTTTCATAACTCCACTTGGATCACGCTAGGAGGAATTTTTCAAGGCCTGGAGAATTCCTTTCCAGAACAGTTTTGATGAAACTAGAAGGGGGACGCCTAGGACAGCAAGGAACTGTCTTCTCTGACTTCCGTTAGCCTTGAGGTAAGAGCTGCGTTCAGCCCCTCCCAAATGACATTATTCCTTTTTGTGACAGCTGCTTAGTGAGCTGCATTGATTTGATTTTTTTTTTTTTGACAGGCAGAGTGGATAATGAGAGAGAGACAGAGAGAAAGGTCTTCCTTTTTGCCGTTGGTTCACCCTCCAATGGCCGCTGCGGCCGGCACACCGTGCTGATCTGAAGCCAGGAGCCAGGTGCTTCTCCTGTTCTCCCATGCGGGTGCAGGGCCCAAGCACTTGGGCCATCCTCCACTGCACTCCCGGGCCACAGCAGAGAGCTGGCCTGGAAGAGGGGCAACCGGGACAGAATCCGGTGCCCCAACCGGGACTAGAACCCGGTGTGCTCGTGCCGCAAGGTGGAGGATTAGCCTGTTAAGCCACGGTGCTGGCCTGATTTGATTTCATAGAGTGTCAAGGGCCTTGTATTTCATAAGCAGCCATCACCAGTGGGGAAAATTCCTTGACTATCCACAGGAAATCTGTGTTCATTTATCCACATTTGCTTCCTGTAAGGATCTGTGCCTTAACATAGAAACCAATTAAGTAACTGCAGAAACAAATACTAGAGTTGTGTTTGCATTTTCTCTAAATTTTTTTTTATTTTATTTATTTATTTATTTTTTTGACAGGCAGTGTGGACAGTGAGAGAGAGAGACAGAGAGAAAGGTCTTCCTTTGCCGTTGGTTCACCCTCCAATGGCCGCCGTGGTTGGCGCGCTGCGGCCGGTGCACCACGCCAATCCGATGGCAGGAGCCAGGTGCTTATCCTGGTCTCCCATGGGGAGCAGGGCCCAAGCACTTGGGCCATCCTCCACTGCACTCCCTGGCCACAGCAGAGAGCTGGCCTGGAAGGGGGGCAACCGGGACAGAATCCGGCACTCCGACCGGGTCTAGAACCCGGTGTGTCGGCGCCACAGGCAGAGGATTAGCCTAGTGAGCCGCAGTGCCGGCCTCTCTAAACTTTTGAACACAAAATTAATTTTTAAAAGGCAGCATATCTAATGTATCTATTATGATGTTCTTCTAATTGTGATCAACCACTCCTTGATACCGACTCAGTTCAGTGAGAGTTAGAAAGGACACTAAAAGAAGTTCTTAAGGCTTTGAACATAACAGAAGCACCTGGGTGGAAACACACACATGCACATGCGCACACACAGCATGAGTGTGGGACATAGTAGAGAGAAGTGTTAACTTTCCTGCACAGACACTGCCATCACAGTTCAGAGAGAGGAGACATGAATGGAATCGGTGTCCTGGGAGAAGTGCTGTGAGCAGGCCCTGAAAGGTGACTCATTAAGACGATAGAGTAGGAGGCAGGCATTCCAGGTAGGAAGTGAGGAACACATTCAAGAGCAAAAAGAGCTGCTGGTGTTCTCTAGAGTACAGAATTCAGAATGCCTTTTTCCTTCAATATTTATGCATATTAAAATGAATACTTTTTTTCAAAATGCCTCTCAGACAACAAGGGTGGGACTCCAAATTCTTAATCTTATTTTTTTTAAAAAAGCCACCAGTTATCATGTCAAAACTGTGCATATCCTTTAATCTACAAATCATCTCTAAGAATCTGTAATAAAGAACACTTACAAGGGTTCCAAGATGGTGCAGTAGGGAGGGAGCTTACTGCTCTACCCCAAGAGAAGATAGTTTAATAAGATGGAGAGAGTGTAGTCTCAGGGAAGAGTTAGGGAGAAAACAGGAGAGGGACATGGTGGACCTATGTGGAGGGCATGGGCACCATGGCTTGGGGCTCCAGCAGCTGAGAGCCTATGAACCAGCATTGGAAAGTGAAGTGCATGCAGCAGCCCAAACCACTGGTGATAAAGCAGCAGGAAGAGCCTAGAGGGAACCCGGCTTGGAGCCCTGTGGTGGAAAGTGTACCAGCTGAACTAAAGGAGAGAAAAAAAAAAATAAAAGGATGGGACAGACAGATTTCTCTCTCCCCAATCACTTTACAATAGTCCCTGTAACAGGCCAACAGAGCGGGCGCCATTTTGGACATACGTAACAGCTGCACCAGCCCATGTCTGTGCCTGGCAACCAGCCAAGTGGAGGCCCCTGACTCTGGTGGGGAGAACTAAGAGGGGGCTAGGACCTTGTGACTATGTGAGGCTTCTGTACTGGGACTGTGAAAGATACTGAGGGTGTGTGGGAGGACTCACGGTGTGGCTGGGACTTTGGGCAGTCACCGTAGGAGACTACACGCTCAGGGCTTCCAGTTTAACTGGTGAGAGACATTGCTGAGGAATCTCAACCTACACTGAGGATTGCACAGATCCTTTCTGTGGTCCTTGGAATAGAGCGGATATTATATCCACTGGGGCTAGTGCTCAGGAACTGGTCTCCACTGAAGAGAGGAACTCAGCTGATTAGAATAAATTTTCCTTTTGATTAAAAAGAAAGAGAGATAGGGGAGGTTTATCACACCAAACCTGGGTGTGTCACCTTAGCAACAACCTTAATCTTGGAGAACTGAACAGAGCTCTTTGGCCACACCCACTACAGGCCTCCAGAGATTTACTGAAAGAAGACATCCCATTTTCTACAGAGTCATAGCACAAAGATAAAAGCAGCCACAGCAAAAAAGAAAAAAAAGAAAAAAGAAAAAACCAACAAATCTCCACAAATGCTAAAGAACAAACACATCAATTCAAGAAACAAGAATAAACAAACACATCAATTCAAGAAACAAGAATAAGGAAGACAACATGACATCCCCAAAAGAACGAAACACTTCAAAACTAGATTGTGAAGATGATAAAATAGAAGAAATGCAAGAAATGGAATTTAAAAATTGATCATAAGATTATATAGAAGTAATCAGAAGCAAATAAACTACTGAAATCTGTACAGGACATGAAAGAAAATTTCTCTCATGAAATTGAGATCTTAAAGAGAAATCAAAATGAAAAGAAGAAATCAACAAAACAAAACAAAAAATGCAGTGGAAAGCCTTAACAACAGAATCGGTGAAGCAGAAGAAAGAATATCAGACTTAGAAGACAAAGCACTGGAAATTATGCAGTCAGACCAAACACAGGAAGAATTAGAAAACTAAAAAACACTGTTAGGAATCTATAGGATACTATAAAAAGATCCAATAACAGGTTCTAGGAGTCACTGAAGGCATAGAAAGACAGGAAGGATTAGAAGGTCTTTTTTAGCGAAATAGTAACAGAAAACTTCCCTAGTTTGGAGAAAGAAAGAGACATCCAAGTACAGGAAGCACATAGAACTCAAAACAGACATGACCAGAAAGAATCCTTGCCACAACACACTGTAATCAAACTCACCACACTAAAACATAAAGAGAAGATTCTAAAACGTTCACAAAACACCAGATTACTTTCAGAGGATCTCCAAATAGACACAGCAGAATTCTCATCAGAAACTCTTCAGGCTAGGAGAGAATGGTGAGATACAGTCAAAATTTTAAGAGAAAAAAAACTGTCATCCCAGAGTATTATGACCTGCAAAGCTCTCATTTATGAATGAAGGTAAAATAAAGACCTTCCATAACAAACAAAAATTGAAAGAATTTGTCACCACCTATCCAGCCATACAAAAGATGCTTAAGGATGTATTACACACAGAAACACAGAAACATAATCATCTCTATGAAAGAAGGTAAAGGAAGAAAATCTCTCAGTAAAAGTTCAAAGGAAATTCAAAGTACAAAATATGAATATTTTTGGAAAACTGGAAGGGCCATGTCATTACTTATCAATAGTCATCTTGAATGTAAATGACCTCAACTCTCCAGTGAAGAGACACAGACTGGCTGAATGGATTAAAAAACAAAACCCATCTTTTTGCTGCCTACATGAAACACATCTCACCAACAAAGATGCATGCAGACTGAAAGTGAAAGGATGGAAAAAGATATTCAAACCAACAGAAACCAAAAAAGAGCTGGTGTAGCCATTTTAATATCAGACAAAATAGACTTTAACACAAAAACTTAAAAGAGACAAAGAACACTATATAATGTTAAAGGATCAATTAAACAGGAAGATGTAACTATTATGAATGTAAATTCACCTAAATACAGGGCACCTGGCTATTTAAAAGAAAGGCTAAGGTATTTAAAGGGAGATTTAGACTCCAACAATAGTATTGGGGGATGTGAATACCTCACTTTAAGCAATGGACTGATCAACCAGGCAAAAATCAATAAGGAAACAATAGAGTTAACCAATACTATAGACGAAATAGAGCTAATAGGAATCTACAGAACTTTTCATCCTACAGTTTCAGAATACACATTCTTCTCAGCACTGCATGGAACATCCTCTAGGATTGACCAGATACTAGGCCATAAAGCAAGTCTCAGCAAATTCAAAAAAATCGAAATCATAACTTGTGTCTTCTCAGGCCACAATGGAATGAAGCTGGAAATCAGCAATTCAGGAATCTCTAAAGCAAATGCAAACACACAGAGACTGAACAACATCTTCACGACTGAACAGTGGGTCACAGAAGAAAACAAAAGAGAAATTAAATAATTTCTGGAAACAATTCAAAATGACAACACAACATATCAAAACATATGGGATACACTAAAAGCAGGAAAGTTTATAGCAATAGATGCCTACATCAAGAAATTGGAAAAGCACCAAATAAATGAGCTATTGATGCATCTCAAAATCTAGACAAACAATAGCAAAAGAAGCCCCAAATTAGTAGGAAAAAAGAAATAATTAAAATTATAGACTATCAACAAAATTCAATTTAAAAAAACAAAGATCAGCAAAACAAAGAGCTGGTTTTTTGAAAAAAATAAACAAAATTGACACACCATTGGCCCAACTAACCAAAAAAGAGAGAGAGAGAGAGAGAGAGAGAGAGAGAGAGAGAGAGAGAGAAGACCCAAATCAATACAATTAGAGATGAAAAGGAAATGTAACAACAGACAACACAGAAATAAAAAGAATCATCAGAAATTACTACAAAGAGCTACGTGGCAACAAACCTAAAAGAAATGGATAGATTCCTACCTAAACTGAGCCATGAAGAAATAGAAAACCTAAACTGACACATAACCAAGACAGAAATTGAATCAGTAATAAAGGACTTCCAAACCAAGAAAAACCCAGTCCTGGATAGCTTCACTGCTGAATTCTACCAGACATTTAAAGAGGAACTAACTCCAATTCTTCTCATGTTATTCTAAATAATTCAAGTAGAGGTAATCATCTCAAATTCTTTCTATGAAGCCAGCATTACCTTAATTCCTAAACCTGAAAAAGATGCAACAGAGAAAGCGAATTACAGACCAGTTTCCCTGATGAACATTAATGCAAAAGTCCTCAACAAAATCTATCCAAAAAATCCAACAACACATCAGAAAGATCATCTATCCAGATCAAGTGGGATTTATCCCTGGTATGCAGGGATGGTTCAACATTTCCAAATCAATCTGAAACATCACATTGACAAACTGCTGAACAAAAACCATATGATTATCTCAAGAGATGTTGAGAAAGCATTTGATAAAATACAACACCCTTTCATGATGAGAATTCTAGGCAGATTGGGTATAGAAGGAATATTTCTCAACACAATCATGGCAATTTATGACAAACACATGGCTGGAGTCCTAATGAATTAGGAAAAGGTTGAAGCATTCTCATGGAGATCCGGTACCAGGAGGGGATGCCCACTCTCATCATTGCTATTCAAACTAGTTCTGGAAGTTTTAGCCAGAGCCATTAGGTAAGAAGAAAAAAAAGGGATACAAATTGAGAAAGAGTAAGTCAAATATTCCTATTTGCAGATGACGTGATTCTATATATTAGGGGACCCAAAAGACTCCACTAAAGGATATTGGAACTCATAGAAGAATTTGGTAAAGTAGCAGGATATAAAATAAACACACAATCGCTTCTCGGCCTTTTGGCTAAGATCAAGTGTGTAAAATAAACACACAAAAATTAACAGCCTCTGTATACACAGAAAAAGATATGGCTGAGGAAGAACTTCTAAGATCAATCCCATTCACAATAGCTACAAAAAGAAATCAAATACTTTGGAATCAATTTAACCAGGGATGACGAAATAGATCTCTATGATGAGAATTACAAAACATTAAAGAAAGAAATATAAGAAGGTACAAAAAAATGGAAAACTATTCCATGTTCATGGTTTGAAGAATCGGTATCATCAAAATATCCGTTCTTCCAAAAGCAATTTAAGTTTCAATGCAATATTAATGAAAATGCCAAAGACGTTCTTCTCATATTTAGAAAAAATGATGCTGAAATTCATATGGAGGCACAGGAGACTTCGAAGGTAAAGCAATCTTACACAACAAAAACAAAGCTGGAGGCATCACAATACCAGATTTCAAGACATCCTACCAGCAGTTACAAACAAAACTAACTGATACTGTTATAAAAATAGATGGACAGACCAATAGAAGAGAATAGAAACACCAAAAATCAATCCAAACATCGACAACCAACTTATATTTGATTAAGGAGCTAAAACCAATCCCTGGAGCAAGAAAAGTATCTTTAAGAAATGGTGCTGGGAAAACTGATTTCCACACACAGAAGTATTAAGCAAGACCCCTGCCTTACACTGTACACTAAAATCCACTCAATGTGAATAAAAGATCTAAATCTATGACCAGACACCACCCAATTATTACAGAACATTGAGGAAACCCTGCGAGATATTGGCATAGGCAAAGAGTTCTTGGAAAAGACCCCAGAGGCACAGGCAATCAAAGACAAAATTAATAAATGGGATTACTTCAAATTGAGAGGTTTCTTTATGGCCAAAGAAACAGGAAAGTGAAGAGGCAACCAACAGAATGGTAGAAATTATTTGTAAACTATGGGGGGCGGAGCCAAGATGGCGGAAGAGTGAGGGCACACACAACAGTTTGGGAAAAGAAATTTTAACAAGGGTGGAGTTACTAACACTTAAGAAGAGACTCAGAGGAAAAAACTGCAGAGGAAACTCTTCCGGATCGAGTGGATGTGACCCGGAGGACCTACGGGGAGGGTAAGGTGACCCACTGCCGCGCCGCACCCAGCCCTGCCTAGCCGCACGGAGCCGCGCGCTGAGCCGCAACGAGCAGTGCCCAGCCGCGCCGCGCCAACCCGACCCAACCCGCACTGAGCCGCGCCACGGACACGGGGGCCACTAGAGTTGGGAAAACAACGAGCCCAGCTACAGAAGCCCACCCACAAAACTTGAGCCCCGGCGCTGGAAGCACAGGCAACCAGAGAATTGGCCGCGAAGGTTAGATCGTGGTCCGAGCTCACGCGGGGGGGAGGGAGAACTACACCAGGCTGACTGGAAGAAAAAAAAAAGGGGGGGGGAACCAGCTGGGACACTAGCCTCTCTCTGCACTCTCCAAGATGCCAAACAAATGTAGAAACCAAGGTAACAAGAGCAGGGAAGACACTATAATGCCCCCAAATGAAAAAGACACCCCAATTCAAGATTATGAAGATGATGAGATAGAAGAAATGCAAGAAGTGGATCTAAAAAATTTGTAAGATCATTAAGAAGCTCTCAAAAACAAATTCTTGAACTACAGAAATCCTTAATGGACAAGATAAAAAATCTCTCGCGCGAAAATGAAATATTAAGGAGGAATCAAAATGAAATGAAACAACTAGTGGAACAAGAAACAGTGATAGTGACGAGAAACCATAATGAAATGAAGAATTCAATAGATCAAATGACAAACATGTTAGAAAGCCTTAAAAACAGAATGGGTGAAGCAGAAGAGAGAATATCGGAATTAGAAGACAGAGAACAGGAAAGGAAACAGGCAAAGCAAAGAAAAGAAGAGGAAATTAGAAACCTAAAAAATATTGTTGGGAATCTACAGGATACTATTAAAAAACCGAACATTTGGGTCCTAGGAGTTTCTGAAGGCATGGAGAGGGAGAAAGGATTAGAAGGCCTTTTTAGTGAGATACTAGCAGAAAATTTCCCAGGTTTGGAGAAGGACAGAGACATCCTAGTACAGGAAGCTTATAGAACCCCTAATAAACATGACCAAAAGAGATCCTCACCACGACACATTGTAATTAAACTCACCACAGCGAAACATAAAGAAAAGATCTTAAAATGCACAAGAGAGAAACATCAGACCACTCTCAGAGGATCCTCAATTAGACTCACAGCTGACTTCTCATCAGAAACCTTACAAGCAAGAAGGGAATGGCGAGATATAGCCCAGGTACTAGGAGAAAAAAACTGCAAGCCCAGAATATTATATCCTGCAAAGCTCTCATTTATAAATGAAGGTGAAAGAAAGACCTTTCACAGCAAACAGAAACTGAAAGAATTCGTCGCCACTCTTCCAGCCCAAAAGCAATTTATACATTCAATGCAATACCAATCAAGATACCAAAGACCTTCTTCTCAGATCTGGAAAAAATGATGCTGAAATTCATATGGAGACACAGGAGACCTCGAATAGCTAAAGCAATCTTGTACCACAAAACAAAGCCGGAGGCATCACAATACCAGATTTCAGGACATACTACAGGGCAGTAGTTATCAAAACAGCATGGTACTGGTACAGAAACAGATGGATAGACCAATGGAACAGAATAGAAATACCAGAAATCAATCCAAACATCTACAGCCAACTCATATTTGATCAAGGATCCAAAACCAATCCTTGGAGTAAGGACAGTCTATTCAATAAATGGTGCTGGGAAAACTGGATTTCCACGTGCAGAAGCATGAAGCAAGATCCCTACCTTTCACCTTACACAAAAATTCACTCAAAATGGATCAAAAACTTAAATCTACGACCCAACACCATCAAATTATTAGAGAGCATTGGAGAAACCCTGCAAGATATAGGCACAGGTAAAGACTTCTTGGAAAATACCCCAGGAGCACAGGCAGTCAAAGCCAAAATTAACTATTGGGATTGCATCAAACTGAGAAGTTTCTGTACTGCAAAAGAAACAGTCAGGAAAGTGAATAGGCAACCGACAGAATGGGAAAAAATATTTGCAAACTATGCAACAGATAAAGGGTTGATAATCAGAATCTACAAAGAAATCAAGAAACTCAACAACATCAAAACAAACAATCCACTTAAGAGATGGGCCAAAGACCTCAACAGACATCTTTCCAAAGAGGAAATCCAAATGGCCAACAGACACATGAAAAAATGTTCAAGATCACTAGCAATCAGGGAAATGTAAATCAAAACCACAATGAGGTTTCACCTCACCCTGGTTAGAATGGCTTACATTCAGAAATCTACCAACAACAGAAGCTGGAGAGGATGTGGGGAAAAAGGGACACTAACCCACTGTTGGTGGGAATGTAAAATGGTTAAGCCACTATGGAAGTCAGTCTGGAGATTCCTCAGAAACCTGAATATAACCCTACCATTCAACCCAGCCATCCCACTCCTTGGAATTTACCCAAAAGAAATTAAATTGGCAAACAAAAAAGCCATCTGCACATTAATGTTTATTGCAGCTCAATTCACAATAGCTAAGACCTGGAACCAACCAAATGCCCATCAACAGTAGACTGGATAAAGAAACTATGGGACATGTACTCTATGGAATACTATACAGCAGTCAAAAACAATGAAACCCGGTCATTTGCAACAAGATGGAGCAATCTGGAAAGCATCATGCTAAGTGAATTAAGCCAGTCCCAAAGAAACAAATATCATTTGTTTCCCCTGATCGGTGACAACTAACTGAGCACCAAAGGGTAACCTGTGGAAATGTAATGGACACTATGAAAAACAGTAACTTGATCAGCTATGGTGCTGACTGTCGATGTACAATGTAACACTTTATCCATTTTAGTATTTTTTTTGCAAACTCTGTAATTAACACACAATTATTCTGAGGTGTCTAAATCTTAACTGAAAAGTGATCCCGGTTAAATATAAGAATGAGAAAAGGAGAGGGAGGAGATGTATAATAGGGGACATGCTCAATTGGATTTGCCCCAAATGATGGAGTTAGAAAAGTGCCAGGGGATTCCAATACAATCCCATCAAGGTGGCATGTACCAATGCCATCTCACCAGCCCAGGTGATCAATTTCAGCTCACAACTGATCACACTTATAGGCCTAAGAGTCAAAGGGATCACACAAACAAGACTAGTGTCTGCTAATACTAACTGATTAAAAAAAAAAAAAAAAGGGAGAGAAGGATCCAACATGCGAAGGGGGAGACACAGCAGACTCATAGAATGACAGATGTCCTAAATAGCACTCTGGCCTCAGAATCAGCCCTTAAGGCAATTGGATCTTGCTGAAGAACCTATGAGAGTATTTTAGGCATGGAAAGCCAAGACACGCTGGGGAAAAAAAAATATGAAGAAGAAGAAGAAGACCTAATTGAAGGATCTCAGCGAGTGTGATCCCAGTGGAAAGAACGGGGCCATCAAAGTAGGAGGTGCCTTTCTCTGAAGGGAGGAGAGAACTTCCACTTTGACTATGGCCTTGTCGGAATGGGATCGAAGACGGCGAACCCTAAAGGCTTCCATAGCCTCGGCAACTCATGGCTAGAGCCTAGGGAGATTACTGACGCCATAAACAAGAGTGTTAAATTGTTAAAACAACATCAGGAGTCACTGTGTACTTACGTCCCATGTGGGATCTGTCCTTAATAGGTTGTTGAAGGTGAAGTAATGATATAGCTAGTACTGAAACAATATTCTTATACTTTGTGGTTATGTGTGGGTGCAAACTGATGAAATCTTTACTTAGTATATACTGAAGTGATCTCCTGTATATAAAGATAATTGAAAATGAAAAAAAAAACTTCTTTTTTTTAAATTGGAAATTACATAGAAAAATAATCAATCTTTTTTTTTTAAATTATTTTGCAGAATCTCGGTCATTAATGTGATGTACACTGTTATTTAATGCTATAACTAGTACTCCAACAGTATTTTTTTCACTTTGCATTGCTATGGGAGAGCAAACTGTTGAAATCTATATATACTAAACTGATTGTCTATATATAAAGAGAATTGAAAATGAATCTTGATGGGAATGGAAGGGGAGAGCGAGTGGGAAAGGGGAGGGTTGCGGGGGGGGAGTTGTGGGGGGGGGAGTCTTTGTAATCCATAAGCTGTACTTTGGAAATTTATATTCACTAAATTAAAAAAAAGAAATTATTTGTAAACTATGCAATTGATAAAGGATTAATAACTGAATCTACAAAGAGATCAAGTAACTCCGCACAACAAGACAAACAACCCAGTTAAGGGATGGCCAATGACTTAAATAGACATTATTTAAAGGAAGAAATCGAAATGGCTAATAAATGTTCCAGATCACCAGCTGTCAGGGAAATGCAAATCAAAACCACAATGAGGTTTCACCTCAACCCGTTTAGAATGGCTTTCATACAGAAATCAACAAACAACAAACGCTGGGGAGGATTTGGGGAAAAGGTACCCTAATCCACTGTTGGTAGGAATACAAACTGGTAAAGCCACTATGGAAGACAGTTTGCAGATACCTCAGAAACTGAATATAGTCCTACCAACCACCCAGCCATTCCAATTTTCAGAATTTACCCAAAGGAAATGAAATCAGCAAACAAAAGTACTATCTGCACCTCCATGTTTATTGCAGCTCAATTCACAATAGCTAAGACAAGGAATCAACCTAAATGCCCATCAACGGAAGACTTGATAAAGAAATTATTGGATATGTACACTATGGAATTCTTCACAGTGTCTCAAAGAAAAAAAAAATCCAGTCATTTGCAACAAAATGAGTAAATCTGGAAAACATCGCACTTAGTAAAGTAAGCCAGTCCCGAAGTGACAAATACCATATGTCCTCCCTGATCTGTGATAACTAACAGAGACCTAAAAGGAAACCTGTAGAAGCGTAATTGACACTATGAGAAACAATGATTTGAACAGCTGTTTTCTTGACTGTCAAGAAACAGTTTGGCTGGCGCTGTGGCTCAATAGGCTAATCCTCCGCCTTGTGGCGCCGGCACACCGGGTTCTAGTCCTTGTGGGGGCGCCGGATTCTGTCCTGGTTGCCCCTCTTCCAGGCCAGCTCTCTGCTGTGGCCCAGGAGTGCAGTGGAGGATGGCCCAAGTGCTTGGGCCCTGCACCCACATGGGAGACCAGGAAGAAGCACCTGGCTTCTGCCTTTGGATCAGTGCGGTGTGCCAGCCACAGCGCGCCGGCCGCTGCGGCCATTGGAGGGTAAACCAACGGCAAAAGGAAGACCTTTCTCTCTGTCTCTCTCTCACTGTCCACTCTGCCTGTAAAAAAAAAAAAAAAAAAAAAAAAAAAAAAAAAAAAAAAAAAAAAACAAAAACAAAAACCAGTTTATTGTTTTATTTTATTATTTCCTTTTTCTACTTAATACCATTGGTCAAACTCTTTACTTAACATGTAATTATTCAAAGATGTATAAATCTAATTTAAAATAGATAATTGTTAAAAATAAGAGTGGGAATAAGAGAGGGAGGCACTGTACAGTTTGGCCCACATTTCCACAAACTTATCACTAAGGGTAAAGCTAAAATCTTGCCATCGGATTCCAAATCCCATTAAGCTAATGGTACTAATGCCATCTTATGTGTCAAAGTGATCATATTAAATATGCAATTGATCATATAGATAGGATTAAGTGCCAAAGGGATCACATAAATAGGACCAAGTATCTGTAATAACAATAGATAGAATTAAAAAGGAGAGAATATTCTAGCACATGAAGCAGTCCAGACAGCAGACTCATAGAATGACAAATGCCCTAAAGAGCACTATGACATCAAAATCAGCCCTTAAGGCATTCTGATCTGGCTAAAAAGCCCATGAGAGTATTTCAGGCATGGAAAGTCCTAGACAGCACTCTGGCCTCAGAATCAGCCCTTAAGGTATTCTGATCTGGCTAAAAAGCCCATGAGAGCATTTCAGGCATGGAAAGCCAAGGTGATGTGGCAAAAAATGATCTCTATGAAGGATCTTTATGAGTGAGACCCTAGTGGGAAGAAGGGGCCATTAAAGAAGGATGTATTTTTCTCTGAAGGGAGAAGATAATTTCCACTTTGCTTATGACCCTGTCTAAATACTGATGGAGATTATGCACTCAAAAGGCTTCCATAGCCTTGACACTTCATGTCAAGAGCCTCAAGGGGCCAGCGCTGTGGCACAGTGGATTAACACCCTGGCCTGAAGCACCAGCATTCCATATGGGTGCCAGTTCAAGAGCTGGTTGCTCCACTTCCCATCCAGCTCTCTGCTATGGCCTGAGAAAGCAGTGGAAGATGGCCCAAGTTCGTGGGCCCTTGCTCCCTTATGGGAGACTCAGAAGAAACTCCTAGCTCCTGGCTTCAAATCTGCACAGCTCTGGCCTTTCAGCCATTTGGGGAGTGAACCAGCAGGTGGAAAATCTCTCTGCCTCTGCCTCTCTCTAATCCTGTTTTTCAAATAAATAAATAAATATTTTTTAAAAGGAGAGTAGTAGGGCATGATATATGGTAGATTGATTACATTTCTTTATTACGTCTCTCATATTGTTTGAAGCATTTTTTGGAATTTATAAATATTTAAAATATAACTAAAAATGGCATTTCTTAGACACCACTGGATGTTTCCAATGAGTATTGTCTTCTACATATATCATCATTTTATGACCTCAAAATTCCACTTTAAAAAATCTCCTTCTATTGTCTGATGAAAACTCACTGTAGCAGCTGTCTTGTTGAATCCATTCAACAAGAACTGTTGCACATTGGCTGGGCACCAGTTTTTCTTTTTAAAGTACATTTGGAATTTCAACCTTTAAACATTTTTTCTTCCTAGGATTCTGAAGAATGTATATCTAAGTTCAGTTTTAATTTAGTCTGTGACCCTGAAGGACAATCCAATGAAACCCAAAGACTAAGTCTGAAACCCATCACGGATATACCTAAGTATATAACTTGGAAGCATTGCCCCTGTGCCATAGGGATAAACTCTTGCTGAGTTTTTCACAGCTATTCCTCTTGTGAAATGTCAGATTTTCCTTATTCCACAAGAAAGGAATTCCATCACAGACTCAATATAGAATTATCACAGATTATATTAATCACCTTTGGTTGAATTCTATGCCATGTATTCTCTCTTCCATATATATTTTTCATGAAAATTGATACATAATTCCAGTGGCAATGCTAAATATAAAGACAAAAGCAAGGAAAATAATCCTTTGCTATTTTCCAGAAAGCATTATAAATCTCCATTACGTATTTTACAAACCAGTTTTAACTGTGGCTTTGTTATGCATCTGCAATAAAAATGTGCACTCTGAAATAAATCACAGTTATAGATATTTAATAGTTTCCTATTTGTATTCATTTGTATAGTTTCATCTGATATCTTACAAGGTAACATGAAATATGGCTGAACATCACTGAAATCTGATGAACCAATTTGTAGCAGCAACATCAACAAAGTTCAGCTTACATTCCATTATAATTTGAATAAAAGTAGTTTTATTTTATCACATTTTATGTCCACATTTAATATCAAATGTTATAAGGGACAAATTATAAAAATAGCATAATGCCAACAGAAAAAATATATGGCAGGAATTTGAAAGTCAAGCAAATTCTGCATTACAAATGAAATACAAGCCCCGTACAGGTGGGTTCATTCATCATGAATCCTATTTCAGCAAGAGACAGAGATAGTTCCAAGCAAACAACTCTACCAGGGAGGAAATTAGTCGCTGATGGTTTTCACCAATATTTAATAAAACTGATTTATGACCTGTACAGAGAGCTGAGTCCTTATCTTATGGTCAATACTAGCCAAAGTCAAAAGAAGAAACTACCACAAAAGTAACTAACAACTAAAATATGTTTCCCTTTGGAGAACAATTGCAGTCCGAAATGTCAAATCCATGACCTCCTGCTTCAGCAGTGGTGAGAGTGCCTGGTTCAGGCATTCCAAGTTTCTATATTTTCTTGAAAGGCACAAATAATTTATCATTGCTGGAAAAAATTTTACAAACATTACAAGTCATTGCCTTATATTTGTAGAAGCATCACCAATCCACATTGTAAGGTCTATGAAGCCGATGACCTGTAGTTGTTCTCTGTAATGATTTAAGGAGGATATATACACATATATGGAAGGCTTTATGATGTTTTAAAAAATTTTACATATGTATGTATGGATACATACATATATATATATATATATATATCACATATATCATATAAATACCATATATGCATATATAGATGATGGAATACTACTCAGTCACAGAAAAAATGAAATCCTATCTTTCGCAACCAAATGGATGCAACTGGAGAGCATTATGCTTAGTGAAATATTCCAGACTGAAAGACAAATATCATGTTTTCTCTGATTTGTGGTAGCTGATAAAACCTTAAAGTATATGAGTGAAACTGACACACATGATTTGATTATTGTTGATAGCCCATGTCTATATTCCTGCAGAACAGTGGGTTTTCTACTCTTTACTTTTTGAATTCTTTATTTAATGGAGCTTTAAGCCTGTGAATATAAAGTAAATACAAAGTAGGTTATTGAGAGGGATTAAGATGGCAGAGTCGGAAGGGAACTTATTCAGAACAGTTACTAAAAAATCAAATATCTTGGAATAAATTTAACCAAGGATGTCAAAGATCTCTATGATGAGAATGACAAAACATTAAAGAAAGAAATAGGAGAAGATATGAAAAAAATGGAAGAATCTTCCATGTTCATGGATTGGAAGAATCAATGTCATCAAGACGTCCATTCTTTCAGAAGTAATTTACAGATTTAATGCAATACCAATCAAAATACCAAAGATATTCTTCCCAGATCTAGAAAAAATAATGCTGAAATTCATGTGGAGGCACAGGAGACCTCGAAGCTAAAACAATCTTATACAACAAAAACAAAGCTGGAGGTATCACAATACCAGATTTCAAGTTATACTACAAGGCAGTTATAATCAAAACAGCCTGGTACTAGTACAAAAACAGATGGCTAGACCAATGGAACAAAATAGAAATGCCAGAAATCAATCCAAGTATCTACAACCAACTCAGATTTCACCAAGGAGCTAAAACCAATCCCTGGAGCAAGAACAGTCTCTTCAACAAATGGTGCTGGGAAAACAAGATTTCCACATACAAAAATATGAAGCAAGACCCCTACCTTATACCATACACTAAAATCCACTCAAAATGGATTCAATACCTAAATCTATGACCCAACACCATCAAATTGTTAGGGAACTTGGGGAAACCCTGCAAGACTTTGGCACAGGCAAAGAATTCTTGGAAAAGACTCCAGAGACATGAGCAATCAAAGCCAAAATTGACAAATGGGATTACATCAAATTGAGAAGCTTCTGTACTGCAAAAGAAACACTCAGCAAAGTAAAAAGGTAACTGCCAGAATGGGAGAAATTATTTGTAAACTCTGCAACTGATGAAGGATTAATAACCAGAATATATAAAGAGCTCAAGAGACTCCACAATAACAAAACAACCAACCAAATTTAGAAATGGGCAAAGTACTTTACAGACATTTTTCAAAAGAGGAAACCCAAATGGCTAACAGACACATGAAAAAATGCTCAGGATCATTAGCCATCATGGAAATGCAAATCAAAACCACAATGAGGTTTCACCTCACCCCGGTTAGAATCGCTCTCATACAGAAATCAACAAACAACAAATGCTAGTGAGGATGTGAGGGAAAAGGTACCCTAATCCATTGTTGGTGAGAATTTAAACTGGTAAAGCCACTATAAAGACAATATGGAGATACCTCAGAAATATGAATATAGACCTACCGTATGACCCAGCTATCCCACTCCTGGGAATTTATCCAAGGGAAATGCAATCAGTAAATTAAAGAGTTATCTGCACCCCTACATTTACTGCAGCTCAATTCATTATAGCTAAGACATGGAATCAACCTAAATGCCAATCAATCAAAGACTGGATAAAAAATTATGGGGTATGTACAATATGGAATATTTCACAGCAGTTGAAAAAACGAAATCTGGTCATTTGTAACATAATGGATGAATCTGAAAAACATCATGTATTGAAATAAGCCAGTCCCAAAGGGACAAATACCATATATTCTGTCACAGCTGTAATATAAATAACTAATATGCCCTACTAAAATCACCTAAGCTAAAATTATTGGTTTATTTGCAGGAACTCAGAAAGGAAAATGAAATACTCACATCTTGAATGAAAAGCAAACAAAATTCAAATATACACATAGAAGAAATAAATGCATGAGGCTATAAATTACATACAGTAAACACATATGTGGCCATTTTATAAGGATAAGGAAAACAGGAAATTAAACCATTATGCATAGTGAAATAAGTCAGTCCACAAAAGACAAATATCATATGTTTTCTCTGATGTGAAGCAGTAATTATAGAATACAAAAAAATGTATAAGAATGAAATGGACATCTTATAATTGTTTTATCCTTTGTTTATACTCATGTGGAACAGTGGACTTTATCCTTTTTTGTTGAATATTAGGATTAGTGGTGCATTGAGCCTCTGATTACAGAGAGAACTGAAATTATGTTTTTGCAAAAATTAAAGAAAACAAAGAAAGGGACAAGGAGGGGGGTTGAGGGAGGGAAGAAGGAAGGAAGGGAAGTATGGCTACCTTCTTAGAATTTTGCACCTATGAAACACATGAAATTTTTTTCTTTATATTAATACAAATTTTTAAAATGTTTATTTTGGTATAAAAAGTTTGAAATCCATATCAGTTTTTTCATAATATACACTTTCTGTAAACTTCTTGAATATCCCACATATATTTTTAAATGGTGCTTTGAATTTAGTTCAAATAAGTGTAAACCTGACACAAATCTGTAGCCAGATTTGTAGATGTCTGCCATCTAATTTTGTATCAAAAATAGTATGTAGGGGTGGGTGTTTAGTCTAGAGTTAAGGTTTCAATAACGATGCTAGCTAGCATCCTGAGACGGGCATTTGGCATAGTGGTTAAGATGCCTTATCCAAGTACTTGGTTCCAGTCTCAGCTACTCCACTTCTGATCCAGTTTCCTGCTAATGTACACCATGGCAGACAACAGATGATGTTTTAAATATTTACTAATTGAGTAGCGGATTTGTGGCGTTGGCCTCGACCAGCCTTGACTGTTTTCAAAAACTTGGGAAGTGAGCCAGTGAATGGATGATCTGTATCTATCTGTCACCTTTCAAATATAGCAAAAGTAAATAAATAAAAATTATAAAAAAAAGTGATTCCTGCATTCACACCTGACATCAGAGTGCCTGGGTTTCACTCTTGGCTCTGGCTCCTGACCCCAGCTGCCTGCTAGTGCATCTGAGAGAGGCAGCAATCCTTGAGTTCCTGCCCCTCCTGTGGGAAACCTGGACTGCCTTCTTGGCTCCTGGCTCAGTCTGAAGTTGTGGGCATTTGGGGAGTAAATTAGCAGATAAGAATTCTGTCTATCTCTCTGCCTCTCAAATGAAAAGGAAAAAAAAAAGAACAGTATTTACTCATTTTGATTGCTATTGTCTGCAATCTTTTGCTGAAATGCTTATTCTTCAGTCTATAGCTCAATAAAGTATCTTGGGAAACTACATTACCTCCCAGGTGTGTGTGAGTGGTATAAAAGTTATACATATTATACCTATAATATTATACTATCTTATATTTATGTTATATATAGTAATATTTATATTATAGGTATTTAGATGGGCTATTGGTTTGCAGCGGCAGCTGCACCTGTTCACACTCATCCATCCCTCCATCCTAAACACTCGGGCAGAAGACAAGATGGCAAAGACATCTGGTGGGTCATTCTGTTGGGGATGCACCCCTCCATGATCCTAATGAGACTCTGATGCACCAGCTGTCCTGACAAGCCACAGGAACACAGGCTACTCACTCTGAGCAAGTTAACTCCTTCTCCTCTCATTCTTGCCACTGGTTCATGGGTTCACAGTGATACCTTCTGGGTTTATTTAGAAGATGAAAAACACAAAGGATAGAAAACTTGCCCGGTGACAGAACATAGCAAGCAAGCAATAAATGACAGCAATGGCTATATGTGATAACTGCAGTGACAACTCTAGACCCTTTCTGTTGGACAATTAGTCACCAGAACACAGTGTCTTATTCACTGGTCTTACTTTTGATGGTTACATTTAGAAAATAGGCAAAGGAGCCCACTGTATATCTAGAATTGAAAGCATACACTATTTGAATATCTTTTCCATTGGTTATTTGTAGAATGTCTTCACCTACACGTTGATTTGGCATAGGCGCTTCCCTTGATACAAATTGTTTCAATCAGGTTTAGTTTATTCTGGATTTTTAAAAATTGGGCTTTTGTCTTTTATTCTTATGATTCTAAAGACACAAAACAGTGCCTGGCAACTATTTACTTCCTAAGTGGCTTTGCAGGATGAATTCTATCATCAAAAGACACTCATAGGCTTATTTAATCCAAACTGGAAAATTGTATTATTTACCTTACCATAAAATCAGTGGAAGGTTCAAAACAGCACCTGTGTAGCTTTGTACTTATCTCCTCTACCATCCGTCTTACCTTCTTTTGAATGACTTTGGCACAGAAACTGCCAGTGTAATGGTGTTTGCTGTGACTTCTTCCCATGTATGATGGATGTGGTGCTGCTTTTTCTTTACCTGGAATAATGCATCTGTCTGGGTTGCGGTCTTTCCATCAGCATCTCACTAAAGGTAAGTGAATCTAACAATCTACCACAAAAATTAACAATAAAACTAAGCTTTGCAACTTATGTTTTGAATTTTCTTTAATAAACATTGAGGTGAAAAGGTTTGCTGAGGACAGAATGTTCTAGTGGGGTTCTGCAGGTCCTGAAGAGAGAGCTTAGCCTTGCCTGTGCTGTAAGTCTCTATATAACTCTCACATTGTTTGCTTAGAGAGAGTTTCCCCACCTGTAGAGCTGTGTGAATAAAACACACGACTGCATTATGTTTTTCAGCTCTACTTTCCTGTTATTTCATTTTCAGAGCAGTTACAGAAAATCACAGCCTCTTCTCTCGTGTTCTGTATAGTATGCCCTAGATTTTTTTTAAGATTGATTTATTTTTTTGAGAGGCAGAGAGAGGGAGAGACAGAGAGGTCTTCCATCCACTGGTTCACTCCCCAGATGGCCCCAACGGCCGGAGTTGGGCCGATCCAAAGCCAGGAGCTAGGACTTTCCTCCAGGTCTCCTATGCAGGTGCAGATGCTCCATTTCTGATCCAGATCCCTGCTAATGGCCTGGGAAAAGGAGCAGAAGATGTCCTTAGTGCTCGGGCTTCTTCCACCCATGTGGGAGACCCAGATGAAACTCCTGACTCCCAGGTTTGGCCTGGCTCAGCTCTGGCTTTTGTGGCCGTTTGGGGAGTGAACCAGTGGATGGAAGATCTCTTTGTTTCCGTCTCTCCCTCTCTCCATCTCTCTCTGCCTTTCAAATAAATAAGTAAATATTTTTAAAAAGACATAAACTTCACTATACTACCTTCCCTCTTTTTCTTTTCTTTCTTCTGCATACTGTCATTTGTCAAATTTTATTTTATTCTGTAAACCCCACAGATGTGTTAGCTTTGGACTTACAGTGAATGGATACTAGAGACAAGGCTCATGACCAGTCATTCTTCATTGGCTGAATGTCTTTGAGAAGATTTCATGCAAAATATAGTCAGTCTGTGGGGTCTTGTTTCCCCTTAAATATTTCACAAGGAAAGGGCTTTTAGTCTAGAAGTAAGGATGCCTGCCTCCGACATTGGAATGAGTGGGTTCTAATCCCAGTTTGGGCTTCTAACTGCAGCTTCCTGTCAGTACACGCTCTTGGAGGTAGCACATGATGGTTCAAGTTATTAAATTCTTGCCACTCATGTGGGTATCTGCATTGTGTTCCTGGCTCCTGGCTTTGGCCTCAGCCATGGCTAATGTAAGCATTTGGGTTGTGAATCAGTGAAAGGAGACCTGTCTGTCTGTTAGCTTGTTTCTCTGCCTCTCAAAGAATTGTTTTTTTTTTTCTTCTTAATTAAGAGTTTGACCCATTCTTCCCTTAAGGGATTTGTAAGCATTTTGTCATTTTCATCCCAGAATTGAATGTTGAAGCTTTCAAGCCTGATGTTCCCCTTCCCACCCCCGACTCCCACACTCCCAACATACACACACAAATCAACTTCAACATTTCTTGCCCTGGATTCCCAGTAGATGTTTTCTTCAGCCTTGAATTCCAGCAACTTTACCAAGCTAAATCTCAGTGTTGACAGCTCTGTGTTCATTTACTGAGACAGGCTGTACCCTCTAAATCCGTATATTTTGTTCCTTGTTTCTCCATGTTTTACGAACATGCATTTTGCTTTTTTCTCAGTTTTAAGCGTACCTAAAAGTATATGTAGATATGTACAGCCTTGATTATATTTAATCATTATTCACCTTTGAATCTATTTTTAGGAGCTCAGATGTTGTCACTGTTCCATTCAGGCAAGGAGTTGGGTCGTGTGGGATAATGTAATGGACTGAATGCTTAGAGTCTCCCCAGCTGCAAAGTTGGAACCTTAACCCCTCA
The DNA here is from genome assembly GCF_033115175.1 of Lepus europaeus. Lineage (NCBI taxonomy): Eukaryota > Metazoa > Chordata > Mammalia > Lagomorpha > Leporidae > Lepus > Lepus europaeus. Next base: position 11,503,665 of record NC_084832.1, on the reverse strand, counting down.
TTGATATAACAGGAGGTAGGGGTTTGGGGATGTGATTATGTTATGAGCACATGGCCTTCTTGAACATTATTAATGCTTTTATAATAGAGTTCTGAGAGAGATCCCTCCACCTGTTTACCATACAAGGTCATAACAAGAAGGTGCCATCCTGTAAGCCAGGAGGAGAGCCCTCACCAGATGCACGATCTTCTAGTGTCTTCATCTTAGCCTCTATAACAACGATATACAAAAGCCTGCTATTAGCAAGCCACCCAGTATGATCCTGGTTTACAATATATTTCAAAACTAGAGTTTTTCAATCCAATCAATATTAAAATTTAATGAGGCAAAGTTACTCATAAAAGAAAATTTATAAATGAGTTGAGACAATATTTTTACAGCAATTTGATCAGTAAGAAAAGAAAATATGCCACTTCTTAGCTAACTATGATAACTTACATACACAATCATGTTGGCCAAATTCAAGTGCACAATTAGGCACCTAATTATGTTTTAAATTCAACTACACGCATAAAGATCTGATCACAAATGTCTAATAAAGGTAATTTCTTTTTCTCATTTTTGGGAAAACACTATCGTTTTTTCTATAAGAAGTTTAAAAACAACCTCCTAAAAATATACCAATTTGTGTATCTACAGTTATATACTCTTAAGAAGCAGCTATCAATTTCCATCTAAACTACAGTGTCCACTTAAAAATCTTTTTGACTATAGTACAAAGTCAGCATTTCATTATCTACCCATTAGTCATATGAGGATGGTGAGTTCAACTGTCATTTGAGAAACAGAAGCAAAGAGACTACATTAAATTTGTACAGAAAAGACACTCATGAAGAGCAGTGACTGTCTCCAACAAAAACAAAGCCAAGGAAAAGAACACCAAGAAAACAACCTAATTCTCTATTGTGACCCTTCCTCCTAACACAAATATGACTGGTTACAAGTGAATTCCAAAGAACATACACTTTCTTCAATCCATTAGTAAATATTTATAGAGGCTGCAATGAGCCAGGCATTGAAGGCCCTGGAGACATGAGGATGAAAAGATGCACTTCCTGTTTTCAAGAATCAACTCCCAGGGAGATAAATGTGCAAATCAACAGTGCAGCTACCTAATATCATTGCCTTAGTAGAGGCCTATTTCCCTCAGGGCAATTCCCTCCTGTAACTGGACCTCTCAAGCCAACAGACTTTGCAAGAAGGCTTTTTCAAGGAGAGACTGTACCTTATATTAGTCTAAGTCATTCTATATCACAGTAAAGGAAAAAATTAGCCAACTTGAATAAAAGGCAGCATTTTGAATTTAGACACAATGGTTCCATTTTAAATGTCCAGGGTGTGATTTTCAAAAGCTTGGAGATGGTTTAGTGGAAGGGCAGCCTACCCCTTGAATACAGGCCGGTCTCCATAGCCTATCTGATAGGATGGCTGTAACTTCTTCCCATGGAGCCTCTACGCATCATTTTCCACATCACACTTGTGATTTTCTGCTCACAACTGAAAGCTACTGTCATAATCTAAGAGGCTTCTGTACTTTTGAGACATAGGGAAGGACCAACTGCAAATTCAGATAAAGTTTAAGAGTACAACAAATTGAAAAGCTTCATTCAGTTGGCTTCTGAAGTTTTATGAAACAGGAAAGAATATCATTGTTCAAAGAGATGGAAGAACATCATCTAACAAATTCTGGAGACGCGGTAAGAGGGCATGCTGAAATACAGGAACACAAATGTTAAGGGAAGGGCATTTAGCCTAGTGTTCAAGACACTGGTTAAGATTCCCATGTCCCAGATTGGCATTATCTGGTTTCAATGTCCAGCTCAGGCTTCTGACTCAACTTCTTGCTGGCAGACCCTGGAGGCAGTGGTGGTGACTCAGGTAACTGAGTTCCCATCACCCATGTGGGAGACCTGGATTGAGTACAACTCAGATCCCTTGAGTTTGGCCATGTGTGCTTTTGGGAGTGAGCCAGTAGATGGGACCTCCCTCTTTCTCCTCTGTCTCTCTGCCTCTCAAATACATTTTAAAAGCTTAAAAGAAAGTTTAAGATATTATTTGAAAAATGAACTTAAAGGTTATCATACATTTGTGGTTCTCAGTCCAAGTTCAGTGCAATATTCTGTTCAAAAGCAGCTGTTCCTTTGTTGTTTAATTAACAAATCAGGGAAGCATAAGAGTACCTCAACAAGTTTTTGGGAAAATAGAATTGAGATAAATTTATTTTGATGCAAAAATTTTTGAGATCCACCTATACAAGGCACCTTCAAAATGTTCATGGAAAATGTGTATTAAGGAAAATTTCAAAATAAACTTTTAGAGGTATCCTCACACCATGCTGGAGCTGCTATGGGCTGAAAGGCAACGTGGGAACAGGATTCAGCATCCACTTTTTCTGATTCTGGAAGGTCAACTGGCTGGGGTCACAGGGGTTACCATCTATGGATGGGAAGGGCTGATGCTCTTGTCTGGCTATGGAATCCCCCATTGTACAGTTGCCCACTGAGATGTGACACCACATCAACACCAGGACATCATTTGGCTGCCAAAAACAACACAACTACCATCCTATTACACATCTCAGTCTTTGAAAAGATATCCACAACTCTCTTAAATGCCTTGGACCTTGAAACTTTAAACAAAATTTGATTTTTAAAAAATGATTCTAGTCACAATTCTCAATGCATAAAATATTTGTTTAGAAGTCCATGTCATTTTGCCTTAGCAATTAAATATGTGCAACTTGTATGGAATATAATAAGTGCAATGATATCAATTAAATGGCAGATGCTGAGTTCTCTGGTTATGTGTGTAATGGCACCTTTCAGGACTTAACAGCACAAGTCAAGGAGAAACGTACACATTTAAGCACAGTTGTGCCAAGAAAAATGTACGGTTAAGTTCATATCTCTAGTACATCACTGATGTACACTCACTAATTATTCCACTAGCTACCTTTTGTTCCAGGAGCACTTTTTAGATCTCATATGCTGGGGCCGGCGCTGTGGCGGAGTGGGTTAAAGCCCTGGCCTAAAGCGCTGGCATCCCATATGGGTGCCGGTTTTAGTCCCAGCTGCTCCTTTTCCAATCCAGCTCTCTGCTATGGCCTGGGAAAGCAGTAGAAGATGGTCCAGGTCCTTGGGCCCCTGCACCCACATGATGTGGGAGACCCGGGGGAAGAACCTGGCTCCTGGCTTTGGATCGGCACAACTCTGGCCATTGCGGCCATCTGGGGAGTGAACCAGCATATGAAAGACCTCTCTCTCTCTTTCTCTACCTCTCTCTGTAACTCTGCCTTTCAAATAAATTAAATAAATCTTAAAATAAGATCTCATACGCATCCATTCTCACTGTTACAGATTTTAAGACTTACCTCACTTTACATGTAAAGTTACATGTGGAAAGAAACCAAGTCTTGTCTTGGGTCAACCCTGACTGTGTTAAACAAATATTTTCAAACGCCATAGTTACGAATCAAAATAGTGTGAAATGAGAGATCTTTAACTCCATACAGACATTGTTGAATCATACACAGTCCGTACGTTACAGACCATAGGGTAGAATATATTATAATAAAGGCATATATTTAAAATTTGTTTGTGTTTCTTTTATACCATAGTAAGTGATAACATGAAATCTCAATCATACACTCATTCTCCCCATTTCATAAACATCATAAAATAAAAATTGAAAATGTATTTTACCAGTAAGACAGACCTATCTCATTAAAGCCACTGTAGCCCAGCTCTTGCCTGCTAAGTCCCAGATCTTCAAGGTCCATGCATTTAAATCCTGGTGGGCACTGGTAGCCTTCTTCTAGCTCAGGCGAGCAGTGTGTATCTGGGATAGCTAAACTATTCCAGGTTACATTCCTGTGAACAACACACGAAAGTGTTAGACAATTTCAACAAGTGTAAACGTTGATTAAAACGAATGACGTAATACTTTTCATTAATAACTGTCATGTATGAACACCAATTGAAGACTCCTGATTTGTGAATGGTATTTGAAACATTAATGACATAGTAAGCATTGTCAAATGATACCCGATTCACTCTACCCTAGCACTTCCTGAGAATATTATTATCACTATTGTTTTTGTCATCAAACCCATATCTAGAGAAGTGAAGGAAGGGATTTTTAAAGTATTTTCAAAGAATTAACTTGTCCACAGATTCCTTGTTATACACAACATCCTGTCCCAACACAGGCATGATTTTTTATTCTCTGTTTCTAAGCAACATTAAGAGATGTTTGTCATTTTCTGAATAAGTACCATAGGTTTCATAAATGACACTTAGTCTTCCGTGTTGACAGTTTAGAAAGAAAACCAAAGAGAAACTGGAGGGACTGAATTTAGAACAGAGATGATAAAGTAACTGAGTAATAGCTTCTGAACTCTTAAGTTCTCTTAGGGGACGGTGACGTACTTGCTTGTCATCTTTGTTAAGGACAGGCTGGGGATAAGGTAAGTGTAGAAAGTTTTAGAAAAGACATGGCTTTCTTGTGACAAGTGCAGGTAATCACCAGATTGGTGACTGCAGACTCTCGTTCTGAGCCAACCTGAAAAGTGGGCCCCCATCACTGCCATGTAGGGTAGCTGATATGCACAGAGTGGAGCCCAGAGTGCAGGCTGGATGATTTCACAAGCCTTCCAGGCCAACGGCTTTGTCCTAGTCATTTGCCACTGCACCTGTGACAGAGAACAGCCAGCACACAGCCGTGATTCCTTCAGCCAATGGCCACACTGGGGCAGACGTGGTGGGGGACTTTTTCTTTGGCATTCAGTTACTGCTTCCTTCCTCTAAATAATATGGAACTTCTGTGTAACCTCTTAGCTGTTCTAGGTTACCACATACACAGTTTACACTGCGCCCCCTTCCCACTCCTGGCTCCCCATGTACTATGCCTGGTGATCTCTCATTAGTTCTGTTTCAATCATAAACAATGCTCAAGACTCACACACAATTCAGATGCTCTATGCTTATTCCTACTGGGTTCTTCTCTTTACTAGCTGCAAAAGAGCTGCTAAAAAGTGTCTACAATGTTTAGGAAATAAGTAATTAAACCATTGATTCCTCTAATCATATTTTAAGGTGATCCTCTGGACCCAACATGTAAAACACAATGAAAAAGACCCAGTTATGGAAATCATCACTTGGGCAGGTCAGAGAGATGACTTTAGGCAGATATTACTTACAAGGGTACTTTAAACATTCACATTTAAAGATTAGTTTATTTTGGTGCAAAATTTTTTTCCAATCATATATTCAAGGGGGTCTTCCAAAATTCAGGAAAAATGTGTATTATGAAAAACTCTATATAGATTTCAAAAGTTTTCACATCAAAATAAACTCATCTTTTAGTTTTATCTTTCCACAAACTTTCTCCTAATTTCACATTCTCACACATACATTAGATGGTCCATCTTCACTTGGGTCTAATTGTCTCAATGATTCAGAAATGGTATCTGCAACCAGAGAGCAGAATGAGGGGGAAAGAGAGTGGGCACTGTTTCAGAGCAAGGCTTCCTGGGTTTGGGCACAGCTTAGCCACATACTGGTCCTGTGACTTGAATGAAGTTCTAAGCCTCTCTAAGCTCAGTTTCTTCATTTGTAAGAACAGTAATCACAATTAAAAGTGAAGCTTTTTTGGTGGTTATATAAAATAAACCAAGTGCTGCACATAACATCAATAAATGGTTATTATGAATGATTATTAATCATTGCAATAATAGAATTTAGCATAAATCCCAGTATATACAAATGCAAGAATAACTAATTGTGAAGAGAAGAAATTTTGGCAAGTAATGCTGGAAGCATTTTGTTCACAGAACGGTGCAGCTGAGATATATTTTATAGTTCACCTATTTCTTTTCTTTTCTTTTTTTTTTTTTGACAGGCAGAGTGGACAGTGAGAGAGACAGAGAGAAAGGTCTTCCTTTTGCTGTTGGTTCACCCTCAAATGGCCGCTGCGGCCGGCCCATCGCGCTGATCCGAAGCCAGGAGCCAGGTGCTTCTCCTGGTCTCCCATGGGGTGCAGGGCTCAAGCACCTGGGCCATCCTCCACTGCACTCCTGGACCACAGAAGAGAGCTGGCGTAGAAGAGGGGCAACTGGGACAGAATCCGGCACCCTGACCGGGACTAGAACCCAGTGTGCCTGCGCAGCAAGGCGGAGGATTAGCCTATTGAGCCGCGGCACTGGCCCACCTATTTCTTTATACTTGAAGACGACGAGCCAAAGTTTAGAGAAGGCAAAGTTTACTCATTTGTCAAAATTAACATTTTTTCTCATTTCAAATAGTTTAAGTCTAACACGAGAAACAATGTCTGAGAAAACACTCTAAGAGCCAGTTCCCAAAATGTCAATGTTTCAGGTATTTGGTAAGGAAACTGGCCTCTGCAGGCAGTCTGCCTTGCATAACCTCTGGTTCAATGACTTACTACATGTGCAGCTTAACCTAGCCATTTGCAAGACAGAGTGAAAGTGCCTACATCATAGGGCAGGACTGAAAATGTCCTAAAGGTACTTGCAAAGGGTAGTCTGTACACAGTAAGTGGTACTAGTCTTCCATTGTTATTTATCAATGGTTTGAAATCCATACATTGTATCCATGAAAGTTTAGCTCCGATGTGTGCTGCCTCAGGTTCTTCACTTCCAAAATGTCTAGAGCTATTACAACCAATTTCTGGGGTATTGTAATAACTAAATGAGCTAATGTACGCAATTCAGAATGACACCAGGAATGTTATTCACTCAATAGTTATTAACTTTTATATGAGAGTATGTTTTCCTTTTGTTATTCCATTTGTTTCTCTTTCATATTAGCTTTGCATCTCATTTTTACAAAAAGATTTATGTATGCATTTGTGTACGTATTTGAAAAGTAGAGTGAGAGTGAGTGGAGAGAGAGAGAGAGAAAGAGAGATCTTTTATCTGCTGGTTCACTTTCCAAATGACTGCAATAGCCAGGGCTTGGCCAGGTTAAAGCCAGGAGCCAGGAGCTCCATCCAGGTTTCCTATGGAGGTGGCAAGAACTTAACTACTTGGCACATGCTCATTAGTGACCTATTTATTAGGTGATAACTGTTCTAAGCCACAAGGAGATTACCATTTTCTTAAAGTTTGAAATGAGCATCAAGAGTTTCAGAATACACACTCATGTATCTGCTATTTACCTTGGTTTCATTTTCTCATTTTCAGAAGAAACTTCCAGATTTTATTTTGATTTGTTAATGACAATTATCTCCTCATTCATTTTCCCTTAGATCCTCTGGATAGAACAAGAGGATCTCAGGAATTAGGCGGAGTAGAATTCTTGCTCCACCAGGCAAATCCTAGGTGCTGACAAAGACTCTCTCAGTCAAAATAAATACGCACTTGTGCTTACATGGGCTGTAAATCCTGCATTTCTCATCCCCAGATGAGAAAAGTACCCACTTGTACCTCGTCTAATTTAATTTGTCAGCCCACTTACATAAGCTGCAAACCACTGAATGACTCTGGCTTATTTCCATGTGCTGCACCCACCTGGAAGATGCCTTATCTTCTGTGTCTCTTGGCATGGTTGTTTCTATGGGGGGCAGAATAATGGCCCCTAAAGATGTCTACATCTGCTCTCTGGAACTTGTGAATATATTATGTTACACGGAAAAAGGAACTAAAGTTACAGACATGATTAAGGCAAAAGTCTGAGTTTGGGAGATGACCCTGGATTATCTAAGTGGGCTCCACGTAATCACATGAGTCCTTAAACGTGGAGAACCTCGACTGATTGTGGTGAGAAAGAGACGTGACCGCAGGAGCAAGATCCAGAAAGATGCAATTATGCTGACTTTGAAGATGCCAGTTTGGTCCACATTTCTCAGGTCATCTTGCTTTTCCATTTTCTCCCTCTGTGACTGATCTTTATTGTTGAGTCACTCTGAGTTCAATCTCTGGCCGCCTTCTCATTTTTCACAATCTCTCTCTCTGTAAAGTATCATCCACTTTCATAACTTCACTTCTCTCTCATCCCAGACTTCTCTTTTGGAGTCCAAGAGCTACACGTTCACTGCCTGTGAAGTTTCTCCTGCTGGCTACACCACAGGAACAGCCAACTCTGTATGCTCCATAGTGAACGTTTCATTTCAGAACAAATAGCACCATCATTCAAATGGCTGAGAAATCTTGAAGTTGGGCAATCACCCTTGATACTACTTCTCCGTTAGTCATCATAAGAAGCCATCATTTTCCCCTAATAATACACCAAAGTATCTTTTGATCTAATGCCACTCTCTCCATCAGCCAGCCTCCTGAAGACCCTGCAGCGCACCCTTAGCGCTTCCATCCACTTAGCACAAAGTCTAGAGAGAGAGACTTGCATAACCACTGTCCTACTTTCACAGTGGCAGAGCTGAACAAGATCTACAAGATCCTGAAGATGTGGCTCCTCCCTCAGTGTAAGAATCCCTTTGTGCATCTTCCTCTAGGTGCTCCCCACTGTCTGACCTTGTTGGTCTTTTTCCTCATCCCGGTTTGCTCCCATCTACTTCAGAATCTTCTCCACTGCTTGGAAATCTTTTCTCAATTCACCACAATTTTAGTCCTTAGGCCCTACCCTGAGTGTCCCTTTCTCAGGAAAGTCACTACAGACCCCTCAGTCTGGGTTAGATGTCCTTGGTTTAACTTCTTCTATTTATTTTTTTTTGACAGGCAGAGTGGACAGTGAGAGAGAGAGACAGAGAGAAAGGTCTTCCTTTTGCCGTTGGTTCACCTTCCAATGGCCGCACTGCGCTGATCCGATGGCAGGAGCCAGGTGCTTCTCCTGGTCTCCCATGGGGTTCAGGGCCCAAGCACTTGGGCCATCCTCCACTGCACTCCCTGGCCACAGCAGAGAGCTGGCGTGGAAGAGGGGCAACCAGGACAGAATCCGGCACCCCAACCGGGACTAGAACCTGGTGTGCCGGCACCGCAAGGCAGAGGATTAGCCTAGTGAGCCTTGGTTTAACTTCTCAAAGTACCTCACTTGCGTTTCTGGCACATGGAACAAGTGCAATTCATGTTTGCATGGCCGTACGTTCATCTGATGATCCCAAAATTGACTTCTCTCTCAGGCAGCCTCCAGTTCTGTGTCTGCTTGGCTAACATTTTATACCAACTTTGCTTGCTACACTATGGTACACAGTTATTTGGTCAAACATCAGTCCATATGCTGCTGTTAATGCATTTTTAGTTACAATTAACATCTAAATCAACAGACGTTGAGTAGAGCATATGGCCCTCCATGATCATCAGCTCCTTCATCAGCCGAAGACCCTGAGAGAAAAAAACTGAGGTTCCTCAGAGAGGAAGAAGTCCTGCCCCCAGATTGCCTTTGAACTTATGCCCATGACATCAATGCTTGTCAGTATTTCTAGCATGTCATAAAAAGTTTGGAATTTCAAGCCCCAGAGCCATGTCAGTAAGTTACTTAAATATATTTTCTTCCTTCCTTCCTTCCTTCCTTCCTTACTTCCTTCTTCCTTCCTTCCTTCCTTCCTCTTTCTCTTTCTCTTTCTCTTTCTCTTTCTCTTTTTCTCTTTCTTTCTCTTTCTCTTTCCTTCTATCTATCTCATTTCTTTTAATTAGTTCAATAGAAGGTATATGTGTGTGTGTGTTGTGTGTATGAGGTGTCTTCAAGAAGATCATGAAAAATGTGTATTATGAAAAAATTTTGTATATATGTCATGAGATTTTTTGTATCAAAATAAACACATACTAACTTGGTCTAACATGTCTGAACAGAATCTAGTCTGCAGCACTACGAAGGATATCAGTTTGAAAATAGCCCTCATCAGAGTAACATAAACTGCTACAACTGAAGGAAGAACAAACATCAAATTGATGGTGAAGCTTGGTTGGAAGAATGATGAAATTATTGGCACCTTATAAAAGATTATGGCAACAATGCTCTAAAGAAATCCGCAGTTTACAAATGGATATCATAGGGGCCAGCACTGTGGCATACTGGGTAAAGCCTCTGCCTGCAGTGCCAGCATCCCATATGGGTGTCAGTTTGAGACCCGACAGATCCACTTCTGATCCGGCTCTCTGCTGTGGCCTGGGAAGGCAGTGGAGGATGACCCAAGCCCTTGGGCTCCTGCACTCATGTGGGAGACCCAGAGGAAGCTCCTGGCTCCTGGCTTTGGATTGGCACAGCTCTGACCTTTGCAGCCAACTTGGAGGTGAGCCAGCAGATGGAAGACCCCCCTCTCTCTTTCTGCCTCTCTCTCCCTATCTGCCTCTCCTCTCTCTCTGTGTAACTGTGACTTTCAAGTAAAATAAATACATCTTTAAAAAATGGATAATATATTAAAAGGGGAAGAAACAAGGTTGAAGATGAAGCCTACAATCTCAGACCATCAACATCAGTTTCTAAGGAGAAAACTAATGTGTTAATGCCCTAATTGAAGAGAAACAACAGTTAGTCACAGAAAGAACAGCCAACACCCTAGCCATCTCAACCGGCTTGACTTACATAATTCTGACTGAAAAATTAAAGTGGAGGCAATTTTGTCTTCAATAGGTATCAAAGTGCTGTGCTCAGATCAGCTGAAGACAACAGGGGAGATTTCATTGGAAATTTTTCAGAATTACAATCAAGATTTCAAATGCTTTTTCAGAGAATTGGAACAACGGATGAACTATGGCTTAATTAGGAGGATCCTGAAGACAAAGCACAGTGAAAGCCAATGGCTGTCAAGAGGTGGACGTGATCCAGTCAAAGCAAAAGCAGACCGGCCAAGAGGAAAGGTCATGGCAGCGGGGCTTTGGTGCTGTTCAAGGCATTTTTCCTTGTTGCCTTTTTGGAAGACAAAGAATGTTAACATCTGCATATTAGGAGAGTGTTTTGAGAAAGCCATCCAAGGCCTCAGCAGAAAATTGCTCCGTCTCCACCTGAAAGTCCTCCTCCACCACATTAACGTCCCTGCTCGTCCCCTACATCAAACCAGGGCTATTGTGTAAAAGCTCCAATGAGAAATCATCAGACATCCAACTTATTCTGATTGGATTTTTTTTCTCACTTCTTTTTCTTCATATTAAAAAATATTTCAAGGACAACCATTGTTCTTAACAATGTAAAAACAACTACACGAATATGTTAGATTCTAAATACCTTCAGTTCTTTAGGAATGAGCTAAGTGGCTATTTAACCACTTACAAATGGAGCTTAAGTTGAGAAATAAAGTTTATACTTCTTGTTTTTACTTCTTAATTCCATTTTCATAAACTTTTAAAAATTGTATTTAGTTTCGTTTTATCCAAAAACAGAGAGACAGAGACCAAGACAGACACAGAGAGATTTTCCATTCTCCAAATTCCTATAACAGTGGGGTTGGGCCAAGTGAAAACCAGGAACCTGGAACTCAGTCTGGGTTTCCCACATGAGAGGCAGGGACCCAGCGTCCAGTACCTGACCAGCACCTGCTGTCTCCTATGTTGGACATCAGCAGGAAGCTGGAATCAGAAAGAGAGCTGGGAGGCGAACCCAGTACTCTAACATGGGATGTGGGTACCCCACGCAGTATCTTATGTGCTGCATCAACAGCCACCTTCCATGACCTTCTGGAAGGCCCCTTCTGTACAGTTTGTGTGAGGTTCTCCAGAGAATCAGAACAAGTTAAGTGGGCGATGTGTATGTGTGTGAATCTTCGGAGTTAAATCTGTTTCTCTGGATAGTCCTTACTTACTCATAGTACAGCTAAGTGGTTATAAGCCTATCTTTGCACCATCATTTAAACCTTATTTATTTGTAAAGTAACAACAGAAAAAAACTCTTAAATAGATGGATCTTATTACTGGTATGCATTTTTAGGGTGATCAAGAACTGGTATGAATATTTTAAACTTTTGGCCTTTGCAGTTTCATGTTTCAAAATGAGTACCAGGATTCCTTGGGGCAATTGTTTTTCAATAGGCTTTAACTATCTTCCATTTTTTTAATTAGCAAAATATCTTATCAACAAATAATACTTTGTAGGAGTTTGAGACTTAAGAAAATGTATTCTGGGGGCCAGCGCCATGGCAGGTATAGCTGCTGCTTGCAGTGCTGGCATCCCATATGGACACCGTGTCTGGTCCCGGCTACTCCAATTCTGATCCACTTCTGATCCAGCTTTCTGCTACGGCCTGAGAAAGCAGTAGAAGATGGCCCAAGTCCCTGGGTCCCTGTACCCACGTGGGAGACCCAGAAGAAGCTCCTGGCTCTTGGCTTTGGATTGATCAGACACCAGCCATTATAGCCATTTGGGGGAGTGAACCAGCGGATGGAAACCCTCTTTCTCTCTCTCTTTCTCTAACTCTTTCAAGTAAAATAAATGAATCTTAAAATAAAAGTGCTCTGATCTTGTTGCTAAAATTCTTTATGATAACAACCCCATAATATCTCTTGACTTTGTAGTATTTTTTAAGTTAATGGTTAATTGTAATGGCACAGGGTATTGAATTGTATATTGGAACACAAGATAATCATCTCTGCTCACTGATCAGACAACTTAATTTCCTTGGCCAATTCACTCTGAACATTGGAGCCTCAGTTTCCTCAAACATAAAAAAGAAACCTTCCAGTTATTTAAAAGATAGTTCAAACGACGTGTCATGGCAATGCCACGGCTGAGGAAGAACTTCTAAAATCAATCCCATTCACAATAGCTACAAAAACAATCAAATACCTTGGAATAAACTTAACCAAGGACGTTAAAGATCTCTACGATGAAAACTACAAAACCTTACAGAAAGAAATAGAAGAGGATACCAAAAAATGGAGAAATCTTCCATGCTCATGGATTGGAAGAATCAATATCATCAAAATGTCTATTCTCCCAAAAGCAATTTATACATTCAATGCAATACCCATCAAGATCCCGAAGACCTTCTTCTCAGATCTAGAAAAAATGATGCTGAAATTCATATGGAGACACAGAAGACCTTGAATAGCCAAAGCAATCCTGTACAACAAAAACAAAGCCGGAGGCATCACAATACCTGATTTTAGGACATACTACAGGGCAGTTGTTATCAAAACAGCATGGTACTGGTACAGAAACAGATGGATAGACCAATGGAACAGAATAGAAACACCAGAAATCAATCCAAACATCTACAGCCAACTTATATTTGACCAAAGATCCAAAACTAATCCCTGGAATAAGGACAGTCTATTCAATAAATGGTGCTGGGAAAATTGGATTTCCACGTGCAGAAGCTTGAAGCAAGACCCATACCTATCACCTAACACAAAAATTCACTCAACATGGATTAAAGACTTAAATCTACGACCCGAAACCATCAGATTATTAGAGAGCATTGGAGAAACCCTGCAAGATATAGGCACAGGCAAAGACTTCCTGGAAAATACTCCAACAGCACAGGCAGTCAAAACCAAAATTAACATTTGGGATTGCATCAAATTGAGAAGTTTCTGTACTTCAAAAGAAACAGTCAGGAAAGTGAAGAGGCAACCAACAGAATGGGAAAAAATATTCGCAAACTATACTACAGATAAAGGATTGATAACCAGAATCTACAAAGAAATCAAGAAACTCCACAACAACAAAACAAACAACCCACTTAAGAGATGGGCCAAGGACCTCAATAGACATTTTTCAAAAGAGGAAATCCAAATGGCCAACAGACACATGAAAAAATGTTCAAGATCACTAGCAATCAGGGAAATGCAAATCAAAACCACAATGAGGTTCCATCTCACCCCGGTGAGAATGACTCACATTCAGAAATCTACCAACAATAGATGCTGGAGAGGATGTGGGGAAAAAGGGACACTAACCCACTGTTGGTGGGAATGCAAACTGGTTAAGCCACTATGGAAGTCTGTCTGGAGATTCCTCAGAAACCTGAACATAACCCTACCATACAACCCAGCCATCCCACTCCTTGGGATTTACCCAAAGGAAATTAATTTAGCAAATAAAAAAGCCATCTGCACATTAATGTTTATTGCAGCTCAATTCACAATAGCTAAGACGTGGAACCAACCCAAATGCCCATCAACAGTAGACTGGATAAAGAAATTATGGGACATGTACTCCATAGAATACTATACAGCAGTAAGAAACAACGAAACCCAGTCATTTGCAACAAGATGGAGCAATCTGGAAAACATCATGCTGAGTGAATTAAGCCAGTCCCAAAGAGAAAAATATCATTTGTTTTCCCTGATCGGTGTCAACTGAGCGCCAAAGGGGAAACCTGTTGAAGTGAAATGGACACTATAAGCAACAATGAACTGATCAGCTCCTGTCCTGACTTTAGATGTACAATGTAATACTTTATCCTTTTTAGTATTTGTTGTTGTTGTTGTTCTAGTACTATTGGTTGAACTCAATAATTAACACACAATTATTCTTAGGTGTTTAAATTTTAACTGAAAAGTGATCCCTGTTAAATCTAAGAGTGGAAAAAGAGAGGGAGGAGATGAACAATTTGGAACATGCTCAATCGGACTGGCCGCAAATGGTGGAGTTAGAAATGTGCCAGGGGATTCCAACACAATCCCATCAAGGTGGCATGTACCAATGCCATTGCACTAGTCCAAGTGATCAATTTCAGCCCACAATTGATAGCTCTGATAGGTCTAAGAGTCAAAGAGATCACACAAACAAGACAAGTATCTGCTAATACTAACTGATAGAATCAAAAAGGGAGAGAAAGATCCAACATGGGAAGTGGGATACAGAGCAGACTCATAGAATGGCAGATGTCCTAAACAACACTCTGGCCTCAGAATCAGCCCTCAAGGCATTTGGATCTGGCGGAAGAGCCCATGAGAGTATAGCAGGCATGGAAAGCCAAGATATCATGGAAAAAAAAAAAAAAGACCTAAATGAATGATCTCTGTGAGTGAGATCCCAGTGGAAAGAACGGGGCCATCAAAGAAGAAGGAGGTACCCTTCTCCGAAGGGAGGAGAGAACTTCCACTTTGACTATGACCCTATCGGAATAAGATCAAAGTCAGCGAACTCTAAAGGCTTCCATAGCCCTGGCAACTCATGACTAGAGCCTAGGGAGATTACTGACGCCATGAACAGGAGTGTCAAATTGTTAAATCAGCAACAGGAGTCACTGTGTACTTACACCCCATGTGGGTTCTGTCCCTAATGTGTCGTCTAAAGCCAAGTGATGCTATAACTAGTACTGAAACAGTATTTTTATACTTTGCATTTCTGTGTGGGCACAAACTGATGAGGTCTTTACTAATTACATACTGAAGTCATCTTCTGTATATAAAGAGAATTGGAAATGAAAAAAAAAAAAACAACCTGGTGTTAAAATGGAAATGGCATAGAAAATTAATTAATTTAAAAAAAATTATGTAGGATCTCTGTCTTTAATGTGCTGTACATTGCTATTTAATGCTATAATTAGTAATCCAATGGTAGTTTTTTCACTTTATGTTGCTATATGGGCAAAATGTTGAAATCTTTACCTATTATATCCTAAACTGATCTTCTGTATACAAAGAGAATTGAAAATGAATCTTTACATGAATGGAAGGGGAAAGGGAGCGGGAAAGGGGAGGGTTGTGGGCGGGAGGGAAGTTATGGGAGGGGGGAAGCCATTGTAACCCATAAGCTATACTTTGCAAATTTATATTCATTAAATAAAAGTTTAATAAAATAAATAAATAAAAAGATAGTTCAAAGAAAGATCTCATCACGCTTCCATAAAATAAAGAAATGGAGCAAAACCATGTGTCTCATAATTCAACGTATACCTCATGAGGTGCAGTTTTTGTCTGTTTGCTAGACTCACCAATGCCAAATGCAATAGCTCAAGCCTTTTCACTCAAATTCTCTTTGCCACTCACCACGTCATCTTTTTCTGATGGTATCAAACTACTGAATGGAGTTTGTAATTACTGTTGTGAAAGAGCATAATTACGATTATGATTATTTAGCCTCTTTTTGGAAGCTGCTTTTCCCGTGTTCTTAGTGGGACCACTTTATTTCATGTGTATGTCTGGTCTTTCACTCAAATAGTTATTTCTATAGGCCTACTCTATACCACACAACACTCTGGGAATGGAGATGGCTAAGAAGGTATTTCTTATCTATTTATTTATTTATTGAACATGTAGAGTTACAGATAGTGAGAGAGAGAGAGACAGAGAGAAAGGTCTTCCATCTGATGGCCGCAATGGCCAGAGCTGTGCAGATCCGAAGTCAGGAGCCAGGTGCCTCTTCCTGTCTCCCATGCGGGTGCAGGGGCCCAAGCACTTGGGCCATCCTCCACTGCCTTCCCGGGCCACAGCAGAGAGCTGGAGTGGAAGAGGAGCAACCGGGACTAGAACCCAGTGCCCATATGGGAAGCCAGCTCCGCAGGCGGAAGATTAACCTAGTGCGCCACGGCTCCGGCCCCTAAGAAGGTATTTCTAACCCATGGGCTTCACTGCTCAGCATGAGAGAGAGAATTGGAAAGCAGTGTCCACAGGAAAGCAAGACACATGCTTTCAGAGCTGTCTACATGGTCACGGTGTTACTGATGCACAAAGTGGAAACACGACATGTAACTCTGGGTGGTGGATGGTGAGTACTGGGAAAACCACTGGTCTTGCTTGGAGTGACCGTTATTAAACCATCAACAAGCAGGCGTTCTAACGATGGGATACACAGTGTTGCAAAGCCTGTGTGTAAATATGGGAGGGTCCCACCAGTAGGATCAGCTGTTCGGTGTCTTCTTCCTTGGGAGTTGTCAACAAGAAAGTGTAACCATATCAAACAATTTTTGAACCTTGCTCTCAAAGATTTACGAACTGAAGATAAAGACAAGGATAAGTGCTTTCCCTAAACTGACACTGTGTACTGGTGTACTGTAAGATGACTAGCAGGCCACAAGCTATCCCTAGTTTATAAGAAAGGTGAAAAAGGTAACAAACAAACAAACAACAATAAAAAAAAAAATCAAAACCAAAGAAGTTATTACTAAATGTACTTAGATTTTCACAAACTGTCCCTATGATAGGAATTTGTACATAACAATAGCAGTTTCATTTACATTGATTTGTTCCTTGAAAAACTGAAGATAAGCAGAATAATGTTGAGTTCTTAATTAGCCAAATTTGATCCATTTATTGGAAAAGACATTCCGAGAGGCCAAGCTACCACATATTTCTGAAGTTGGCAATCTGTGAGCAATTGTTCATGATGCCAAAGCAAGTATGGAGCACAACAAATCCATATGCTACACCTACCCCTGCACAGCTCAAAGAGCATTTTCTTTATTGCATCAGTAGCATTTCCTTTCTGATTACATTGTATGTCCTAGGGAGACACTGTAAACAGAATAGCCAAATTCCAATTAAAGCCATTGGGCAGAAAACCTCCCTCCCTCTCTCAACACCCATTCCTGCCCCCATACACACAATCTTCTGAACAGTGCAAACGGCCTCTGCTACCTTAAGTGGTACCTGTCTTGTCAGTCGTGGCAGGCACGAAGATGAGGTTGGTTTTGTTGCTGAGAGCTGGCCCTAATTGAGAGGCTGCCCCTGTCACCGCAAGTGCCTCCTGAGAACCTGCTCTGGCTGCTTCAGGTTCATTTCAGAGAATCACCTGGCTCCACTTTCACCTCCATTTAGCCTCCTCGTGTCAGGATTAATTAAAACCGCCCAAGAGTTGGCCTGGCTGATGCTAATACTGGATGCTTCAGAGAACTAACCCCACCCTGGAAAGCAAAGACCTTATTTGCAGAGATAAATTATTTATTGATTTTTGGAAACTATTAATGGTTCTATCTAGACATTTGGTGGGGCTGCAAAACAAGATAAATTGTCTGTGGCAGGAATGACATTGACATCACACTTCTTATAAACAAGTGAAATCTGGCATGTTTTCTAGAGAATAATTTCTTTTTATTGTTAAACTGAGCATTCTAATATGGTTTTTCCACTCCTTCACCCATTCCTGAATGATTGAGTAGGCAAATCTGTAAAGAAACATAGATAAGGACAAAAATGATAAAATTCAAATTTTTTGAAATATTTTGACTATGAAATTTAATAGCAATGCATGATCTTTCTTTTTACAAATATTTGAAATCGTCATCTTGTTGTATTTGAGTAGTTTGGTTTTATTTTTAATTACGTATCTCCTCCAAGTTCACTCCTTTATGTCATGCACTCTTTGTCATTATGGATAAGAGTCCAGGTCCACAGGGACCAGGAGACGGCAGTAGATCGCAGGCAATGACAGGAGCATGCGTGCAGCACCAGGGGAGTAAGGTGTCAAGAATCAAAGGTGTGCTCAACAGCTCCAATCTGGAATCTGGGGCCGCCTGACACTCTCTCCCCTTTGTTAGTAAAATGGCGCAGTCTTACCTGTGGTGCCATCTATGCCCCACATGCCATCTTGGGCCCTGGCCCCCATTGCCACCTTGCATAGTAGGCTTTGGTCCAAAGCCCCATGGCCCAACCACCAGTGTCAGTTCCACCCTCACCCTAATGGGATTTGCTGCTCCTACTTTCCTGCCTCCCCAGGAAAGGTTTAACGGGACCTGTTCCTGAACATGTACCCTCTCTCTCTTAAGCTCTCCTCTTCTCTCTTACTCTCTCACCCTCTCCCATGCTTCCCTCCATCGGGCTTCCCCCACCCAACAGTAAAGCCTTCCCCTTACTCCGGTGTTTGGTGTGCTTTGTAGTGTCCTTACACTGGTGCCATGACTCAGCTCCAGGCTCCCCCATTGACCTTGCTCTCCCTCAGGGATCTCTGAGTTGCTTTGGGGTTCTGGATTTCTGTCAGTCACAAAACACACCCCCAGACCTCCTTCCACGCCACTGAATACTCTGTGATCTCCATCCATGCATGGGCTTTTCAAATACTGAGGTAAGACGCAGAACAGGTGGCCTGTACCACAGGTTGTGGATCCACTCTGCTTTGTCTGGAAGTCCTGGTACCAGGTACCACAACCTGCCCTGGGCTCTCGCCTTCCACGGGCCTTTTGCCTTCCACAGGCTCTATGCCTTCCCATGCGCTCTGTGCCTTCCAAGAGCTCTAGGCCTGGGGCTCCAGTGGCTGCGTGGGTGACGACCCCCACTCTTTATTCAAGTACCCTATGAGTCAGATGGCCATGATCTTGGGAACACCCAATATCCACCGGTCCACCTCGCTGGGTTGTCATGGGAGCTTCTTGGTCCTGTGTTCCGTCCAACCCTCCTCTCTGTTGTCTCCTACCTCAACAACCAGGCCACATTTGACCCTGACACTATTCAAGATCTTTATCGCTTCTATGAGCATTTGGGAAAGTGGAGAAATTTCCTGTGTCTAAGCTTTCTCCTATCTCAGCTCTAAACTTTCTCTGGCTAAAGTGCTCTTAACTTCTAAAGCTCTTCCGACCTTATCTCAGAACCAGGCCTTGTTCAAAGTCTACTCGCCATGCCTGATCAATGATCCTCTCTAACACCCTCCTCCCAGAGAAGCAAAGGCAAGTTTGGGAATGGGGCTGTCTCCAAGCCTTCACCCTCTGGCCTTAGTCTTCCAACTGGTCTTTGCCCCTCCCCCTCCTGTTCCAATTTTACCATAAGAATAGCAAAGGAGTGGTGATCCCATCTTTCTGAGCTCCCTGTTCACAACAAAACAAATTATCCCACCCTTTTGATGGCTCTTCTGTTTTATAATGAGCAAGCCAGACAGGATCTGGTCTTTTGATGGGTTACTGAATACCAAGCAGACCTGCCAGGTCTCCTCAATGCCTACATTCTCTGGTCCCATAAGTGAGCATTTCATAGCTATTTCATCATTAGCTCTGAATTAACAGCCAAAGTTAAAACTGCCTCTCTTCTCCTACACCTCCCTAAACCTCCCTTGTAACCTTAGCATCTCTCCCACCCTGCACCAAGAGGGCCATAAAGCCCTCTACCCAGCGGTGTTCACATTACCCTGAGAGATATCTCTCCCAACCTATGTGAAATAATGATCAAGACCACTGGCCCTTCAAACCGGCTGGAAATAAAAATATCTAAAATCCCTGGGATGAATAACTTTGAGAAGGTTGCCCTACAGTCTCCAGAGCACATGGACAAACTTGGTTTTGTTTTTGTTTGTTTGAGAATGACAGGTGGCTCTAATTTCCTCTGGTGTTCCTTAGACATCTCTAGGGAAAAAGCCTTAGTGGAAGAGGAAATTCAAATCTCCCCCAGGCAGAGACCTAAGCAGTCAGCTAGAAGCAAGCACATTTGTTTGAAGACTCAAGAGCTGTCCTCTAAAAAGCCATGAGATTTTGTGTTCTGCTCTGTAACATATCTTTGGAAGTTTAACACAAAATCACAGTTTTAAGTAATGCTTTTTTTAATAAATATAAGTTTCCAAAGTACAACTTTTTTCAGTAGCTTTTTCCCTATAACCTCCCTCCCACCCACAACCCTTCCATCCCACACTCCCTCTCCCACCCCATTCTTCATCAAGATTCATTATCAATTATCTTTATACACAGAAGATCAATTTAGTATATACTAAGTAAAGATTTCAACAGTTTGCACCCACACAGATACACAAAGTATAAAGTACTGTTTGAGTAGTAGCTTTACCATTAATTCGCTTAATACAACATATTAAGGACAGAGATCCTACATGGGGAGTAGGTACACAGTGACTCTCGTTGTTGATTTAACAATTGACACTCTTATTTATGACATCAGTAATCACCAGAGGCTTTTGTCATGAGTTGCCAAGGCTATGGAAGCCTTTTGAGTTCGCTGACTCTGGTCTTATTTAGACAAGACCATAGTCAAAGTGGAAGTTCTCTCCTCCCTTCAGAGAAAGGTACCTCGTTCTTTTTTTTTTTTTTTTTTTTTGACAGGCAGAGTGGACAGTGAGAGAGAGAGAGACCAAGAGAAGATATCTCCTTCTTTGATGGCCTGTTATTTCTGCTGGGATCTCACTCACAAAGATCTTTCATTTAGGTCATTTTTTTTTTTCCACAGTGTCTTGGCTTTCCATGCCTGAGAAACTCTCATGAGCTTTTTAGCTGGATCCAAATGCCTTAAGGGCTGATTCTGAGGCCAGAGTGCTGTTTAGGACATCTGCCATTCTATGAGTCTGCTGTGTATCCTGCTTCCCATGTTGGATTGTTCTCTCCTTTTTAATTCTATCAGTTAGTATTAGCAGACACTAGTCTTATTTATGTGATCTTTTTGACTCTTAGACCTATCAGTATGATCTATAAACTTAAACTGATCACTTTGACTATTAAGATGTCATTGGTACATGCCACCTTGATGGGATTGAATTGGAATCCCCTAGCACGTTTCTAGCTCTACCATTAGGGGTAAGTCCGTGTGAGCAAGTGCCAAACTGTACATCTCCTCCCTCTCTTATTCCCGCTATCACTTTTGAGTTAAATTTAAACACCTAAGAATAACTGTGTGTTAATTGAAGAGTTCAACCAATGGTATTAAGTAGAACAAAAAAATACTAAAAAGAATAAAATGCTAAGTTGTTCCTTGACAGTCAGGACAAGGGCTAATCGAGTCATTGTTTCTCATAGTATCCATTTCATTTCAATGGGTTTCCTGGTTTTCTAACCTAGCCCACTCTCAGAATCCCACACCTGTCAAGGAGGATGCAGCTTGGAATCAGCAGTTTTAAAAGTTGCCAGTTGATTTACCTCTACCAGAGATTTTACCCTGGGAATTAATTTTCAAAATTTACTGGTGGAGCTTCAATAGTTGTTGCATGATATTATGGTTTCTATAATGGGGAAAAGCAGGCTGGTGAGCTGCAATACCAAAATTATATTGGATATGATTTCCAGGAAGGCAACTATAGCAATGACTATTTATGAGGACCACAGTTGGTCAGGCTCTTCAATCCATACTCATGGGGCCAGTGTTGTGGCTCAGTGGGTAAGGCCTGTTGCTTGGGACCCTGGCATCCTATCTCAAAGTGCCAGTTCAAGTACTAGCTACGCCACGTGCAATCCTACAAAAGCACCTGAGAAAGCAACAGAAGATGGTCCCAGCACTTGGACCCCATCCATCCACCTGGAATACCTGATAGAGTTTGGGGATCCTGGCTTCAGCTTGGCCCAGCCCTGGCCATTGCAGTCGTTTAAGGAGTGAACCAGTAGACAGAAGAACTCTCTCTTTCTCTCTGTTTCTCCTTGCCTCCTTCCCTCCCTCCCTCTCTCCGTTGCTCAATCTCTCAAACAAATAAATAAATCTTCAAAAATCCACATCCACAAATGATGTTCATGAGTTCTAGTACATCATTTCCAAATTTAGTCTTCATGTCAACAATATTTTTTAATTTTTTTAAGATTTAATTATTTATTTGAAAGTCAGAGTTACACAGAGAAAAGGAGAGGCAGAGAGAGAGAGAGAGAGAGAGAGAGAGGTTTTCTATCTGTTGGTTCACTCCCCAACTGGCCACAATGGTCAGAGCTGCTCAATCCAAAGCCAGGAGCTTCTTCTGGGTCTTCTCACGTGGTTGCAGGGCCCAAGGACTTGAGTCATCTTCCACTGCTTTCCGAGGCCACAGAAGAGAGCTGATTGGAAGTGGAGCAGCCAGGTCTCAAACCGTTGCCCGTACAGGATCCCAGCACTGCAAGCAGTGGCTTTACTGGCTACTCCACAGCACCGGCCCACATGTCAACAATCTTAACTACTTACTCATGCACTTCATTTTGAACTTGTCTCCAAAATATGTGCTCTTTGTAATCAAAGGGAAACTAAATATTTTACCCAAACATTTTGGATATACATATGTGGAGGATCATCTCATTTATGGAAATAGTTACGACTGAAAGCTTAGAGATCTGTGGCAGGGAGAGCAGTGTTGAACTCTGCTTCTGGCTCTCCCAACCTCTTTCCTCTAGGCCATCTCTCTCATCTTACTGGGTTTCCCCTCCTTGGCTATAACACAGAGTAGATAATAGTACACAACTTAGCAGGTTGTTATGGAATGAAATAAGAAGATAAAATAACAATCATTGAAGAGAAGTTGCTGACCACAATCATAAATTAAGGCTTTGCAACCTGTAATACTACTTTATCTTCTAAGGTAATATAGTATATCTACTTAAGATAAAAAGAAATGATGTGGGGCCAGTGCTGTGGCCTCACGATGCTGGCATCCCTTACGGGTGCCACTTGTTCCGACTGCTCCACTTCTGATCCAGCTCCTTGTGGATGGAAAAGCAGTGGAAGATGATCCAAATATTTGGGCTCCTGCCACCCATGTGAGAGACCTGGATAAAGCTCTAGGTTCAAGGATCCTGGCTTTGGCCTGGTCCAGTGCTGGAGCATTGTGGCCATCTAGGGAGTGGACCAGTGGATGTAATATCTCTCTCTCTCCCTCTTTCCATCTATCTCTGTAATTCTGACTTTCAAAATAAATAAAATGCATCTTAAAAGAAAGTAATGCTATAGTTGAATCAATCAAAAGAAACTATTCAATTTCTTTAAGACTGCAACGATTTCTTCTTATACTAAAGATCTCACAAATGTTCTGTTATTGTGATGCAAACCAAGTTGGTATTAACTTGCATATGAAAGTTCAGTATATTCTGAAATATTTTCTTATACTTACATTAAAACTTATTATTTATGAAAGATTGACTTTACTGATGGCTCAGGTGGCTCACATCTTAGAGATAACATGGGGTCCTAAATGTGTATTACCTATCACTACATCACATATTTAGATGAGACTGAATCCCCTAGATGTGGCCTCTGCATAAGGATAGAATCCGGTACTATAGGAATTTAATTGTCTTTCATGCATGGACAGTATTCTACATCTATTATAAGGAGTTCATGTATATGGGTGTGGGTCTGGATGTGCACACAGGTTTGTTGATGTCAAATTAAAATATTACAGGAGGGGCCAGTGCTGTGGTGCAAGTGGGTTAACGCCCTAGCCTGCAGTGCCGGCCTCCCATATGGGCAGTGGTTAGAGACCCAGCTGCTCCACTTCAGCTCTCTGCTATGGCCGGGGAAAGCAGTAGAGGATGGCCTAAGTCCTTGGGCCCCCACACCCATGTGGGAGACCCGGAGGAAGTTCCTGGCTCCTGGCTTCGGATTGGCACAGCTCTGGCCGTTGTGGCCAACTGGGGAGTGAACCAATGGATGGAAGACCTCTCTTTCTCTCTCTGCTTCTCTCTGTGTGTAACTGTCACTTTCACATAAATAAATAAATTTTTTTAAAAAAACATATTACAGGAGTTGTTCAAATGGTAGAACAAGTAAGAAAGCATGAAACTTAGACTTCAGATCCTGGCTCTCTACTTAGCAGCTGAACGTGTTATTTAACCTCTCTAGCACTGCAAAACTAGGGGGAATAATTTTCCTGGTTGTTCTGAACACTGACCATAAATGCAAAATACCTGAGATATACTCAACAAATATGTTTAGCAATTTAATTAGAAAGTACACAAACCCCTCAAATTTTATATCTAAATTAAATAAAGTCTTCCCAACAGGCAATTATGCAAACATCTTTTCATGTCTCTTACGTGGCAGGCAACTGTGCATGAGCCCGCTAAGTAGATGGAGCAGGTGCTCTTGTCCTTCATCCTTTCCAAAGAAGTTGTAATCTAAACTTAAAGCAAGAAGATGTCATAGACCACTGCAGAATTTGAAGGGCAGATGACTTAACATATTTTAGAAAATTATCTCCTGATAGGTCCAGAGAAATTAAAAAATAAGGGATGGGCTTCGGTGCAGCGGTTATGACATTGTTTGGGATGCTGTACCCATGTCAGTGTGCCTGGGCTTGAGTGTAGGTTCTGCTCCCAATGAAGCTTCTTGCCAATGTGCATCCTGGGAGGCAGAAGTGACGGCTCAAGTAAAGGGGTTACTGCCGCCCATATGCAAGATTCCAACTGAGTTTCTAGCTCCTAAGTTTGGCCTGGCCCACCCTACCTGTTGCAGGCATTTGGAGAGCTTAAAAGTGGATAGAAGTACTCTCTCTCTCTCCCTTTTAAACTAATTAATTAATTAATTTAAAATGAACACTCTCAATTCTACTATACTCCTTCTTTTTATTTTTCCTGATCTTTCTGTCAAGGAAAAAAAAAAACCCTCATTATTTTGTAAACAGAATTTATACTCAGTAGTTCATTTATTTTGCAAGGATATCAGAAGTCAACCGAAAGTGTATCTGAACCACCAACAGCAAACCATCCAAGTTCCAATTTCATACTGGCTCTGATCCAGCCCTCAATGATATTTTACAAATTATGGCCACGTTTTAAAAGCTGCCCCAAGTTCCTATAGAATCTATTGCTTGTATTGAGATTCCTAAAGTTGGGAAAGGAAGCTAGGAGTGATCACTGGACAAACAGGGATAGCTCGGGTTGTCCTGGGTGCTGTGGATTTGTGGTCACATTACATCTCGGTCTTAAAGTAGCTGCTCTGCCATCACACATGTTTACCTGAACTCCTGTCGGAATCCTCTTTGTGTCTATTAAACTTCTCCATATTTAACATTTGCCTTTGAGTCATTCTAATTATCTCTCTCTTGGCAATGAGAGCCCATTATTTGATACTAAGCTATGAACACAGTCCCCTGCTTCCCCAGGAAGGATAATAAGGTGTCAGGGAGTCTTCATCTTTTCTATTTCACCTGCCAGCTCTCGTGTGCAGGCTCCTCCTCAGCTCCAGGGAGACAGGAGCCCTCACATTTGGCATTTCACAGCACCTGTTTCTGCCACAGGCCATTGCTCCTCTCAACCTTCTTCAGGAAATGAACTGCTTTGCCTAGTCAAATCTCATTACTCTTCCCATAATTACCTCGGGTTGCCATTCATTCCCAGAGAGGGGCCTAAAGCTTAACCAGTAACGCTACTGAAGACAGGCTAGTAAGCTTTTCTGGATGCCTTAAAACAAAGAGATTCTATTTAAAAGCAAAACTCCACACACACTGATTCGCTTTCTTATTCAATCCTGTTTGCCTCAAAGATGAGGTCAGCTGTGAAACTGTCATCTACAGGTTTCTGGTTGGAAAACTCCCCTAGAGTGTGTAAATCAGTTAGGCAGACACTGGGGCATTGCTAAAGGACATGACTAAGAGAAAGGAGGTCACAGCAGTACTGGCAACGCCACGACCACACCATAGCTTAATATCTGACTCGGAGATGTCTATGGGAAATTCTTTTTAGAGTTGATACTATTTTTGATGCATAAATCATACCTGTAGGACATTTATGGCACGCCATGGTAATGTCCTGATATAAACATACAATGTGGAATGATCAGATCAAGCTAATCTACCTGTCACCTCACTTACTTAACATGTTTGTGTTGATATTTTTGAATTTGCCCACT
This sequence comes from Lepus europaeus, assembly GCF_033115175.1. Taxonomy (NCBI): domain Eukaryota; kingdom Metazoa; phylum Chordata; class Mammalia; order Lagomorpha; family Leporidae; genus Lepus; species Lepus europaeus. The sequence goes on along the minus strand of NC_084832.1, from coordinate 11,477,372 downwards.
TAGTCATCTTGAAACATACACTACTATCAAATCTCAAAACCTAATTTTCTTGTCCAGTAGAAACTTTGAACCCTTCAACCAGAACCTCCGTCTTCTCTCCCCGGCCAGCCCCTGGCTTCGCTAAGCACTGTTCTACCCTTCCTTCTGTGGATCCTTCTGAAATCCCTGTGTAAGTCATCCCATGCCATGTTTGTCTTATTTTAACACAATGTCCTCCAGTTCATCCATGTTTTGGCAAATGACAGGATTTTGTTCTTTTTAAACTCACAGTTTAGAAGCCATAAAAGGAAACAAAAAACGGATTTTTTATTATTATTATTTTTGACAGGCAGAGTGGACAGTGAGAGAGAGAGAGAGAGAGAGAGAGAGAGAAAGGTCTTCCTTTTGCCGTTGGTTCACCCTCCAATGGCCGCCGCGGTAGGCGCGCTCCTGCCGGCGCACCGCGCTGATCTGATGGCAGGAGCCAGGTGCTTCTCCTGGTCTCCCATGTGGGTGCAGGGCCCAAGCACTTGGGCCATCCTCCACTGCACTCCCTGGCCACAGCAGAGAGCTGGCCTGGAAGAGGGGCAACCGGGACAGGATCGGGGCAACCGGGACAGGATCGGTGCCCTGACCGGGACTAGAACCCGGTATGCCGGTGTCGCAAGGCGGAGGATTAGCCTAGTGAGCCGCGGCGCCGGCAAAAAACGGATATTTTTAAAAATTGAGATTTCCTGTGTTTTGAATCTGGATAATTTTTTGAGATCCTAAAAATAATATGAAATTGATGTCTGGCTTAGAACTAATGGCAAAATAGTGTTGTTGGAACGTTTTCCTGCTTATGCATGGGACATTATAACAGTAATACTAAGTTGTAAATTAAAAGATAAGTGTTCTAAGTGACTGGTTCTTGAAATGAAACTTTAAATTTATGAAAATTCTTAATTTAAATAACATTACTATCATGAAGCTAGTGAATTATTTTCTTCTCAAATAATAAATTAATAAGCAGTGGGGTTGGCATTGTGGCTGAGTGGGTTATGCTGCTACCATATGGGCACCTGTTTGAATCCCGGCTGCTCTGTTTCCAATACAGCTCCCTGCTAATGTGCCTGGGAAAGCAGTGGAGGATGGCCCAAGTCCTTGGGCTCCTACACCATGTAGGAGACCTGGGAGAAGCTCTTAGCTCCTGGCTTTGCCTTGGCCCAGCCCCAGTTGTTGCAGCCATTTGGCGAGAGAGCCAACAGATGGAAGACCTTTCTTCTCTCTCTCTCTCTCTCTCTCTGTATATGTTTGTATCTGTCTGTCTGTCTTTCCCTCTCTCTCTGTAACTCTGCTTTTCAAAAAACCAAAAAGTAAATCGTAAAAAAATCATACACAAAGAAGACAAAATATATGTACATATAGAACGTTATGGGGCAGAATTTATAAAACTAAGAGAAAAAATGCAAATATTCCACCAAAACTGTTATGTCTCCAGCAACTGAGCATTCTGACAACACTGATGAAATTCCTAATGATGAACTCTATTTTAGTATAAGGAGCCTGAACAATATTCAGAGTACAAGAGGTCTTTTCATAGTGGTATTAATTTTCTAGTATTGAGATGGCATGCAGCTAGCAAAATCTATGACTGCAGAGCCACAAGGGCTGTGAGTGCAGAGGGCACTTCTGTACCTCTTCTCTCTTTGTTTGATAGCTGATATGTCAATGTCATTGTCAGTGTGCTGGCACAATGCCTGATCTAGCTGAATTAACAGGTTTCATAATTCACACATTCTGACTAGGTTTTAATAAAACGGTAACAGTGAAGAGCTTCCTGTGCTCACTGCAGAGAGAACACAGCTACTTTCTTATCCGGAGATTGCCTCTGTTCCTCACCTCCAAATCCATTGTCTTCCACCCACACAATATCTTCAATTTTCATATCCACTCATGGAACAATCTAGACATATTCTACAGCCTACATACACTTAAAAAATAAAACAGAAACTGCCTACAGATTTTCTTCCACACATTTGTCTCTTCCTTCACCCACACAGTCACCTCCCTTACTCACTGCTTCCTTCAGTTTTCCCACCCTACATTTGAATTGATTCACTGTTTTTTTTTTCTGCTTTGAACATTGCTTTTATATGATTTAACCACTGCACCTCACCTGTATTTAATGACTGACTTCTTTTCCTCTCTTCTTTTTTATTTCTGCTTCTTTATCAATTTGTCCTATTATTACATTATCCATTAAAATATAAAATGTTATCAGTGATGCCTTTGATAGTTACTAGGTACCTACTCCATGCTAGGGTCCTAGGAACTAGGGAGAAGAAATGATTACAGCACAATGTCCTCTCTGCCCTTCTCCATACTGTCTTCAACGACCTCATAGTATAGAAAGAAAGTGGGAAGGGGGGATGATGGTGAGTGCTACAGTGCTAATTCTGGCAAGATGAGCCATGTTAAATCTTACTCCTTCCACTACAACTAGATGTACTGGTTAAAGACAGCATTTAAAAATGTAGATCTAGGCCCTAATAAATAAAAATACATTGAAAAATGTCAACACATAGAAGAGAAGGAAGTACCTGAGTAGGGCCAGAAGAGATTGGAGTTGACACAATGGCGGCATGAATGGGGGCCATGTATCCTTCTTTTGTTCTAGTCAATACTATTGGTTGAACTCTGTAATTAACACACACTTATTCATAGGTGTTGAAATTTAACTGAAAAGTGATCCCTGTTAAATATAAGAGTGGGAATAAGAGAGGGAGGAGATGTACAATTTGGGACACGCTCAATCGGACTTGCCCCAAGTGGTGGAGTTAGAAATGTGCCAGGGGATTCCAATACAATCCCATCAAGGTGGCATGTACCAATGCCATCTCACTAGTCCAAGTGATCAATTTCAGTTCACAATTGATCACACTGATAGGTCTAAGAGTCAAAGGGATCACACAAACAAGACTAGTGTCTTTCCGCTCAATACTGGGTTTTAACATCCTTGTGAGGCCTAAGGCAGGATCCTGAGCTTGTGTATGGCTGAGAGCTGAAAACATGACCTTATATATGCAGGCCAATTATAGAGTTCCAGGGTGCCATACTGATAAGTGGGTAATAAAATAGATCAATCAAGCACAATAAAACAGACTTGTGTATTGACAGGGATTCAGTAAATGTGAAAGGTGGCTCAGGGGGTAACACAGTAGAACATGATAAATGAGTCTGCTGTGTATCCCATTTCCCATGTTGGATCTTTCTCTCCCTTTTTGATTCTATCAGTTAGTATTAGCAGACACTTGTCTTGTTTGTGTGATCCCTTTGATTCTTAGACCTATCAGAGCCATCGGTTGTGAACTGAAATTAATCACTTGGACTAGTGAGATGGCATTGGTACATGCCACCTTCATGGGGTTGTATTGGAATCCCCTGGTACATTTCTAACTCCATCTAGCAGACTCATAGAATGGCAGGCATCCTAAACAACACTCTGGCCTCAGAATCAGCCCTTAAGGCAGTCGGATCTGGCGGAAGAGCCCATGAGAGTATTGTAGGCATGGAAAACCAAGACACCATGGGAAAAAAAAAAAAAGAAGACGACCTAAATGAAAGATCTCTGTGAGTGAGATCCCAGTGGAAAGAACGGGGCCATCAAAGAAGGAAGTACCTTTCTCCGAAGGGAGGAGAGAACTTCCACTTTGACTATGACCCTATCAGAATAAGATCAAAGTCAGCGAACTCGAAAGGCTTCCATAGCCCTGGCAACTCATGACTAGAGCCTAGGGAGATTACTGATGCCATGAACAGGAGTGTCAAATTGTTAAGTCAGCAACAGGAGTCACTGTGTACTTACATCCCATGTGGGATCTGTCCTTAATGTGTTATCTAATGTGCAGTGATGCTATAACTAGTACTGAAACAGTATTTTTACACTTTGTGTTTCTGCGTGGGTACAAACTGATGTGACCTTTACTAATTATATACTGAATCGATCTTCTGTATATAAAGATAATTGGAAATGAAAAAAAAAAAAAAACCTCTAGTGTTAAATTGGAAACGGCATAGAAAATTAATTAATTTTTAAAAAAAATATATTATGTAGGATCTCTGTCTTTAATGTGCTGTACACTCTTATTTAATGCTATAACTAGTACTCCAACAGTATTTTTTTTTTTCACTATGTGTTGCTATATGGCGGAAACTGTTGAAATCATTACCTAATATATACTAAACTGATCTTCTGTATATAAAGAGAATTGAAAATGAATCATGATGTGATTGGAAGGGGAGAGGGAGTGGGAAAGGGGAGGGTTGTGGGTGGGAGGAAAGTTTTGGGAGGGGGAAGCCATTGTAACCCATAAGCTGTACTTTGGAAAAAAAAAAAGGAAATTCATATTCATTAAATAAAAGTTTAATTTAAAAAAAAAGAACATGATAAATGATACTGGAACAACTGCTAACCCACGTGAAAAGTCAGATTTCTACTTCACACTGAAACATTTTCCACAGTGTGAGTAAGTGTACCTGACATATGATAAACTGCACATGTGACTATGCCAGGCTTGGTAAGTTCTGGCATATATAAAAAGCCAACATCAAGGTCAGCAATATATCCATCCACTCTAAAGATTTCCTAGTGCCCCTGGTAACTCCTTATTCCCTCTCACCCTTTATTCCCAGGTTATTGCTGATTTCTATCATTATAGATAAGTTTGCACTTCTAGCATTTTACATAAATAGGATCCCACAATATATCATAATGTTTATCTAGTTTCATTCACTCAACATAATTATTTTGCGATTCATCCAAGATGTCATATATATCAATGGTTCATTCTTCCTTACTGTTAAACAAGGTTCATTATATAACATATACCAAAATGTTTGTCCATTTACCATTTATGGAAATTTGGGGTGCCAACGGTTTGGGCTATCACAAATAAAGCTGCTATGAACATTTGTGTGTCAATTTTTGTATGGGCATATGTTTTCACTTTCTGTGGTTAAACACCCAGAGTGGAATGAGTGGGAGATGAGGTGGGTGCCTGTTGAGCTTTTTGGAAAAAACTGCCAAACCAGTCTTCAAAGGAATTGTACCATTTTCTGTTCTCGTCATAGCTGTGTAGGAGTTCTACCTTCACACAGTGTGCCTGGGAGGAAAAAAAAATTAGGTATTCATGGGTCATTGACTAATTTCCTTTATTTGAAAAAACCAAGGCCGGCGCCGTGGCTTAACAGGCTAATCCTCCGCCTTGCGGCACCGGCACACCGGGTTCTAGTCCCGGTTGGGGCGCCGGATTCTATCCCGGTTGCCCCTCTTCCAGGCCAGCTCTCTGCTATGGCCCGGGAAGGCAGTGGAGGATGGCCCAAGTGCTTGGGCCCTGCACCTGCATGGGAGACCAGGAGAGGCACCTGGCTCCTGGCTTCGGATCGGCGAGATGCGCCGGCCGCGGTGGCCATTGGAGGGTGAACCAACGGCAAAAAGGAAGACCTTTCTCTCTGTCTCTCTCTCTCACTATCCACTCTGCCTGTCAAAAATAAAATTAAAAAAAAATTAAAAAACAAACAAACAAACAAACCAAAACAAGCACAAACAAACCTCCAAGGTTTTAACAGTGGAATTAGAGTTGCTGATCAACTAGTCTAGAATACTATTTCTGAATTTCTTCTTCATTTTAGCTACTGTCACTGGGTTTAATTCCATCATCACCATGCTGGTCTCAGAATTCTACAGCTCATGCTTTAAAACTAAAAAGAATTTGCCATGTGCTTCTTTTCATTGTCAGTATAGGAATGGACCAAAGTACACTTAATTTTCATTAATTGTAGCAAAACATCAATGGGTTCATAAGAGCTGATTAAATGAAAATAAGTTATTTTAGAGTTGTAAAATCTAATTGTTATTGTTAACATTTTTTTTTCAAAGGTCATGTTCTTGATTCATCACAAAGCATGACTACCCAGAAGCTACTTCAGAAAAAAAAAATCAGATGTAAAATGATGACAAGGTTAGCTCATCAGAGAGACATATGGCACTTTATGTTTACACAACATTATTTGGTTTGCAAATAATAGAAAACAAAAACTGACGGAACTGAAAGAGAAACTGAACACTTTGGTGATATGTGATAGCATAGTAAGCCTAAGTCATCTCAGGTTCTTTGTTACCCCTGGATTCTTTCAAGAGACCGGTTCCCTCTTACACCCTGTATTGTTCCCCACTCTCCCCCTGCATTCTTCTCCAGGTTTGAAAGCCCCCAAAACTTGAAGAAGCAGTATGGAGAAGCTCACCTTGGCCTACTGGCCCCCACCCCACCCCTAGCCCACCTAAGATATAAAAAGGCCCAGCCTGCTGGGATCTGGTCCTCTGCCATGTGTCTAGGCTGTGTGCACGCTGGCAGCTGGTCGACCTGTTCGAGTTTATTTTCTTTGAATCGATTCGGTCTGGCTGTGAGTTCATATTCTGTCTCCTCTCTGGTCCGTGATCTTTCTCTCACACTTGGTGCATCCCTTTTCCTTATATTTGGTGCCCTGTGTGAGGCGGCATAATTTGTACTCCTTTTCCTTGCAATATGTGAAAAATTTAATATAGCTATCTCAGTAATTGATGAAACAGACAAAAAAACCGGAGGATAGAAATACCTAGCATACCACTACTAGCCAGCTCAACACGGGTGGTGGCATTTAAACCTACACTCAGAAATTGCAGACTCCATATTGTTCTCAAATTATCATGGGATTCTCACCAAGTTAGACCAGAAACTGGTCCTTAACATGATTCTTAAATAATTTTAAAATGTTGAAGATTTACAGAAACTGCTCTGACCAGAAGAGTAAAACTGCTTATCAGCAAGAACGTTTTTAGACAATTTCTTCCCTCCAATCTAGAAAACCTAAGTAAGTTCTTTGAAAATCAAAATGTATCGAGGCCGGCACTGTGGGATAGCGGTTGTTGTTGTTTTAAAAATAGTTTTGAGTAAATAATTCACTCACCTGGTGCCAAGTTAAAATTATAGTAAAGGATTAAAATATGAGCTTCTTTACTTCAGCATGATACTGTATAAGAGTACATGGTGTCTGCTCACAGTCCTAAAATAATTTTTGAAATACTTGACATGCATTCATGTACTTCAAAAAGACAAATAAAATATAATAATATTATAATATATATATAAATATAATAATATTATAATAATAATTAGGGCATTGATTAATACCTAGTGTTTCGCACTTGACATTTCACCAGTGAAATTTTCCTAATGATTTCGAAAGTCACTGCATTCTTTCATGTTTTCTGAGAACCTTGCATATGCTACCTGGTCTAAAATCAGATGAGGAGAAAAATTTCCATCAAGGTAGAGTTGCATCTTTTGTGAGTAGAGAGATAGCAAACAACAAACATAATCTGTAGTCTCCAGGACATTGCACTATATTCTTAGAAGTCACATAATCTACAAATACCATGCGTGTGAGTGACAACCAAGACAACCAGTATAGAGAGAGTGGCTTCCCTGTGTGCCAGGTACTGTACTTATGTCTTGGCTCACTTTCTCGCTTCACCTTCCTGTATGCTGCTACACTCCCCACCTCACAAAGCAATGAACTCAACAAGGTATACAAGTCACCCAACTAAGACTTGGAATTGAACCAAGATTAGCATGATGTATATACTCATAAGAACAAGAAGATTCTTTATCTGCCAGTTACCTAGTTTTCCCCCATAGAAATACATGTTTTACAAAAAAAAAAAAAAAAAAAAAAAACCTTCAAGTACAAAAAACACGAAGTAGCAGTTTCCACTGTTTTAAAAACTCAATCATCTTCATATACTCAACTGGTTTGTAAAGGAACCACACTAAAATATTTTGAAGATGAATGGCAGTTTATAATCTCCACTGAACTTAATAAAATGTTTCTTATTTAGTTTCTATGAGCCAAATCAAGAATTTTCTTTCTGTGATTTATAGTAGAGTTCCTGTAAACCAAGAGACCAATTCCTGCTCAAAGCCTGAAAACAGAGATAACATTAACTCTGCCACCTCCCCAACCTCATGTCCTACAACGTGGTCGAGCCACATCTGTTGTGCCTCTAGGTGGTCCTGTAAGTGCTCACTCAGATTCTAATAGGCACTGCGTAGGACACTCGGGTCAGGTGCCCTGGGGCCAGCACCCCGTCTCTTCCCTCCTTCTACAACTCCTCCCCTTGTGCCATACATGAACAGTATTAGCCTTGTAGGAAAATCAGGGACTCTCCCTGCACAACAAACACTAGCTAATTAAATGCATTGTATCTTCCCTGGTCACAGGACAAAACTGAAATGCAACTGTTAATATTGTCTTGTCTAGAAATGAGGTTACAACACCTTCGGGGAAACATTTTAGGGAAGTATGATCAGAGGCAATAAATATAAAAATGATCTTTTTCTCTAACATGCAACTCACTTCTAATATCATGAAAGGTGCATCGGTTTTGTTAATGTATCACCATTTTGCCAGACTGACGTGGCTTTCTAAATGTACACTTGGTATGTGCCCCATCTACTCACCATCTGGTGCATTTTTCAATCTGGTGTGACTACAGACCTGTCTTTCACAAATCGGACAAAACAATACTGAGGAAACACAGCACAGAGTACATAAACACACTCTTTCTCTCTCTTCTCTCTCTCTCTCTGATACTGAGGTTTTACTTGTGAAAATTTTCAAATGCCCTGGTTAATAGCCCAGATGTTATCACAGTTCACAAACTTACCCTGGTTTCGTGTCATTTACGACGCAGTGATAGGTAAATGTCCCAAACATCTGAACTCCTAAAATCCCATAGAGAAGTAGAAAGAAAAGCAGGAAAATGGAAACACTCCATATTTGTTCTCCCGATCGCCTGGGGATAAAAGCAGACAATGTTGACAAAACTTAGAACATTTTTAGGAAGCTCTCCCTGCCCCAATGTAGGCAAAAGCAGTGCTTACTTTAAAATATTCGTGATTCTGGTCCTTGGCAGTTCAAATCGGAAGTAAATGCGGAATGCCCGGATCATAATTAGAGGCCGGGGGATTCGCAGCATGCTCCAAGGTGACATTTGATCGACTAGATCAGCAATTTCAAACACCTGTCAATTAAGGTGCAAACGAACAGGTTTAGATTTTCCCTTAGCATTATTGCTTGTAGTCTTGGAACACACAGTCAACAGTGTAAGGACTTGTACCCTGTGCTCTGAATCTACATTACTGTCCACCAAAATTGTTTCTTTTGCATACATTTTGAATCTGTGGCTATCTTAAAAGAAACAAATATACAAACCAATGAAAGGGACATTCCTCTTGTTAATCTCTCATCTGATTCATTGAGGCACAGCTTTCAATACAAAAACAAGTGTAACTGGACTATAGCATAAGTATGCTAAGTCTTCCTCATTAACTCATTGACAGAGGTTTTTGAATATTCAGAAAATCAATAATGGAGAAAATATGAAAATACTGTGACAAAAAAGAAATTTTATCATTTGTTGACAGAGGCAAAATGATAATCAAAATACTTATCAATAACACAAAGGTGATTAAATGGAAAAAGAACAAGCTAATAGGCGGGACACATCAGATCACTGGAGAGATGAACGTTATAAAAATAAGGAAGGAGTTTATGAACAAACACCAGGAGGAGCTGTCAGGCAGCCCGTGAGTGTCTGTCACTCTGAATATTTAATGAGGTACAAACACTAGAGATCTGCCATATAACATGGTACCTATCATCAACATTAACATTGTACACTTAAAAGTTTTTTTACAAAGGTAGATCTCAAATTCAGTTTTCTTATCAAAATCAAATTAAATAAAAAAACATATAGTTACTTTGGTGAAATTCAGTGCAAAATGAAGCCTAAATGAATGCATGGGAAGAAATTCTACTATTTTCCAACAAAATCCTGCTCTTAAGCTTTTTAAATGTTCCCCATTTCTTATAAAGCCATGTTGCATTTGGAATGTAGTATTTTATGTTGATCAATATGTACCCCAATTTAAATTGACGTAGCTGCTTTTAATGAGGATTTAGTCACATTAGTAGGCTAGAATCTTAAATTCCATTTTTTATTTTATAAATATAGAAATTATCACCTCGCATTTTTCTGTATTTCAATGAATATATTTTATATATCTGTTTAAAAACAAATAATCACCTGTAACATTGACTTTCAATAGCTATTGAGCACTGATTCACAAATGTAACCAATAATAATTAAAATTAAACTTTCCTGTCAACAACCATTAAAATAAACATAATGCTGTAGGGCATAACACAATTGCATTTGATATATATTCTTTGACATTTCTATTTAGACTTCCAGTGAAAAATAATACTCATTTGGAGAACTCCCCCTTGTAGTTTAAAAATACTTAATTACCTGCAACACCAGTGAAACCCAAAGACAAAACACCATAAATCCATCAAAAACGCACCAGCGATCTTTCACATAGGAACTGTCCCCCTAAAAATAAAATCACAAGGCATTATCAGGCAAACAAATCTTTTTAAAAATCTGTGGGAGGACTAGTCAGGTGTCAATCCAGTAACAGCTATCTGTAATTTCTGCATCATAATTGAAGAGCTTTTCAAAAGGAACACTTTAAACATTTTAAAAGGCATTCTTCCTAAGGGAAGTAACTTACGAACACAAGCAACTGCAGAACTTTGGGTGTAAAATTTTAAAATAATGGAACGGGAAAACATCCCTATTTCTTTGTCCCGGTCACATAGTCCTACCACTGAAGAAACAGAGGCCGTCCTCTGAAGGCCAGTTCCATCTGTACCAGCCTCTTCCTACAACAACCAAAAGTGCACAGTAGTCAACACGAAGGCCTTCAAATCCTCTTGATCAGTCACCGTTGGTGGACAAAGAAAGCAGAAATTCTACTCAAGCTGAAAAACGTCAAGAAGTTTGCCTTAATTTGCAAAGAAAACATACACTGCCTTTAACTTTAGTTGGGATAAGTCATGAAAAAGAAAGGTAAAGATGTACCTTATTTACCTTTGTTGTAAATAAGGAGTCTATCCTGTCATTTGAATGCATATTTTAATAAAATGAAAATATTAAAAACATTTCCCCTTGGAATAACAAAATAAGAAACTTTCATGAGATTAGAATTATGGCCCTTAAATAGCAAAGCTTTCTTGTTTTCCTAGGACCATCCTGGTAGGTCACTTGTTCTACACTTATGTATATAAGTCAACTCTGAACTCTGTCACATATATAATTACACCTCTGCACCTGCTAAGAAATCAAATAGGAATAGAACATCAAGATTTTAAAGAAATTGGGTAAAATAGGTTTCAGAATATTTAGAAAGCTAAAATAATTTCCATAATGTTCTGCCATAAGTAACAGTGGGTTATCAAAATATTCCCTTGAGAAGTTTTCAGAAATAACTTATTGTTTACAAAAACAATAGCATTGTAAAACACTGAGTGAAAGTTATCTGACCGAGATATGAAGTATAAATACAACTTCATAAACTTGGCTAAGTATGCGCTTTCCATAAGAGGAGGTACAATGCCTTGCTAATACACACACTCACATCACCAACAACACTCTTGTAGAAAAAATATGAATACATTCACATTATTCATAAGGCAGGTTAATGGCTAATAAAGTTATAAACATGGCAGGAAGTTGGGAAAGTTAATTCTATAGAGAGTATAGGAAAAAACTACATTAGTTCCCAAGTGATTGCTTGCAAAAAGCTTTTTATCAGTGGCAAGATGAAGATCAGCAAGCAAACTTAGTGACCCATCGATATGAGAAGACTCAAAGGAGATATGAGAGTAAATTCTGAGGCTTGGCTCTGGTAGTCAGGACAATGAATCTATCAAATTATATGTTAGGTGTCCTGTTCAACAGGTGGTGACTTGCAGCACAGGAGGGGAAAACGCTGTCTTAAGATGTGCCAGTTATATAAACATACACACACATACTAAACATGCAACAAGTAGTAAAGAGTGTTATAATTGTTTTCAAAACTTTCTGGAGCAACTTTTACTATAAGAATCATATTTGGTTTCTGTATTGCTCAATTAATTGCAAATATGAAAGTGAAATTTCATATTTCAAAGTAAACCAAAATCTAAATACATACCATGTGAGACCAATTTTGTTTAGCATTTAAAAAGATACTGGTTTATGTGATATTTATGTTTGTACTTGGCATTTATTCATTCATTCAGTGTACAGAACCTCTCTATTATCTAGGTCATATTGAAGAACCAATAATGTAGGAGTGGAAAAAAAAGTAACTCCCGCCCTATGTAGCTCACTTTCTCAGTTAATTAAATATAATGTAAAATACACATGATGTAAGTATTCTATATTGATGTTATGAAGGAAAAGAAAAATGCATATTTTCATATTGACCTTCATTAAACCATCAAATATGGTATGTTTTTTTATGTGCAGGTTAGATTAAATGAGAAAGAAAAACACCTCTTAATCTTTAAGAACTAGATGCAGTTCTGGCCTTTTAAAAAACACAAAGGATTTCAGTCACAAAAGCTGTAATTTTCTCAGACACAGCAGAGAATTGTTTGAAAGCTGGAACAATTAATAACAAAATGTTAGACAGGAAAAATAGAAATAAAGATCAGACAGAATCACCCACATAGGATGAGTTTATATATTTTTTTAAAAAACAGTACTGATATTTTTCGTCATTGCAAATACAATATGTAACATCAATACAGTTAGCTCTTTTACTGCTTTAGTAATGAACTAAATCAGAAAGATATAGGATCAGAGCTTATCATTATATTGAGGATTATTTAAAATGAACCAAGTGGGGGCAGGCAGGGATATTTTTCTGAGAGGGAAAGCAGGTAACCAGGAGCAGGGGCGGAAGATCGTCCTGCTTCTGGTATTGTATCCTGAAACTTTTTGCCTAATTTCCACATGATACATTTTTAAGAATGGATTTTCAAAATTAAATCTTTCGAAATGTAAACATTATAGATTTCACAGAAATCACTTCTTCAACAGGCAAAAATAGCAGCAAATTTAAAAAAATGTGAGCCTTATAAAAGTATAATGTAAAGTTGTCAGTACCAAATTTACTATATGAATTTTGTTTGCTTAAGGAAATGGATATTGCAAAGCTGACCCACATTATATTTTGAACTCTATAACAAAAGCACACAAACATTTTAATTTCAAACAAGCTCAGGTTATGAAAACATGCTTAATGAAACTGCTACGGTATTATCTAGAAGAGTATTTCTAGATTAAGAAGTCGTTTTGGTTGCCTTGTTCAGAATGATTGCTGTTTTAGACTGTCCATGAATTCATAGTCGTGTTTACCTGCAATCAACAACCCCGTCAAGCACCAACAAGCCCATCACACACCAGATGGGATTCAGCAGTCAATCAGAACTGCCTGCTTTTTACTTTCCTGCTAAAATATGGGCATACATTTTATACATTATTTTTTGACTCCTGTCTCCAAGCATCAATAAGCAGTGGTACAAGGTCTCAGGAAGCAAAGGCCGTCACAAACTGCGTTCCCCACCCTTTTTTTCCCTTTTTCTCTGAGTGTTCATAGTTCTTCACACTGCCTATCTTTCAGAAAAATTCTCCCAAATTTCTGCCAGCTTTTCCCTCCAAGCTCTGACCAGAGTCTACTGTGATCATCTTAATTCACACCCTGTGCAACAATCTACCAGAGAACAATCAGTCTGTGTCACGATGCTCCTTCGTAATGCCTAATGGTTGCTTCAAGAATTTATGCTCTGGTCCCTCCAACTTTCCCGTTTAAATCTTCTCCAAGAGTATCCTCCAGTATTATATCTTCAAAAAGTCTATTTCCCATGGTAAATGTTAGTATTTGTTCTTAATGCATGTGACACCTTGAGATATTTTTAGCATTTTAAAAAAATTTAACAAGCACAAAACTGTACGTATCTATTAAATACTATATGTTTTGATGCATGTATATATTATGTAATATCCACTCAAGGTACATATGTTATCTCCTCAAATATTTAACATTTCTTTGTGGAAAAAACATCCAAAATCCTATCTGTTAGTTATTCTCCAGGGAAATATACAGTATGTTATCACTACCTATAGTCACCCTACTGTGTAATAGGACCTCTGAATTTCCTAACCCCCAACTAGCTAGAACTTGGTACCTGTTAATCTTTCCACAACTCTCCCTCAACGTCCCTCCCAAGCTCCGACAACCACCACTATTCTCTTAGCTTTTATGATCTCCCCATTATTGCTGACAATTTAGAAAGATCCTCTGAGCACATAGCACATTGTGTGTCATACAGAATACATTAAATAAATTAGTTAGGCACATGGACAATGTCTTAAACAGAGGACATCTGTAGATTACAATGCATACAGAACAAAATCAATTAATATGCTTAATATTCCATCTATGGAAACTATCCTTGCTTCTGAAAAAAAAAATAACTCCCTTCTGGCAAAGAGAGAAGGATGTAATACACTTCCAGTTAATGTCATAAAATAAACACTGTTCCTATATGGTCATGGGAGACCACAGATGAGACTGTGGCATGATTTTGGATATTTCCTGGATTGCAAAAGTTTATGCAAGCCTGAAAATGTCACCCAAACAGGAGCAGGCTCAATGCTTATGTATTTGTGCATTGCAATGAAGCTGGAAATACAACTGAGTTGGTAGGAACTAAAATGACTATCATATTAATCATAGCCAATAATCACTCAATAAGCTTAAATACTCTTTAATAATGAACAGAATATAGACTTTGAAAACTAAGACTCTGAAATATAATCTTAGATCAGATTTTGTGTCTGACATTTTATTAAATCATCTCTTTTTCCACTTTTATTTTCAAAGGCCTTAACCATAACTGATAGCAAGTTGCTAAGATCGAGTTTGTAAGTTCTTTCCAAATCCTTCAAAATCCTGCTGTATGACTGAATTATAACATTTGCAAATCATAACATTTCTATTCCCTACTTCTAAAACTTTGTCACCAGAACCCAATACCCACAAATTCCTGGCTCCTGCCATCGGAACAGCGCGGTGCGCCGGCCGCAGCGCGCTACCGCAGCGGCCATTGGAGGGTGAACCAACGGCAAAAGGAAGACCTTTCTCTCTGTCTCTCTCTCACTGTCCACTCTGCCTGTCAAAAAAAAAAAAAATTGAAAAAAAATTAAAAAAAAAAAAGAAACACCTCAAATATGAAAGGAAGGTTTTAATTTGTTGCATCAACAAGAAATGGAGGGCAGGGGGTGCTTGAGCTAAGGGCAAAAATGAGCTGACTGCTGGCTGAGCTCTCACTCAAGAGCCATCTGTCCATTTTTATAAAGGTGAAAGCATGGCGGCTGCCAATCAATTACATGCTAAAAGGGAGTAACTTAAAGTGCCATGCAGGAGTTTTAGAAGCAGAGAAACCAAACGCATTCATAGGGCGATATCTGTAGTCACAAAGTGATATGTTCTGGAATAGTTTTGTGAGCACGTGATTTACTGCCCCACATTCCCACAGCCCATCTGTCACTGTGTCTTAGCATTATTATTTATTACTTTGAGAGTGCTCAAAGGATGTGTGTTCTTCTACCTTGGTCTATTGCCAGATGAAAAATAGACAACTGAGAACTGTCTGAAGAATCCACAGCACCACAGGGTGCTCCACAACAGCCGAGGCATACACCACCCAGATGGTTTATTTTTACCGCTAGGGAGCTCGGGAGCTAGCGTGCTTCCAGGAAAAGGAATTAGTGGGAAATCAGTTAGAAACAAATTACTGGGGAGTAACAATTAATCGACACTGACTTCAAACTTAGGGAATATTATAAGCTGGGAAATTCTTATGACAAATAAACAAAAAAAAATGTTTAAAGGCGTTTCTTGCTGGTAGGACTTACTGCTTCAATTTCTCTCTCCAGCAGTGCATCAAGCGTGTTACCTCCAGAGTAAACTTCTCAAACATAAATCAGATTGCGACGCTCTCAGATTGAAGTCCCCCATGCACTTAACTGACTACAGCATGAATTCAGGACCGGGGCCGAGGCTACTCCCCAGTCCTCTCCAGCTGCTCACTGGGCACTCCCCACTTGCTTCTCCTGACTGCTTAGCACTCCCAGAACAACGGGCTGCTCCAGGTTCTGTGTCTCAGCATCCTCATTATCTCTCTGAGAAATCCCCCTCGGCCTTCCTCCGGCCCTGCCATAGACCACACGGGCTCATCACTGAAGACATCACTTCACTTTCCTCTCCCTTCAAGACATCCCAAGCATATTTTTCTGTCTTTCTTTTGAGTGTGCTCTCTTCCCCTGTAGTTTTTACAGGTCACTATTAAGACACTTGCACAAAACACTGGCCTATCATTCATTATCTGGATTCTCACTATACCAACAGTTGCAAATGTATTTGCACCCAAATCACTAGGAAACTAGAAGAGCCACTATAATGAATCTGTGTCTGCACAGGGGAGACCTTAAGTTGCACACGAATCCTGGACAACTTAGGCAGTATGCAGTAGTCTCTGCTGTTCTCCGTTGAGCTAAATCTTGCATTGGCTTTGTTAAACTAAACTGTTTAATAATTTAAACAATCTCTTCTTCTTCCTACCTTTCTTCTCAAAGTTAGCCTTTCATGAGACCAGAACTTGGGTCAATCAGTCTAGATCCATTTTAGTGTATCTAATTGATTCTAAAACATACCCCTCCATCCCCAATACAGTTTAACATTTCCTAATTCAGGATGCATCTTGTGATCAATGGATTCATGACAGTCTTAAAATCGAAGTGTAATTAACAGCATTTACTATTTTTTAAGGACCTGTGAATCTGCAAATCAATGCTGTTTTCTTCTCCCCATAGATGACACCAGCAATTCTGTGAAATATGATAGACAGTAATTTAACATGTTGTTTGGCTTCTTTTTTTACAAAATATTTTGTAAGTAAATAATTGTATAAAATTATTTGTGTGATAAGTATAAATACCTGAGTAGTGTAAAAATGGATCTTCATTATGCAGAAATACACAGGTGTACTTTTACATAGGCTTAAGGGAGCGATTTAGTGACATTTGCAGTTGCCCTGTAATACATTATTAGATTTCCCATTTATATTAATGGACTATAGATTCTTATTTTCTAGCAATGTGTTATCCAAAATGTTTTCAGCTATATACTCTTTAGAGAAAATGAGGATTCCTGTAAAACCTATCCCACAAAGTGGGCTGGGATTTCTTTGGTCAGAGGCTCTGCTTGGTTTTGTCCATTTCCCTTCCCCTATGGCAGTGATGAGTGCATTGCCAGGGTTTAATAAATAGTGGCCAAGTGACTAAAGGAAAACCTGGAAACTATACTTGGGCTTAGAGTAGAGTACTCTATTATATTTACATCACACTATAAATATCTTTAAACTACTAGTATCTTAACTATTTTCTATTTACAAATAACATTTTAATATACTAGGAAAACAACTAAGTCGATGCAATTAGTAGTCAACACTGGGAAGCCACAGTGGAATTTTATAAGTTATTTATTAGAAGATAGCACTGCCTTAACCATTAGGTATGACTTTTAGGTGTACCATAATGTTACCAAAATGGGGTAGGTATAATACTAAGGAGCTCTGCATGATGGATGGACAATGACACACTGGTTTGCTTCTCTAAATATTTTCTTATGGAATACTACAGTTTTGTGCATGGGAAACACCCTTCTACAAATAAAAGGCTGGTATTATTCAAGTCATTGACATCTACTCATGTGAACTCACACAAACGCGTCCACACAGTAGACACAGTAGTCTGGTGTTCCTCATTTAATAACTAAATCTGATCACTTCTTGGAAATATTTTAGTTGAAAATCAAGACACATTGAATACTGAATGTTTGATCAGTTGTATTCCAAACAATGTGAAAATTTACCAAGGAGTATATGACCCAATGATTAAAATCAAATAGAAATATTCATAAGGTCCATATACATGTAAGAACAGACACAAGTTAATTCCCATAACTGGATGAGCACAGCATGTGCAAATAAATTATGCTGAATGTGAAGACAAAAAGAAGTGATTTCAGAGCTGCTGGAAAATGTGAAGTCAGAGAAAGTAGCAAATATAAGTTTATTAACAGACAGGTGTTTACTAAAAGTTTTAAAAATATAGGCCGGCGCCGCGGCTCAATAGGCTAATCCTTCACCTAGCGGCGCTGGCACACCGGGTTCTAGTCCCGGTCGGGGCACTGATCCTGTCCCGGTTGCCCCTCTTCCAGGCCAGCTCTCTGCTGTGGCCCGGGAGTGCAGCGGAGGATGGCCCAAGTCGTTGGGCCCTGCACCCCATGGGAGACCAGGATAAGCACCTGGCTCCTGCCATCAGATCAGCGCGGTGCGCCGGCCGCAGCGCGCCTACCGCGGCGGCCATTGGAGGGTGAACCAACGGCAAAAAGGAAGACCTTTCTCTCTGTCTCTCTCTCACTGTCCACTCTGCCTGTCAAAAAAAAAAATATTGCAAGGTTAGCTGATGACAGCACAATCCTTCAAACTTAAGCAATGGAAGAGGTTCTCTAAAAAGCCCCATGTGGACCGATGCATTTTTATTAGAATGTAACTTCCAATATGTATATATTTCTAATACAAAAATACAAAGATTTAAGTTGACATAAATTTAATGTGACAGGTGACACTGTGATAAAACTAAGGCTGATTAAAAGTTTGAGTTTTAAACATAAGAATGCAATCTCAAGCCCAGTTTAGTCTTTGATCTGTGTGCCATGACATACATGTCTGAAGAAGTATGTGACAGAAATATGATGAAGTTATAACTTGGATTTCACACTGTGAAAATGGCAGTGGGCTCTGCTTTAATTGTCACTGTCTAATGATAAGGATGGACCATGATGATGAAAATTCAGTGACATGAGACACTGAAATCTTGGGTCAGACCTCATATGTAGCCATACTGAATACCAGTTTTAATGAGATATGCAACTGTGCTGATTACTTTGAGGTAATGTCAACTATTCAATATTACTGTCATTGTGGCATAGAGGGTCAAGCTGCTGCCTGTGGTGCTGGCATCTTGTGAGGGTGCCAGTTTGTGACTCAGCTGCTCCACTTCCAATCCAGCTCCCTGCTAATGGCCTGGGAAAAGCAGCAGAAGCCCATGTGGGAGACCTGAGTGAAGCTCCTGGCTCCCAGCTTCCTTCTGGGGAGTGAACACGTGGACTGAAGATCGTTCTCTCACTCTCCACCTCTCCCTCTAACTCTGACTTTGAAATAAACAAAATCTTTTTAAAAAGAACAATTCAATATTAATAAAATCTGCATTACATATGTATTTAATCCAACTATATATATATTATGGAAAACCATGTCTGATTTTAATTTTTATTCCTTTTTGGCTTTAATAAATAGTTTATCATCCAAATATTGATGGAAATAAGAAAATACTGGATATGGATATTTTACAGCCTTTTGAAAACAACTTGGTCATAAATTAAATTTTTCTTCATTAACTATTGCTTCAATTATCAATATTTAAGGTTTTCAAATATCTGTCCATTCAGTGCTCTTCCATTCAGAATGAGTACAACTTTTGTATTAAGTCCACCTCTGTCCTTTTATCATTAGACTATGACAGAATGGTATGATTTTCATGATATGAAATCCTAACCTTCATCAAAAAGATTTAAGAAACAATTTATTCTGGGAAAATATAATGTGTTTGCTTCATTTAAACTTAAAAAAGTTTTATGCCTTCATTGGAACCTTAAAGAAGGACACATGCGGTGCTTTTAGTCACAAAGTGCTCCACCCAGATATGCGGATATTACAGTGCATGGGCAGAGTTGTCCTAGTCTCGATGACCAATACACATAAGTGACAGGGTCATCCAAGGCCCTTATGAATCGCAGAATGGATGCTAGGGCTGGGCAATGTCCAGAGGAGTAAAGTTACAGTTGCCTAAAAGATACTTCAGCACTGTCCCAACACCAACTTTCCCCCAAACTTTAACTCCTGAGGCAGCTACCAATTTTCTGAACCTACACTTATCTAAACCCAGGATTTAGAAACACTGACCAGTTGACTCTATGGCAGACAGGGACAAGTTTGGAATCATCTTGAAATCCTTTCATTTGAGGTCATGGTGGTGGCCAGCCCTCCTGCGAGCCAACAGAAATTCCTAGTGGGATCCCGAGCAGAAACTTCAGAAAGTGAACCTGAGAATAAACGGCCATATCTGTAGAATCTTGCCTTGCTGGGGTAGGGTGGGGGTGAGGCTGCAGATTGCAGGGGAATGCAAAACACAAACAAACAAACACAAACAACAATCATGTACCAAGGTGCTACAGAGGTAATGAACAGGACACCCCCACCTACTCAGTGTTCCTTTCTTGGAGACCAGACCAATGTTGGGTGACTGGGGCCAATGATAAGAAATTAGATAAGAGGGACAGCAGTCTGGAGGAAGCATAGCTCAGAACTATGACAGATGAGGAATTATTTCATTTTAAAATTTTAAAAATTTGTTTTATTTATTTGAGAGGTAGACACACACACATAGTGGGGAACGGGGAGGGGAGGAGTGGGCGGCAGGAGGAGAAGAGAAAGAGAGAGACAGAGACAAAAAGCATTCCCACCTGCTGGTTCACTCTCTAAATACCAGTCAGGGCTGATCCAGACTGAAGCCCACAGCCACGAATTCAGTCCAAGTCTCTTAAGTGGGTGACAGGAGCCATCATTGCCGCCTATCCAGGTATGCATTAGCAGGAAGCTGGAATCAGGAGTGGAGTCTGAACTTGAACCCAGACACTCTGCTACAGGATACAGGCATCCCATCTGGCATCTTACCTGCAAGGTCAAATGCTCTCCCAAGGCTTACTTCTGAAATGACTTCATTTCTCAGATTTACCATAAAATGAAACAGGACTGGTCAAATGTTGATAATTGTTGATGCTGAATTATAGGGATTGGGTACTATAATCTATTTCTGTGTAAATTTTTAAAAATCCATAATAAAAAGTTGAAAATGAACACTGTATACATTGAGTATGATTATTCAATTTAAAAAAATACTTATTTATTTGAAAAGCAGAGTGACAGAGGGAAAGACAGAAAGATCTTCCATCTTCCGGTTCACTTCCCAAATGCCAACGATAGCCAGGGCTGGGCCAGGCCCAAGCTAGAAGTCAGGAACTCGATACAGGTGTCTCACGCAAATGGCAGGGACCTGAGCATCTGCTGCTTCCCAGGTACAGTAGTCAGAAGCCGGATTGGAAGTGAAAGCTAGATTCAACCCTAGGCTCCAATATGGGATGGAGGATCCCAAGTTGCAGCTTAACTGAATGCCCCTGAGCGTCCTCTGTTGAGGATAGCGCACAATAAACCATCTATGAAAAGAAGTGAAGAAGCTGACCAGTAACTGTTTTATTATCTCATGAAATTCTCAAAATCGTTGTGCAAAATGCAGTACTTGCCCCCAACGTCCCCTCATCTAGATGCTGATCCAACTTCCAATGAAGAGTCAGGATTTGCATCCACATTTGTCATTTGTCCAACCTAAGCCCTTACTCTGTTTCCTTTTAGCCCTATCTTCCTAAACGGTACAATGAAAAACACTCTAGGGACAGTACCATCTACACAGTCTTGTCCTCTGTAAACATTTGTGCTACAAAAGAAAGAGAGATCTTATGAAAGAAAGTCTTTTTTTTTTCTTTTTACATTTTTTTAAAATTGCTTTTTACCTTCCAATGCTGCACATTCTTCTACTTACAATGCTCCAAATCCCCTTCCATCTATGTTCTTTTCTTTCTACCCTTTTATATTTTCAAAACACCCAGGGTAATGGCATCCTGCTGAATATCACAAGGTTCTACATTTGTTGTGCAACGTTTATCCCACATTCTGTAAAGCAACAAGTCCTTCCCCCGAGCTGATCACTGTGCTGGGTCATGGACGCAGCCTCAGAAAAACCCCGCTGCAGATTTCACAAACCAGTGGTCAGCTTTCCCGGCTTCTTCTCTGAAATGCCAAGGCTCTATGGCTCAAGAAACTCCTTTAACTTTAAAAATATTCTTAGGCAACCTATTTCTACCGATATCTGAAGTTATGACCTTTGTGAAAGGATTTCAAATAATGGACAACATAAAGACATGCTTTGGTTTATTGAAATTAACATGAAAGCATCAATAAGCTGATTCAGATGTCCGCTCACCTTGACAATCCCCCGGATGTGCATTTTTGCTATCATCTCTGCTGTGTAGAGAAACATCAGCAGGGTATCCAACGTAAAGGTGACGTACTGCAGAGGCGGGTAGTGCTCGAAGGTCATTGGCGTGTTCATGCACACGGAGATGACACTGATGATGGCACAGATGCGCAGCAAAGAGTGGACCCACTGCAAGAATGGTTCCAGTTACTGCGTGATGCTCACCGCGTCTCCAACTCTGACAAACCACACTCTGTGCAAAGCTTCACACGAGCCCAAAACGTCTCACTAACACGGAGGGGAGGAACAAACCAGCGTCTGCTGAGCACACATGATGTGCTAGACGTTTTCATCATTTACTTTGCTTAATTATCATAGCAGTTTCTGTTCCAGATGAACACACTAGGACTTAGGAGGGTTAAGAGGCATTTCTGTGGTTACCGCCTAATAACAGCCAATGCTAAAATCTGAAATGGGTCAGATTATCCTAAAAAATCTGACAATTTCCAGAACATCAAATCACAGTATAAACATTTTCAGGTTCAAATAAAATATATGCTTGTAATGTATATGTATATGCTTTGTTACTACTTTTACCCTTTTAAATTTTTTTTTGCATGATTGACACCTAGAATTAGGGACCATATTCCAGTTACAAAAGTTCCCCAGGATCTACCCCATGGGCTTATTTTTTCAAATCACAAATACTTTTTAAAATTAATTCCATTGATATATAGCACTTCTCATACATGAAGGTTTCTGTTTGTATTTAAACAAAATCTTTTTTAAAATCTGGACTCATCTTACATTTTAAAAAGGTAATAAATGGACTCTTTATTTTGGAGAATACATTTTATACAAATTTAGCCTAGGTAGCTCTTTCAGAGTTAAGAAAAAGTTTCTGTGTGCTCCATCTATTGACTAAGGATTTTGCTTTATCATGTAATCATTCACACACAATATTTCACTATGAAAACTTATAGCTTGGATAAAAACTGTCTCATTGCATCTTCACGCCAAACACATAATTAAGGTTAGAGAATTAACCAGTATGTAATTCTTAAACATAGTATGTTATTTATTGACTGCCTTGCATAGAAATGCTGGCATGTTCACTCTCATTTTTAAGGATTATTTATTTGAAAGGCAGAGTTACAGAGAGATGGGGGGAGGAAGAGAGAGAGAAAGCCGGAGGGGAGGAGGTATCTTCCATCCTCGGATTTACTCCCCAGTTAACCACAACAGCTAGAGCTGGGCCAGGCTGAAGCCAGGAGCCTTAAACTCCAGCTGCATCTACTCCGTAGGAGGTAGGGGCCCAAGCATGTGGACCATCTTCCTCTGCTTTCCCAGGTGCATTAGCAGGGTGCTGGATTGGAAATGGACTCAAACCAAGGCTTACATGGGTTGCCTGAGCAGCAGGCGGTAACTTAACCTGCTGTGCCACAGTGCTGGCCCCAAGGCACATTCATTCCTTAATACACCCCAGTCCCCAGAAGTGTCTCAGTTTTGCAGTAGAAGGGTTCTGCAGCTATGCACTCTTGCACCACTCAGGATGAGAAGCAGAAAAGGTGTCAGAACTTTGAGGAGGCTCAGGCACTTGTCGGCTGATGAGTGGGTTATAATGTTCATCTGACAGTTGCAATATTTCATAAGGACATAGTGGTGCTAATTCCATACCACTCAAGTCACTGATGAGTTATTTATTTTTTTTAGGATGGATGTACTACTTTTTGTGCGATTTGGAGGCCTTCAAAAAATCAGTGTGTGAATTTAGCCCCATCTGAACCCCTACCATCAACAATCTAAAGACACAAAACAGCCACAAAAGATGGGTTCTTCCACACCAATCCCATTTTGAATTTGAAGAAAGAATTAAAAAAAAAAAAAAAAACTTTCACTAAGTCCTCTGAAGCCACATCTATAAGCGCTACTTCTTCAGAAGTTTTCAGACAGCTTGGTATGGGCTAAACACTCAGAAAAAGCGAGAGCTTTCCTCTCTGGTCTGTTCAGTTCCCTGTAAGGGTAAGCCGACTGTGCTTGAGAAATCTGGGCTCCAAGGATACAAAAATGGAAGCAACAGCTCTGACCCACAACCACTTTGCAGTGTGACAATAAATGTGTGTGTATCTATATGTGTGTGTACATATATAATGTATATACACACATAAAGAGTACATGTTATATATGATGCACACTGGTATTTTTATACAGATACAAAATAAAAAAGTAGAAAGAGAAGAGGTCCATGCTATCTACGGTAAGGAGTTGGAATGAGGAGAGTGATGGAGATGGGGTGGCACCTTGGCCAGTGCCAGTGTGCAAGGAGGATCTGAGCATTGGACAAACAGGAAAGGGTCTTCTGGGCCAGGGAACTACATGAGCAAAGGAAATCAGTGTGAACAAGCCAGGCGACCTGGAAGAGCGGGTGTGCTGATGTGGCTCAAGTGGACGGCGGATGTGGGAGAAGGAAAGAGGCAGTGAGCTGGCCGGCCAGGTCACAGCCGGAGTACCAAGAGCCGGGAATGCCACGTCAGCAGCTCTGCACGTGCACTGGAGATAGCAGAGAGATTTCAGTGATTGCAAAGCGGAAGGAATGGAACAAATAGAGACATAGAGGTATGTGTCAGGCTGGGGAAGTAGCCTAGGGGCGGATTAGAAACACACTAGAGGGAGCAAGTGTTCATCACAGCAGTTCAGCCCTTGTCCCCAAGGGGAGTGCCTGGATTGGATTCCGGGCTCTGGCTCCTCACCCCACCCTCCTCTGCCAATGCAGATCCCAAGTACTTGGGTTCCCGACACCCGTGTAAGAGAACTGGATTGGGCTTTCAAGCCACAGCATGAGTTCAGCCACAGCCACTGAAGCAGGCGGATTGAAACAATGAGAGCTCTCTCTGTCTGTTTGCCTGGCTGTTTCCCTCTTTCTGTCTCTCAAATGAATTTAAAATATTAAAAAGGCTTAGGAAAAAGAAAGAAAATTACTGATTAGGGCAGGATTCTCTGCCACAGCTAAGGGAAAGACCAGCACTGATAAGAGGCCAACAGGTTACTTTGGTTCATTCCTTCCACATCTACTAGGAGTTTAACAATGAAATCAATCCTACTTTGTGTTGCAGAGCCGAGCTTCCAAGACTGATGAATTTGCCATTTCCCTTTCATTTTGGTTGCTATGCCTCCTGGTAAACAATGGTGCCCAGCAGAGCAGACCTGCCTCTCTGAGTTCTCATCAACTTAATTAGGCAGAGAAGGTGACAAAGTTCTTCAGAGACGCTATGCACGATCTCATTAACCTTTACTTTTCCCCAAAACTTGTAGCTCGGAAGGAGACCTTTAATTCCAAAAATGCACTTATCATCTCACAGATTCAGGCTTGTTAAGGACAGTAAAGCAAAGGATGTTTGTGAAGAATTGGTCGCTCCCCTTGGAACCATCTGTGGTCAGATGGGACACAGTGGCATCTCTACACTGTGCACAGCATGGGCAGGGGAGGGAACCAGACCCCCGGCCTATCTTCCCATGTGAGTAACTCACAGTGGCACTCATTCTTTTATTGAATTGTTCTCAACTTCCAGTAGTCAAGACTCATCTATACTCCGTTATAGCTCAAAGAGACATTTCAAAGCCAGTGGTCTATGATCTTCGAGTTTTGACTCAAATTTCCCTTCTATCAGCAGGTGCTCCTCCGTAATTTTAGAAAAGGAACTTACTGGCTTGTTAATCCAGAGGATGTCCGCATTGTCTGACAGAGACTCATCAGGACCGAAGTCAGCCACAGGCTGGGTTTCCACCCTGGAACTCTGCTTCCTTTTGAGCATGCTGAAGTTAGCTTGGGGGAGCAAGTGCAAAGCCAAAGTCTGCAGAAAGAAAGGGAGAGTTGTGTCTGTCACCTCAGCCATCTTTTCCCTTATCAAAGAGACTGAGTCCTCCATGCAGGTTTATGTGTCTGTGGTCTACACATGCGTACTGCTCTCTTGTGTAATAAATGCATGCAAATAGACATTTTAAAAACAGGAGTCAAAGTTAATAAAAGCTTGATTTTTTTCCCTCCCAACCCAATGGTGTAAAACAGGTAAAGTACTTGGCCTCTTAGGATATACACTCTATTATGGAAGTTTCTGAGATACAGGTCCATATACCCTCAGCAGTCTCCCCTCCAAGACAGCTTATGTCAGAAAACTGCTGACTGATCCAAGTGAAATACCATGGTCCCCCCTGGGATGCTGCCATTTGTTACTGTAATACAACACTCACAGTCATCTTTTAGTTGAATAGTGCTCCCAAGTTCATCTAATTATTCTCAGATTGGGGTGGAGGCCAGAGAGAATGCAACAGAACTCCCTCTAAATGAAGTTGTTTAAAATAAATGCAGTGATTAACTACTACTGTGTAGTACATCTGTGAAATTCCACTAAAGACAAAGATGATGTACAAACTTGGGACCTAAATTTTCAAAACTCTGGGGCCAGCATTGTGGCATAGCAGCCATATGGGCTTGTGTTCTGGCCGCTCCATTTCCAATCTAGCTTGCTACTGGTGGCCTGGGAGAAAGCAGCAGAGGATGGCCCAATTGTCTGGGCCCCTGCCACTCATGTGGGAGACCCAAATGAAGCTCCTGGCTCCTGACTTCAGATGCCTGCTGCTGGTGTTTGTGGCCACTTGGCAAGCGAACCATGGATGGAGGATTTCTCTGTCTCTCCCCCAACTCTGTAACTCTGCCTTTCAAAAAAAAAAAGAAAGAAAAGAAATCTTAAAAAAAGGTAAGTTTACTTAAAAAAATTTATTTTACTTGAAAGTGAATTGGAAGTAGAGCAGCCGGGACCTGCACTGGTGCCCATATGGGATGCTGGCAATGCAGGCAGCAGCTTAACCTGTTCTGCCACAAAGCCAGCTCCAATAAATCTTCAAAAATAAATAAATAAATTCTCACAACTCGGAGCCATCCACATTCTGACGTATATGTCCCTATCCTACAGCTATCACCACCACTTTCAGCAATTCAGCAGTTGTTAGAGGAAGCCTGTCTGTATGTCTGTCCTTCAGGAAACAAATAGCAACTAAGTGTAATATAATGTGAGAAGAGGTGTTACAATGACAGGTGGAGTCTGATTACCTCTGAGTCTACACTAAGACTTTCCACTTGGGGTCAGGGTTGTAGCACAGCAGGTTAAGCCACTGTCTGCAGTGCCAGCATCCTATACAGGCACTGGTTTGAGTTTCAGCTGCTCTGCTTCCAATCCAGCTCCATGCTAATGTCCTGTGAAAGCAGTGGAGGATGACCCAAGTCCTTGGGCCCCTGTACCCATTTGAGAGACCCGGAAGAAGCTCTTGGCTTCAGCCTGGCTCAGCACCAGCTGTTGCAGCCATTTGGGGAGTAAACCAGCAGATGTAAGATCTCTCTCTCTCTCTCTAACTCTTTCAAATAAATAAATAAGAAAAAGACTTCCCTTTTGGTTAACACCTGGATTGAGTCTTATAGGGAGAAGAGCTAATGTTTCAAGGTTTATTTTACGTTTGGAGCAATTAGAAATGATAATTTGTTTAACTTTCAAAACAGACCTAACACAGAAAATACCTAGTCTTTGTATGTATGCATAAGAAATTCCTATTGCAAGGCAGGTCAGAACTTGACCAAGACCACGCAAGCAAAACTGAAACTTCAAACAAGCTCTGTCTGATTACAAAGCATAAGGGGTTTGAGTTGCCCTCGCTGAGCTGAAGCTCATTAGGGGAATTTCCAAAGGCAGGTAACAAAGAATGGCAGCCTTCAGGCAGTGCACGACAGTGGAAATGCCAGGCCAGGAAAACCCAGACGCTCTGATGCTGTCAGGTCCATGGGCTATTCCTGGAGCTCCATGGATCTAGATGAGAAATCTAACCAAGGACAATGGGGTCTGCTCAGCCCTCAGTGGAGCTCAAGAACAAGAATGTGTTGGTAGTATGTGCAAATATGTGCAACTGCAATTTTCACTGGGAAAGAGAACAGAACACAGAACGCTTAGGACAAAGCAGCTTTGAGTCCAATTTCCTGTTTCCAGCTCTACCTGTTGCTGTATGTTCCTTGATCCACCTGGATGGATGTTGCTGCCGCTCCCTCCAACAGGAAGCGAGGCCAATTGGCTTCACGATGTGCCAGGTATGCCCAGTCTGAAATTGCCCTGGATACTGGGTTTCGTATGGGCTTTGCAGTTGGGTTGCACTGATTAATTTTATGTACATAATTGGAGTCTGGGACTCTTGACATCCTATGTCAATCTATGCAGAACATTCAAATGATGCCAGTTATCAGATTTACCATGGGGAGAAAACATCTGGTGGCCTCAATTTGGGATGCTTCTTGAATGACACTCTCCTAAGACTGAAAGCAAATCTTTGGGAAATCCTTCAAGATGATATAATGCAGATAAAGAAGTAAAAGAGTCATTTCACAGTGAAGTTCAAAAATTTTACAATCGCTGTAGACCTGGACACAGGCCCCTTTTCACTAAGCTAATGAAGACTCATGGGTATATGAATTCCATGTACCTTTTAATATCAATATAACACTTGAAGCAAAATTGAGCTTTAATTATTGATTTGTTCACTGAGAAAAGCACACATCCATGATTTTTATCTATTTTTAAAATCTCCATTTGGCTATATTTGACCCATCAAAACAGTGCGGCTATCAGTGAACGACATTAGCTGTCATTCACTTGACCTGCTGTCAGGAAGCCACCAAATCAGAGTGTCCATGACATGATTTGCCTAAACTCCAGGGAAACCCGGTTAATCCTTGCATACATTACAACACAACAAGTAGCTTCTGAGTCACAGAAATCCTGACTGATTTAATAACTCTAACTACAACATAAAGTATTCAAACAGTAAATGAATTACAGACATTAGGAATCTAAAATTAGTTTGAGGCAGTTGGTTGTAATGATTTTCCTATATACACAGAAATGTTGTTTTACACTGTCATAGAGTCAATAGAACTGAGCACCGAAGACCTATTACTCCCTGATAGGGACCAGGAGGGATATTTAAGTTTCCTAGGTAAGCTCAATATTCTGATAGGAAATGGCTTTGTATATCTTTGCCTTATCACCATTATATATTTATAAGCTTTCTTTTTCTGTTTACTGCAGTGTCTCTGATAAGACAGTGCATTAAATTTGAAAAATGTGGCTTCCCAACAGCTTTTTCACACTTATTAAAAGTAGCTGCTATTTAAAGAGTTCAATATTGGGAGAGAGTGGCTCAGTTACAATGTGTTCATTGATAAATCTTTCACTCAGAAGCAACTCATAGCAACTCAGGGAGAAAACATACTCTGGTTCATTGCTCTCTTTTAAACGGTTAAGATCCAGGTTTTGCGTTCTATGATAGCAATTTGGCCTCTACTGACATAGGCTTATACTTTACTATTTCATCCTAGTGCTTCTTGATCAAGTGAGAATGAAAATATTCCATTCAGCTTTCATTAACTGTGAGGTGCTTGCAACACAATGGCTCATCTCTTATCCTTCCAACTCTCTGGGTCTCTATTAAGGTCTTTAGAATCTTCTATCTTCTAAATTTGATTTGCAGCCTGTCTTTTTGTGGCTGTCTCGCCTCTGCCTTTAACCCCTTAAATGATCATCTGTTCTGGTAGTTTCTATTCCCATGTGTTGGTGTCTACTCTTATTGAGTCATGGATTCTCGGATACAGGGGTGCCGCACCCACACCATGATTACTTAAAATACAACAGGAAAAACTTTCATTCCTTCCTCTCCTGTTCCAGAACCTACTGCCCTGAACTTATCGCTTCCCCCACATGCGGCTGAAATGACCACGAAAGATTCTCATCACAGTTTCTCAGGAGCCAGTACTTTTATTTTTTCTTCATTCCATGTAAACACAGTGGTCCCTTTCATTTTACCCCTATTTCAAGGTTTCTTTCTAGGTCATGAGACCTCATGCCTCTTACATTCTCTCATTTATATAAAAACTCAACTTCCCACATAATCATTTCAGTTGATGCAGAAAAAGCACTTGACAAAATTCAACAGCCCTTTGTGATTAAAAAAAAAAAAAACTTTCAACACAATGGGTACAGACAAAATGCATGTCAATACAATAAAGGCCATAAAAGAGAAACTCACAGCTGACATCATACTGAACTGGGGAAAGTTGAAAGCTTTTCCTTTAATATCCGGATTAAGTCGAGGATGCCTACTCTCAACACAGCTATTCAACAAAGTACTGGAAGTTCTAGCCAGAACAAGGAGGCAGGAGAAAAGGAAAAAAAGGACAGCAAAACTGGAACGGATGAAGTTAAATAGTCCTCATTTGCAGATGACATGATCTTACATTTATAAAACCCTAACAACTCAACAAAAACCCACTAGAATTAATAAATGAATTTAGCGAAGCTGCAGGATACAAAATCAATGTATGAAATCCTCAACATTTCTATACACTACTAGTGAACTATCTGAAAAAATAATAATAACTAAAAATAAAGAAAAAAGAGAAAATAATCCCATTCATTTCAGTAGCTACAAAGAAAACCAAAACACAAGGGACAAATTTAACTGAGGAAGCATTAAGTTTCTACATGAAAGCAAAACATTGGAAACAAAATTGAAGAGGAAATAAGGAAGTGAAATATATTCTGTGTTCATGAATTGAGAAAAATAAATATTAAAAAAAGCAACCTCCTAACACTCCAATACAGTCTGTCTTGAGAGCCAGGAAACCTCAGCTTATCATCTTCTTTTTCATTCTCATTCATTCATTCAGTTATACAATAAATATTATGCACCCACTATGGTATCAGGCACTGTGGTAGGTGCTGAATATAAAGCAATAAACAACAAAGGCATTCTAAAGGTTGCAAATAACCTCCTTTGTTTAATCTTAGATTTCATGGTCACTAAGTACTAGGGATTTTTACTTGCACTTCCTTTGACATTTATAGTCACATACTCCATTCCAATTAGCTAAACATATCATTATTCACCATCTCTCTCTCAACTATTCCTTGTCTTTATTACAATTGTGTGCTTTGTTATCTGCTGCCAATCCCATATCATTTGTTCATTCTTCCCTAATTTAATGCATGGAGAAATTGTGTCTCTGTGTGCAATTTACTTGTTATGAGTTAAAGATTTAATATTTGAGATGCCAAGTGTAAACAAGAGAAATATACCATTTCAGTAAACTCATAGCATTTATTTTATTCTAAAAAGTCTCCAAGGACAGCAGAAGTCAAGATTTAGTTTTGATCTTTAGGTGTCATTAGAGTTGTCAACATAGCAACATCAATAAGCAATCCCCTGATCACATCTGGGCACAGCTAAGAGTGCCAATGAAATTGTTCACCTGCTGTCCTATTCACAACACACACAGTTAATGGTAGGCTTTTTATACCATTGCTTAGTATCTATTTTACAATTTGAGAAGAAAATTGAGAAAATAAATGTTTAATAATATCCTTGAGACTGCTTGCTTCAAGCTCTTACTGACACGTCTTTGGAAGAGCAACCACTATTGCTAATATAAGTTTTTAATTCATTTATGCTTGCAAAATTGCTTTCATAAAAGAAGGCTCAAAACATATCTGGTCACTTCCTTCCTACAGTTCCTACAATGTGGCAGCTAATATGTCTAATTTAAAGGTAGAGCAACTAATTAATTAAAGGAGAGAGTCTCTCCTGATGTATTTAGTCTTCAGCTTCCACCCAGGGGTTTTCTTACTCATTTATTCCCCAATTACAAGCTCCATACCACCTCTGTGGGCAAGGGACATGCGTCAGTTGAGTCCCAGCATGCCTCTGTTCTATCAGACAAAATAAACCTTTTGACTCAAGCTAAAACAGCTGACTGTTGCTCTGGGAGACCTCAAATACCTACACCTTAACTTCAAGTCAAATTATAAGAAAACAATTCTATTTTCATTAACAAAACCATGCTGGTTCATTGTAGAAAAGTGAAAGCCATCAGGAATTCTACTTGTAAAGATTCAATCATTCTTGCAAAGCATTTGTTGAGCATATACTTTGTGTCAGCCATGGTTTAAGGGACTGCAGACAAAGTAAGGATCAGATATGGTCTCTCTCCTCAGGGAAGTTTCTTTAGCTGGGATGTTACTCTCCAATGGGACATGAATGGAATCTCTTTTAGGACCTGCCTGGGCATATATGTATATGTATATGCATATGTATATGTACATATATATGCCTGGGCATATACATTTCTCCACAAATACATTTATTTTTAAATGGTTGCTTCCACATCATTTTGTAACCAGATTCTTTTCATCTTGCAGTATCATGTGAACATTCTTCTCCATTGATAAAGATGTATGCACAGAAAATCCACATAAATACCCCCTCAAACATCAGTGCCCCTCCCTTTATCTTCCACACATAAGATCATTTACATTCTTAAATGTACAAGGTCTTGTGAGGTAAACAGATACATGCACATCTTTCCAGATTAGGTTCACAATGTTGAATTTGTATCTGAGCAAGTTGTCTCCTTACATTTAGGGAGGCAATTGAATTTGATGTTATCATCTTTTAACTTCAGATTTACAATCTTAGCTTTTATTTCAAGTATTTTTGCCTACCTCTGTTTTCCTTAAATGGCCATAGAACTCAAAATAGCAAACCCTTAGTATCTGTATTTCAATAAGAGCATCTTGCCTTTTCTCCCTCTCTGTACAAGGGGGCTTCACAAAGTTTGTGGAAATATGGAATTGAACGATATTTTTATCATTTTGCGTACAAGAAACATTTTGAAACAAGCATACGTCAGAGCACCTCAATGCAAACCTGATAACCAAAGGGGATGCTCGTTCATGATGCAGACACAGCAGAAGGTCATCGTTTTCATAAAGCCAGACGGTTCACTACATTTGCTGAATTTCTTCTCAGACAGAACATGTGTCCGTTCTGGGCAAATGAGCATCGCATTTTACGTTGTATGCCATAGTTCAAATTAGGAAAATCACCCTACAGTTTTGTCTTCTTTTCTTCTCTCCAGTATCCTCTCTCCTGCTCCATGCCTCACTTCTGGCTCACTCACCCTCCTGGAATCCCAGGACATGGTTGAGCCTCAGAGCCTTGGATACCTTCCCTCTCTCTGCCTGGTTACGTGTCCTCTCATTGGGTCTTGAATGGCTGAAACCCCACTTTCCTCGAGCCCAGATCATCTGCACCCCTGCACAGAGCCCGGACGAGTCTGCCTCTCCTTCCAGGAGGTCCTGTGTGAGCCTCCACAGCCTCCAGACTGGCATACACAGCACTATCCCAATCTAAAGTTCAGCAACCCTTAGTCTCCTGTACAATGGCTGCTCCATGACTGCCTTTTGACTTTCAATGAAAAAAACAAAAACCAAAAATCATTTACGGGAACATGCTGAAGACAGAATCTGGCACGAAACTGAAAGTTATCCCCTAATCAGAATGCTTTGTCTAAAGGAAACCAACTTTTAATAGCACAAACACGTATGTATACATGCACGCACACAAGCACATACATACACACGTGACCAAGTTTAAGGGGGCATGGAAGTGCCCATGCTAAAACACTGATCTTATTGGTTGCCTTCTTCCCTGCAAGGTAGAAACAGACGCTTTCCACTAAACTCATCTACTGGGGGCTTGTTATGTGCCAGGCTGTTTTAAGCAAGTAATACATTACCTCCCTCAAGCCTTATAAGAATCATTTCACAGACGAGGGAACTGAGACAAATGAGCGAGCCTGTGAACCCACACAGTGTGGCTTACAGAACTATTGAGCGGAAAATCAAACATACTATGCAATTTCCTCTTGTTGGAGGAAAACACATTTCAATGTATTTTACTAATCCAACTTGGTGATCATAAAGTCTCTGAGCATTGGTTATTGGTTGGGAAATAGTACAGACATTTCTCATCTCCTAAAATTGAATCCACTTCTATTTCATAATTTATTTTGCAATTTTTATAGTTTTTTGCTACATATTATAAAAGTATATACTTTTTCCCAGGAAATCCTCAAACATTTCCCAAAATCCTTGTCTAAATGGTCCTTCCACTTTTCCAGGGCTATTATCCATTCACTCAACCCTTTTCCCTAAGAGTGAATCTTAGAAATACCATGCTTTCATTTTTCTATAAATTAAAAAAATGAGAAAAACACATCAACTAACTCCCATCTGATAATCCTACATCATTTACTAAAGAAATGGATTTCTTCATTTCTTACAATGACAGATTTCTTAATTTCCTAGACTTCATTTTAGTCCCATAAATTCTCCACTGATGAATCTTGATGTGAATGGAAGGGGAGAGGGAGCAGGAAAGGGGAGGGTTGCGGGTGGGAGGGAAGTTATGGGAGGGTGGAAGCCATTGTAACCCATAAGCTGTTCTTTGGAAATTTATATTCATTAAATAAAAGTTTAATAAATGAAAAAAAAAAGAGTGGGAAAACTAGAGAGTAGAATCCATTTATGATATGTGGCCAAAATAATATGTTTTTCAACAGAGATTGTACTAGGGCAACAAGAAGGCATGTGCATGTATATGTATATGTACATGTATATATCGAGAGAGAGAGAGATTGGATACAGATTTTTGTCAGAGCAGTCCATCTGTCACACTCAAACTCCAAAGCCCAGGCCACAGTCAGTATCATCATTTTGTTATGCTACTGTTCTCCTCTCTTGCAACAAGGAAGGTAGAGACCAAATGAATGTTACCACTCAAAAGGTGCTCAGGCCTAGCTATTTGTTCACTGCAAACAACTACAGAACCTGACCCTCACTGGTAAGAATGTGTGGGGCTGCCATGAGACACCGTCAGCTCCTTTCCAAGGAACAGAAATACCCTCAGAGCGGAGGAGCACACATTCGGAAGACCACAGCAATGAGGGAAGACTGACTTCCAGTGGGAACGTTTATTAATGCTCTGGAAGCTGCCTGTATCTTCACAGGTTTGATCATCTCTCAGGTTGAGTGACGTCCATAAACTACTGCGTAGCAGAATAGAGGCAAGCACAGGCATCAAGTTTTTTTTTTTTTTTTGACTTGAAAGATGACAAACATTTCATGCAAGCTTACTCCTCCATGTCATGAACTACTCCCAGCACTTAACACCACTCTGAAACAGTTTTTGATATTAGCTACACTACAGGCTAAAGCCCGTGGCAGACATTCCCAGATCCACGTGAGTTGCAATCGAGTTTAGAATCCAAGTCTGAGGTTTGTTGGGAGGACAGAGACAAGAAGGGGTGGGCGCGCAGAGAGAACTGGCAGAGAATTTTATTCTTAGTTTTTAGCCCTATGATCGTTCATATCTTCCAAATGTTTTGCAATGACCATGTGCTTCACTTACCATTTGTCTTTGGAACTGAAAATATTAACAATTTAAGATTAAACGGCTCACACCTGACATCTGCTGAGGGTTTACTCTGAGTGAGGCTAAGAGCTCTAGAGGCCTCATTATTATCCCCACTTCTCCCCACGCCCCAGGAGGCAGTGCCTCTGTTTTCCTATTTTGCAGATGAAACTGAGGTCTGGATAAAGCAGGTGCCTTCGGAGGGCTCACATCACAGGTCTGTGGCAAGCCACGAGGGAGCCTGGTCTCTCTGATTTTTTGCCCCTGTGATAATCTGCTGTCCACATCTTTTAATCTGATCATCCTAAGGCAAAACAAGACCTTCTTCCTTTCCAGAAAACAGAGATGGCAGTCTGAATTCCTGCCTCTCCCACATCTAAGGGATGAAACTCAATTAGAGCACACCTGCCAGAAGCCTGCAATGCCAGCCCTTCCGGGTTCTCCAACGAGCCTGGCCGCAGTCTCGGGGGATTCTCTGCTCATGAACCTTAATGGGCCGGCTGCATCTTCCCCTCTAATCTGGCCTCTGTGTGGAGGAAAGGCCGTTCAGTTGTTTTCTCTCTTCAAGGCAGCCTGGAGTCCTACGTCTCCCTTGGCAACACAGCAGAGAACATCATGTTAGCAGCAGAACTAAGACATCATCGAAATTTTGACCCCTCAGGGTCAGAATGTCTGTCTCCTTTTCCTCTGCAGTCATAGCATCCATGGGGCCGATTCTGTCTGATGGAAGTAAATGCCCTGAGTGGGCTTTTTTTTTTCCTCCTCTTTTTTGAATGTCACTTTTCTTCTGGGACACGTGCACAACTGTCCTGGCCCACACAGAGTCAAGATGGAGCCTTGCAGAAACAGAACCCTGTGGGCAGGGCCCTGTCCCAGCAGGACCGCAGTGGCCACACAAGAGGGGTGACCACAGAGAGGAAGTCGAACATTTCAAAGGACCAGCTCCATAACCGGGCTCTTTTCTCTCTTCCCTTTGTCAACACCCTGATTAAAAACAGAAAAGATTTCCCACTTTTTATACAGAGTCTGTTTTCTAAAACCCAAAGAAAAGCAGCATGTCACTCTTTGCTGCATCTTTCTTCCAAGACCCCCAAACAGTGTTGTTACTTCCAAAAGGATTCTGATCTGTCTCACTTTGAAGTGTGGAAAATGGAGTTTTCTTGGACCTTTAAAAATCCTTTGTAAAGGAGCACAGGATTGGGGCTGGCATTGTGGCGTAGCAGGTAAAGCTGCTGCCTGCAGTGCCAGCATCCCATATGGGCACCAGTTCTAGTCCCGGCTGCTCCACTTCCAATCCAGCTCTCTGCTATGGCCTGGGAAAGCAGTGGAAAATGGTCCAAGGCCTTGGGCCCGTGCACCCACGTGGGAGACCCGGAAGAAGCTCCTGGCTCCTGGCTTCGGATCAGCACAGATCCGTCCGTGGCAGCCAATTGGGGAGTGAACCAGAGGATGGAAGACCTCTCTCTCTTTCTCTCTTCCC
Organism: Lepus europaeus; assembly: GCF_033115175.1. Classification (NCBI taxonomy): domain Eukaryota; kingdom Metazoa; phylum Chordata; class Mammalia; order Lagomorpha; family Leporidae; genus Lepus; species Lepus europaeus. Next base: position 11,440,374 of record NC_084832.1, on the reverse strand, counting down.
TACCTCTCCTTCTCTCTCTCTGCAAAACTCTCTCAAATAAATAAATAAAATAATTAAATCTTAAGAAAAAAAAGGAGCATGGAATGGACTCCAGTTTTCCAGTAACCTCTGGTCACCCACCTTATGTGCCCAAGCTAAAGTGGTCCAACACTAGGACAGCAAATGAGGTTGTGTTTGTATTTTTACCTAAATCTTGGTATTATTTGAGTTTTATTCCATAGGGGTAAGAACATTTAACATGAGAGCTACACTCTTAAACAGATTTTTAGGTGCACAATGCAACGTTGTCAACTAGAGGCACACTGGATACCTCAATAGAATTTGTCTTGCATAATGTGAACTTTATACCCACTGACTTGTGTCTCCCTTGGCCCCTGGAAATGACTATTCTACTCTCTGCTTCTATGCATTTGACCATTTAGATATGTATTGACTATAAACCAAGGTAATCAGGTTGTGCATGTAGGTTAAGCAGACTCTCTCAGACTCTATTCAGAAAAGTCAATCTGTTTAACAAGCCCTTGTCATTCTCTCCAAGTTCACAAAAGACACACACTTATATTTTTGAATTATTCTAGGTACAATAGAGGTGTAGGAAATTTTCTAAGAATGCCAGGGTTAAATGTCACCACAGGTCGATGGTGTGATCTTGTAAGAAATTAAATTTCCTCTCTCAGAGCAGTCTCTACAATTTTTGCCCATCCTCCGTGAGTATGGAGACTTCAAAGTTTTCCTCACACAGCAGTCCAGTGACGGGTGTTTTATTTGATGAGTTGCTACTGTCAGCATGATGAAAAGTTGGAAAAAGAGGTATCTATTTTTATTGTGGTTGCTCAGTGTTGTAATATGAATCTGCGAAGGTGAGACAAAAAAGTGGATAGTTCAAATCAGTGGTTTCTAAAGCCTGCTCTGTATTTAAATGTTATGGAATACCAAAGATATATACAGATTTTTTTGTGATTGCTTAATTTTCTAATATGAACCCACAAAGTTTTAACAAAAAAGGTGTATGGTTTATTTATTTGTAGTAAAATTTGTATTTATTTTCATTGTGTTTAAAAGGCAGACAGAGATTTTCTATTCAGTAGTTCACTCCCCAAATGCCCACAATAGCCAGGGCTGGGCCAGACTGAAGCCAGGAGCCCAGAACTCAGTCTGAGTCTCCCACACAGGTGGCAGGGATCCAAGGACTTGAGCCATTACCTGGCACCTGCACCTGCATTAGCTGGAAGCAGGATCAGTCGCAGAGCTGGGACTCGAACTGCCAAGGGATCTACGGATCCCAGGCAGACATCTCCCTCTAATTATTTTTTGAACTGTTGTTCTGATATTTACTTACTTCTGCCTCAACTTTTTCTTTGTTTATTTGGTAGTATTTGCCTAGTAAGTGTATCTTCACCTTTTTATTTTTCACTTTTGACTCAGTATCACCAGAGAATAATCTTGTGACTTTTTTAGGACTACACATTTTCAAGATATTATTTTACTGTTTTCTGATAATTCTGGGGAGGATGTTTGAAATCAGTTTATATTTTCCCTTCATGGATAGGTAAGTTTTTAAAAAAACTTGGTCTGATGCCGATGAAATACTTTTTATTATTCTTAAAATGCAAAATGTTTATCAGACGTTAGCTCTGCTTCATTAATTTTTCCTGGTACATATAACCTAATCTGCATATCTGTTTTTTTTTTTAATCTAAAAGTAAATGTGACCTCTCCTTTCATCTGAAACATGGCTGTGTTCCACGTGCTCTGATCTCTCTGTTAGGGAGAGCATTTGTTTGTGTGTCTGTTGGCTGTCTTCCACTCATATCACCTTCTTCCCAAAGTCCTTGTTTCATCTTTTTCCTTTGCATAATTAATTCTTGCTCCTCAACAGTACTATATGATGCCTTTGGCCTTTCATACTTCCAGTTTTTCTCCAAACCCTGCCTTGATCTCGGCTTCTGCACAAGGTTAATCCCTCCCCTGATGCAGCTGGGATTGTTCTGGGATCTGCTGCAGAAAATGCTTTAGAACCCAAGCACCCGTGCTAGCCACAGCCCAGCCCAACTTCAGCCTTCACTCCTTCCTAGTAAGGGTTCGTCGGGATCACTCCCGTGCCACTCACACAGGAAGGAAATTGTGAACTCAAACTTAGTTTTGCCCATCGGCCCAATTCCAGCTACACGGAATCCACCAGAAATGCAACGGATTTTACAGCCTGGGAACTAAATATGTTCTTCCATTAGCTGTGGGTGTACAGATTTCTCACTACATGAATTCCTTTGATCATTTATTTGAAGTCTAAGTAGGAAAGCAAAAAGCAAAATAAAACTCCTGAATGAACCAGCCATCTTCCCTAAAAGATCTGGCATTTACTTCCTTTTTGCCCCCCTAAGCTTTCAACTTCTAAAGTATTCCTACTTTGGTTTTGCTCTAAAAAGGTGCTTTTTATCATCTGTTTTTCAGATGCAATTGTGAAAGGTCAAATCTTTATATAACGCAAAGGTCATAAGCCCACGTTATTATTTTATCTTCTTTTATTCCTGTAAAGGGGAAAAGTGTTCCAGAAATACTAAAAAAAAGGGGGGGGGCGTGGGGGCAAATTTACTTCTAAAGGATTTTAAGCATCTTATTCAAAATTATAATCTGAATTCTTTAGAAAGCCCATTTGAAGACTGATATATAAGGACATATATGCATAGTAGCAATTATGTATAAACATATAATCTATATATAAGCATTTAGATACTTCCTTTTCAGAATTATTATTTCAACTTATCATTTAAAAAGCATCAAATGGAAACACATCATCACTATAACGATTTATTAGGACACGGTTTAGGATGGTGAAAAATTGGAAGAACAGAAAATGTTCAATGGTAGAAGCAGGGATATATATGTGAGGCTATAGTCTCTGAATAGTGTTATAGCCATTGGTAATGTTTAAGAAAACTATACAGATATTAAAAGTGCTTATGATACATTTAAATGGAAAAAACCAGTATAAAAGTTGTATAACACCTTGACCACAACTAAATAAAATCAAGTTCTTAAAAAGAATAATGTGGCCATTTGTTTTAGGTGGTCAGAAATACGTGTGAGTAGTCTCTTTTCTCTAAAACTCTATCATCCTTATTTTAAAATTCAAAAGTAAGTTAAAAAATTGAAATCGTTTCATGGAACATGCTTTGTAGGTGTACACGCCTCTTGGGCAGGTCCTTTGAGATGTAAGAATCATGGGATCGCAGCCTCTAACTCTGAGATGTCAGCAGCACTTCGGGAGGCAATTCAGCGTCGTCAACGCCAAAACCATGGTTTCCAACCAAAAGTTAGAACATGAGACATCTCACTGTGCATCCATCTACCTGCTCACCTATTTGTCTTTTCTAACAGGTCAACTTTTTCTCTCTGAACTCCTAGCTCAGTGCTTGGATTATACTAAGGTTTTGGTATAGACACGAATTTTTTTCTTCACAGACTTGAAATCCATCTGCAACTCTATTCCCCTGGGATAAATTTATACACTCATCAAAATTCCAAAATTATCCTGGTGTCGCTGATTATGCTATAAAACAAATGTGCACATGGGTGCACAGGTACCCAAGCATATGTAAACACTCACATGCAGGAAAGAGAAAGAAGCAACTAAAACACAAGAAATGCTATACCCAGAGCAGTAGAAAATGCTACTTAAAATTGCATTTCAGGGGGGCCACTATTGTGGCATAGCGGGTAAAGCTGCTTCCTGGCATCCCTTATGGATACCAGTTCATGTCTCGGCTACTCACTTCCTATCCAGCTCCCTGCTAACGGCCTAGGAAAGGCAGCAGAAGATGGCCCAAGTGCTGGGATCCCTGCTACCCACTTGGGAGACCTGGAAGAAACTCCTGCCTCCTGGCTTCTGCCTGGCCCACCTGCGGCTGTTGTGGCCATTTGGGGAGTGAACCAGTGGATGAAAAGTGTCTCTCTCTCTTTCTCTCTTTGTAACTCTTTCAAATAAGTAAATATATCTTTTTTTAAAATGTCATTTTGGTGAACTACAAACAAATGATACTTTTTGAAGAGGTTTTTCTTCTTTCTTTTGAAAATACGTTTTTTGCTCTTTTAATGATCTCATAACAAAAGCTAAAACTCTACTGCCACCATCCCTCTTCCACTTCTGTAGAGTTTCTTTTTTTTTTTTTTTTTTTTTTAGGCTTATTTATTTGAAAGTCAGAGTTACACACAGAGAGAGGAGAGGTAGAGAGAGAGAGAGAGAGAGAGAGAGGTCTTCCATCTGCTGGTTCACTCCCCAATTGGCCGCAATAGCTGGAGCTGTGCTGATCCGAGGCCAGGAGCCAGAAACTTCTTCCAGGTCTCCCATGTGGGTGCAGGGGCCCAAGCACTTGGGCCATCTTCCACTGCTTTCCCAGGTCACAGCAGAGAGCTGGATCAGAAGTGGAGCAGCCGGGTCTCGAAACAGCGCCCATATGGGATGCCGGCGCTTCAGGCCAGGGCGTTAACCCACTGCGCCACAGCGCCGGCCCCTCACTTCTGCAGTTTCTAGTGTGGTCCTCATCAGTTACAGGACATGTATTCACCAAGCTGTCACTTCTTCTATGAGCACATACGAGAGTCCAGTGGGCTTCTTCACTTGTTAGTCTGATTCCAACGCCTGATTTTCCCCTTCACGCCATTTGGGTTTACCAATGGCTGGGATAAAATACACTATGGAAGAATGAAAACCCCAACATAATAAAGCATAAACCCAGCGTAATAAAGAATGCAAGCCAACCGCCGAGGAAGCGGCATTTGTGACGCTGTTGTGAAGAGCTGAGCACAGGAACTGAACGCTTGAGGTGAATATTCAGTTTGCACACCGGCCCTGTGCACCTGCTTCTGGCAATAGGGGCGCAGTCCACGACCTCTGCTCCCACACGACATCAAATCACAGTTGTAGCTATGAAAACTTGAATCGTAAACGCAAGAACAGCCACCTGTTAATTTTTAATACCACCCACAGACACGGGCGTCGTTAGCCCTCCATTCACCCATTTTTTCATCACCAGGAAATTCGGGCCTGGCTGAGGACCGCACACGCCAAGGAGATGGAGACCTGCCTAGGCCTGAGCCCTAATGATATCATCCCTCACCCACCGTGCCTCTAACTGGAAGGTTTGTGCGATGGGGTTTCAGGACCTCGGAGGCATCACAGCACCCTAAGGAGGGGCGTTGGGGTCAGTCCTAGAACCTCTTGGTCACTGTCCTTAGCCGCCTCGGGACTCCAGCCAGGCAGTCCAGGCTGGGCCCTCAGAGGTTCGGTAACAAAATGGTGTTGCTTTGTCCGGATGCTGCTCCGGGCTTACTGGGCGGCCACCCTGATGACAGCTGTTCAACCGAGCCGACTGACAAAACCAGGGATATTCAGCAATCCCTAGGCGCACGAGGGTGGCACAGGGGTACAGCCAGGCCCCAGAACCCCAGGGCTCCTCTAGAACCTGCTGGAGTAGCACTGGCACCCGCCCTGCACCTGCGTGTTCGCCCTGAGGTTACCCAGGCAGTGGCCCAGGCCGGAGGAGCCGCGGTAGCCCAGCACATCCTCCTCAACCCCAGGCACCTGCCCCCCATCCCCCGCCTCAACACCTGCTACAAGTTCGGGCGAGGCAGGCCCCAGGGCTGGCCGGCCCTAGGCTCCCCAGGCCGACCGAGGCGCATCCCGCAGCAGGAGCCGGCGCGCAGGAGCAGGGAGGGCGCACCGCGGAACCCGGGTCCCCCTTCCCCGCTCCGCCACAGGGCGGGCTGGGTGGGGACGCGCCTCCCCCCACCCCCCACCTCGCCGGGCCCGCGCCCCTGGCTCCCTTTCGCACTCCCAACGTCCCCGCCCCGCCTGGGCCCAGCCCCTGCGCATCCCGGGCCTCCCGCGCGGTGCACGGCCGCACCGCCGCTTCCCAGGCGCCGGCGGCAGTGACCAACCTGTAACCCCAGCGCTCAGAGCGGTCATGGTGCCCGCGGGCGGCGGCGGCGGCTGCGGCGGGCGGGCGCGCGGGATCCGTGCCAGGCGCGGCGCCCACAGCGGGCGGGGCGCGGGCCCCTCACCTACGGCGGCTCCGTCGGCGCGCTTGGCCCGGCCGGGCCGCGCTCGGCGTGTCAGTCAATTCTGCCGCCGCCAGAGCGGAGCGGGGGCAGGGCGGCGAGGTGTTGAGGGGTTCAGGGATTTTTTTTTTAGTTGGCTTTGCTGCGCGGGCGGCGGTGATGCCCGGGGCTGCGCGGAGGGCAAGGCCAAGGAGGCTGCGCTGCAGCTGGCGGCGAGCGCACGGGTCGGGACCCGCGGGGCCTCTCCCCCGCGGCCACCAGCAAATCAGTGTCACAGCAACAGCTGGGCGCTGCCGGGCCGGCGCTCTCGGGCTCACCGGGCGCCCGGTGCACCGGAGCCGGGCGTGCGCGGATGCGCGCGAGGCCACCGCGTGGAGGCCCCGGCCCGGTGTGCGCGCGTGGGTCCCGCTGGAGGCAGCACCCCAGGATGCGGGCCAGCGCCTGCCTTGCAAAGCCTTCTAAGTGTGTCTGCGTTTTCCTTGAAAATTGAAAGGTGCTGTTCAGTGCGTGAGGCTTAAAACCCACTCCCCAATGCCTCAGGGGGTCCCCCAGGCCAGGAGCACAGAAGGTTTAGGGAAATCTCGACTCCTAAGCACCAAGCTCAGATCTAGGGGACAGCCCTCCGCTCACACTCAGCCCCACTCTAAAAGGTTTGCCTCAAGCCTGGCATCTTGCCCCGTAGTCAGATATTAAAACCGATGAGGAACTCCTGAGCCGAGATGCAAACATCCTGCAGAGACCCACGAATTAGGGCAGAGAGAAATCCTAGACAGTTGTCAGCGAGTGTTGTACCCCAAGGGGTGGAAGTAAATTATACACAATTTTTGAAATGTGTTTTCTGGTTACAAATGTTTCAGTTACCATCTAAAAACATCTATTCCCAATCCATTCATACCCACAGTCCATATTAGCACTCTTTAAAAGATGCTTTTAAAAAAAAAAAAAAAATTTGTCTTTATTTGAGAAGCGGAGAGAGAGAGAGCAAGAGAGAGCGCCACCCACAGAGAGTTCCCATCCTGTGATTCACACTCCAAATGCCCACGCAGCCAGGGCTGGACCAGGGAAGAAGCCAGGGACCAAGGCTCAATCTAGGTCTCCCATGTGGGTGGCAGGAACTCAATTACTTGACCCATTACAGCTGCCTCCAAAGTCTGCATTAGAGAGCTGGAGCCAAGACAATGAAGCCAGGTGTTGAACCCAAGCAGTCTGATAGGCCTATGGGTGCCCTAGCCTCTATCATAACCACTAGGTTAAACTCCAGCTCCCAAAACAAAGTTTGTAAAGGAATTGGGATTTTATGACATCAAGAACTATGTGTTTTTTTTTTTTTTTCATTTCTCTGGATTTCAGAAAGGCTATATAAGCAGCTAGATTTGAAACAAATGGTTAAATCAGTCCACAGCACACAAAATCGCAAATAATTTAAACAAGGTAAATGTACAACTGGTTTACAAAACTTTAATTGGTTTAATCATCTGTCACTGTTCTCAACGATTTGGTTTCAACACTAGTTTATTTCAGTTTGTATCTTCAGATGTGTGGCTGTATATCCTTCGTTGGAATTCATTAAGCTAGAATTATCAGAAAAATCATACCAATGAAGTATTTAAGCAGGAGATATTTACAAATGCTTTAAAAGGTGATGATTTTTACTGAGCTTAGCACCACTCCCACCAAACAGGTATCTGAGATCCTGCTTTGTCAGTGGTTTAACCACCTCTGCTTAAGTACCTGTAGTTTATTCTTGGGACGGGCAGGCATTTGGTCTAGCAATTAATAATAATATATAAATTATTTTTATTTGAGAGAGAGGGAGGGGGAAGAGATGGAAACAGGCAGACAGAAAGATCCCAAATGCCTCCTTGGCCAGAGCTGTGCAGGCTGGAGGTTGAGAGCCAGGAACTCAAGCCAGGTCTCCCCCACAAGCGGCAGAGACCCAGTTACTTCAGCCATCACCACTCCACTCCAGGGCTGCTTTATTAATACTGGAGTCAGGAGCCCAAGCTTGGACTTGAACCCAGACACTCCAGTAGGGACGCTAGCCCCTAAGTAAACCTTTTAGAGAGTGGGACTGAGTGAGATAATGTCCTCTGGGCCTGAACAGTGCTTAAGATGCAATATTTACCCTATTTTTAATATATTTTATGAATTCCTGCTTGGAAGCCAAATACCCTATGGGTAATATAGACAGGCATGGGGAATCCATGGGTTTCAGGGAAGCTCAGCTTCCATCCTGGAATCTGTAAGAATCCATGATACGTGTCCCCTCCACCTCCAAATATAAAATCAACGTGACTAAAGCCAAGTCCAACATCACCAGGGATTGCTGCAGATAGCACACGGCATTGGACTGAAGCAAGACACAGTGCAGTGGCCAATTCTTCTCAAGAGCCTCCATGTTCCAACCCAGCTGTGTCCAGTTTAGGACGCATCTATACAAGCAGCAAGTATATGCTCAGCTTCACCCCTTGATGTGAAAAGTCCAGCTCCTTTCATTATAGGGCTGAAATTACCTCCAACTGGACCTGGGACGTACATGATGTGTGTGACTTGGTGGGCATGTGTACCCATTGCTTTTGAATGTGCATAGCCCCATCCCAAATAGCTAGAAAATGAGCTGGATATGTATAACCTCCCTAGACACAAGCACTGTGCAGCTTGCTCCTCCTGGCTTTCTGGGGAGCCTGTTTTTTGTCATAAGACTTTCTCATTCCTGGCTTGTGCAACTCATTAAAGTTCTTTCTGCTCAAAGCTCAAGCCATTGTCTTTCCGTTGCACTGGCATACACACCACACAAGAACCCTTGGCTCTTTCACCCGGCTGCATATGAAGGTAGACCATCATCCTAAAAGGCAAATGCTTGTATTTGAAATACCATCTTACTTCCTCTACCTGTTCATCACGAACCGATTTTCTTAACCGTAAACGTAGGGAGCATGAACAAGAATATTTTTCAGGCCCCACAGACACCAGAACTTCACCCATTGCTGTAATCCAGTTAAAGTGAATTGCTGCCCTGTGGAGTCAACCAAACTCACAGGTGTGTTTTGTTCGGCTTGCACTGCATTTTTGACAAATTAGGATAAATTACCAACATCTGAAGACTGGGAGATTTTCAGTTTATCTTGAAAAGCAGGAAGAGCTGGCCAGGCCAGGCTTGAATAGCCACATGCCAGGGAGCAGGTGCAGACTCCTGTACCTTTTTAAGTCAGGTAAATACTTCCCATCTGCCCCTACCCACCCAGCCTCTGCCCCCTAGCCTGCTTTAGTGGAAGGTGTCTGCAAATGTGAACCCATGCAGTTAAATCTGGGGGAGGGAGCATTGCCAAACAGAAAGCAGTTGATCCGAGGAGCTTTACTGTGTGGAAGTTGAAGCCAGGGCACGGTAACCTATGGAAGAGGTTACCAACAACAAGGTAACCTATGGAAGAGAGGACACCGTATCCGTCCAGCCAGTGCTTTGAATGAAGTAACTGAAATGTGAGTTAGAATGTAATGAATTAGAATGAATTATGTAATGAATTACATTAGAATGTAATGAAAACAGGATGTTTATGTCTTACTAACTCATCTGCTCCCATCACTTATTTCTGCCTAACGTCAGCAACTCACTTGACAGCATAGGGAGTGACTGAGAAGGCAATAGCCAGCGGAGAGAGAAAGTTTAAAATCCAGGGGGTTTGGGGCCTTGGGTGCCACATGCTCCATGGAAATGCAGACTCCAGACTCTACTTGAGATGGCTCTGCGGCAACAAGATCTTGTTAGACGTGGCTGATGGGGAGGTTATGTACGGGGAGCTACTCTGGGCTTCATATTTTTTGAGAGTCCTTTTTTTTTTTTTTTGACAGAGTAGACAGAGAGAGAGAGAGAAAGGTCTTCCTTTTCCATTGATTCACCCCCCAATGGCCGCTGCGGCCGGCGCACCACACTGATCCGAAGCCAGGAGCCAGGTGCTTCTCCTGGTCTCCCATGGGGTGCAGGGCCCAAGGACCTGGGCCATTCTCCACTGCACTCCCGGGCCACAGCAGAGAGCTGGACTGGAAGAGGAGCAACCGGGACAGAACCAGCGCCCCAACTGGGACTAGAACCCAGGGTGCTGGTGTCGCAGGCGGAGGATTAGCCTAGTGAGCCATGCACTTGCCAAGAGTCTTAAGATTGGCTTTGGCAGGCGCCGCGGCTCACTGGCTAATCCTCCGCCTTGCGGTGCTGGCACACCGGGTTCTAGTCCCGGTTGGGGCACCGATCCTGTCCCGGTTGCCCCTCTTCCAGGCCAGCTCTCTGCTGTGGCCAGGGAGTGCAGTGGAGGATGGCCCAAGTGCTTGTGCCCTGCACCCCATGGGAGACCAGGAGAAGCACCTGGCTCCTGCCGTCCGATCAGCGCGGTGCGCCGGCCGCAGCGCGCCTACCGCGGCGGCCATTGGAGGGTGAACCAACGGCAAAAAGGAAGACCTTTCTCTCTGTCTCTCTCTCACTGTCCACTCTGCCTGTCAAAAAAAAAAAAAAATTGGCTTTAATCAGTATGCACTGCTCCTGGCTTGCTAGCCTCCAAATGTTGATATTGTGGACTCTGTCAGAGACATTTTGGACAAGGGAAAATTAAGCCTTGGAAGACTCACTTATAAAGAGGCTAACCAGGAGGCATCTCCTGCTTGCTGTTTCACTACCATGGATTCCAGAGTACAGAATTTGATGTACGCAGAGGAGATACAATCTGATGAGGGTTTGGGGAGAATTATCAGAATTCGCTTCCCAGCCCTGCCAGCAGGGAGCATGACACTGAATGTGTCTGAGGAAAAGGAGGAGAAAGCAGAGGAGATAGAGCTTAGTGCCTGCAGCCCTGAAGACCAGCTTCATCCTACTTAGCCAGCCTGGGATCCTGAGAGAGAACAAGGAGAGGAGTTTCTCCTGACAACAGAGCTTGTAGGTAGGGGGTCTTCATGGGCCAGCAGTGCTCTAGATAGAAACCTTGAGCCTGGTGTTCTCATGAGTCAGTATTTCCAGACAGCCACATAGCATGTAATCATAATTTCAATATCGCCAAGTTTTAGAAGACAGCTCATAGTTTACCTTTCCCTTAAAGTGGAGCTGTCTAGGTTTTCTGATAATAGCAATCACCCGGGCCATCTTAAATATGCCTGTGCTAATTATCTCAGGAGCGCTACAAGCAGCTATGGAGAACCTGTCTTCATAAATGAGGGCAGCGTGGAGGCACACCGTTCCAGTGGGTGCTGGCCATTCCCAGGCATTCTCCTCCTAACAGGCCAGAGGGGACTTGCCTGCCCCTTTCTGCTCCTGCGAGTCCTATGTGCCTCTGCGATTCTGTGAGCACTGGACCAGTTCTGGAATCCCCGTAGACCCTGCACTTACGCTGTAGCTGTGTCATGTGAAGCACTAAAAATGTGTGAGTGCAACTAGGTGGTAAAAGGCCATCTGCTGCTTCAGAGCTGAGGTCTTTGCAAGGTTGTCATGTGGCCGTTTAATGTTTCAAATGTCACTGGAGCCAGTGACAGGGGATAGGCTCAGATTTCTCTTCAAGATACCCCATGAGCAGAAAATAAGAAAGGAGGATAAGTCCATGGAAAGATGATGCTAAAACTCAGAGGTAGAAGCTGTGATTTCTTGAAAAATATGTGTTGATTTATTCAAGAGGAAAAGTGACAAAGAGGCAGAGACACAAAGAAAGATCTATTTTCTGGTTTACTCTGCAAATGCCCACACAGCTAAGGCTGGGCTAGGCCAAAGCCACCAGCCAGAAACTCCATCTGAGTCACCCATGTGCATTTCTGGGACTCAAATACTCGAGCTCACATTCTCAGCTTCCCAAGCACATTAGCAGGGAGCCAGAGGCAGAGCAGCCAGGTCCTGACCAGCATTCCAGAGTGGGATGTGGGCATCCCAAATGGCGGCTTAACCGATGTGCCACAGTGCTGGCCCGAGCTGTGACTATTAACCTGGGCAGAAATGCATTGCAACAAGAAAAGCAATTGATTTCTCTTGTGGAAAGGTAACCTGTTAACACCCTGGACACACTGGGCCTAGAAAAGACATTTGGTGTAGAAGTTAGTGTGAGTCCCACTCTGTTCTTTACAGAGTTAAAGAAAAAAATTCCTACCTCATCGGTTTGTTCTATTTTAGGGTTATATTTTCAGAGGAATCTAGATTTTAGGAGGAAAAAACCAGTGATACCCATTAAACTCTGGGAGCCAAACAGCAGCCTCATTGTGCTGGGCAGCAGCTGAACCAGCTGCCCAGGGGAACTGTGGACTTCTCACGACAAAGGTCAAGTTTCCAGTGAGTCACTCGGTAATAAAATGATGCATATTTTGACAGCTTAATAGAAGCTGCTACCAGATAGTAAATCTTTGAGTTCCACAAATAACCTTGAAGAGCTCATTTATTGTGTAAAAGATCTTAGTAAAGGCATGGTAATTAATGGGCTCAGAGCTTTCAGGATTGATTGGCAGGGTAACTCCACCAGACAGGTTACCCAAAGTGCTGAGGGAGAGAGGGATTCAGAAGGGGTGAGAGGAGAGGAGGGGAGGGGAGGGGATGGAAGAGAAGAATTTGGATTTGGGGCCAGCAGCAGGGAAGGCTGTTGCTCGCTAGTTCTCTTCTATGTTTCCCAGAAATTAGGACCAGCAAGACTTCTAGGGAAACTGTCCACTGATGGAACACACAGTTACTGTGAGGGGGCAGCAGGGGTGAGTAGCCTTGGAGGCAAAGTGCGGACAGCGCTGAGTGCTATGGACACCCCGCCAGGGTGCTCCTTGCGAAGCCAGGGCACTCGTCATGTAGCCACTGTTAGGATTACTGCCACCTTCTCAGCACTGTCCCTTTCCTCGGACAGTGACCCCCCTAAGAATGAGAGGTTGTACCTGGGAAGATACAATTCCAACGCTAGGGAAGTCTGAGGTCAATAATAAGCAAGTCCTCCAGTCTCTGGGTGGACCACCTCTGTGCATAACTCCTCCAGATCTCCCTGCAGGTCCAGGATGAAGCTAAACTCCACATATCCGACAGGAATGTTGTGGATCCCTTAGATGGCTTATCACAGTGTGTTACCTGCATCACGCAGATCAGGACTGGAGGTCATGCAGTTCAGGGTTTCAAAGTTTCACTAGGTTTTGGTGGCTTGCTCTGTCCATTTGTCTTAAAACCTCTTGCTTTGATTTAGGTGTTTTTTTTTTTTTTTTTTTGTATTTCTGTTTTTTCTGCTTTATATGCTCCAAAGCTATGTTACAAAGTGCACACGATTTAAAATTGCTATACTCTCCCAATGAAACAAAACTTGTCAGTCCAAAGTGACTTTACATACAGTAATGCTTTTTGCCTGCAGTGCCGGCATCCCATGTTGGCGCCAGTTCTAGTCCCAGCTGCTCCACTTCCAGTCCAGCTCTCTGCTATGGCCTAGGAAAGCAGTAGAAGATGACCCAAGTGCTTGGGACCCTGCACCCCTGTGGGAGACCCAGAAGAAGCTCCTGGCTCCTGGCTTCAGATAGGCTCAGCTCCAGCTGTTGCAGCCAATTGGGGAGTGAATCAGCAGTTGGAAGACCTCTCTCTCTCTCTCTCTCTCTCTCTCTCTTTCTCTTTCTCCCCCTCCCTCCCTCCCTCCTTCCCTCCCTCTCCTTCTCTCTGTAACTCTGACTTTAAAATAAATAAATAAATCTTTAACAAAATGATAATTCTGTTCTGATACATGAAATGCTAGTCTTGCTTAGTGCTTATGTGACCTCAGCACACTGAATATAATATTCCACTATCTTCTGATAATTTCCACTTAGATAGTTTTCTGTTGAAGTCTGTCTACTTTTCTGTATCTGCCTGTTTGAAATTTTTGGCTTTATCTTCAGTTTTCTACATTGTTTTCCAAGATGGATCTATATGTGGATATCTTTTTATTTATCGTATTTGAGATTTATTAGACTTTGGGAATCCATGGAAGGTTATTGATCTATTCTTCCTAATCTTTCTCCTCACCTTCAAAGATTGCAACTTAAAAGTATATTATCCCCTCATACATTATTCTTCATGTATACATCTGAATGTATACAGCCTATGTTCTTTTTCTTTATGAAACCATTTGAAAAGGTTGTCCTGTTTTCCAGATTACTTTTCTACCTTGTTATGTCAAATCAACTACTATACCAATGATTTTAGTTCTTTTAATTATTTGCTTGGTTCTTCAAATATTATTTGATTCTTTTTTACATGGCTAGGTCAGTTGTTATAGTTTTCTATTTCCAACAGATTTTTTTAGCTTGCTCTTCATTTGTACTTTAAACATAATAAATGTAATTATCTTACAATATATGTCTGATAATTCCAACATCTGACAATTTTCTAAGTCTGTTTCTGCCATCTGTTTTCTCTGCACATTCTTTCTCATGGAGTTTTGTTTTCTCCATGTAGCTTGGTTATTTTTTCACTAGAAACTCTCTGGAAAAAAGTTTCCTCATAAAATTATTGAAGGTTAAAATGAACAAGATTTCTCCAGAGAGGATTTGTGGTAGCTTTGGTCAAACATCTAAAGACACTAATAGTCCACAGTACAAGTTTGACCAAAATTCATGACTTCTAGCTTATTAAAGATTTTTTTTAAAGTTCATTTCTTTGTATTATTTGAAGGGGGTAGGGGGAGAGAGAGAGAGAGAGAGAGAGAGAGAGAGAGAGAGAGAGAGAGAGAGGTCTTCCATCTGCTACTTGCTTCACTCCCTAAATGCCCACAACAGTGAGGGCTGGGCTGGGTGCTCCATCTGGGTCTCCCACATGGTGACAGGACCCAAGTGAGCCATCCGCTTCCCAGGGTGTGCATTAGCAGGAAGCTGGATCAGAGGCAGAAGCAGAGGTGAGAGGGTGAGAGTCGAACCCAGGGACTCTGATATGGGATGCAGCTGTCCCAAGCATTAAAGCTATGCCACATGCCGGCCCCTTGGCTTGTAGCTTTTGATATCACTTACAGGGAGACATTTAGTCTAAAACGCTGTGCTAGCACAAAATCACAGTGCTTCCCCCCCCCCCACTCGGGACAACTTCCTCCAGGCCCTCTGGCTTCCTAAGTTTAGGGAATCCAATGGCAAATCTGAGGCTTCTTGTTCTGCTCTTCTACCCCGTGTGCTGGACAACAGAAGTTCAGTTTCACACAGATGGGCAAATTCTTTTATGGTAGAAATGGCTTCTGCCCATTTATAGTTCTGGGTTTCTTTCTTGGTATCTACATTTGGCCCAATGATTAGTTACCACATGGTCAACTCTTTGATGGCTTTAGAAAGAAATTTTTAAGGATTTATTTATTCACTTGAAAGACAGAGAGGCAGAGAGAGAGAGAGAGAGAGAGAGAGAGAGAGAGAGAGAAAGTTCTTCCATCTGCTGGTTCACTCCCCAAATGGCCACAATGGCCAGGGCTGGGACAGACCAAAGCCAGGTGCAGGAGCCAGGAGCCAGGAGCCAGGAGCTTCTTTCATGTGTCCTTGTGGGTTCAGGGGCACAAGCACTTGGGCCGTCTTCTCTGCTCTCCCAGACACATTAGCAGGGAGCTGTTTCAGAAGTGTAGCAGCTGGGATTCTAATTGGTGCCCATGTGGGATGCTGGCACTGCAGGTTGCAGCTTTACCCTCTACGCCACAGTGCCAGCCCCACCTTGGAAGAATTTTTTTTGAATGTCTGTTTATTTTTATATACTTGAAAGGTAGAGTGAGAGAAAGAGGAGGGAGAGAGGGAGGAGAGAGAAAGAGACCAAAGAAAGGATCCTGGAATTCCACCCAGGCCACTCTCATGAATAGCAGTGGCCCAATCATACAGACCCACCTCCTCCCAGGACGCATTAGCAGGAATCTGGATTAGCAGGAATCTGGATTAGCAGTAGACCCAGGGCTTGAATAGGCACTGCAAAATGGGATTCCAGTGTCCCAAATGGTAGCTTCACCTGCTGTGTGCCTAGAATTTTTTTTTTTAAATTCTCATATCTTGTCTAGTTTTGATGGTTATTTCCAACAGTAGCTACTGTATAAAACCTGGACGACCTGTTTCTCAAAAACAGAGGTCACTGAACACAACTTTTGTCTCTTACAGCGTATTTGCATAGCTGCTTCTAAAATCCTGAACTGATTTCTCCCGGGAAACAACATGTGCCTTAAATAGCTCCACTAACCGGATCCATCAAAACATGTTTAATTCTTCTAGATTCATTTCTACTTAGTGACAAAAATATATTTAATAGAACAATGCCTAATATGATACACTACAAAGTAGAATTAAAATGTCTGAAATTCTTAGTGATTTTGACAACATCGCTACTTTGTCCTTTAGTATTTTTATTACTAAGATTTTTGTAAGAACTAGTAAGGATGGTAAGTGGCATCTCCTGGTCACTCATGCTATGCCCTAGTCTGCTTGTATACCTGCTACAGGTGTTCTGGCAGAATGCTTAACCTTTGCTAAAGCACACAAACTGACATCAATGACTGATTTTTTCAAAAGACCTTTGGCTTTTTCCTTAAACTGCGATCTCTAATAAATCATCATGTAAACAGGCAAATAAAAATAGGAGTTTTATTCACAATTACCTACCAGATACCTTAAATGTGGATCAAAACAATATGTTCCTTTTCACTTTAAGGCAAACTCCTCCAATCAGATGATTAGATTATCTGGTCACCAGAAACAAGGCATTTCTATGTAGGGAAATGACATCAGTGGAGAGACATTCGGGGTCTTTTTAGCGTCAGTCGGTCCTCACATAGCACTTACCAGGTAGTGTGTGATTCAGCTTGAAAGTTGCTGCTCCACAGAACCCTGGCATCTTTGGAGCAGATTTGAAATGCGGACATCTTACTCTACTGCACCGAAACCTAATCACAGCACATCCACGGCAGTTTGCTTCTGCACATTAGTCTCTTGGTGTGGAAATCATCTTCTAAGTGAAAGTGTTGGCTCCCTCTCATTTCCTCTCATTCACAGCCGAAGGAAGCCTTGTCAAACAATTTCTTATCCTTTGTGATGCAGAGTCCACGCAAAGCTGCACAAGGCCAATGCCTCTGAGGGACCAGACTCTGCGTCATCCAGTGTGGTTCAGGCGGTTGCACTGGAGCGTGGGATCTGATCCCTGTAGTTAGGGGTTAGGAATCTTCCAAACTCAGCTCCAGGAGTCTCGAGGCTGGTGCTCTTTAAAATCACCTCTCTCCCCCTCCCCCTTTCCCTCTCCTTCCTCCTTGCTTTGTAAGGTTTTATTCCTTAAGACCTTTAGAAATAAATCAAACAGCTGATAAAATAATAAAAATAATTATCACCAGGATGGCAAATGGAGAATACATAGGCATGGTAACTTTGTTGTACTTCCTGTGGTCCAAGACACTGAAGGAATTTTAATTAATTATACTATAAACTCCAGGCTGGTTATTTCGTAATTGACAGCTATTACATAATTTAACTGTATTTTTAAACAAAACATTACTACCGCATGGCTCAATTAATATGCATTTTTTAAGAACAAGAAAAATTAGTGACAAAAAAATAAAAACAGTGGTTTATTCTGAGATACAGGAGGGATTGGCTGGGAAGGGGCATGAAGGAATTTGGAGAGTTCTGAATATTTAACTGATTTCTTTATGCAGACTTTAAAGAATAAACTGTAAATTGAGCTATAGTTCATGTGTATGCTGAGTTATTTAGGTAGAAAGCTATAGACATCTGCAAGCTACTTTGGAATATGTCACAAACCAAATAGATTGATGAATGGATATAAGGAATGATGGGTACATAATAGAGCAAGTATAGGAAACTGCTAATGGTATCATCGAGCTGGTGTGTGTCTGGGAGAATACTGTACAGTTCTTGTAGTTTTACTATGAAATTTTTCATAGGAAATGTTGGGAAAATATAATCCACATTTTTGCTGCTTAATCTCACACTCTCTGCTCTTGCCAGATCCTGTCCAAATCATCCTATCTTCTACTTCTACTGGTAGGCGAGGCTTCTACCTTAGGGCCTTTGCACTCACTCTTTGCTCTTGAGTACTCTTCTTTCAGAAGTCTTTTGGGCTCAATCCTTCACTTCCCATACATTATCTTTTCAGTGAAACTTCCACATGAGCCGTACCTAAAATTTTATTGCTTTTAATCTTCTTATTCCTTAGCTTAAATTGTTTTATTCCTTACCTTTACACACATAATTTTTAAAATTTTTAAAATATTTTAATTTATTTGAAAGAGAAAAAAATCTTACCCACTGTTTCACTCCCCTAAGTGCTCTGCACCTCCAACAGCTATGTCTTGGCGGGGTTAGAGACAGCCATGAAGGATTCAATCCTAGTGTCCTACATGGTTGGTGGAAAAGGAACTGCTCCAGCCGTCTCTGCTCCCCCGCCCCCATCCCCCCAGGTTTTGCACCAACAGGAAGCTGGAGTCCAGGAGCTGGAACCAGGCACTGAACTCAAGTACTCTGATATGGGACACAGGCATCCCACTTGGAGTCTGAACCACCAGGCTAAATGCCCCTCCCCTTCTCTATATTTTACGCATTTATTTGTTCATTGTCTATACCACTAGACAAGAATTCCCAACAGGGCAAAGCTTTGTCTGTTTTACCTACTGCTCTATCTTCAACATCTTTGAGATTTTTCACATTTTTTTATTTCATCTATCTGTGTATTTTCTTTTGTTTGTTTGTTTTTTTTTTTTTTTTTTTTGACAGGCAGAGTGGACAGTGAGAGAGAGACAGAGAGAAAGGTCTTCCTTTTGCCGTTGGTTCACCCTCCAATGGCCGCCGCGGTAGCGCGCTGGGGCTGGCACACCGCGCTGTTCCGATGGCAGGAGCCAGGTGCTTATCCTGGTCTCCCATGGGGTGCAGGGCCCAAGGACTTGGGCCATCCTCCACTGCACTCCCTGGCCACAGCAGAGAGCTGGCCTGGAAGAGGGCCAACCGGGACAGGATCGGTGCCCCGACCGGGACTAGAACCCGGTGTGCCGGCGCCGCAAGGTGGAGGATTAGCCTGTTGAGCCATGGCGCCGGCCATATCTGTGTATTTTCTATCAACATATCTCTACTTATAAATCTGTATCAATCTTTATTTAACCTAAAATTTAGTTAGGCTTTGGTATCAAGTGAAAGAGTCATTTAATTTTATTTTAAGAAAACTGTTGACCAAATAGCCCACCATAAACATTTAAGTTTTTTGAATTTAGAAGGTAAATTTTTGGAGATATCATTTCTGTGGTATAAAGTCGGATGTCTATTCATGCATACAGTATATTCCAGTTTAAGTATTTTCTCTATAAAACATGCTTGGATAGATGGCAGGAAAGGTTCCCTTGCCTCTGGCATTGTGGCACAGCAGATTAGGCAAGCACTGGTGTTCCTCACATCACACATTGGAAAGACAGTTCCAGTCCCAGCTACTCTGCTTCTTACACAGCTCTCTGCTTACATCACCTGCACGTGATGGCCCAAGTGTTTGGGCCCCTGCCATCCACATGGGAGATGAGGATGGAGTTCTTGCTCTTCAACCATGCCCAGAGTAGCTGTTGCAGCCATCTGGGGCATGAACCAGTGGTTAAAAGTGCTCGCTCATGCTTGTGCTCACTCGCTCTTTCTCTCTCCCTCTCTCTCCCTCTCTCTCCCTCTCTCTCCCTCTCTCTCCCTCTCTCTCCCTCCCCCATTCCTCTCTCCATCCCTCTCTACCTCCCTGCCTCCCTTCCTCTCTCTCTTTCTCCATCTACCCACCTTCACATTCTGTTGCTCAGCCTCTCAACTAAATTAAAAGTCTGTGCTTAGCATGGAGTTGGTCCTCTGTATATAAAGTAAAACTAAAAATGAACCATAATGAAGAAGGAGATGGGAGAGGGATGTGGGATGGGTGTGGGGAGGGGAGGGTGGGCATGGGGGAAAGAACCACTGTATTCCTAAAGTTGTATCTGTCAAAAGATGCATTCATTGAATGAAAACTTTAAAAAAAATCTTTTAAAAGAAGAAAAGTCCATTTGCCAACTCCCCTTTTTAAACTTTTTGTTTTTCTTAGTCATAGTATAATTATTTCTGCAAATTAATTTTGGAACTGCTTTATGCTGTCCAAAAAGGGAGCACATTAAGATTTTGAGTGGCATTCATTAAGCATTTGAGTTGCTTGTGAATAACTAACATCTTTGTAATAGCCAGTCATTCCATTCAGGAAGATGGCACAGCCCTTTCACTGATGTCTAACTTGGTGGTTTTGCAATATATTTATGTATTTTCTTTTATATAAGTTTCATACACTTCATGTACAAGGAGTTTGAAGGGGTTCACATATTTTAGTGACCATTGGCTTTGTGTTTTCCCGCATTATAACTATATTTCTTATTTCTTTACATAAGAAGTACCTAAAGCCTTCTGGATTCACAAATGCTGTTACTGTTTTGCCAAGCATAATGTGATCCACAAAAGGATAAGTACATCTTTCCTAAGTGGTTCTAGCACTGGTATACTTCTAGTGAAAAGCAACTCTCCAAGTCATAGGCTTTGCCTGAGGATTCCGTAGATCCAAAAGCTGTGCCATCTTCTTGTTCATCATCAACTCAATTGGTGGGTAACAGAGAAGAATTTCTGGTGAAACGTCTCACACAAGAAATTTCTGGGACATTTTAATCCTATTTTGTTTCTTGAGGATTTTTTAAATTTTAATTTCTAATTAGTTTTTAACTGATTCAATGTGATCTGCAGAGGTTAGCAGAAGCAAATGGCTCTTGGGCGAAAAACTTTCAACTGAGATCAT
The DNA here is from genome assembly GCF_033115175.1 of Lepus europaeus. Classification (NCBI taxonomy): domain Eukaryota; kingdom Metazoa; phylum Chordata; class Mammalia; order Lagomorpha; family Leporidae; genus Lepus; species Lepus europaeus. The sequence continues at coordinate 11,419,574 of NC_084832.1, read as the reverse complement.
TTCCTGAAGGAAAGGCTTTTAGAACTGTTATGTTTTAGTCAACAAATATTTGTTGATCCCTATTGAATAGAATTTTGAAGAAATGTATTTGATTATGGGGGAAAAAGAATCTGATGTTGACAAATCTATAGGCTATGGAGTATTATCCAAAATTCTCTCTAATCACCTACAGGTAGACACTGTTGGTTGTCTGACAAATTAGCTTTCTCTCCTCTTGTCCATCTGTTCAGAGCACATGCCAACTACTAGTTCCAATTAGCAGCTGTGTTAATTTCTTTCTGTCTCCAGTAGCTGCTTTGGACAGAAGCATGTGACAGCTTTGTGGACAAGGTGACTTGTTGGGGAAACTGATGAGAGCTTCTGAGAAAATGCTTCTCACATAGAAAGTAATTTAATTCAGCCACACACTTTACTTCTGTAAGGTATTCTGGGTGAGTTGGTGAAGTTTGCAGTAGACACAGTCATCTGAGGCCATCAAGGGACAAGCCCAAGACCAAAGCCCACCTGAGTATGAGGGAGGAAAAACCTAGGCCTATGATGTCATCCATAAGCTGCTGAAATAAACCCAAAATTTCCCTACCTGGAGACTTACTGTGCCGTCAAATAGTGTTTACACCACCTTGTACCAGGTTTCCAATTACCAGCAGTGGGGAGCACCCCCATGAGCCAATTGCTGCAAATTAGGTTTAGAAGTGCTCATTAACTTTAATGAAATAATAGCCTGGTCTACTATATTAGCGAAAAAGACATTTTTTGTCTTGTTTCATGTGCTTTATATTTTCCAAAGGAAACAAATGACTCTATGTGCTTTTAAAGAAAGGGAGTCTGCAGATATTTGCGGAAAGAATGCTATGAGTGGAGAGAACATGTGGTACCGAGGGTCTGAAGTGAAGTGCACCTGGCAATTTTAAGGAAGAGTGAAGACCTCACTGTGACTGAAACGAGGTGAGCAAGGGAGAGAGGAGTAAGAGATGGAACCAAGAGGCAGGGACGTGGTATGCAGGTCATGTAAGGGCTTGTGGATCATTTAAAAAACTTTGGCTTTTGTATTTCCCCAAGGAATGAAAAGATTTGCAGCAAAGAAGTCCAGTAATCCAACTGTGCTTCAAAGGTTGTTCTGGCTAAGCTTTCGGCCAAGGGGAATAAGGGAAGGAGCTAAGAGACCTGATTAACTGGCTTTGGGATCCAGGCAAGAGGAGATGTTGGCTTGGGATGGAGTGAGAGCAGTGGAGATGGTGAGATGCACTCTGGTCCAAAGTGTTTTTCAAAGGTTCTGACAGGATTTGCTGTTGGATAGAATGTAGGCTATGAGAGAGAGCGTGGGCTGCAAAAACTCTCGGATGGCACTCAGGTTTGGGGCTGGAACCTCCAGATGAGTGGATGTACTGTTTATTGAGATTGAGAGGATGGTAGGAGAAACAGGTTAGGTGTGGAAAGAGAAGCAACAAGAGCTTGGTTTTGGAGCTGTAATTTCTGTATCTGTGGTAGATCACAAGAGAAGACTCTGAGTTTTGATTTCTATGTATCTATGTTCTATCTATCCCATATACAGGCATTTGTGTTCTACACACACACACACACACACACACACATATATATATATATATATATATATATATCTGCTATAGTATATTATATATCCTATAGAAAGATATTTGATGAAGCACTTGTATTATATATGAAATATTTACATAATACTACTGCATAAATATAAATAACAGAGAAGAACTTGGAACAGAAGAATTATAAATCTGAGAGTTTGCAACCTACAGAGGGTATTTGGAGACAAGAGAGAGGCTGAAGTCCCCTAAGAGGTGTCTTTTCTATGGGAAAATATAATAGAGAAGTGATCCCAAACTGAGCCTGAGGCACTCCACCTTTTAGAGGCTCAGGAGACGAGCATATGAGAATGGAGTCCTTATAGGTAGACAACTCTTTCAAGGATTTTCCTGTAATTAGAGAGAAATGGCGTGGGAACTGAAGGAGAAAGTGGATCAGAGTTTTGTTTTATTTTTAAGATGGGAGACATAACAGCATGACATTTGTGCTGACCATCTACTTGATGATGCAGTAGAGATAGGCAAATAAATAGGACAGTGCCCTTGCATAGAGACCTGGGTTGGGAGCCAGTAAACAAAGGAGAGCTGGCCAATCTAGAAGCCCAGGGGGTTCATCCACTCATTCACATGAACAGGAAACAAGATGGAGCATAAAGTCCTGACACAGACAGTAGGTGACTTGGTGGCATGAACTTACGGAAATTATTGTCTAATTGATCTCACATTATTTCAGTGAAACAGGAAGACACTCCTTAAGTGAGAGTGAGAACTGAGGAAGGATATGCTGCAGGTTTGACGGGAAAAAAAAATATGCAATCATCAATTAGGAGAATGAAAGAGAGGCTGGAGAAGGTAAAAATGGCAGAATGACTAGGAGAATCAAAAACCCACTTGAAATAATTGACCATGAATTTAAAGCGAGACGTCTTCATCATTTCCTAGCCTTGCTCACTTGTGCAAATGGAACACTGAGTGTAGAACTGGTTTTTCCTGGGGCTGAAGTTTAGCTTGAGTAGTTAAGCTCAGTAAACTATTAGCAATGCTTCCTGTGGAAGTTCTTTGATGCCAAATAGCATTATTTCTGCAGGTTTTATTGTATATGCAACAACTTGGATTATGCAATTTAAGAATTTGAATCAAATCCTTGTGATTTTCTGAAGTCAAAGAATTTTGTGCTAACACAAATTTCTTAGAATTCAGTAGCTCTTCTTCACATGGAAAATACCTACAGAGAAAGAAGAGAGATTAGGAAGCAAAACATCAAGGGGAAAAATGACCAAGACTTTTAGAATCTTATGAAATTTGTGAGAGGATCCTTTAAGAAATATGTATTATAGGGTAAATAAAAAACTATTCAACCTCTGTCATCCCAGTGGTAACCAATACAATTGGGATTGGTAAGATTGTAGCTAGACTCTAAAAATAAAGAGTATATAATATTAAAGGTAATTCAGGGAACTAGAATCTACAAAGAAATCAAGAAACTCCACAACATCAAAACAAACAACCCACTTAAGAGATGGGCCAAGACCTCAATAGACATTTTTCAAAAGAGGAAATCCAAATGGCCAACAGACACATGAAAAAATGTTCAAGATCACTAGCAATCAGGGAAATGCAAATCAAAACCACAATGAGGTTTCACCTCACCCCGGTGAGAATGGCTCACATTCAGAAATCTACCAACAACAGATGCTGGAGAGGATGTGGGGAAAAAGGGACACTAACCCACTGTTGGTGGGAATGCAAACTGGTTAAGCCACTATGGAAGTCAGTCTGGAGATTCCTCAGAAACCTGAACATAACCCTACCATACAACCCAGCCATCCGACTCCTTGGAATTTACCCAAAGGAAATTAAATTGGCAAATAAAAAAGCCGTCTGCACCTTAATGTTTATTGCAGCTCAATTCACAATAGCTAAGACCTGTAACCAACCCAAATGCCCATCAACAGTAAACTGGATAAATAAATTATGGGACATGTACTCCATAGAATACTATACAGCAGTAAAGAACAATGAAACCCAGTCATTTGCAACAAGATGGAGGAATCTGGAAAACATCATGCTGAGTGAATTAAGCCAGTCCCAAAGAGACAAATATCATTTGTTTTCTCTGATCTGCGACAACTAAGTGAGCACCAAAGGGGAAACCTGTTGAAGTGAAATGGGCACTATGAGAAACAGTAACTTGATCAGCTCTTGTCCTGACTGTTGATGTACAACATAAATCTTTATCCATTTTAGTATTTTTTTGTTCTAGTACTATTGGTTGAACTCTGTAATTAACACACAATTATTCTTAGGTGTTTAAATTTTAACTGAAAAATGATCCCTGTTAAATATAAGAGTGGGAAAAAGAGAGGGAGGAGATGTACAATTTGGGGCATGCTCAATCGGACTTGCCCCAAATGGTGGAGTCAGAAACGTGCCAGGGGATTCCAATACAATCCCATCAAGGTGGCATGTACCAATGCCATCTCACTAGTCCAAGTGATCATCTTCAGTTCACAATTGATCACACTGATAGGTCTAAGAGTCAAAGGGATCACACAAACAAGACTAGTGTCTGCTAATACTAACTGATAGAACCAAAAAGGGAAAGAACGATCCAATATGGGAAGTGGGAGACACAGCAGACTCATAGAATGGCAGATGTCCTAAATAACACTCTGGCCTCAGAATCAGCCCTTAAGACATTCGGATCTGGCTGAAGAGCCCATGAGAGTATTTTAGGCATGGAAAGCCAATATACTCTGAAAAAAAAAAAAAAAAGACCTAAATGAAAGATCTCTGCGAGTGAGATCCCAATGGAAAGAATGGGGCCATCAAAGTAGGAGGTACCTTTCTCTGAAGGGAGGAGAGAACTTCCACTTTGACTATGACCCTATCGGAATAAGATCAAAGTCGGTGAACCCTAAAGGCTTCCATAGCCTTGGCAACTCATGACTAGAGCCTAGGGAGATTACTGACGCCATAAACAAGAGTGTCAAATTGTTAAATCAACAACAGGAGTCACTGTGTACTTATGTCTCATGTGGGATCTGTCTTTAATGTGTTGTCCAATGTGAAGTAATGCTATAACTAGTACTGAAACAGTATTTTTACACCTTGTGTTTCTGTGTGGGTGCAAACTGATGAAATCTTTACTTAGCATATACTGAATCGATCTTCTGTATATAAAGATAATTGAAAATGAAAAAAAAAACTTGGTGTTAAATTGGAAATTGCATAGAAAATTAATCAATTCTTAACAAAATATCATGTAGGATCTCTGTCCTTAATGTGCTGTACATTGTGATTTAATGCTATAACTAGTACTCCAACAGTATTTTTCACTTGGTGTTGCTATGTGAGAGCAAACTGTTGAAATCTTTACTTAATATATACTAAACTGATCTTCTGTATATAAAGAGAATTGAAAATGAATCTTGATGTGAATGGAAGGGGAGAGGGAGCGGGAAAGGGGAGGGTTGTGGGTGGGAGGGAAGTTATGGCGGGGGGAAACCATTGTAATCCATAAGCTGTACTTTGGAAATTTATATTCATTAAATAAAAGTTTAAAAAAAAAAGAAAAAAAGTAATTCAGGGAAATTCTTGAAAAATATGTGACGTATTTATTCATGACACAGTATTCTATGTTAATATTTTTCAGTGGGTAATTTGGCCTTTTGTTGGCTTAATATTGTCTTTTATGGTAATTATTTACAAATATATTTCTTATTTAGATTTTGAGGCCCTTAAAGAGGGTAACCTAACTTTAGAAGCTTTTGAATCCCCTATTTTCCTTATCTTATCCTTTTTTTAACCAAAAAAACCCTCTCAATATTGTTTAATGAATTAACTAAATACCAGTAAGTTCATAAATTTACTTGTTCAAGACTTAAATGCTTTGGATGAATAATTTTCCCTTTAAGGAAATGGGTATTTTTAGTGAGACAGTCAAATGTTTTTATGTTATGAACTGAAAATTTTCCATTCTTTGACCAGAAATCAATCTTGAAACACAGGTGTGATAATGTCTAATTACTAAACCACCAGGGAACCAAAGCTTCCTATTTCTATGTGAAAAGAAAATAGAAGATGAGGTTGAATAAGTATGTTTTCATTAGTCTCCAAACCATTCTTACATTGTCGGACTGGAAAAAGCCATAAGAGGCAATTGGATTCATCATCTACTTCCAGGCGTATGATAACTAAATTATATCAAAATACTGTGTCCCTTCTTAAATAAAATCTTCAGTGAAAGGAATTACACTAAAAGTTTTATGCATAAATTTTCACGAAGTTATATAACAAAATAAAAATATGGCCATGATTTGGTTTTTGTGTTTATATAATGCCAAACAATTGGTATAATGAATCTTTGTAACTGAATTTTCCAATTCAAATAATGGTGTTTTTACTTGATAAGTTATTGTAGTTCAAATTTCTCAAAAGCAGATTCTGAGATGAGCATTATATGCAATTAATTTTAATATAAATGCTCCCAGGAGAGACAAGGTGGAAGTAGAAGAAGTGGGACAGAGAGGTGAAGACAATAAACTATCATGTAATTTTAGGCACAAGGCCCACAGAGAGTAGGATTTAGAATGATTGTGTTGGAGAATTCTGGATTTTAAAACTACAGAAGATTTGCTGAGTTCACGTAACAGTCATGCCCTGAGAAGGCCATCAACTGTGTGCTATCTACAATAGATACCTTCAAGTTGTTGAAAAAATACAACACAGAGCACTTACAGTACAGTGCAAAAATTAAGTAGCTGTCATTACATGTTCAGTAGAAGCTAAGATGGTTGTGATTAGCCATCTGGGCTGAAGGATAGATACCGAGCAGATTTGTGGAAGACATTGAACACAGGGCAGAGATGACTGGACTCTACAGCCCTGCCTTGTCCGGTCAGTGCCTGGCCATCCTGAGTACAGCATGACCTGGCTTTGAACGTTGAGTTACTCTCTGAGGAGGCCAACTGCTGGAGGCTTCCAGCCTGCTCTTCTCCACCTAGCTTGTTGGCAAGTGCTTTTCTGAAGAGTCTAAGGCGTATGGCTCTGTTTCTGTACTTGTGACCCAATGCTGGATGTCACAAATTATGGCGGACGTGGGACAATACCACTGACTTCAAGAGTGCAGTAGGACCTATCTTTGTAACCGTGAGAAATATTAGAAATAGGGGAAATAGCCTTCCAGTCTATCTTTGTGGACCTTTCTTCTCATATTTCAGACCTAGCCTCATTCTTGATAATCCTTAGTAAATGCACATTGAATATTTCTTGAATGAATAAGTGATTCCAGGCAGGGACGTGTTGCTAAAGGAAGAACATGGGGATGACCCAATGCCTCAAGCTGAATGAAAGGAAACTGAGTTACCTGACAACAGGTGGAAGAGGAGAAAGAAGTAACTGGAATGGAAAATCAAGGGTGCAGAATAAAGTTTACCTTTGTCATTTAGCCTCAGGCCAATTCTTCCAAAAGAAGCTCACATTGTTCACGAATGCCTTCTCGGTATTCTAGTCTGACTTTTGTGAGCAGCAGTATGTGTCTACCTCTCAATATTGAAAATGTTTAATAAGGTATCATATTTTATTGCTTCTAAAAGGGCGATTATTTTATGCAGATTTTTAACAAATCTGAAATTGGATCAGTAGCAGTTAATGGTATTTTGCAGTCCTTCTTGGCCAAGGAAGACACAGTGATGCACAAAATTCAGACTTCCATCCTTGCAACCTGTGAAAGTAGTGTGAAAGAGCTTGGAAGAAAATCTCAGAAATAATAGCAGAGTGATCTTTGGAACCAAATAAGTGTGTTGGGCAGGAGCAGGCCATGGTATCAGGTAAGAAAAGCAAAATTCTAGAAGTTGAAATTAAAAAATTAGACAGCTATACAAATATACAAAAAACTCAGCGTCAGCTTGTAAAAAGATTACAAAATTTTTTTAAGAACCTCAGCATCAAAGGTATTTGTTTTTTATAGATTGTTTCAAGTACAATTTCATGATCAATACTTAATGTAGAAGATGATGGATGGGAAACAGTCATATGTTTCCAAGTTGAAAAGTGAATAGTTGGACTCCGCAAGGGAGTTTTAGAAATATCTCTACCAACTTATTTAACTTGGGTTTTCTGATTGATTTTTAATGTATACATTAAAATACTTTTAAATAAGCCTAAATCACCTTTTCTAATAAATGTAAAATTAGAAGTCTGAGAAGAGCATGTCATAGTTACAGTTGGCTATGTTTCTTCCTTTTCCATGGTACATAAAATGATGATGAATTTCATAATGGATGCTATATCTGATGAGCTATATAGGTATGTAAAATGATTAATACTCAAAGTTCTCAATGAAAATTAATTTGATTTCTTAAATTTGTTATTTCATTCATCTTAAGGAACATGAGTTTCTAAGTCATGAAAACTAATGGAAGAACAAACCTCATAAGATAGAGTAGTTAGATATTTTAATATTTTCATGTTTCATGTTAAAGTTTTGTCAGCAGTTGATAGAAGTATATGATATTTCTTTTTCCATCCATGGTTGTACCCAATCAATCATAAATAGAGCTATCAAGTCAGTTAATTAGAAAAATAGTGCAAAAACTAGTGAACTTGATTTTCCTGTTGATTTCAGTAGTCTTCCGACACACCACGACACTGCTACAAATAGCTGGTTTTCAAGAACTGCTGTGTGTGAGCCTTCGCTGGATTCTATAGTGGCAAAGCCACTGACTCGGGATGAATCAACTAAAGGAACAATTCGCTTGGCCCTTTCAACTGAAGCTCGAAAGGCAAGTGTATTTTACAGAGATGCTGTGGTGAAGAGGGAGGCAGAAGGTGAAGGAGCAGTGGGAATCCAGGGAGCTGCCCACTGGCTGTTTGTTCCTGCCCAGCTTTCCCTCTGGCTGCTCAGCTACCCCTCCTTTTGGTTCCTGGCTGTACTTAACACAACTCCCTTCCTCTAAAGGAATTTAATTTATGTTATTCACAGTAATTTATCTAGATTGATTGTCAGACTTATGTCAGATGAAATTTTCTGTGGCTGCATTTCTTCACTGTTTATGAAATTTTAAAAGTCCCACTGACCATTTTCATCAGAATAACACATGTTTATGGCAAATTGTCTAGTGAAACAAATTACATCCAAGTCCATGTCTCACAAACCTATAATTTCCCTTGTACAAGGTGCATATATTATGGGAAAATAATCAGTTCTGACATGGGCTCTTACAATGTAATTATTATTCCTACGGCATGCATCAAAATCCCACAGAAGGCACTCCTGATAAAACCTCCTAGCTCGGGAACTCGCCCACGGCCTGCCCAGCACCTCGTCACCTACACAGCCTAGCTGCATGTCTTTCTTTCTTTTTTTTAATTTGACTTACAAAGAATAATAGCAATTGGAATAATAGTAAAAATAATGGGACCAGTAGTGAATAAAAGTTTTCACACAGGACAGAAATGGTGCACACCGCACACAAGCCCTGAATGGTGCTATGACCAGGAGCCCCGGGGTTCCTGAGTGCCACTGTAGCAATAAAAACACATGTGAATGAACGCCTGTTAACTTCTGGAAACTTGTGTGGAATAGCTCCAGAGGCTGGCGTTTGGCGTAGTGGTTTGATCACCGTCTGGGACACCTATAGCCCACATTGGAGTATCTGGGTTTGAGTCCTGTCTTTGCTCTTAGTTTCAGCTTCCTGCCAGTGCAGACCTGGGAGGCAGCAGGTGACAGCTCCGGTAGTTAGGTAATCATCATCTTTATGGGACTGAGGGCCTGGTTCCTGGCTTTGGCTGTTGCGGGCATTTGTAGAGTAAACAGGCAGATAAAAGATCTCTGTCAGTGTGTCTCTGCATCAGTATGCCTTTCAAATAGCTCTATTTAATGCCTGCTACCCGACAAGTAAGAACCAGTAGTACTAGTTCCCACCATTTCCATCTCTCTTTCTCTCTCTGTACACACACACACACACACACACACATTTGTATCTTTATATCCATTTATGACTAGACTTTGGGTCAGTACACAAAGAGAATATACTCCCAGAAGCTTAGCATTACAGGGAACCAATGTTCCCTTCAGCCGTGCCGTTTTGGAAACTGAAAGTCAGCAGGGTGAGGAAGGCTGCCAAGGCCACGCAGCGCTCAGGTGACACAGCTGGACTCGTATGCGTTTCTAAAACGTTCGGTACCCTCTCTACTGGCCTGCCCCCTGCGATGTCCTCCTGGTTGGTAATTGATTAACAGCTGAGCACCACGTTAGGAACTAGAAGTCCATTTGTACAAGGGATGAAGTAGTATTTAAGTGATGAATCTTTGTTCTCCTGGAGTCAATAAAAATCACTTCTAGATTTTTTTCTCCTGAAATTTCCTTTCAGTATCGACAAGAACTGCAAATATACTCAGAAGAGTGACAGAATAGTTCTCATCCCAGAGACTCCGAATATTTCCAGGTGTTTTCACCATGCGGGCGGGAAAAATGCCCTTTGGTTCTCTGCTGATGTCTGGAAAAGATGTTAACTACGCACCTTTTTACTGCGCAGCCCTGGCATTGCTGGAAAGGTCTTCTTTTTCTTGGAAATTTGAGCTTATTTTTACTGCTGCCCAGGGATACTTGGTCCTCCTGAAAGCTTGAGTGCACCTCTGACTATTTGAAAACCTGGCAGGTACTGCTGGCTGAAAATGTCATCCAAGTGGGTTTTGGGTGAAATCAAGATTTTTTAAAATTTATTTAAAAATTTTTTTAAAGATTATTTATTTATTTGAAAGTCAGAGTTACACAGAGATAAGGAGAGGCGGGGGTAGGGGGTGTCTTCCATCTGCTGGTTCACTCCCTAATTGGCCACAATGGCCAGAACTGTGCCGATCTAAAACCAGGTGCTTTTTCTGGGTCTCCCATGTGGGGCAGGAGTCCAAGGACTTGGGCCATCCTCTACTGCTTTCCTAGGCTACGGCAGAGAGCTGGATGGGAAGTGGAGCAGCCAGCACTCAAAGTGGCGCCCATAAGGGATGCTGGCACGGCAGGCGGTGGCTTTATCCGCTACGCCACAGTGCCAGCCCCGGATTTTTTTTTTTTTTAACTTCAACTTGACTCTAACAATTAGTGCCATCCTTAAATGGAGAGTTCAGTATGTATTGTGAATGATCTAACTCCAGATTGTCTTTCTTGATTTTTTTCACAATAAACAGAATGAATTTCCTTAGTGATTTTTGTATTTTAGTTGCTTAAATGGGTCCTTTCATTGAACTTGAAATATTCTCTTAAGTTCAAACGGATGAGTTTAATCAAGTGGATAGAACTTTTCATTCATTCATTCTTTCAGGGACTATGAATTGAGATGCTGCTCTGTGCAAGATATTGGGGTTATAATAAAGAGCAAGAAGAGGTTAGACCCGGCTGTCCTGGAACTTGCAGTTAAACAGGAAGTGGAAGTTCAGATGCGTACAAGTGGAGAAATAAATGGCAACAGTGATGACAGAGCGTGGTGAGTGCTATCAGGAAAGGAAGACTGGGTAAAGGAATAAAGGATGCTTGGACAAGGGAATGGCGAGTGGCCAGGGAAAGCCCTTCTTTATGGCTGTTGTTTGAGGGGAATCCAGACAGCCCAAGTTTTGGAGACAACAGAGTCTTGTGAGGGATCAATCAGGCAAAGGCCAAGCCTGAATTGTTTTAGGAATGCGCCAGAAGTAGAAAAAGGACTGGTGGATGGCGTGTAGTGCAGTGAGTCATGGGGAGAGGACTGGGAGATGAGACTCAAGGACTTGAGCAGTCAACCATGGCCCCCATCTAGGGGCAAATGTGATAGTGGGAGGGAAGAAAGAGAGGGAGGAAAAAGCCTGCATTTTCTAAGGATAGGCAGAGCTTTGTCGTCCCTTTATTCCAGGCAACACTAGTAATACAATGAGTGAAGGAAGAGTCAAAAAGCAGGAAAAAGTTCATGAGAAAAGACATGGGCTTGAAGCTGCCTTACCCAGCAGTAATTTGTTTCTGAATGCTCCACAGGCCTGGTGTGGCATGTGTGTAAACCAGTGATCCTTCCTTGTGTCCTGTCCTAGATGTGTTTCTTAGTACAATGAGTATCAGAGGCAGTTTTTAATGTTTGATGCTTGAGATAAGGAACTGACTTGGAGTGATGCTGGTGCATGAATAAAAGGTAAAACAAAACAAAACAAATCAAATCAACCAGCCCAACAGTTAGGCCAGCATTGAGGTCTGGAGGTTGTGGGTTCCGGCAGCCTTCACCAAACACATTGATTGCAGCAGATCTGCCAATCCTATGAGTGCTAAAAATAATGCTGAATATGCTTCAGAGAATTCAGGGGGAATCTTTTATCCAAAGCTCAGTTTGATATGCCAGAACACTCACACACATGCACACATGCATGCGCACACACACATACACGGTGGGGTGGGAGGAGAGGGAGAGAGAGAGACAGAGACAAGGAGACAGCAACAGAGAGCAAATACTTTCCCCCATAGGTTGTGTGACCTTCTTGTGTGCTTGCTCATGAATGCCTACACTTTTGGCTATTTCGGGTCTGAGGCTGGCTCTCCTTGCTTTATTTTTTTTTCCTTGCCAATGCTTTTGCCAGTGAATTTTCAGAACAGAGACTGCCTGGTCTTCCTTTCCCCTTTGTTTGAAATCACCTGCTGCTGCTGCTATTAGCAAAGTACTTCCTGAACGACCCCATTGGTCTGTGTTGGTCCACTAAGTCAGAGTTAGAAAAACACAAGTAAACACAAGGATTCTATCTGCTGATTTAAGAACGTCTGGCCCCGAGGGCATCTTTATGTACACCTACATTTGCGTGGCAATGAGAGCTGCCCTTGCTGGGTTCACATTTACATTCTCACAGCCTCAGACAAGGTTTTGCAGAAGCTACAAAGAGGCCAAACGGTACTATTCTCATGAAGCATAGAGTAGATAAGTATGATAATAATGCCCAATATCTCACAAGGCCTCCAAATCTTGGCATTGCTTTAAAGTAAAAGAAAAGGAGAGATTAAGTCCAAGGGAGTTATAATTAGAGGGAGGGCTTAGTCTAGAAAGTACTTTGATCTCAGAGGCTGAGTAGAAGCACAATACTCATAGTAATGAGGAAATGGGAAGGGGATTTAGAAATTTGGATTTCTATTCAATTCCTACTGAAATCTTGGAGAAATTTGCCGCTTTCTCCTTACATGTCAGCTCTACAGAATGAGAATGCTTGCACTGTGTGGTCACTAGATGGTGAGAGACTAGTGGCTGGTATTAGGGAGAGGAGTGTGGACTTCACCAAAGCGAGCTTCTTGCCCCCAAAACTGGGTCTTTGCTCATCATTTTGTGTTCTTGGTGTACACGTTATTAATTGCATTAAAATGTTTTTCATGTACATGGTCCTTGAAAATATTTTAAGAGGTCAAATGATACATTAGTAAAAGGCTCATATTGAAGTCTCCCATCTCATTGCTCCAACAGCCCCATGTGGTTACCACAAAGCAAGAGGGTTCAACTCTCAGCCACTTTTCCCTTCTGGCATTTATCTTCATGCTTCTGAAAATGTGTCTGTATTTCCTGCAGTCCATCTATGGAAGAGAAGATGTTACCATTGCATTTCCCCTATTCCTGCCTTCCCAGTTAATTATATTAACCTTAGCTAGGTCAATATTAAAAATTTTTATTACTGTAACAATGTAAATATTCTTCACTATTATCCCAAGATATGTGATATTTCCTTTGTCTTTTTTGCATTTAGTAGTAGTAGTAGTATTAGTAGTAGTAGTAGTAGTGGGATTAGTAGTATTTTGACTATGTTCTCTACGTACCTGTGGTTGCATTTTCCTATTACTGCAATGCTGCTTCTCACTGGCCAGAGTTACTAGGTTCAATCTGGTCAGGTCCATACTGTGATTTCTTGGAACCCTACCTCCCGAAGCCTCCCAGCCTCTCACAGCAACCGCACCTGCTCATGGAAACCTGTTCTCTTCCATCTCTTCTGGGTTGCTTCCCATTTTCTGAATTCTGCATTATCTCTTACTTGATTTTTGACCTCGTGGTAGTAAGTAAATCAGATCTTTTGTCTTTCCAAATAGGGAGCAAGTGCAAACTACTCCTTTTTTTAGATTTATTTATTTATTTAAGTCAGAGTTACACAGAGAGAGATGGAGAGGCAGAGAGAGAGGTCGAGAGGTCTTCCATCCTCTGGTTCACTCCCCATTTGGCTGCAATGGCCAAATCTGTGCTGATCCAAAACCAGGAGCCAGGAGCTTCTTTTGGGTCTCCCATGCTGGTGCAGGGGCCCAAAGACTTGGGCCATCCTCTATTGCTTCCCCAGGCCGTAGCAAGAGAGCTGGCTTGGAAGTGGAGCAGCCGGGACTACAACTGGTGCCCATATGGGATGCCAGCACTGAAGTCGGCAGCTTTACCCACTTTGCCACAAGCACAACCCTGTGTAAACTACGTTTAAATTTTCCTTCCTTCCCTCCTCCTCTCTTTCTTTCTTCCTTCCCTCCCTCCCTCCCTCCCTTCCTTCCCTCTTTCCCTTCTGCTGTCTTTCTTTGAAAGGCAGAGTGACAGAGTTACACAGAGAGATGTTTCATATACTGGTTCACTCCCAGATTCTCTCAACAACTGGGGATGAACCAAGCTGAAGCCAAGAGCCAGAAACTCCATCTGGGTCTCCCATATGGGTACAAGGAACCCAAGTACCTGAACCATCCCTTGCTGTCTCCCAAGGTGCTTGTTAGCAGGAAGCTGAATTGTAAGTGGAGGCAGGACTTGAACCAGACATTCTGTTAAGGGGTGAAGCATCCCGGGCATTGGCTTAACTGCTTTACCACAATACCCTTCTTTAAAACATTTTTAAGCCCAGTATAACTGAAAATGTTTTAATTAATGTATACATTAGAAGTAGAATTTGGAGCTGGAAATTGTTGCTGTTAAAGCATCCAATATTCTTCTTGCTCCTGGCTTGCTGAATGTGGCGGCTGCTGCTGCTGCTGCTGCTGCTGCTGCTGCTTCTTCTTCTTCTTCTTCTTCTTCTTCTTCTTCTTCTTCTTCTTCTTCTTTTTTCTCCTCTTCCTGGAAGTTCTTAGGAGTTCCTCTTTCCCACTTTTCTGGCATTCCATCCTGATGTGCCTTTGTTTCTATCATTTTCATTCATTTTCTGGGTGTCAAGTAGCACTTTTTATTACAAAAACTCATGCCCTTCACAATTTGGGGAAATTTTCTTTAGTTTTTCATCAGTGATTTCACCCCACTCCTTACTTTTATGACTTCTTTTCTAGGACTTCTATTAATTAGATATTGAACATCTTAGATCAGCATGTAAGTTTTTAATCTTTATTCATCTCTCTGTTTTGGCTTTATTTTCTAGGCTTCTCAATTTTATTTTTTAGTCTGTTTTGTAACTTCTCCCCAGCTATTATATACTAAGCTTTTAAACATTTTATTTTTGGTAGTCCTTTTCTTAGGACAGCATATTTTTGCAAATCCAGAATCTGAGATCTCTGAGGAGTGAATTTATAATTTTTTATTCAATTAGTCTTTTGTCTGAATTGCCTATTTCCTCTGATTTTTTTTTTCATTTTGCACATTTGTTTCTTTAGCTGCTTATTTACATTGCATTTCTACCTTTCATCTTAGATATTCCTCTTGGAGATCTGGTGCCTAGTAATTCTTAACAGTCTCTGCATTAAGAGCTGGGGCTGTGAATCTGATGCATATCCAGCATGGGTAAGCAGTTACCACTGAGACTGGACAGCAGCATGACCAGGCTCCTCTTTATGGGAATGTTGGGTAACCATGTTCACACCCATTGCTTATTTTTAAAATATTTATTTTGATTTATTTGAAAATGAGAGAGAGAGAAAGAGAGTGAGAGTGAGAATGCTTACCCACTTTGCAACAGCTAGGACTGCGCCAGACCAACTCCAGCAGTTGGGAACCAAATCCAGGTCTCTCATATGGGTGGCAGGGACCCAGCTACTTGTTGCCATAAAGGAAGTAGGAAGCTGGCAGCAGAAGCAGAGCTAGGACTCAGACCCCAGCTTTTGGATATGGGATGCCAGAGTCTCAGGCAATGGCTTAACCACTGTACCAAATGCCTACCCTCACTGGTTGTTTTCCTGTATAGTACCTGAGGGAAATGAACTCGGCCAAGGCCAGGCAGGGAAAGGGCTGCATTGTCACTGTTGTGAGCATCCATTTTCATTAATCCATTTCCTCTGAGCACTGAAGGTCAGCTTTGAGTCATCAGCAGCCAGAGATATTGCCATCAAGTAGGGTTAGGTGCATGTGCCCTGGGGAGGGATCTGGGTGAAGGTGCACACATCTATCGTGCAGACAGTCAGCATCTGAATGATAATGACCTTGCATGAACCTGCAGCTGTTTTCCACTACAATAATTGAGAAGTATTTTTCCATAGGGAATGGGCATGATGAAATTTGAACATTAGAAGGATCTGTGAAGGAGCATGGGAGAGATAGATTGAAAATGTGGAGAACAAATGCAATGATGCCAGTTGGGATGCTATACCAATAGTATAGAAGATATGAGATGAAGAGGAAAGGTATCAAAATGGGAGGAGGTAGAATCAGCACCACTCAGGGATTTAATGGATAATCCAGAGGAATTAAAGATAACTCCAAGGATTATGACCCCATAGAGTAGGTAAAAATGATGTAGTTTGGAATTACAGGAAGATTTATGGTAACGTGCATGGATTCAGGTTGAATCCACAGTGATGCCAGATCCCAGATGCCATCTGACAGTGGATTCAGAATCCATTGTAGCATCTGCATCCTTTGTTGATTCACAGATCTGTTATTCATGCTTTCCATCATTTTCAGTTAATTTATGCATGCCACAAATATATATCGAGGATATAGTATGTATTGGCCACTGTTTTAGATGAAAGCAGAGAAAACAGTTTGCTAAAAGGAGTACATTTATATTTATCCTTTTACCTTGACAATTTCTGTGGATCTAAGACTTTACACTGAGTCACCAAGTCAGCCACAATAGAAGAAGTTCAACGTACTGGGACTATCATTTCTGAGTCACAGCAATATAATGATCTGAACATTCAAATTCTCTCAATCACTTAGTATACACAATCCACTTCACAGCTGTAAACTCCTGAAAATACTATTGCTGACTGAATGCTATACTGTTTGAGAATACTAGAGGTTAAAAAAATCATTTTAACTCGTGACAGCAATCTTCAAATCATAGGGTCCCTATTTCAAAATGGTTCTTTTTTTCTACTCAGAAAATATGCAAAAAGGTAAACAGTAGATGACTTACTTATTAAAGCTCCCATATTTTCATTGCAAATTTCTAGTTGGGTTTTGGAGCTGATGCTTTCTTTTTAGTGTCCTTGTAGTCTCTGAGTCACCAAAGTTTCTGGGTGTTGGCAAGAGGACTCCCTCTATGCTGTCACAGTATTACAGATGGGTAGGAAGGAGAATAACTCTGGAAGCTCAGCCAGGACAGAGTGCATCTAACCACTCTTAGACGCAGGCACCCTCAGCTTCAGCGCTGAGACTTGTGCTTCCTGAGGCCTCTCAAATTATGATGCGTAAGTGAAAGCGTTGAAATGCACCTTGTGAGTCGGTAGATGTGGGGTTGGGATCTGAGAGCTTTCATTTCTAACAAGTTCCCAGGGGATGCTGACCCTCTTGGCTCATGGACCACACTTTGAGAACCACTGAGTTAGTAACTCCTGTCCTGTTCTTCCTTCATACAGACCTGAACTACAGACAGCTCTGTATGAAGCAGTAGTTCAGGGTACCTGGCAACCCGGAGTCTGTCTCCTTGATTCTGAGACACGCTCTGGATACCCTAGACCCCAGCATTCCCTGTCCAGACCCATCCACTTCCATTTGCAGAACGGCAACCGCCTGTCTGGCCTCCTGATGGAAGACCTCCCCACCAGTGTGCACATGTCTGGTTAAGAGTTGCTAAAGGGTCAGTCAATTATAAGATGCTTAGGTGTATGGGACAGGAGTGGACAGAGATCTGCTTGATGCAAAGCCTTTCCCAGAATAGGAGACAAAAAGAGATAGAAAAAGGGTGGGCAGTGATGAGAAGGCCTTCGTTTACGTGCTTGCTCCAGGAGGTAGATTTTGGGGTGGTCTTGCCCTTGTATCTATTTAGGTAAAAGACAAAGAAAAGCCCCATCCTGACAGAGTTCATCCCCAGCTTTTTTTTTTTTTAAGATTTATTCTATTTATTTGAAAGACAGAATTAACAGAGAGAAGTAGAGATAGAGAGAGAGGTCTTCCATCCACTGGTTCACTCCCCAGATGGCCGCAATGGCTGGAGCTGCACCTATCCAAAGCCAGGAGCCAGCAGCTTCTTCCAGGTCTCCCACGTGGGTGCAGGGAACCAAGGACTTGGGCCATCCTCTATGGCTTTCCCAGGCCATAGCAGAGAATTGAATAGGAAGAGGAGCAGCTGGGACTAGAACCGGGCGCCCATATGGGACGCGAGCGCTTCAGGCTAGGGCATTAACCTGCTGTGCCACAGTGCCGGCCCCCATCCCCGACTTTAAGGTGACAGAACCAGAGATAGTTCTTGGGCAGTTCTGTTTCATGAACTATTGCAGCTACAGCATTCCCCTTAGGGTGAAGGGAGATGTTTTCTTCTTCCATATAGTTCTTAAAACCTTTTCCCAGATGACCATGCAATATATGGGACAGTGAGTATGCTTTGGGGTCCCTTGGATTTCAGCTTTAACTTCCTGTGTGAATTTGAGCAAATTAGTTGCCCTCTTTGTCCTCAGTTTATTAACTTTAAAATAGGAATAAGAATGACTCCTACCCTTTATGTCCACTCAATCAAATCCTTCCATCAACCTTTAGCTTAAATGCCACCATCTTGGACTAGGGGAGGGTCACTCACAGCCCTTTGTCCTTTTGTATTTTCCTGTGATTAATGTCTTCTTAGCCTGCTGGACTGGAGAGAGCAGGGATCATGTTTTCTGAATTTACAGTTGTGTCAACTTCTCGCTGGCACAGAGCCTGACAACCGAGAGATGTTCAGGCCACATGTGCTTCATGGGTGAGAGCTGTCACATTTAGGGATACGTGACGAGCACCTACTAGGTGCTGAAGAGGGGACACTGACTTTTTCCCAGTGCACTTTGCGCAGTGAGCAGGCATCCTGGTTCCTTGCACTTGACTGGTGCGGGAGGCTGGGGTGAATTTGGGACAACCAGGATGTGCACCGTCCAAGGCAAGAAAAAATGTGGTGCGATAAGCTACTGGCCTGAGCAACTGGAAGCCTGACAGGCTTTCTAAAGACTTAGGACAGGCACTGAGCCGTTCAAAACAAAGGACAATACATTCAGGGACCAATGCCCGTGCCAGGTTTGCTAGCCCCTCACCACCCACCCCCCAGTCCTGCATCCCCTCACCAGCATGTGGTGGAGTAACTGGCCTCCTCCTTCCTCCCCACAACTTGGGGGATTATTTTAAGGGTCCCTTTGTCATCAGCCAGCTCAAATATTCTCTTGTCAAGAATGTCGGAGGCCAGTTCTTGAAGAAAGGAATGGTTTTCTAAAATCTGTGAACAGGACACCTTTTTTTTTTTAATGTCAAATACACCATCTGCTTGTACAACTGTTTCTAATTACCTCTCTGCCTAGGCTCTCCACTGGAAGGGTTTGGCACCAGCACCCCGCCCAGAGCAGCGCCGCTGCCCAAATCCTCGCAGGCTGCTCATCAACGCATTTGCAGCTCCGGGTGCAGCTTGGGTGTCCGTGGGTCCGTCTGCCTGGCCATCTGCCGGTGGCCCCTCTCCCTCCTGCTGCCTCCCCGGGAGCCCCACCTTGCAGGCGCAGCTCTGCGCTCAGCATGCGGCCGCCCAGCCTCAGGCACTTCTTGCTGCTGGCTTCTTCCCTTCTCCTCGCCGGGCTGTCAGCCGCTCCACAAGGCTTCTCGCCGTCCCTGAGGTGAGTGCGGTCTGTTCCTCTGTGCACCGAGCGAGCGGCCTGCTTTGCGTGGCTAAGGCTCACGCCTGCAGAGCGCCGTGCTAAGCCAAGAGCAGTTCCCAAGTTGAACGTGGGATAAGCGGTTTCCAAGCTGCTCCTGTTGCTTTCCTGATCAATCCGCACCGCATGTTGGTCTCTGACCTTTGGCTTCTGCTTCGGAAAAACACCACCCTCAAATGGAAGCACCACTCGCACACCCTGGCAGGAGAGAGAGGTGCACCTGAGTATACCTGCACTCCTTGTTCCCCCGCAGCATCCACGTCGGGTGTGCGCTGGGATATTTCCCTTAGGGGAGCAAAGTTTCCAGTAGTTTCCATAAAGTCTGCTTTGCTACAAATGTATCCACTCTGCCCCTTGCCATTAGACCAGGTGCAAGTCTCTGTAGGCACCTCCTGTTTTTCATAAAATTCAGTCAACTGGGACACATGGGTCATACCCCTGGGCTGTCTGTCTCCCCCCCCCCCCCCAGGGTGGACCACGGGGAGGAAACTGGGCCCCGGGCAGACCGGGCGGTGTGTGTGCGTCTGTGACCTGGCTGTGGTCCCTGTCGCCCCACGCAGAAGCTGGTCGGGCGCCGCCTGCAGGCTGTCCCGGGCGGAGTCGGAGCGCCGGTGCCGCGCCCCTGGGCAGCCCCCCGGGAGCGCGCTGTGCCACGGTCGGGGCCGGTGTGACTGCGGCGTCTGCATCTGCCACGTGACCGAGCCCGGCACCTACTTCGGGCCCTTGTGTGAGTGCCACGAGTGGGTGTGCGAGACCTACGACGGCAAGACCTGCGCAGGTAAGGGATTCCTGCCGCTGCACAGAGGCGTGAGCGGTGGGGACGCCTCTCCCCTGCCATGAGCACCCCGAGGTGAAGCCCTGGTCCAGGGTTGTACTTGCATGGGCTGATTCTGGCGGGGTTCCTTATAATCCTTGTTAGCCGCTCGGGTCCCAGCTTCAGTGGCAGTAGTATCCCTCAATGATCAAGCTCAGTGCATCTAAGTTCCTCATTACACACTCCACTCCCCAACGCCCTCACCAATGGAGTTGTTTTGATGCCCGCCCCCCATCAAGAACATAAACCATAATATTCGCAGATCATGAGCCTCTATTTTGTTTTATCTAGGAAACACAGGGAGGGGTATGGCCCTCCTCCATCCCAGGGGGGCAGAGTGTGTCTTTGAACTCTGATTTGCCCTCTTGTGCTCAGCACACAGTTCACACACAGGGTGCATATCAAAAAGCATAACAAGGAATAAAAAAAAACCAGGCGCATATTTACTTTGGAGGCATGGTGCTTGTCTTGTTTTCGAGTATTTTCGTCGCATGTTGGAGCTGCAGTGAAACTTGGTATTTCGTGATCATGGGGAGAAAATGCATTCGTTGGCTTCACAGATCGGATAGAAGTGATTCAGCTTCGGATACTGGGAAGGGTCAAGAAGTTAGTTTGTGGAGAGCACTCCTAACCTCCTTACCAGTTCCACGTCACTGTGGAATTTCCTTCGGCCAAGAGCTCTGGTTAGTGTGGGCCGTGCAGAGACTCCACCCGGGGAAGGACAGCACAGTGTATTCCAACCAGGGTTTGGCAGATCTGTGGGAAAAAATAGCGCTGTGTTTCACCCTGGAAGTAGCTAAGACAGAGATGTCCTACCCTGACACAGAGAGCAGGCATGCGTCTGGAGCAAACTGTTTTTGCTTGGCACCTGGGCCCTGCAGTGCACAGTGAGTCTACTTAACATGCAGACTGCTTGGCAGTGGAAAAAATAGGCATGGAAGTCATTTGGCACAGGTGTGTCTGCGTGGTTTGTTTACCCTGTGGAGGCTTAAGCACAACTGCAAAAATATTGAATTCTAGAATTTGTTATTTTAACTTGATCAGTTTCACAAGCTGTAGGGTTTTTAGGGGTAGCCCTTAGAACGAAAGCTAAATATCACTTAGTATTTCATTCCAAATGCAACTGTGTCCTGGTTTATCTGATTTTTGCCTGTATTTATTTTGTTTCAAGGTTCATATTTTGAAAATTAATTAAATAGGCAGAGAGACAGTGGCAGAGACAGAGTGAAAAGCAGAGAGGCAGAGAGAGAGCACGTGTGATTTTATCTTCTAGTTCATTCCCCAAATGCCTGCAAAGGCCAGGGCTGGGCTAGGCTAGAGCTAGGCTGGTTTCCCGCCTGGGTGGTATTAACCAAGTACTTGAGCCATCACCTGCTGCCCCCCCAGTGTGCACATCAGTAGGAAGCTGGAGTCAGGAGTGGAGCTGGGGTGGGAACCAGGCCCTGCAGGGTAGAATGTGAGCATCCCAAGGGCCAAACAACCAGCCCCCTCTGCCTTTTATCACCTCTGCCAAGATCTCTTCAATATGGGAGTCTCCAGGACATTTCCAGGGGCTTCTGTATTGTTGTTCGTTAGACTGTAGGAGGTAAGGTGGGGTCTTTCACCTGCTGGATGAGTTCCGCGCGACCACAGGTCCCCTCACTGGTGCAGAAGCTGAGCTGCAGCCTTGTGGCCAGCTTTGCGGAGGCTGCTGGGGGTGCAGCACTCTCCGTCCTATAGAATTTTGTTGTTTGTTACTGCATTCCTCCCTTCCTGATACAAAATTCAGTCCTGAGTCCTACCCGGATATATTTTGGTTGTGTCTATGTTTCTAAAGACGAAGAATTGCTTTTCCTTATAGCGAGGCTGAGTGGACGGATTTGCTCCTTTTCCATTCTTGCCTGCTGACGGATGCCTGCCGAGGCCCTCTCAACAGGCCTCTTGCAGAATTCGCTGCCCTGATTGCTCTAATTAGGTTTCCAGGCCCACGAGGCGATCCCTACATGCAACACATTGGGCCAGCGAGTTCTGTGTTTCAAATTTAACATCTCAGTTGCATTTGTAAGAAGGAGTTCCAATTTTATAACTAGTAGGATGGGAACATAGTGGGTTTTCTGGTTTTAAGTGAACCTGGGCCTCTACCTCTATGATAAGCCCTCCTAAGTCCCTTCCAAAAACAGAGTAACTTCCAGAGACCTCCCTGACTTCCATAAGAAAATAAAATTCTGCTGTGGTGATAAATAATATTATGGTTAAAAGGATAGCTTCTGGGGGAAGTTTTTCCAGGATTCAAATCCCAGTCCCGTCATTTAATAGCTGTGTAAAGTTGGACAGTTTGTAGAAGATCTGACCTTGATTTCTTCATCCGTAAAATAAAAAGCCTAGCAGAACCTTCCTCACTGAATTGTTATGAGATGAACATATGTAGATAAATAGAACAGTGCCAGACAGAAAGTAAATGCTCAATCCATGTTGGTATATGTACTTTAGCGTTAAATATAATTATAAATGATAACAATACATATGTGTGTATATGTGCAACATAGTGTTATAGTGATACACAAAAGATAGGCTAGGGTGGGTGGATGGACAGACAGACAGACAGCCTGACCTTTTGTTTGTTGAGCATTTCTTGCTCTGAGGCCAGCCGAGCTCTCCTCATGTGGTCTTGGGCCTGTTATTGATTTAAGGCCCCAAAGGTCAGGCAAGGAGAGCTGTTCTGGCCCAGTCTCAGAGCAGCTGTATTAGATACACTGTGCCCTTTTGCAGTCTCCTCTGCCGGGATTCTTACGCTGTGAATCATGCGAAACATACTCAGTTTAGTTTGAGCTGAGTGAAATGGATTATGTTCACGTTATCGAAAGTCTGCTTCTTCCAGTGTCCACTTGTTCCTGGCATGTGAATCTTCCTTGAACTTCTATAGCATAAAGGCCTGGCACAGTGTTTGTTGCTGTGGGTGATGAGCGTCTGTGGAGGAATACAGTTATTTTAGGGAAATATGTCTTCCAGACACAATTGCGTGAAAATGATTTCGGTTGATTTTCCCAAGGCATCCCTGGGGAGCCCCGTGAACAGCTATGCTTACACTTCAATAAAATACTGGTTTCTTAAAATCTTTTAAAGTCGTTTTTGAAATATGTCACATAAAAGAATTCCAGTTGCAGTCACTGGGAAGACCTAATTGGATTCGATTTAGCAAACAGATTTGAAGTCTGACATATGTGCTAGGCTCTCTGCTGTTGAAAGTATTTAAGGACAAGGAGTATCAAGCCACTCAACACTGAGTAGGGAGGCCAGCAGACATGCCAAATACCTACAACTCAGTGCAGGGTTTAATCTCCAAAAATTTTATGAGGATTCCATTGAAGCAGAGATGAAATATTGTGGTTAAATGTTGTTGAGAAAGAGGTAACATTTGACAGTCTTTAGGTGTAGGGTGGTTTTAATCCAAAAGATTAAATTAGAATTATGATTAAATTGGAATTAGATAAATTAAATTTGATTAGGGAGAGGAAGGTGGTGAATCTTTTTACTGCCAAGGGCCATTTGGATATTCATATCATCTTTCATGGCCTATACAAAATTACCAATTTAATGATTAGCCTGCTGTAGATTTCTTTTTTTGATTTTCAAGTCCCATCCATGGTTGCTTTGGCAGGGCCAGACCAAGTGATTTTCTGGACTTTAAACTGCCCTAGGGCTGTATGTCGCTCATCTGTGTAGCAGGAAAGCATGTGAGTATATTTGAGTTATAGTGAGGGATACAAAGGTTAGCTTGACTTTACCTTAGGGCTATGGGGGAAGCAGTTGAAGATATCATGAGGGTTGTATTTGAATATATTATGGAACACTTTGGACTTGAATGAGAAATGTTTGGTCCATTGAGCAGCATACAAGAGCTTATAAGCATTTTGGATACAGGAGTGAGGGTTGGTGCTCGTATTGAAGAGCAAGATGGTGCCCAGGGCCATGGCAATTTTGAGAGAGATTTGACAGTGAGAAGCTCAGTTTGGATCCTAATGTCTACATTGTGGGCTAGGAGGAGATGAGGACAGAACTACGAGGAATTCTAGAGATGGGTTAAAAGTAGAACCCAGGTGATTTGGTGCACAAGGATGAGTACGGAAATGAATAGGAATTGATGCTGGATTTATAAGTCTGAGTGACTAGGGACACCATAGAACTGATGGAAAGTGAGGAGGAAGAACCATGTAAGTTCCCATCAGTGACTTAAAGTCCTTATGGAACAACAGACTTCCTTTATGTGAACTTGCTATAAAATGAACACCTGTGGCCAGCGTGCTGAGATTCTGGACTTATTAGTCTACAGATCTAGGGCTGGATGGAACCTTGTCTGAACTGTTGTAAGTTGAGTTAATTTCCTCATAAGCGAATTCTTCAAAAGGTTCATGGAAATGCATATTAAAAAATTATGTGTGTATTTCCAAAGTTTTTGTGCCTAAACGTATCTTGATTCTATTTTTTTCGTGAATGTTTTGACGTATCTTTGTGCTATTAACCTTAAGCCAATCACTTGATTTCTCTGAGATTTACTGTATTTTTCTGGGTTGGCATCCTTAGTGATATGAAACACCTTAAATAATGTATGAAATCCAGAGTGATTTATCTGTTTATGTACTAAGGTTTTAAGGATCCATATAACTTACACATTTGTTTGATTTTATATGAAACATTTCTTTAACATTGGTGTATATATATATATATACATATATACACATATATACATATAACATACATGGAAACATACTTTATACATAAATATTGGTAGATTTTTCTCCTCTAGGTATTTCTGGGCTTTACTCTGCCAAGTGAATGATAGGGGGTTTGATGTCATCCGTCGGGAGGAGCAGGATTTTGGGCTCTTCCTAGACTATCTGGAGATGGACCTGTTTTCCCTCCACCACATGTGTCCTGGCTTATTGCCCCGTTTTCCTCCAAGTTAAATGTGTGAAGTCAGCTTTTTGCTTTATCCTTTGCTATTTTCCTTTCTCCTTTTCTATTTTCTAGCACCTTTTCCTTTCTTCAGACCTCATTCTGCCCCACGTGTCTGCTCCCTTGCCTCTGTCTGGCCCCCTTGGATTCAAATACCCCTTCAACAACCAATGTCCCTCTATGCAATGTCAAGGACGTAGAGCACAGGAAAACCTTCTCTTCCCTTTTAGCCCCTACTCCACTAAACGAACATGTTGGGAAGAGAGGCTCCAATGTGTGCATTGCCCCTTTGTGTGTGTTTTCATCAAAACCTCCACAGCTCCTGCCACGTGGCACAGGAATTCATGAGGTCCCATTTATGAGGTCTCACTTCATGTGAGCCTCTGTTGGAGCGCTCCTCTTTTTTTTTTTTTTTTTGACAGGCAGAGTTAGTGCTTCCTCCTGGTCTCCCATGCGGGTGCAGAGCCCAAGCACTTGGGCCATCCTCCATTGCACTCCCTGGCCTCAGCAGAGAGCTGGACTAGAAGAGGAGCAACCTGGACAGAATCCAGCGCCCCAACCAGGACTAGAACCTGGGGTGCCGGCGCCGCAGGTGGAGGATTAGCCTAGTGAGCCGGCGCCAGCCCATGGAGTACTCCTCTTTCAGATTCAACAGTTTTGGGCAAATGCATCCTAACTGATCCCGAGTATCATATAAAAGGAAAAGGTTTGTATCCTCAAAGAACGTGTCAGGCATTCACACCCCATTTTTCCATTTTATTGGTTTCCATGGACACTGCCCTGCACACCCCGAGACCAAGGCACCTTGATCATTTGAAGCCCATATTTGTAAGATGAAGGTGTTGAGACCAAATGGTACAGATGTGAGAAGGTCAGCCGATCGTGTTCTAGAAAATGAGAAAACCAGCGCTGGGCTGTGCTGACCCTGTCCCATAGACTGCATGAGAGTCTCGGGCACTTGTCTGCTGTACTTCCTCTTTTTTTTTTTTGACAGGCAGAGTGGATAGTGAGAGAGAGAGAGAGACAGAGAGAAAGGTCTTCCTTTTTGCCGTTGGTTCACCCTCCAATGGCCACTGCGGCCGGCACATCATGCTGATCCAAAGCCAGCAGCCAGGTGCTTCTCCTGGTCTCCCATGCTGGTGCAGGGCCCAAGGACTTGGGCCATCCTCCCCTGCCTTCCCGGGCCATAGCAGAGAGCTGGCCTGGAAGAGGGGCAACCGGGATAGAATCCAGCGCCCCAACCGGGACTAGAACCCGGTGTGCTGGTGCCGCAAGGTGGAGGATTAGCCTGTTAAGCCATGGCGCCGGCCTGCACTTCCTCTTTTCACCACTGCAGGCACGGAGGCAGTGCCCCATCCCAGGGCATGAAATTGGGAAACCTGGGGAGCTGCTGGCCACCTGGGAGTTGAAGGGGTTAACACCCATGGGGTACAGTTGGACTCAAGGAAATGGAAGATAGGAGTGAGCCCGGCAGAGAAGTTCTGCCTTCTTCCCTCTCTTTGATGAATTTCTGTAAGGGGCTATCTCTCCAAAACAGCTCAGCCTGCGGGGAGACCTCCGGGAAGCCGGTAGACAGGCCTGCTGTGCTTCCTTAAGATTGGTCACGTTCCACTTCTGATTGCCAATTTCCAATGCCTTGGGTTTACACCTCCCAAATAAAACATAATCTTTTATTAAAAAAAAAATAAAAATTCAGCAAAGCCGACATCCCACCCCCGTTGATGTCTTGGAACCCCAAGCGCTGCTCAGTGGCTCTGCTCCTTTCTGGAGGCTGCTGGGGTGATCTGTTTCCTGGCTATTCAGTGTTGAGAGAATTTGAGGTCTTCCTTTTCTGGGCCATCAGCCAGCGCTCTGCCATTTCTTCCAGCGGACTCCCTTGGGTCATTATGCACCACCCCACCCCCCATGCCACAACAGGAACAGGGTGTCTGATCCTCCTCATGCTGCCCTTCCATGGTCATGTCCCCTACCACAACCTGGAGAGGTGTTCCACTTTGAAGGACTCTTATCTAGGATTGGGCCCATCTACGTAGTCTGGGGCACTCCTCCCATTGATGAATACACAACAGTCAATCACGTTGGTAAAGCCCCTTTTGCCAGGTTTCAGGAACAAGGGTGTAGCTGTCTTTGGGCCCTGTGGTCTTCCCAGTGCATTACCTCTCCTGTAAAGTGTGGGTGGGAAGAAAGAAGTTCCAAGGCCGTGAGCGCCATCAACACCTTCTCAGGCTCCTTCCAGTATGAGTGCTGCGCCGCTGCCTTCTAAGAGGTTCTATAGATGATCCGATTTCTCCGGCCCCAGGTGTTACCAGGGCTCTGGTTGCGGCATGGTGGGCTTCTGGTGTTCATCAGCAGATGGACTCACAAGCAGACAGTTGCCTGTGTGTGACTCTCTGACATTATCCCTGGCCAGCTGTGGAGCAGTGATAAGTGACTTCAGTGGCTCTGACTTCCATTTCTTTATCTGCAGAAAAGGGGGCAGTAGTCCTAAATGGGAATCCTGAGAGTGTCCACCAAGCCTGAGGAAGTCATTGGTGCTATTACATTCACTGATGCTGGGCACTGCTCTCTCACCCTGGCTGAAGATGAGTAAGGAGAGATGGAGGGAGCTCAGTTGCTGGGTGGCGTGTTTTGCCCCACCACTCTTGTTTATGTGGAATGCACCTGGAGTTCCAGGAGACCCTTTGAATTAAGAGGGGAATGTGATGGCTGCCCATGAGCATGGCGTGGCCGCTGGACAGGGGTGTGGCTAGGAGGAGATTCTGTGGGGCAGCCACACCAGTTCTGGACTGCTTGCCTGTGGGTGGCTTTTGCACAAGATAGTAATAAACGTTTATCTTGCGTGAGCACCTGGTGTTTTGGAGTTTTTTTGTTTTTTAAGGTTAAATCTAACCCTAACTGGCTGGCACTGCGGCTCACTAGGCTAATCCTCCGCCTGCGGCACAGGCACCCCAGGTTCTAGTCCCGGTTGGGGTGCTGGTTCTGTTCTGGTTGCTCCTCTTCCAGTCCAGCTCTCTGCCATGGCCCGGGAAGGCAGTGGAGAATGGCCCAAGTGCTGGGGCCCTGCACCTGCATGGGAGACCAGGAGAAGCACCTGGCTCCTGGCTTCGGATCAGCACAGTGCACCAGCTGCAGCAGCCATTTGCGGGGTGAACCAATGGAAAGGAAGACCTTTCTGTCTCTCTGTCTCACTGTCTAACTCTGCCTGTCAAAAAAAAAAATCTAATCCTAACTAAAACAATGGTTTGGTTCAACAGGTTCAAGTCTATTAAAACAGGGCAAGACATAGAATATGTGTATGGTCAAGAGTATGAGCTCCCCAGACAGAGTTGGGTTCCAAACCAGTTCAGCTGTTCTCTGCACTTCTTCAGGTTGACTCAGTCTGTGCATCTCTGAAATGGGGAATACTTAACTCCCTATAGAGGGTTATTGCAGCATTTAAAGGTGGAAATATATACATGAAGCATCTAATAGAATGTCTGACACATAGTTATCATGCTAAGTGATAGCTACCAATACTGTTAAACCTGGAATCTGAAGTAAAGGAATAAATGCTTCTTCGCTTTAGTTATGTTTACTAGGGATGAAGCAACCTAGTTGGATGCAGATTCCCTGTAATATTAATATGTCCAACATGGATACCTTTTTGCTTTGCAATTTTCATGAGGTTATTATTTCTATGAGACAGAGGCACAGTTTTTAAAAATCTGACTGCTAGAATGAAATTCTCAGAGACTGCAAAAGCTATTTCAAGATTAAAATGTTTCCATTTATTTACTTATCCGGATATTTAAAAATTATGTAAACAATGTCCATTAGCAGCAAAAAGTCAAACAATGCAATTTACAATGAGGAAAAGTCCAGTGGGGTGCCTTTTTTGCAGAGAGCAGGTTCTAAGCACAAAGTTCAGATATCTGAAGTTTAAATAGTTCTCAAGGCAAATCTCTAGGGAAGGCTCCCCATTTGATTCCATTGCACTATTAGTTGTTCTCGCCCAGAAAAGAGTGAGCGTTTACTCCAGGCAAGGAAGACATCTTTGGTTTTTGTCTGGGTATCTGTTCTACTGAGATTGCTCATTCAGGACCGTTCAGCTCATAGAGGTGCTCACAGGGGGAGGTGCACACCAGGAATCTTGGCCCACTGAGGTGACATTGGTCACTTTGGAGGGGCCTCCACTCACTGAATAGAATAACACAGTATCTACACTACTTAAATGATTATTCCACCATCCTTTTCGCCAAATATGTACTTTAAGTCCTTAAGCACATGTAACAGAATTCAAATAGTTAAAGATGTGTGTGGAGTGATTCCTTTTTGGTCTTATTCTAAATCATAGCCTTGCAATTTGTTAGTATCAGCTAAAGGTATATACTTCTACATTTTCCCTTGCTTATGTAAATATGTGTGTGATAAACATGCACACACACAAAACACATGCATGTGCACAGTGGCCTTTTTTCTCTTTCTGATTTTGTTAAAAAATATATCATGGCCCTCATTCTAGCTTAATACATATGAAAAAGAATTTTAATAGGTGCTCATATATAATGTTCAGATGTGGATGTCTTGATTAAACTATGTGGCCGTGACTGAACATTCTGATGATTTTCAGGTTTTTTGTTATGGGTATGTGTTTTGTGTTTGTTATTTCACATTGCCATGTGGAGTTACACGTATGCACAAGCACTCACAGTGAGACTTGTCCAAGCACACAGCTCTCCAGCATGCCGGCTCTCATCTGTGCATGCAGTCCTTTCCACTAGAGTGAATTGTGTTCCCAGGCACATAGGAGGGGGTTGTCAGGTGCACAGAAGTGTTGATAGAAGTCTCCTCATATATTGCTGATCTTGGTGTAGGGAAGCTAAATGTATGGGATTGGGTGATCAGAGGCCATTGTCCCTTGGGAAATTTATCTTCCAATCCTGGTCTGGGTTTCAAAGGCAAGAGTCACATCTGAGAAGGTGAAGAAGTCTGTCCTGCTGACACCATGGGACCCGAGCGTTTACGGGGTGTCTTTAGGCTCCTGCACAGGTGAATTCTCCAGCTATTTTTCATTAACTCTTAAATTGATAAAGATTGAGGCTGCAGGAAGGGCTGCAATCTCATTTTCTTTGGAAAAAGAGTGCTTTGTCTTTTCAAGAATCACATTTCCTGGAAAATAAGAAACTATATTTTGTAATGGAACTCATTCTTCTGTCTATTCTACATCATCCTCTTTGAGCCAGGGTAGAAGAATGATGGCTTTATAAAGGGAAAAGAAAAATAAGACCTTTATCAGGGTGCCGACTGGCTTGACCTTGAACCAGCCAGTCTTAGCTTCTGTGGTAAAGTACGTTCCCCTGACAAGATCCCTATCGTGGAAATTGTTTGTGTGTACTCACTAGTTCCGTCACCAGTTGTTCCAAGTGAACAACTTACTCACATGAGTTTCCTGTTTTAATATTTGGAAACCTTCCAGCGCAAGTCAGGCAAAAAGAATGTTTAAAGAAAGAGGTCCACGAGTTTGAGGATTGCTTAAAAACTTTTCTGGTGGCCTGATGTTAACTGTGCATTTGTGGCCTAGTCCATGGGGACGAGTCAGGAGCCAAAATCAGAAAATCAAAGCATAGTAAATGTATTCCTAATTGCTCATTACTGCTCTTTCAAAGCTATCATTTTCTGCTGTGCAAAATGGTTAGACAAAACTGGTTATTTCTCCAAACAACATGAGTTGGCCATTTAAGCATTTGCCTCTCCAAAATACAAAAGACAAGTTACAGACTATTTTTTCCCTTTCTTTCTTGGTTAACACCATTAGTTATGTAAGCTCCAAGAGCAGTCTTGAAATGAAAATAATTCATTTGTTTCAAGAAAGAATTTGATGTATTTGATAGACTTCCCGCAAGCGCCTGCTGGAGAGATTTGAGCCTTGAAATTAATGCTGCGTTAGGCATACAAAAGGATAATGGGAAAATATCTACTTATATTTGAGTATGCTTTGCTGGAAAATATTTTCATACATATTAATTCACCTGATTTCCATAAGAACTTTTAAGAGGTAGTCAAAATATTCTCCAACTATCGCAGCACATAACCTTGAGAAGAAAGTACCCCCAACCCTGCAACACACATGAGAATCAATAGACAGCTTCTTTTCAAGCATAATAATAAACTTGTTCTGAAATTATGTCTTTAGGGGAAATATTTTCATGAATTTTGGAATGCTGAAATGAGAATATAATTTTAAGGGACCTTGGTTTTTATTTAAAAATATAACTTCATGGTTTTTTCTTGTAAAAGCATATTTTCATTCTCATTTCCAACTTATGTCAGAGAATGCACACACAGGGAGAGTATGTGCAAATAATAGAGAAGTAACCAGGCATTGAATGCATTTAATGTCAAAAGAAGTCAAGGTAACAGGAATCCTCAGGCCAAAATTTTTTGCCATACCAAGAGAAGACATTTTCTCAGCTGCGATTGACGTTTTTCGAGTGATTACACTTAGCATCAGCTATTATCCAAGTAGAAAGGATACTCTTGAGAAGAAAGTCCTCCATAGCCTGCAATTTTCTTTCCTAAAAAGTGAAAGAGAAGGTAGGGAGTTGAATCTACATATTTATTATTTTCATGGACATTGACTGATGTTGCTTTGTATGTTTATTTTGGCTATCAAGAACAAGTCACATTAGAAACTCTTTTGTTTCTATAAAATTAAAGTGTTCATGGTTTGAAGTCCAGAAATTCTGGTGCATGCAATTTCTCATACTCATAGCCTTTCTGAGATGGAGGCAAAACACAATAACAGAAAGGTGAAGAAATAAGATCTTAATAGAGTACTAAATAAGTTTGATTGAATTGTCATGAACATTTACTCTATGCCCAGGAAATGGGTCTGTCCACTTCTGGGCAACCATGTAAAGGCTTTGGGGGTATCTTATATGTATCACTCATCAGCCTGCCTGTGACTGTTGAAATTTCTGTTCTGTCTCACCTATCTCTGCTGCTTTGCCAAATACAGGATTTCAAGACTTAGGAGTTTCAATGCAGCGATCTATTTATAACCTAGTCTAATGAATTTAATAATCTTTCGCTTGGGAAAGCTAAGTGGGCAGGTTTAGACAGGATGGAAATGGAGAAGTGGATGGCTCTGGCAAACACTGGGGAATTGGAATGGGAAAAAAGCTTCAACAAGCACTTATGAAATCTCTTAGAGAATGTTGAGAAGGATAAGGCTATCTTATGATAAGATCCCATGATGGGGGTTCAAGACCTGATTTGCTGGAAGGCAGCTGGTGTTGAGTCCCATGGCAGTGGGTTCAACAAGGGAGCGGAAGGATGTTGCTTGTATTACTTCCCTCCATTTGTTACCTCCAGCTTACTGTGAAAGCTGTCCTTTCCATGAGAATTTTTGAAAGTTATGAAAATTTCATATATTTCCTAGATACTGATTTAGAAATATAGTGATACTTCCCAGGCTGCCATCCCTCTCACCCTTGCTCCAACCCTTCTTCTTCCTCCCTCTTCCATTGCCACTCTTA
The DNA here is from genome assembly GCF_033115175.1 of Lepus europaeus. Lineage (NCBI taxonomy): Eukaryota > Metazoa > Chordata > Mammalia > Lagomorpha > Leporidae > Lepus > Lepus europaeus. Next base: position 11,386,778 of record NC_084832.1, on the reverse strand, counting down.
ATTTTTGCAAAGATGAACTTCAGTTTACTTAATGATTGTAAAGTTAATCCTACACTAAGTAATGAGTTCAACAAACAGTATGAAGAAAAGAACATTGTTCCTGAACAGAAGAGACAAGAGCTGTAAACAATCATCAAATCTCAAAATGTCCATTTCACTCCAATACATTACATTTTAGGTACTCTATTAGTTACTTTGGATCAGAGAAAGCATGATATCTGTCTTTTGGGGGCTGGCTTATTTCACTAAGTATAATGGCTTCCAGTTGCATCCATCTTGTTGCAAAAGACAGGATTTCATTTTTTATAGCTTAGTAGTACTCCATAGTGTGTGTGTGTATCTCTCTCTCTCTCTATATATATATATATATACACACACACACACACACACACATACATATATATATATATATATATATAATTCTCTTATGCAGTCAACACATGATGGACATCTGGGTTGATTCTGTATCTTAGCTATTGTGAATTGAGCTGCAATTAACATCGAGAGTCTCACAAATGGTCAATACCCCCATATCCTTGGGTTCCACATCCACAGATTCAACCAACTGTGGATGGAAAATATTGGAAAAAGTTTGTGTCTCTACTGAACATATACAGACTTCTCCTTGTCATTATTAAAGAAAATAATAGCACCACCATTTACATAAGTAATCTATAAGTGATTTAATGTATTGGGGAGGATGTGCATAGTGTACAGGCCAATCCTATGCCATTTCATTTAAGGAACTTGATTATTTAGGGATGCTGGTATCTCTGGTATCTCTGGGGGGCTTTGGAACCTGTTCTTTCTGGACACTAAGAGAGAACTGTGTTTGATGAGTACCCAGTATCTGTAAAGCATTACAATATAGGCTTTATCATTCTATAATTTTAATGTGTTTGTTCTTAATTCCCCAGATATCTGCACACAGTATATTAAAGAAAAGTAAAATAATATATCTGTGTATCTTAGAATTTGCCTCCTACATGTGTAGTTATCAAAACTAGTCATTATCTCTGATATCCTAAGGAGGAGTCAACTGGTCAGCATAGGAAGAGCACCATGAGTTTGAACAAGTGGTGAATGGTGTATGTGGGAAGATTTGAAAGAGAATAGAAATAGTCTAGAAAGCAACTTGCTTTTCTAGAAGCCCAACATTGTATGGAGTGCAGTTAAAATATTTAATCACAATAATGTCTCCCATCAGCTTGTGTTTTTTTTTTGTTGTTGTTTTTTGTTTTTTGTTTTTTTTTTTTTGACAGGCAGAGTGGACAGTGAGAGAGAGAGACAGAGAGAAAGGTCTTCCTTTGCCGTTGGTTCACCCTCCAATGGCCGCCGCGGTAGCGCGCTGCGGCCGGCGCACCGCACTGTTCCGATGGCAGGAGCCAGGTGCTTCTCCTGGTCTCCCATGGGGTGCAGGACCCAAGGACTTGGGCCATCCTCCACTGCACTCCCTAGCCACAGCAGAGAGCTGGCCTGGAAGAGGGGCAACCGGGACAGGATCGGTGCCCCGACCGGGACTAGAACCCGGTGTGCCGGCGCCGCAAGGCGCAGCTTGTGTTTTTGAAATAGGATACTGATAGTACCGCTAACATTTAGAATTTGCTATATGCCTATTGCATGATGTTAAAAATCTCACAATAAACCTATAGTAGAGAAAATCTTCCTACCATCCCAAAAATAAGGACATGATTCTGGGAAGGAGTAAATGAAATGGTTAAGATCAGATGTGTCTGACATCAAACCTGTGCCATCAGTCAAGCTGTTCCAAAGTTGCATCATTTAGCACAGTGCCACCAGATAACAGATGTCCAGGCAATATTACAGCCCTTCTCTGCGACTGTGAATTGCCATATGTGGTATTAGTTCATGGTCATTCACGCTTGCTTTTGTGTGTGGAACTTCAAGAGGCAAAATAGTGAAGAGATGGAAAGAGAAGCACTGCTTGGGTTCAAAAATTGGCTCTGCCCATTGTGAACTGTTGATTTGGAGAAGATGATGAAATTGTACCTAGGTTTCCTTATCTCACAGTGTTATTGTGATTGCAGAAAAATCCTTGGCTATAATAAGTGCCCAGCAGCAGCTACTCTTTCCATCGTTATCTATGTTATTATTGGTGCTTTCCCATATCACTCCAATTAGGATATATATCCTGAAGAATAGGAAAGGTAGCTTGTTTTCTATAGTATTCTCTCCCAATTCTTTATTGTTATTGCTGCAAAAATGCTACATTGCAAGCAAATAAATCCTGCTTTCTCACTCAAGTGTGCAGTTCAGTTGTAAGTCAGCTGGACCCCAGGCGGCAGGCTAAGTGCTGGTCTGCTGCACATGATTCTTTGGCGGCCCAGGCTTTGCTCCTGTTGTGGCAGATCACGGGGGCACTGGGGCGAGAGGTCCCTAAAGCCTTGACTCAGAACCCACAGCCTGCACTTTATGTCCCCATGTTGTTGGGCAACAGGAGTCACAGAGCCAGGCCAGATGCTTGTGCTCTGCATGGTGGCATGGCAGGAGGGAGAGAAGCTGACAGCACTAGTTCTAGCCATGGGATTTAGCATAGAGATGTTCGAACGCTTGGTGAAATTAGTTGATTGATGTGATTGTAAATTTCTCACTGGTATTTAAAGTGAATTTGGAAGTAAATATGTTTCATTTCTATTTTAAGTGTTCAGTCTTCATTAATAGTGAATTATATTGGCATCTTCAGGATTTTTGTGAAGGGGCAAGAAAAAATTTTTTAGAAAACAACAGTGCAGTCAGAAGACCATCTAAGAAGGGGGTCACATCAGTCTCATAAAAATTAATTCCCAAAATATAATCTTAATATCCTGTGAGTGAAAGGACACTGAACTTAAATATATGAAATCTGTGATTGTCTGGCACCCTCCGATAGTTCTAGTTTAAATGGATGCACTTCATCCCAGGAAGTACAGAGTCAGGTCAATATTTGTCTATGTTCATATGCACAGTCATTGAGTCATTGATCAGTTTTTTGTTCAATTACTCTGCTTAATTTTCACATTTTTTTAAACTTAAAAAATTATTTTACATAGAATACTATATTTAGTTCTTTGAACAAGCCATTTTTAGAATTTCTTCTGAGAACTTCAAAACAGCATTGGAATTGGGATGGTTAGGGTTATTCTGATTTTTGATTTTCAAGATTTTAAATAGCAATAGAATTCAAGTTACTTAAGAAAGAGAAATATAAACAGTTTTAAATTGTGAAGCTAGTTCACCAGTCCACTACTAATTAACAACACCTTTACACAATTCATTCATTTAATGCAGGAAGTGGTTTCCTTTTTCTAATAAGAAACTGTAGGTCTTTAAGGGACTAATTTTTCCATAAAGATTGATTTTGAAATGCAAAATGCACTTTGATTGGAAAAAACTACATGTGTTTAAATGTTTTTGACAGAAATATGTGTGTAGGTATTAGCCTTATAAAAGAGGCACAGTCTTCAATAGTTGAAACTCAGAACATAGACTTATCAGATGCATTATCTAAAGAAAAATTCTAGAGATAAGGGTTGTGCATATTATGTTGTATGTGTATAATTATTATGTTGTTCATTGGATCAACAGCTATTTAGCAAACATCTATGGATCAGGTGTAGCATTGCTAGCTGTAGAGAATATAAAGATTGAAACACATGATTGTTGCCCTTGAGCATGGTTTTAACCAAGGTCATAGGAAGCATGGTATTCTAGCCAGAGAGAAAAAAAACAAACAATATTTTAAGGTAGGACATCACTGATACTTGGTTAGGTTGGTGGATTCTTTTAGGAACATTATCAGAGAAAATCCTGTAGAGGTAAATGGGAAAGGCTCACAGGGAGCTGGCTCTTCAATGCCTCCCCACATGATTGTGGACAGCCCTCAGTAGACATTGTGAGCAGAGGATTGGCTTTTCCAGATAGAAACTTCCTGTATATTGCTCTTAGGATAAATGGAAAAGGAAAAGCCATCAAATGGAGACAATCATGAAAAATGATGCTCATAGCCAACGGTGAAATAATGCTGAATGATGCTGGTGGTCATAGAAAGAAAAGGGAGGGAGGGAGGGATGCTAGCTGGAATGGAATTGATGGGATTCAAGTACAGGGTTGGGATGGTGGGACAAGACTGTGATTTGGTAAATGTAAACTGTTAGGACCATTCTGGCTTTCAACTATTGTGAGTTTTGTGTCCCGTCTCCGTTGCCCTGGAGACATCTGCGCCTCTTCATGATTGAAAAATGGAAGAGTTAAGTCCCTGAATGCCTGGAGAGCCTCTGCCTTCTGGTGCTGAGTACTGATTGCTTTCCTCATTCCTGGTTAAATATTTTTCCTATCTCCCATCTGGGATATTGAAGGAGGCTATGTGGGGCTAGAAATGGGATATTGAGAAGGCAATACTGCTGTGGGCAGTGGGGGAGGAGCAGCTAAGGTCATGAAATGGCAGTCTGGCGTGAAAGTGGCATGTGGTGGCCAAACAGTAGACCAGAGATCACCAATCTGTCACATGGTGCACAGGTGTTAGTAGCCAAGACATTCAGCTGTTGGAACTCTGGAGCACAACACATCTTCTCTAAACCATCACAACTAGAGACGTTTCCAGCTTTATAAATTAATACTTATAAATTGATACTTTCATTTGTAGATTTCTAAGGCTTGAATCCTTTAGATATAGGCTAACCAGCTCTCATTAGGATTGAGAAATATGGATAAGTAATGAATTTTATAGGCTGCATGTTCAAGAAAAACTAGTAGATCTTGAGTATACAAGCAGTTTTATTTTATTTTTTTTTTAAGATTTATTTACTTTACTTGAAAGTCACAGTTATACAGAGAGAGACAGAGTGGCAGAGAGCAAGAGAGAAGTCTTCCACCTGCTGGTTCATTCCCCAATTGGCCACAATGACCGGAGCTATGCTGATCTGAAGCCAGGAGCCAGGAGCTTCCTCCAGGTCTCCCACATGAGTGCAGGGGTCCAAGGTCCTGGGCCATCTTCCACTGCTTTCCCAGGCCATAGCAGAGAGCTGGATTGTAAGTGGAGCAGCCGGAACTTGAATCGGTGCCCATAAGGGATGCCCGCTATACCACAGCACTGGCCCCACAGTTTTATTTTTACTATATCCAAAGTAAAATCAGATTTGTTTTGTTAATTGTGTTATTTATGCAAAAACATCTTCAATTTAAATTCATCAATAATAAAATTCCTCATGAAAAATAATAGAGTCCTACTTTTTTTTAGATGGAAAAGAAATCTATTAAATAGATTTTTCAGGTACTTCTAATGTTTGATTATAAGATGTGATGAAATGTATGGAGCAGAAAATCAAAACCCAAGATGCATCATTAATTCTGTGTTATGCTTTATAATATTTTCCTATGACTTTTCTCCATCTGTTTTTTAATATATAAGCACTAAATAAATTTGAGAAATTTTTGGCTCATTTTGGAGGTAGACTCCTTTCAGATCCTTATAGGTGTATCAGGGGGTATACCCTCCCTCACTTCCACCCTCCCTCCCTCCCCCCCTCTCTCTTTCTTTCTTTTTTTCTCTTTCTTCTTTTCTTTTACAAATATCAGGATGCCTGATCCCTGTGAGCTTAAGAAAAAAATTGGAATATCCTGGTCTACTTGAAATATTTAGGACAGCGGTTTCCAAAGTGTGGTCCTTGAACCAGCAGCATCCACATCAACTGGGGACTTGTTGGAAATGGGAATTTTTGATCTCTGCCTGGACTTGCCAAATCAGAAGCTCTAGCTGAGGGGCTCAACAATTAGTATGTTAGTGCAGCCTCCAGGCTGCTCTGATTCATGGGAAATCTGAGAAACACTGGTCTAGGACTAAATCAATTTTGGGTCCCAATCAACTTGAGGCTCAAATGATGCCTGCAGGATCTATATGTAGGGTGTGCCAGTCTCTGGGATAGTCTCATTTCCAGACTTCACATGGTAGCTAATGACAGCTTTAGACACCTAGCATCATAACACCTTGTCCAATGGACGATGGAATTATCTCTCTCTCTCTCTTTTTTTTTTTGACAGGCAGAGTGGATAGTGAGAGAGAGAGAGACAGAGAAGGGTCTTTCTTTTCGTTGGTTCACCCCCCAATGGCCGCTGTGGCCGGCGCTCTGTGGCGGGTGCACTGCACTGATCCGAAGCCAGGAGCCAGGTGCTTCTCCTGGTCTCCCACATGGGTGCAGGGCCCAAGCACTTGGGCCATCCTCCACTGCACTCCCTGGCCACAGCAGAGAGCTGGACTGGAAGAGGAGCAACCAGGACAGAATCTGGCACCCCGACCGGGACTAGAACCCAGTGTGCTGGTGCCGCAGGTGGAGGATTAGCCTAGTGAGCTGCAGCACTGGCGGGAATTATCTCACTTGGAGTTGAGGTCTGGTTGTCTGTGGGTCATCTGACTTGGAAAGTACCTCTGTCCCTGAGCTAAACCCAAGGCTGAGCCATGGGGTGTCCTAGTTGGCTTGAACTACTCATGCCATCCCCTGGTAACCCCAGGGTTCCAGTCAAAGTTCATGTGAGGACATTGCCACAGAAGGAGAAGCTGATGCAGGGTAGCGATAGAGTATGTTCACAGCAATGCCACAGACTGCAAGGATTCACTCATTCCAGGGGAGAACCTCGGGCCAAAATTCACTTCCCTGAGGCTGTAGAGGAAAGAAAGGATTTGAAGATGCTGTAGGAGTCAGTCCCTTGACTGGAGAATGAGAAAATGTTCATTTTCATGCAAAATATACACTCCCATTTACACCTTCCCACTTCCTTGAGTGTAATTTTAATTCCATAATCCTTGTTAGAGGATCAGTACTGAAGATAGCTGTGTGAGTGAAGTGGAAAGGCTCAATTCTTGAAAAATGATAAAGTATATTTGGTTATGTTCTCCTAAAGTTCATTTTATTCTTTAATATAAAGAAAATACCTTATTGATGTTTATAACTACATTTTTGAAATCTTCTCTTGCTGCTCATATATAGTCCACTAAGTGGAATGACCGTCATCAAGACAACTGAAGGATCAATTAACTTGGGTGGCCCCTTAAAGAAGTACAAACATAGACATGACGAGCAGTGAGCAATCTCAGGTCACGTTCTGTCGCCTATCAATTTTGTAATTTTTCCACATCCTCACCTCTTCTCGTTTTAAAAAGAAAGCTTGGCCTGCAGCAGACATCCTGTGTTCCACACCACAAGGCTTCAGAAACACAGAACTCCTGAATGGGAAGAAATCTGGCCGAGGGCAGGCCCTCATGGAACTTCCCGTGATCAGCCACAGTCCTTTCTGTAAATGGCATATTTGTGCTTACTGTCTCCTGCTTCTTCTGTCATTAGTTACGTATTGCTTATTTAGATGCTTTGAAATGATCAAAAATCATAAATTTTGGAAATTTATGGTCCTAAATTTAAAATCCCGAGGCAATATTTTAGTTAATTTGCTTCCATTATTTTTCTGAACTTTTTCTTTTCTTGACTGAAATAGACATCTAAAAGTCCGTAACAAAAGACATCTAAAAGTCCAGACAAAGAACCTTACTTCTCTGATTGTCAGGAAAATATAAAGGGAGTTGCAGAATACCCGCAGCTGATTGGCAGTGTTCTCTGGTTTCACATAATTCTCTCTCCAGCCATAGTTTTGTGGATAATATACGGTGCTATATTTTTTTTTCTGTTTGAAGAATCATGGTTTTTTTAATTCTTAAATTTTTTTTAAATGTATTTGACTGGTAGAGTTATAGACAGTGAGAGAGAGAGACAGAGAGAAAGGTCCTCCCTCCATTGGTTCACTCCCCAAATGGCTGCAACGGCCAACGTTGCACCGATCTGAAGCCAGGTGCTTCTTCCCCCAGGTTTCCCATGCGGGTGCCGGAGCCCAAGCACCCAGGCCATCTCCCACTTCCCTACCAGGCCATGGCAGAGAGCTGGACTGGAAGAGGAGCAACCAGGACTAGAACCCGGCGCCCACATGGGATGCCGGCGCCGCAGGCAGAGGATTAACCAAGTGAGCCACAGCACTGGCCCCTTTAATTCTTAAATATTATAAGCCATTTTTGTCTTGCAGCTTTGCCAGTTGGCCTATGTTGAATACCTAAATATGAAAACCATAGTATCAGATATGAAGAAAAACACGGTATGGGATTAACAGCAGAGTTCCCTAAGAGAAGGAAAACATTGGTGAATTTGAAGAAAACATTAGGAGCTACCCAGATGAAAAAGAAAATTATTTTTAAAAATAATGAACTGAGAAGCATTTAGCTGTTTGTCAATTTTAAATGGCCCAACTTACAATTTAATTCATGAAAGAATGAAGGACAGGGCCAAATATTTGAAGAAATAATGGCTGAAATTTTATTCAAATTTGAATAAAACTGTATAATCACAAACCCAAAAAGCTTGAGAAACTTGAACCCAAAGCAAAGAACTCTGAAGAAACTAGTGAGGTCTGAAATAATCTAACTGCTCAAAACCAGTTAAAAGAAAATATCTTTGTAAAGCATCTTGGGGCCGGTGCCGCGGCTCAACAGGCTAATCCTCCACCTAGCGGCGCCGGAACACTGGGTTCTAATCCCGGTCAGGGCACCGGATTCTGTCCCGGTTGCTCCTCTTCCAGGCCAGCTCTCTGCTGTGGCCAGGGAGTGCAGTGGAGGATGGCCCAAGTCCTTGGGTCCTGCACCCCATGGGAGACCAGGAGAAGCACCTGGCTCCTGCCATCAGATCAGTGCAGTGCACTGGCCGCAGCAGCCATTGGAGGGTGAACCAACAACAAAGGAAGACCTTTCTCTCTGTCTCTCTCTCTCACTGTCCACTCTGCCTGTCAAAAAAAAAAAAAAAAAAAAAAAAGCATCTTGGGGAAAATACGAGTAATGCTTACTAAGGAATAAAAATAAAGATGAGAATAGGTCTCCCTTCATCAGAAGATAGTGAAATGTCTTTTAAATACTGAAGAAAAGAATGTAAACCTCCTAGGGAACTATCTTTTTAAAATTTTTTTAAAATTTATTTGACCTGTAAAGTTACATTAAGATAGAGAGATAGAGAGGAAGATCTTCCTTATGTTGGTTCACCCCCCAAATGGCCGCCATGGCCGGCGCTGCACCAATCTGAAGCCAGGAGCCAGGCACTTCCTCATGGTCTCCCATGCAGGTGCAGGCGCCCAAGCACCTGGACCATTGCCCACTGCCCTCCCGGGCCACAGCAGAGAGCTGGACTGGAGGAGGAGCAACCGGGACTAGAACCTGGTACCCATATGGGATGCCGGCGCCGCAGGCGGAGGATTAGCCAAGTGAGCCACAGTGCTGGCCCCAGGGACCTATCTTTCAAAAACAAATGGGAAATAGGCCGGCGCCGTGGCTTAACAGGCTAATCCTCTGCCTTGTGGCGCCGGCACACCGGGTTCTGATCCCGGTTGGGGCGCTGGATTCTGTCCCGGTTGCCCCTCTTCCAGGCCAGCTCTCTGCTATGGCCCGGGAAGGCAGTGGAGGATGGCCCAAGTGCTTGGGCCCTGCACCCGCATGGGAGACCAGTAGAGGCAACTGGCTCCTGGCTTCGGATTAGCAAGATGCGCCGGCCGCAGCGGCCATTGGAGGGTGAACCAACGGCAAAAAGGAAGACCTTTCTCTCTGTCTCTCTCTCTCTCACTATCCACTCTGCCTGTCAAAAAAAAAAAAAAAAAAAAAAACAAAAACGGGAAATAAAAGCATTTTCAGGCTCAACAAAGGCTGAAAGAATCATCGCCAGCTGCCCTGGGCTGGAAGAGCTGTTGGGGAAAGTCTTCCTGTGGCACTGGGAGGAATATGTGTGCAAACAGGGAATGAACAGAACTAGAAATGGTAAGGGCGCGGTGAGTGCAGACTGTAGATGGGGTTTTCTTTCACATCTCTTTAAAGGGAGGGCCAGAGGGAAAGAGTATGACTACTAATAAAATGACAAGAGAGCGTAGGAAAAGCAGGAGAGAGCATTGCTGGGGAAATACACACATCTGCCACATTCTGAAACATCTGAAACCTTCGTGATGCGATTTAACTGTCGTGTGCAGTACTGTAAGTAGTGCTCATTTTAATCCTTAATGATAATTGCTGTTCTCTGTGGCTGCATGGTCATTCATTTATTCAGTCAACGCATGTTTGTTTAGCACAGTAAGGGACATTAGCCAACAGCCAGTAATGTACATTTCACTTGCTTTAAGTATGCACAAAAAGTTGACTATATATAGACGTTAAATATCAACTTCTTTTTAAATATTTGTTATTTTGAGCAACAAAGACCGAGAAAGACCATACATCCACTGGTTCACTCCCCTGGTGCTCTGAAGCTGTGAACTCAATTTGGGTCTGTCCTATGGGTGACAGGAACCTGTGTATTACCGGCATCAGCTGTGGTTTCCCCGTATGTGCATTGACAGGAAGCTGGAATTGGAAGCAGGGCCTGGACTTGAACCCAGGCACTTCAGCTGATAAGAGGGGTGTGGGTATCCCAAGCAACATTTTTTTTTTTTAAGATTTGTTTGTTTATTTGAAAGTCAGAGTTACACAGAGAGAGAAGGAGAGGCAGAGAGAGGTTTTCCATCTGCTGGTTTACTTCCCAATTGGCTGCAATGCCTGGAGCTGCACCAATCTGAAGCCAGGAGTCAGGAGCTTCTTCTGGGTCTCCCACATGGGTACAAGGGCCTAAGGACTTGGGCCATCTTCTGCTGCTTTCTCAGGCCATAGCAAAGAGCTGGATTGGAAGTGGAGCAGCCAGGACTTGAACCGGTACCCATATGGAATGCCGGCACTGCAGGTGGCTGCTTTACCCACTATACCACAGCACCAACCCCCTTGAAGCAACATCTTAACAGATGCACCAAACACCCACCTCAACTTCTTTTCTTAAATTTTTTTGAAACATTTATTTATTTTATTTGAAAGGCAGAGTTGGAGAGAGAGAAAGAGAGAAATAGAGATATCCTCCATCCGCTGGTTCACTCCCCAAATGGCCTCAATGGCTGGAGCTGCGCCGATCCAAAGCCAGGAGCCAGGAGCTTCTTCTGGGTCTCTCATGTGAGTGCAGAAGCCTGAGGACTTGGGCCATCTTCCACTGCTTTTCCAGGCCATAGCAGAGAGCTGGATTGGAAGTAGAGCAGCCACAACTCAAACTGGCACCCATGTAAGATGCCAGAAGTGCGGGCGGTGGCTTTACCCACTACACCATAGCACTGGCCCCCAACTTCTTCTTTAATACTTTCTAAATTGCATCAGCTACATTGGCCAAAAATTATGAAAATTATGCAACACACTTTCTGAGTACATTCTTAAGGTCATTATTTTACAATGAAATTTTCTTTGTAATACTTCTTTATAAACATTCCATTTGTTTTATTGCTTCTAAGTACCAACAGCGATTTTGATAACCTATGTTATTTTTTGTTACCGTGTCTTTAGGAGGTAAAACTGCCCAGGTTTAGCATATTATCAGAGCACATTAAATTTCATGAGAGAAATATATGGTTATAGCTCCAAGGCAGGTGTTGTGATCCTGTCAGATTGCTCCAGCTAATTTTAAGTCATGTCAGGTCAGTTGCTGGGAGACATTTGAGGAACACAGGAAATTATATGGGGCCTGTTGATCACAGCATGTCCTTGTCCTGTGACCTAAAATAATACCAAACTTGCCACATTACCAGCCCTCTTGTTAAAATTTAAGTCTGTGTTGGAGGTTTACAGAAACATCTCTAAAAAGAGAAAATTATGATTTGAAATAATGGTTATAATTGTTGGAATGCTGGCAGTGAACATTTAGATAAAACTGACAATTATAGCTACATTTGAAAAAAAAATCCTTTAAAATAAGTCTACTTGATGTCTAGCTAAATTACCTCAGGAGCACATAGAATTGTCACTGATGGCCCAAAGCCTTTACTTGTGTTTTTCTGCAATTTGGTTCCCTAAGCCCCACTGTGTGTGGAGTTGGGTAGGCCCCTGTATTGGCAGCATACATCTGCTGCCTTCGCAGGCACAGCACCAGGAAGCTGGATGGGAAGCAGAGTAGCCAGGACATGAATCAGCATTCTGCCATGGAATTCTGGAGGCTTCACCTGTCGCCCCACAATGCCTACCCCAACCTGTAGGTTTGATTTCTTACAGTTCATTAAGATCTGAGGGTATCGTAAGTTCCTCAATGCAGAGTCCAGATGAAGGGTTCACTAGGTTTGTGCTCAGGGTGGAACTGGCTTGGGGGAGTGATTACACACAGCTGCACAGAGAAGTCAAGGCTGGGGAAGCGGTGATAATTAAAATCCTGTGTTTGGGGCTGGCGCTGTGGCGCAGTAGGTTAATCCTCTGCCTGTGGTGCTGGCATCCCATATGGGCACCGGTTCTAGTCCTGGCTGCTCCATTTCTGATCCAGCTCTCTGCTAATGGCCAGGGACAGCAGCAGAAGATGGCCCAAGTGTTTGGGTCCCTGCACCCACGTGGGAAGCTTGGTGGAGGCTCCTGACTTCTGGCTTCAGATCGGCACAGCTGTGGCCATTTGGGGAGTGAACCAACAGATGGAAGACCTCTCTTTCTGTCTTTCCCTCTCACTGTCTGTAACTCTTCCTCTCAAATAATTAAATAAAATCTTTTTAAAAAATCATGTGTTCTACATAAGAGGCCATGTGCCTCCCTTGTGATGCAAGGAGTTGGAAGAGGTGACAGTGATCGGGACCTGCAGTCTTTGGAGATATTGGCATTCCCTTAAAAGCTGCTTGGGTTATGTAAACCATGCTTTTCCACCCAAGGAGCCAGACTCAGTGTTGACACTCAGAGGAGTATTCAGCTCCAAGTGAGCCTGCAGTCAAGTGAGCAGTTACTCTCGGTATTGCAGGCATGGTCTTTGCAGTTCAATCTGTCCATTTTTAGTGTGATTTGAGGGGCAATAGAGCTGTTAGCTTGACACAGTCTCTTCTCTGACTGCAGAGGCTGGGATAGCAAAGTGCTTGGCAATGCGGATTCCTTGACTTTTAAGTGGATTGAGGACACACGCCCACTAGGTTTTCCCAAGTTCATTGTTTGAAGGAAGTAAATCTGGAATGCTTTTGGGAATTGGTGCTGGACAAGCTTCCTGGTTATAGGCTTTGTAACCAGGAAGACCTAATCTGACCTAGTTTGACTCCTACCTCTGCCTTGTGAGAGCTGTGTCGGGGATAAAGCTAGTTATCCTGCCAGAGCCTCTGTTTCCCTGTCTAAACTTAATACTAGGATGTTTTTAATAGAAAGTGCAATGCATTGTGGTACACACCTTTTACGTTATATGGAGTATATACAGAATGTCCAGGCATCATGCTATGCATCCTGTGTGTTACACTGAGTATGGTGCGCCCAGGTACTATGCTGTCTGTCCTGTGTGTGACTCACGAGGTCCCCACCACACCCTTTGGAGATGTCTGTATGTCCTGACAACGGTGACTATGGTGCATCTTTCTCACAGGGTTTTTTTTTTTTTTTTGCAAGTGGCCAGTGAGATTAGATACACAAAAGCCTTGCCAACATTAAGGTCTTAGTTCTCAAAGAAAGTGAGTTACATTCCTTTCCTTTTATCAGAGGCTGCTCCATTAGATACTTTGATGTTTTGAAGAAGGCTTTTTTGCCTGAGCCTCATTGAAGCAGTCCAGATGTAGGTACCTAATGGCTAATTTACAAGAGACTACGTGTAATGCTATAAGGAAACTAGGAGGTGTAGCTATTTTATCTCTTCTGTGAGACAAATCCTTTAATACTCATATCTGCAAATCAGTAAATTTGATTTACTGTATCTAAATCATGTATGTAGATTCTTTTTTTTTTTTTTTATTTTTTTTTTAACTTTTATTTAATGAATATAAATTTCCAGTGTACAGCTTATGGATTACAATGGCTTCCCCCCCCCAATAACTTCCCTCCCACCCGCAACCCTCCCCCCTCCCGCTCCCTCTCCCCTTCCATTTGCATCAAGATTCATTTTCAATTCTCTTTATATACAGAAGATCAATTTAGTATAAAGATTTCAACAGTTTGCACCCACATAGAAACACAAAGTGAAACATACTGTTTGAGTACTAGTTATAGCATTAAATCACAATGTACAGCACATTAAGGACAGAGATCCCACATGAGGAGCAAGTGCACAGTGGCTCCTGTTGTTGACCCAACAAATTGACACTCTAGTTTATGGCGCCAGTAACCATCCTAGGCTGTCGTCATGAGTTGCCAAGGCTATGGAAGCCTTCCAAGTTCACCGACTCTGATCATATTTAGACAAGGTCATAAAAGACAGAGTGAGGATAGTAACCAATGATCCTAAGAGTGGCATTTACCAGGTTTGAACAATTATACAGCATTAAGTGGGGAAGAGGACCATCAGTACACACATGTTGGGAGTAGAGCCATTGGTGGTAGAGTAGAGGTTATGATTACAAAGGAATGAGGCCCAAGTGCACTAGACAGGGCCTAGAACAAAGGACAGAGTCATTATTAGAGGAGCTAAGAAAGGTGCTGTCTAAGCTACAATTAAGTTTTCTGATTGAGAGGCAAATAGAACCTGATAGAAGGGGCTTGATAATAATCTGGTGGGCTTTAGGCCTTGTAAATTCAGAGGCCCAGACCTATCTATCTCTTCACATGGGGTATATCCTAAGGGAGGTGTGAACCTCCTAGGGGAAGGCACTCTGTTGACTTTCATTACTTGGCTGGCCTGGGAGGAGAGCTGGCCAGGTAAAGGCAGGGGGCATCTCTAACAAGAAATTTACAGTTCTGCCTGCAATGTTGCTGACCCTACTTGACCATCCCCTCAGCTGCAGTGGTCACTTTGGAAGTTGGGCTGAGTGAAGGGCTTTTCAGCTTAGAGCCAATAAGATCTGTGGCTCTGACCTGGGCATCCTTCGACTCCAGGGCAGGTCCATTTCCAGTGATCCAACTCTTGGCAGAGCTGCCAGGGCTCTTCACAAGCTGACTTCTGCTGAAGCCCAGGCTTACCTCATGGAAAGCCACTGCAGTGGACTGGCCTGTTGGGTCTCCTTGAGGGCAGATCACTGTACAGATCAGCCATTAATAGGCCTGCCACCCATTGCTTCTGATGCCGAGCTTTCTTTTCCTCCTGGTTTGTGTTAAAGCAGACCAGAGGATGCAAGTCAAGGGAGTGCCCGTTTCCCATCTCTAATCTTCGGTGGCCTGAACTACAAGTCTATAGTCACAGGCATGTTCTGTAGTAGTTTTTCTAAGGTAGACAATGCCCATGAGGAAAATTATATTCTCACTTTAAAACTTTCTTTCCCTTTGGTCTGAAAGGGAGGTTTTTTCTACTTACTGTATACTTCGCTGATGGCGAAGTGAATCTAGCTATGAGATTATTATTTGAGTTCTTATTTTGGCTATGCTATTGCAGAAAAATGTTAGCCATCTCTTTTATAAGGTCTAAAGATTAAATTGTGCATCCTACAGATTCCTTCATAATAGAATTAGTTTCCTACCTTGAAGAGAATAGAGAAATGAAAGAACAAGTTGGGCTTAGAATAGAGAAATGAGGGAGCAAGTCCTAGATCACTTGCTGACAATAGCAATATCACATGAATACTTAGCAAACCGTTTCAACCATTAGATAACAACTTAAGAAAACATTTACCAGAAGGTCCAATGCCTTCTATAAATTTTAAGAATCATGTATTTGAAAACACCTCTTAAATATCTAACATGGTGTAGTTTGTTTAGCCAGTAAACTTAAGCACAACCATATAAAATGTTTTTAGTTTCTTTCTACCAACAAGTCTAAAACATATGATACACAGATTCAGGTCACACAAATTAAAATGTATCTTTGATTGATTTTAGCAGCTTAAATTTATGGACAATCTTATCTATAAGCCATTTAAAATAAAACTCTTAATAAAATTTCCCCATGTGGACATACAATATGTACACACATATAATATAGCATAATAGACCAATACATCAATTTTAATAATAGCTTTTAAAATCTTTAACTCTTTTTGTAGATTGCCAATTGATTTGAATTGCTTTTTCTTTTTAGTAACCTCAGTTAACCATACTTTCTCTCAGTTGGTACTGTTAATACATTATTGGCTTCATCTGTTTACAGAGCCATCCCAAAGTACTGAATACAATAAAAGTGGCTGGAAAAAGTCCATAGGAACCTATAGGAGGACAGCTAAACACAGAACCAACAACGCTTTAGTTTTATGAGCAGCAGATATTCAAATTTTTGAAAAAAGCACATATTTAAATAGCCCATAGCTCTTAATAAAAATTCAGCTGTTTTTGAACAATTAGAATTTAACAGACATCAAGAGAACATAATAGATTACTTTAACACATTGCTTTAACAGAGCATCAGAGTTTAATTCTATGTCAAAGAGAAATTGAGCTTCCTGTGATCTTTTGCTGTGAGGTTTCCTTCCTTTACCTTCTTTCATATTGGTGACCATGTT